>NC_050102.1:14526849-15164580 GCF_902167145.1 Zea mays
TGGATGCCTGAAGGGCTCAAGAATGCTGGAGGAAGCTTCAGCAGGATGACAGCCAAGGTTCTTCATTCTCAGATAGGCAGAAATGTACTAACATATGTTGATGATATCATAGTGAAGAGCACGAAGCAAGAAAACCACATTACTGATTTGCAGGAAACATTTGCTAATTTTAGTCAAGCTGGTCTGAAATTAAATCCAGAAAAATGTGTCTTCGGAGTGAAGAAGGTCAAGTTCCTTGGCTGTCTAGTTTCAACGAAGAGGATCGAAGCCAACCCAAGCAAGATCGAAGCTATCCTTCGAATGGAGCCGCCAAGCACAAAGAAGGGGGCCCAACGGCTGACAGGAAGACTGGCATCTTTGAATCGATTTATATCTAGATCAGCAGAAAGAAATTTACCATTCTTTGAAGTACTAAAGTCAGCTAAAGTTTTTCAATGGGGCCCAACTCAATAGAAAGATTTCGAAGAGCTGAAGCAATACCTGATTGATTTAACAACATTAACTTCACCCGTGCTAGGGGCTCCATTGCTATTATATGTGGCAGTTTCGCACTCTGCAGTGAGTGCGGCGCTTGTACAAGAGAAGCTTGAAGGACAAGCTAAAAAGCAAGTCCCAGTATACTTTGTCTCCGAAGTTTTGAGTTTATCAAAGAAAAACTATACAGAATTGGAGAAGGTGTTGTATGCTGTGTTAATGGCGTCCAGGAAGCTTCGGCATTATTTTCAAGCATATCACATAATTGTTCCTTCATCACAGCCCCTGAAGGATATCATGAGGAATAGAGAAGCTACTGGAAGGATTGGAAAATGGGCCGCGGAGCTTAATGAATTCACTATTGACTACGTACACAGATCTTCAATTCAATCCCAAGCGTTAGCAGATTTCATCGTTGATTGGACGCCAGGGGCTCACAAAGAGGGGACAAGCAAAGATGCCGAAGCTTGGACAGTGTTTTGCGATGGTTCTTGGGGAGCCTTCGGTGCAGGAGCAGCTGCAGTCCTAGTGGCACCTTCAAAAGTCAAAACATGTTATGCAGTCAAACTGGATTTCAGTTGCACAAATAATATTGCTGAGTACGAAGCACTTCTATTGGGGCTTCGGAAACTAAGGGCAATGGGAATAAAAAGGGCCATCCTAAAGACTGATTCTCAAGTTATTGCTGGCCACGTGGACAAAAGTAGCAAGGCACGAGATCCGAAGCTTGAAAGATATCTGGATACAGTTCGAAGGCTAGAAGCTTCCTTCGAAGGTTTTTCTGTCAAAAATATTCCAAGAGGTGAAAATGAGCATGCAGATTTGTTAGCCAAATCAGCGGCTCAGGGGCTCCCCCTACCCTCGGAAGTATTTTTTGAAACAATAAAAGCACCTTCGGTTGAGCTCATGGAGAGAGCAGTGCTTACTATTTCTCCAGTACACAGTGAAGACTAGAGAACTGAAATAATATCTTTCCTCCAAGGCAATTGTCTCTCAAGTGACGAAGCTTATAACAAGAGAATGGAGGCAAGAACAAGACCATATGTGATGATAGAAGGCGAATTGTATAAACATGAAGTTTGTTCACCACTCCTCAAGTGTTTATCAAGAACTGAAGGTATGGAATTAATGAAAGAGATACATGCAGGTCTGTGTGGGTCTCACATTAGATCTAGGTCCTTGTTGGGAAAAGTTTTTTGACAAGAATTTTACTGGCCGAAGGCAGCTTCGGATGCAGCAGAATTAGTCCAAAAATGTGAAGGCTGTAAAAAATGTGCAAGAGACCAGAAGCAACCTTCATCTCTCACTCAGTTAATACAGCCCACTTGGTCGTTGCAAAGGTGGGGCCTCGATCTGCTAGGCCCATTTCCACCAGCACAAGAAAATCTAAAATATGTTGTGGTGGCGGTAGAGTATTTTTCCAAGTGGATTGAGGCGAAGCCTTTAGCCACAATAACTTCGGTCACCGTTCAGAAATTCTTCTGGCAAAACATTGTTTGTCGCTTCGGAGTGCCGAAGGCTATTACTGTAGACAACGGAACACAGTTCGATGATGAAGCCTTCAAGGAATTCTGTGAACAAATTGGCACGAAGATTCATTTTGCATCGGTCAGACATCCGGAGTCAAATGGACTTGTTGAAAGAGCTAATGGCATTATAATGACGGGAATAATGAAATTAATCTTCAATCAGCCCAGAGGAAAGTGGCCAGATGAATTGATCAAAGTGGTGTGGAGCCACAACACAACAATATCAAGGTCAACAGGTTTTACACCATTCAAACTATTGTTTGGTGACGAAGCAATAACCCCAGAAGAAGCTAAGGCAGGATCAATAAGAATAGTGGCTTCGGCAGAGGACGAAGCTGATTATTCTGTGGCAAAAGATGCTATAGAAGGGATCAGGCTTCAGGCTGTGGAGAATATCAATAAATACCAAGCCGAAACAATAAAATGGTGTGACAGAAAAGTTCGGCTAAAGAACATTAAGCCAGGGCATTTGGTGCTTCAGAGAGTGGCCAACCCAGATACAGTAGGCAAGCTACAGCTGAAGTGGGAAGGACCTTTTTTGGTAGTATCTTCGTCAAGACCCGGTTCTTATAGATTGAAGGATATGGACGGCAACGACATTCCTAGATCTTGGAATGCGGATGAGCTTCGGCGATATTATGTCTAGCTTGATGTAATCTTTTTATTTTTCTTATGGCACCCTTTTCCTTTCCAAAGGGGGAGAAAGGTATTTAATGGGGCCATAGCATGTAATTTCTCTTTTTTTTATTCAGCACTACGAGAACAAAATCCTCCAAATATGTAAATGTAAAAGCTGAGCATGCACCATCGAGTGTAGGGAAAAAGGAAAAAACAGGGAGAAGCTCGAAAGTCGTCCCTAAGGCGATGCAGAGCACGACGAAGCTACAAAAAGCCGTTCCTAAGGGAGCGCAGCGTAAGTTTTCTGCTCAAAAGTCGTTCTCTAGGGAATGCAGAGCTTACAGCGAAAAGTCAACGCTGATACCGCCGAAATATAAGGCGAAGCGCGAAAAGTCAAAGCGAATACCGCCGAAATAGAAGGTGAAGAAGTTCAAAAGACATTCCTTAGGGAATGCAGAACTTACACCGAAAAATAAACGGTGTAGCAGAAAAATAAACGGCAAGGAGATTTCAATCATTCCTTAGGGAATGAAGGTTGTGGATGAAGCTTCGGATGTGTGTGTTTGGGCATTCATTTGTACGATACATTACATCATACATTGCATACATAAACATGCATTTAGACATACATAGGATCATCATCATCATAACATACAGACACAGGCAGATGCTTCAGCTATAAAGATAAGGCTTCGGCAAAAAAGAAAAAGAAGCAGTTTCACGCTTCGTTGTGTACGAAAAGAAGGGAAGGTGTTTTTCGCCTTCAGCTCAAAAAATATTAGTTTCGTCCACATCAAAGCAGTTCATACATGGACGAAAAGGTAAAAATATATTACAAGGTATGTACAAATTTACAGAATTAGTATTTGATTCTTAAATTACAAATATTTTTACAACGATATTACAAGATTTTTTCTCTAGAACTTTTTCAGCAAGGTCTTCAGCTTTGACATCATTGAGCTTCGGATCACCTGTCAAGCTTCGGCTCATTGTTCCTCAGCATCGTCATCCTGTACATATTAAAACGGTATAAGAGAAGCGTAGAGTTCAAGAAAAAGGTAAAGTAACAGGCACAAATTTTTTACCAGCTTAAGGTGGCTTCGAGCTTCGTCGCCAGCCATTTTCGCCCGCCTTTTACCCAAATTTGAGTTATGAATCTATTTCCTATACTCCGAGCTAGGCTGGGGATATCAATTAAATCTGTCGGTGATAAGCTAAAATTTGGTCTGTTGACAATTTTTCCATGTTCACAGCCAGATTTTATGAAGGCAACAGTTGTGCCTCGAGAAGCTAGCAGGGCGCAGAAATCGACGTGTCCAGCTATAACTTCGTCGAGTGCATCAACTTCGCCTTCAATATGTTCGAAGGTTTCCGGCAGGTTCTCAACCGAAGGACTGAATTTCTCAGCGCTGGCTCCAACTGAGTTGAAAACCTGCTTTAACCGCTGCAGGCACTGGTTGCCGAAGTTTACACATTTTTCTTGAAGTTCTTTCAATGATTTCCGCAAATTTGAATTTTTCTCAGCTTCAGCTTCGAGTTTGGCTTCAAAATTTTTCTTTTGCATGGAGAGTTCACTATTCAATCTAGCAATTTCGGCCTCGGCCTCCGCCAGTGAACCTTCCATGGTTTGAAGTACGAAGTCTTTTTTCTCCAGGGTAGCCTCATGGTCTTTAATCTTCTTCTCCAGGCCCTCAGTTATAATTTCATTCTTTTTGTCCTCGAGGTCTTGTTGCATCCTCAGGACTTTGCTTAGCAGTAAGCTCTGATAAAAAAGCTTCATTAGAAAACAATCTTCATATCAAAGCAATAAAAAGTTAAGAATTTTACCTTAAAGTTAGCATAAAATAGGCTACGGCGATATGCTGCCGCCAGTACCTGTTAAGGTCTGCCTCAACCTTCGGGAAGCCAACGCTCTTTGATAGAGTGTCGACAACCTTAGCCCCAGTGTGGTCCCGAAGGCATCTTAAGCTCTCTTCGTTGACTCCCTCGAAGAGTAACGCACCTGGTCTGTACCCGAAAGATATAGCATACTCTTTCAGTTCTTTTTTTAGCCTTTGACAATTTTTGCCCAAGTATATCTTGGAAATTGAAGTCCTCTTCTACCGAAGTATCCTCGACTTTCTCCTTCCCTTTTCTAGCCACTGTGTCAGGGATCTCTTCACCGGCTGCAGCAGCTTCTTCCGCGGCCGCATCCAGAAGTATGGTATCAATTTCAGAGAGTGTGGCCTTTAGATTTACATCTTTAGCAGTTTCAGCTTCGGCACTTTCGGCTTTGGTGGGTGCACCTTCGGCAGCAGCAGTGCTCTCAACAGCTGGAGTCTTTTACGCCGATGCCAACGGCGGTGTCTGCTCGATAACTTCAACTACATGAACAATTCTTCGTTTTTTTGGCTCATCTGGCTTCTTCGCCACCGAAGAATCCTTTTCCTTCTGAAAAAGCTTCATCAGATGTGGCCCTAGTGGACTTAGCTTGACAGGCAAAGATTCAGTCATTACCTTTAAAATTTCTTCCACATCGGCAGCAGGAGGTGTTGAAGGAGCTTCGTCCTCAGTATCAGTCGTTTTTTGCTTCAAAGTCGCAGCTTTCTTCTTCTTCGAAGCAGCTATCTTCGGCTCAGGGCTTAATTTTCTTTTCTTCAAAGTTTCTTCATCCTTTTTCACCAATTTAGCAGCTTCTTTATCCAGGACGCTAGCAACCCTTTTTCTCTTTTGTCCTTCGGCGCCTCTGACCAATCGTTCATAGTCTGGATACTCAAAATTCAGGGCATCCATCACCCGGTTCAACCTACGCTTCGGTCGAGTGCCGAAGGCTGCAGTCATTAATTGATCTTCTTTTTTAGAATAATTGCCAAGAATCTCGTTGCACATAACTTTAATCGTGTCTAACCATTCTTGGCAAGGTTCTTTGAAGTGTTTCTTGAATTTATAGTAATAGGGCAACCTAACAAGTTCCTTATTTTTCTTTTTTCCCTTTGAGCTTCGGCATGTCCCATTCTTTCAAAGTTGGGAATACTCTAAAAGCTAAGAATTTTTGCACCAGATCCCTAGTACCAATGTGCTCCGCAATAACTCGAAATTTGCCCAATGCAATTTGGCATGGACTCTCCGGTTTCATGTTGCACTAGGGCCTAGTCTCGCCGAAGATTAATTCTAATGGGCTTTGAATCAGCTCCTCCTTTTTCTCATCAACTTTGACATAAAACCATTCAGTCTTCCAGCCAGCTGGCCATTTGGTACGATAGCTGATAACTGGAGACTTCACATCTTTGCGATAAGCAAAATTGTAGCAGCCTTCTCGTGCAGCCCATCTTCTCTAGCTTTTGTCTGATAATGAAGCTCATGTGCCCGGCAGAAGCCTTCGGCAAGCAGTTCTGCCCCCTGGCTTCGGAGAGCCCAGATGTAGACGCTAAGCTTAACGATGGCGTTAGGAGTTAGCTGATGAAGATAAATCCCAAACTTCTTCAAAACATCCGCAATCATCTCGTTCAAAGGAAATCTTAATCCTGCTTTAAAGAAGCTTTTAAAGACTACCACCTCATCCTTTTTTGGCTTCGGAGTAATTTCCTCTCCGCCAAAGCGAATTAGTTCCTTTTTGGCTTCACTGAAATAGCCTAACTTCATCAACTTAGGCATATCATCTTCGGTAACAGTGGACCTCCCAAACTCCAGGTGGCTGGGTTTAGATGGCACGGCACTATAATCATCTTCAGATTCACCTTCCTCAGCAACAATCTGCTCAGCTTCGGAGGCAGGTGCACCTTCGTCAGAAATATCCTCCGGCACTACCAGCCCCGACTGTTTCATCACTTTGGAAATCGGAGCGGTTTCAGCAGCTTCGGCTTCTTCTCTGTCACGTGTAACCCTAGCAGTGGAACGTACCCTTGCCATTTGATAATGAATTCCTCACAATTTTTGATGAAGTTGTTAACTTTTATAATTTTCTCGAAGCTCTTCCTCTTGTGACGAAGCAAAACCAACATCGGTGCTTTGGTTGAGTGCGATGAACAAGCTTCGGCTATGGTCAAATTTTTGGCAGCAAAACAGTGCAATAGCAATGAATGCTGTGGTAACTTCACACCTACCTGTCTGTTTATATAGTGCCACAGGTGGGAAGGTGAATCGTCAAGTCTTCCTCACCGGACGAACAGTCGCCCGCACCCACTAAATGGTGGGCCACAGAACCCGAGAAGGTGAATCGCCAGGACGCGTGTACCCGCCGCATGGAATATTTTAATCGTTTCTCGGCAACGAGCTCAGGGAAGGTGTTTTTCGGATCTTTGGCATTCCGAAGCCTAGGAGACTTTTTCACGGATCAAGCTCGTTACGAAAAACGATCTAGCACCGCGAAGGGGCTACTGTTGGGGGTATGCTTTGTCGCCGAAGATCCTGTAAGAAGAAACACCTTCGGCAGATCCTCTCAAAAGCAGTGCCGAAGCTATCATCCATAAAGCTTAGGCATAGTGGCATGTCTCAAGACGAAGGACTGCACCGACTTAAAGATGAAATGACCGATTGATCCATGAGAGTCTGTGTCATAATTGTAATCTTTTGTAAAGGGTATGAATGTAATATCTCACAGGCTATGCCCTATGCCTATAAATAGATGAATAGTACCCCGTACTGTTCACGCTGTCTTGTATTCACTCACACGTCACACTCGAATTCTCACCTTCTGTCAAGCCGAAGGTATAAATGTAATTTAATATTATATTTAATGTTCAAGTTTATATAATGATAATATGCGAATAACTTTATATGTCTGTTCATACGATCTTTCATGTTTCATATATTTCATCTTTCATTATCTTATAACCGTGATGATGAAGGTATGCCCTTCATGACCTTCGTCCGAAGATCGTTATATCCTAAGGGAAATAATGCTTCGAAGGACGAAGGACTTTAATATTTAACATTTTGTGTTGCCTTGTTCTTGATTCATAGCATTTGAGAACAAGTCCCCAACACCTTGATTTCCATCCCCGAATGTAATGGCTGTTTGGGGATCTTTATTTTTCTCATATGAGGAGAACATCCTTTTCTCCCCTCTCATGTGGTTTGTGCACCCGCTATCAAATATCCAACTTGAACCACCGGATGCATAAACCTACAAAGCAAGTTTAGGCCTTGTTCTTAGGTACCCAAACGGTCTTGGGTCCTTTGGCATTAGAAACAAGCACCTTGGGTAACCAAACACGGGTCTTTGAACTCTTGTATTTGTCCCCAACATATTTGGCAACTACTTTGCCTGATTTGTTAGTGAGCACATATGAAGCATCAAAAGTCTTAAATGAAATGTTATGTCATTTGATGCATTAGGAGTTTTCTTCTTAGGCATTTTAACATGAGTGGAATGCCTAGAACTAGAAGCCTCATTTTTATACATAAATGCATGTCGAGAAACAGAATGAGGTTTCTTATCATGAATTCTCCTAATTTTATGCTCAGAATAGTTTGCAGGATATAGAATATAGCCTTCACTATCCTGAACCATGGGAGCCTTACCCTTAACAAAATTAGACAATTTCTTAGGAGCATTAAGCTTGACATTGGATTGACTCCCTTGTTGGAACCCAATGCCATCCTTAATGCTAGGGTGTCTCCCATTATAGAGCATGCTTCTAGCAAATTTAATTTTTTCATTTTATAACTCATGCTCGGCAATTTTAGCAGTTAATTTTGCCATGTGATCATTTTGTTGTTTAATCATGGCAAGGTGATCATCCATAGCTTCAATGTTAACTTCTCTACATCTAGTGCAAATAGTAACATGATCAACATTAGATGTAGATGGTTTGCAGACATTCATTTCTTCTATCTTAGCATTTAATCTAATATTCTCATCTCTAAGACAGGAAATTGAATCATTGCAAACAATCAATTTTTCAATCTTAGAAACTAAATTATCATTTTCAGTTCTAAGACTTGAGATTGAATCATGGCATATGTTAAGCTCTTTAGACAAATTTTCATATTTTTCTACTTCTAGAGCATAAACATTTTTTAACTTAACAAACTTTTTATTTTCCTTAACGAGCAAGTCCTCTTGGCATTCCAAGAGATCATCCTTCTCGTTAATGGTTTCAATTAATTCATTTAATTTTTTCTTTTGTTCCATGTTAAGGTTGGCAAAGAGAGAAATTAAATCATCTTCATTCTCGCTAGAACTACCCTCATCGCTAGATGTAGTATATTTGGGGGTACTTCTAGAATGTACCTTCTTCTTCTTGTCGTCATTTGCCATGAGACATTTGTGCCGACTTTGGGGAAGAGAAGTCCCTTGTTGACGGCGATGATGGTGGTGTCCTCGTCGGAGGAGTCGGTGCAGCTTTCGTCGGAATCCCATTCCCGTCCCATGTGGGCCTCGCCGCCCTTCTTCTTGTAGTACTTCTTTTCCATTTTCTTCTTCCCCTTCTTGTCATCGTCCCTGTCACTTTCACTTGTATATGGACATTTAGCAATGAAATGACTAGACTTACCACACCGGTAGCACACCCTTTTGGAGCGGGGCTTGTAGTCTTTCCCCCTTCTTTGCTTGAGGATTTGGCGGAAGCTTTTGATGATGAGCGCCATTTCCTCGTTGTCGGGCTTGGAGGTGTCGATTGGAAGCCTACTTGCTGTAGACTGCTCCTTCTTTTCTTCCATTGCCTTGAATGCAATGGTTTGCACCTCGGGTGTAGAGGTGGCGCCTTGCTCCAAGTTGACAATGTGTTTGGAGTCTTTGATCATAAGTTCAAAGCTCACAAATTTGCCAATTACCTCCTCAGGAGACATTTGTTTATATCTAGGATCCCCATGTATTAATTGAACTTGAGTAGGATTACGAAATACGAGGGATCTAAGAATAACCTTGACCATTTTATGGTCATCCCATTTTGTGCTCCCGAGGTTGCGCACTTGGTTGACCATCATCTTGAGCCGGTTGTACATAGCTTGCGGCTCTTCCCCTTTGTTGAGGACGAATCGACCGAGCTCTCCCTCGATTGTTTCACGCTTGGTGATCTCGGTCACCTCGTCCCCTTCGTGTGCGGTTTTGAGGACGTCCCAAATTTCTTTGGCGTTCTTCAACCCTTGCACCTTATTATACTCCTCTCGACATAAAGAGGCGAGGAGTATAGAAGTTGCTTGTGAGTTGAAGTGCCTAATTTGGGAGGCCTCGTCCGAGTCGTAGTCCTCGTCTCCCATCTTTGGTGCCTACGCTCTGAACTCAACAATATCCTAAATACTTTCGTGGAGTGAGGTTAGATGATACCTCATTTTATCACTCCACATGCAATAATCTTCACCATCAAAATATGGTGGTTTTCCTAGGGGTACGGAAAGTAATGGAGCACGCTTTGAAATACAGGGATAGCGTAGGGGCATCTTACTATACTTCTTGCGCTCATGGCGCTTAGAAGTAGTGGACTACTCGGTGCCGGACGTGGAGGGTGATGAAGAGTCGGTCTCGTAGTAGACCACTTTCTTCATTTTCTTCTTCTTGTCACCCCTCCGATGTGACTTGATGGAGGAAGAGGATTCCTCCTTATACTTGTTGCCGAACTCCCTTGAGAGAGTCCTCCCCGAGCCTGCGAGCTTTTCACCGGTCACGATCTCCCTCTTGGTGTGATCTCTAGACATCACTTCGAGTTGGTTAGGCTCTTAATGAAGCACTGGCTCTAATACCAATTGAAATTCGCCTAGAGGGGGGGTGAATAGGCGAAACCTGAAATTTATAAACTTTAAACACACACTAGGTCCGGGGTTAGCATTAGAATTAAATTCAAGTCCGAAAGATTGTTTCTCTTGCTAGGAGTTGCTCAAAGAGTACGGATGACGTATGGGAGCAAACTCAAATTAATACTAGCAAGGAAATGTTAGAGAGAGGAAAGAGGGCAAACAAATAAAGCGAGAATTGAAGCGAGTAGACACTGTGATTTGTTTTACCGATGTTCGGTTCCAAAGAACCTAGTCCCCGTTGAGGAGGCCACAAAGGCCAGGTCTATTTCAACCCTTTCCCTCTCTCTCAAACGGTCACTTAGGCCGAGTGAGCCTTTCCTTAATCACACGGGTCACTTATACCCCGCAAGTACCACCACACATTTGGTGTCGCTTGCTTAGCTTTACAAATCACTTGAGAAAACAAATGAGAAAGGAAGAAGGTAATCCAAGCAACAAGAGCGCAAATGAACACAAAATCTCTCTCTCACAAGTCACTAAGTGGTTGAGATGAATTTGGGACTTGGAGAGGATTTGATCTTTTGAATTGTGTCTTGGAATGAATGCTAGAGCTCTTGTATTGAATGTGATCTTCAGAAAACTTGGATGCCAAAGAATGAGGTGGTTGGGGGTATTTATAGCCCCTAACCACTTCCTAGCCATTGGCAAGGGCTGCTGGCGATGGGCGCACCAAACAGTCCGGTGCGCCACTGGACAGTCACTGTGCACTGTACGGTGCACGCCACGTCAGCACAACCATTAGGGTTCGGAACAGTTGGCCATTGGAGACGTTTGTCTTCTAGCTGCACCGAACAGTCCGGCACTCTGACTTCTGCGCTCTGACTTCTGACGCGGCACTGTTTACTTCTGACATCTCTACAGTCGACCGTTGGCATGCAGGGAGTCGTTGCTCCGCTGGCTCACCGGACAGTCCGGTGAATTATAGTGAGTGCGCCCGGCAGAAACTCGAGAGTGGCTAGTTTGCTGGCTGCCTCGACTGGCGCACCGGACACTGTCCGGTGCACCAAATTTTCAGCACACTCTTGTTCTTTGCTCCATTTTTTATTGTGTCCCTAACCGGATTCTTTCTTGGTTTGTGTTGAACCTTATGCACCTGAGATAAATCATATCTAGACAAACTAGTTAGTCCATGTGGTTTGTGTTGGTCGTCAACCACCAAAATCCATTTATAGAAAAAGGTTAACCCTATTTCCCTTTCAAGGACCTGACTATATTCCTTCAGAATTCTATCAAATTTGTTGACACATTGTTAAGAATGACATAATTAATCTCTTTAATGATTTTTACAATGAGAACCTAGATGTGAATATGTTGAATTATGGAATCATAACTTTGCTTCCTAAATTCAAAGAGGCATCCAAAATTCAACAATTTCGATCTATCTATTGAACTGCTTATATAAGATGATCACCAAAGTGCTCAATGTCAGGATTGAACCTTTTGCTTTGATTCTAATTAATGAACAACAAATGGCTTTCATTAGAGGAAAAACATAATGAATGGAGTGATGATCCTTCAAGAGATTATGCATGAAACTAAGAGGAGGAAGCAGATTGGTGTCATACTAGAGCGAGACTTTGAAAAAAATCTTATGATAAAGCTAACTAGGACTTTTTATTCAATTATATGCAAAAAAAGAGGTTTCTGTCCAAAATGGTTGAATTGGATGCAGATGGTAGTGAAAGGTAATTGTTAAGCTCAGTAATCATATTGGTAAATATATAAAAATTTGTAAATGTGTTAGACAAGGGTACCCTCTATCATCAATTTTGTTTAATTTCGTTGCACATGGTGTGGCCAGGTTGTTGGCTAAAGCTCAGGGGAACAAAACTTTTATTGGCATGTGTGATCACTTGATTCCCCATGGGATTATCATACTGCAGTATGCATATGATACAATTATTTGCCTCAAAAACAACTTGGAAATTGCTAGACATCTGAAAAATGCTCCTTTATCTGTATGAGATGGTGGTTGGCTTGAAAATAAATTTTATGAAAAGTGAAACATTTCTGACCAATGGTGATGAGGAGACTGCTTTTCAGTATGCCAATTTTTTTATTGCCAAATCAGAACATTTCCTATGAAGTATTTAGTTGTTCCTGTGAGTCCAAACAGACTTCATGTTGCTGATTGGATTATTTTGAAAGAAAAATTTGACAAGAGATTGGAAGCTTGAAAGGGTCGAGAGTTCTCTTTCTAGTGCTGGCACAATTACTCTAATTAACTCTTGTCTTTCCAATTCTCCCATTTTCCATATGTCCATGTACCTCCTTCCTAAAACTATCATTAAGAATATTAATGTGAGGAGAAGAGCCTTTCTATGGCAAGGAGGAAGTAACAAGAAAAATATCATTTGGTAAAATTGGGAAAAGCGTGCTCTGAAAAGAAAACGAGATTGGGTATCAAAAACATGAAAATCTGAATATAAGTCTAATGTGTAAATGGTGGTGCAAACTAGAAAACGATGATGGAGTTTGGCATGAAATTATTAAGAAGTATATTCAGGGAAAGAATATCCAATCTATATCTCATAGTGTCTCTGATTCTCTTGTGTGGAAATACTTGCTGAAAGTAAAACCTTTCTATTTGAGAGGAAGGCAAATTATAATGAAAATTGATGACAAAACTAGATCCCGAGAGGATGCCTAGCGGTCTCATACTCCTTTGTACTTGACTGATCCAGAGCCAGACTCATATGACTGTTTGATACTCCTTTGTACTTGAGCGCTCGTGCCTCATGCCACCACTCACATCTCGCGCCGCACGAAGCCGTCGTCGATGCCCAGCCACCGATCGTCGCCGCTCGCGTCTCAATGGTTGCAGCTGTCGCTAGGCCCCAAAACCCTAATTCCTAGGGGTATGGGCTGCTTTTATAGACGCCATGTCCTAGTCCGGCTCAACCAGATGGCACTGTCTGGCCTAGGTTTCCTCTAGTTATTGGAAGCACATGGCTTATAATATATAAACTATATATATCATTGGAGTTTCTCACCTCTAGATTATAATGCTTGTTTGTACTCTTTCTATGCTTTAGCACAATGTGTTAGCCAGTGATGATAGGTGATAGAGTGTGTAGGGTTGCAAACTCGTGGCCAAGCCTTGAGTAAGTGTTGAGGCCAAGCCTCATAAGGTTTAGTGGTCAATTGGTAGTCTAAGATGGAGGCAAGTCAAATCTTAGAGTTTTATTAGATTAGGTCAGTTATGCCTTGCATTAAGAACATCACAGGTGGTCCATGTGATGATGACAAAGAAAGATAGCCACCATCGTTCTCAGCTATAGAAAATGGCAAGATGATTCAAACTAAGAGCTCCCAAAAGTTCGAGTTGGTTGATAGAGAGGTTAAAGGGTACTTGAGGTGACACATGCAACAGAGGTTGTAGAGATAGGAGACAAGAGTGGCTCTGTTTGGATTATATATGTCATTAGGTAGTCCCATACAAAGAATACAAAGCAGTAATAGTTAGAGCAATAGACTCATTCGTCGGTTCTTTTGTGCACGAGTTCTAGTCACATATGACCCATGGGACATAGATATGGAGCTCGTATACCACCACCATACCTGAGAGCAGTAGGACCTAACCACCCCTTGGTCATTCACTTTGACTTGAGGACTACTAGTGCCTCTCGAGTTAAAGAGCAGGTGTTAGTTCTACTAGAGCAGTGGTTCCAAACAAATAGGGATCCAAGGGCTTGAGATGGATTCTATATAGTATTGCATAAGGACTTTCACTCTCCTATGACTCATAGCGGGATCACCCTCAGACAACATAGAGACTATCATTTAGCGGATATAGTGGCTGTCACAAGAGAGCAGATCCGTCCATACCTCACTTACCTACCAGGTTGCCAAATTTCTAGGATGAGTTGAACTCTATGTTGAGGCCTTAGAGAGTTCTATGCTTCTTCATGGATTTAGCTTGACCACGAGTACTTTCAGTTCACCTTTAGAGGCAGGCCTCATGGACACTATGCTAGTGCAATTAGATAGCATATTGGCTTCATGGCGTACACTACCATACTACACAACTTGTGCTACAGTACTATGGACACACTCAAATGCCCTCACTATGGAGAGTTTCTAGGTATAGGATACATTGCAATTTGTTTCTACCCACCATTTGGCGATGGCCCTAGACGAACCTCTAGTAAGTTGACACTAATGAGCCATGTCCTAAATGTTGTGATAAGGAGGACCTTGTTGCCCTACTATAGATATAAGGAGGGCCTAAAAATCTCTAGGATTGGCTTCTCAATATCAGTCCTACATATTAGCTGTTATTATTTTAGAGATGGAAGATATTATTGTTGGTCACTAGCTCCCATGTGTGCATTAGATCTCCTTCCTACTAATGAGGGAGCTGGACAAATAGAGTACCTAGTCTATACACGAGTTTGACAAGTCACCTATACAGTTCGTTAGTTCCTAGTCTATAGGATGAAGTTAGTAGTCAATGGATGATGCAAAGGTAGAGTGCTCAAAGAGTTACATTGAGCAGCATGTTCATCTGAGATGAACATAATAGACTAGGAGCATGAGGCCATCAGGGCCATTGAGCAATTGGAGGTGGTAGGGATATTTGCATAGCACTATGACACCACAGATAATTCTAATGAGGACTGTTGTCTTGTAACACAGATGGCACCACCTAGGGCACATGACTCAGAGGTTGATGGTTCTAGCTCAACGGTACCACCATAACCGACAACAGTCGATCTTGCTCTGCTTCAAATACTCATAGCACTCTAGACTAAGCAGTAAAGGAAGACAAGGGTCCGAGAGCAACAAAGTGAGCGCATGTTTGCAATGTTGGAGCAAATTCAATAATGTCAGGATCAATTCCAATAGTAGCATCTTGACACCTAGCAGTACTTGCTAGCATTCATGGAGCACATGTTGCATGTTATAGGTCACCCCCATTTGGTTCCTCTATCCAGCAGTTTGCACCAGCACTGATGACAACCTTTGTGACTCCAGCTTTATAGTCTAGTGAACTTTAGAGTCAAGGTTCATCTACTTTTTAGTTGGCTTTGTCTCTACAGTCTAATAAACTCTTCACAACTCCGGGATCGGGTCAACCATCAAGTACTACATAAGCGCGCGAGACAACCACCATATAGACCATGCCTAGTTAGACCATCCCATTGGTCGTAGTCACTAGGAACATATCTGCTACCTTTAGTGAGATAATTGTATATCCTACACCATTGTTACCTATGCTAGTAGATTCGAAGTACCCACTAAAAGAATCCCCTTATCAATTGCCTTGTCATAGTAGGCACCCTTCATGAGTCACCCCATTTGGTTCCTCTAGTCTTGATTATATGATCTCATTTTCATCTCTAAGAGTTCATATAAAGAGGTAATTTAAAAACCCTAACTTCTTTCATATACTTAAGGAAGTGTTATTATCATCATTAAAAAGAGTGTGATTGAAAGCATCTAGGCCCTTTGTGGTTTTGGTGGTTAATGGTAACACAAAATTATTGTGACTAACATGTGTTTTGTAAAGGCAATTATGGGTAGGTCACAATGATGGAGATTGTTTGAGCAATCTATGGTTTTCATGCCCTTGAGTATGGTTTTTGTTTCAATTTTCAAAGGACTGATGACAAAGCTAAATATGGACTAGTTTTAAGTGTCGTTTGGAGTTGAGAGACACTTAAAATAGTTTGGGACTTTGTTTTTTGATCGTACTATAAAGGGGGTACAAACTAGTAGCTTGATCTGGGTAAGTCTAATAAGTTTAATGTGGTGCATACTTTTTATCTTTAGCTCTAGGTAGCTCGGATGGGGCCTAAAACAAGTTTGGATCATAACTCATTTACATTATTCCCAATGATGGAAATGTTAGAAGGATTTTTTAGGCATTAGACCCCTAAAGTTTTAGACTTGTCAAACCAATGGTGATTATCCAATGCCTCCACGTATACAACCTTAGAAAGCGTGATCATCGGACCATATGAACATTGGAGCATCGGAGCAATGTGTATGAGTCTGGTTGTCTGTGGAAACAGACTAGAGAGTAATAGGGTGTGTTGGACTCATCTGATGGTGGGCATCGGACCATATGACACAAATACATCAGCTAGGGTTCTCCCTATAAGGTTGTTAGACCTTATGAACAATGGTGTCATCGTCCATTGGATTATGTTCTAATGGCCTCTGTTAAGTGACTAGAGAGGGTTTCACGAGTGTCGCATTGGTCTGATAGTGAGTGTTGGACCATACGCTCGGTGCAATAACTCAAATGGCTATTTCTAACATAAGAAGTACATGGTTACCATTGTGTCTCATTAGATCATGCAGATTGGTCCAACGTTGGGGCATAAGACGATCTGATGGTTGTGAAAATTGTTAGTTACTGTAACGGCTAGTAGGTCGGTTGTGGGTTATAAATACCTCACCAACAGGCATATGCTAGTGCTCTTTCCCATTTAGTAGCTAAAGAAACCCATTTGGAGTGTGAAAAGGATCCTTTGCCTAGTGAGGAACTTGAAAGTTACAAATCACTAGTGTCGGGGACCATAATTAGGGGTACCCTCAAGGCTCCTAATTCTCAGCTGGTAACCCTCATCAGCATAAAGCTGCAAAGGCCTGATGGGTGCGATTAAGTCAGGGATCGGTCCATTCGAAGGACGCGATCACGCCTCGCCCGAGCCTAGCCTCGGACAAGGGCAGCCGACCCCAGAGGATTTCTGTCTCGCCCGAGGCCCCCCTCCAGCGGCGAACATATTTCCGGCTCGCCCAAGGCCCTGTCTTCGCCAAGAAGCAACCCTGACCAAATCGCCGCACCGACCGACCAAATCGCAGGAGCATTTAATGCAAAGGTGGCCTGACACATTTATCCTGACGCGCGCCCCCCAGCCGACAGAGCCGAAGTAACCGCCGTCACTTCGCCGCTCGACTGACCGGCCTGACAGAAAGACAGCGCCGCCTGCGCCGCTCTGACTGCGGTGCCACTTGACATAGTGAGGCTGACAGGCGGTCAGGCCCGGCCACAGGCACCATAGGAAGCTCCGCTTCGCCCGACCCAGGGCTCGGACTCGGGCTAAGCCCCGGAAGACGGCGAACTCCGCTCCGCCCGACCCAGGGCTCGGACTCGGGCTAAGTCCCGAAAGACGGCGAACTCCGCTCCGCCCGACCCAGGGCTCGAACTCGGGCTAAGCCCCGGAAGACGGCGAACTCCGCTCCGCCCGACCCAGGGCTCGGACTCGGGCTAAGCCCTGGAAGACGGCGAACTCCGCTCCGCCCGACCCAGGGCTCGGACTCGGGCTAAGCCCCAGAAGACGACAAACTCCGCTCCGCCCGACCCAGGGCTCGGACTCGGGCTAAGCCCCAGAAGACGACGAACTCCGCTCCGCCCGACCCCAGGGCTCGGACTCCGCCCTGGCCTCAGCCGACGGTCTCCGCCTCGCCCGAACCAGGGGCTCGGACTCGACCTCGGCCACGGAAGACAGACTCAACTTCGGCTTCGGAGGAGCTTCCACATCGTCCAACCTAGGGCGCAGACCAGCCACATCAACAGGAGGCGCCATCATCACCCTACCTCGAGCTGACTCAGGCCACAGGGAACAAGACCGGCGTCCCATCTGGCTCGCTCCGCCAGATAGGCAATGATGGCGCCCCGCATACTCTGTGACGACGGCGGCTCTCAGCCCCCTTACGGAAGCAGGAGGACGTCAGCAAGGACTCCACAGCTCCGACAGCTGTCCCTCCGCCAGGCTCCATCGCTCCTCCGACGGCCACGACATCACACCAGTTGGGTGCCAAAATCTCTCCGACTGCCACAACGGCATGTACTTAGGGCGCTAGCTCTCCTCCGCTAGACACGTAGCACTCTGCTACACCCCCCATTGCACACCTGGATCCTCTCCTTACGCCTATAAAAGGAAGGACCAGGGCCTTCTTAGATAAGGTTGGCCGCGCGGGGACGAGGACGAGACAGGCGCTCGCGTGAGGCCGCTCGCTCCCTCTCCCGCGTGGACGCTTGTAACCCCCTACTGCAAGCGCACCCGACCTGGGCGCGGGACGAACACGAAGGCCGCGGTATTCCCACCTCTCTCACGCCTGTCTCCGGCCGCCTCACTTCTCCCCTTCGCGCTCGCCCTCGCGCTCGACCCATCTGGGCTGGGGCACGCGGCGACATTCACTCGTCGGCTCAGGGACCCCCCGGTCTCGGAACGCTGACAGTTGGCGCGCCAGGTAGGGGCCTGCTGCGTGTTGACGAACAGCTTCCCGTCAAGCTCCAGATGGGCAGTCTCCAGCAACCTCTCCAACCCGGGACGGTGCTCCGTTTCGGGAGTCTTGAGTTCGTGTCCCTCGACGGCAGCTACGACATGATACTCATTCCACCGCCGGGCGACAGCGGCAATGGCGGCCGACAGTCCACTCGCTGGCGGGCGGAATCGACGACGTCTTCCCCGCGTGGTGGAAGAACAACCTTCGAGCTCATCCCGCCCTCTTCCCCGCCGACGGAGGGGAAGGCGGGGCAACCAAGGCCAAGCAGGAGACAGCGCCTCGTCGGCTGTCGAGCGAGTCAACAGCGCCGGCACCCCAACAGGGGGCGCATCGGGTATCGACCTCGCGCTTGAGACGAAGACGAGCGCCGTCTCCCCGCGACACGCCAATCCCGAGCAAGCGGACGACGCCAGCACGCTCGCGAAAAGCTTGCTGGACGTCACCCTTGTACCTGAGACGACGGTGCAGTCAGTCCCCGACGTGACTTCATCACCGCCCGTCGACCAAGAGGTACCGACCGATTCCCATCCCACGTCATTTGGATTCAGCCTCAACCCGCCTAGCGGCTTCGCTTTGGCGGGCGCTCTCGTAGAGGCGAGCCCAAACCCTCTGGGGTTTCGTATGCGGTCACCTTGGGACCGGTTGATGGACGTCTCGACCTACGGGCCCTCTAGGTCCGAGGAAGACGACGAGCCCAGCTTCTGTTGGGATTTCTCTGGACTTGGCAACCCCAGTGCCATGCGGGACTTCATGACCGCATGCGACTACTGCCTTTCCGACTGTTCCGACGGTAGCCGTAGCCTCGGCGACGAGGACTGTGGCCCAAGCCGCGAATGTTTCCACGTCGATCTAGGGGGTCCCTCCGAAGGCAACCATCTCGGCATGCCGGAGGACAGTGATCTCCCTAGGCCAGTGCCTCGCGTTGACATCCCACGGGAGCTAGCTGTGGTCCCCGTTCAGGCGGGGGGCCATGACCCATAGCTCGAGCAAATCCGCGGGGTGCAGGCCAGGCTCGACGAGGGAGCAGGAGCGCTTGAGCCGATCCGCCGGGACGTCGAGCAGGCATGGGCGAGCCAACCTCCGGCCGGAGAAATACGTCATCTACCCCAGGGCTTCCAGCACCGCATCGCCGACGAAGTCAGGGTCAGGCCGCCACCCGCATCCAGTGGGGTTGGCCAGAACCTGGATGCAGCAGCAATGCTCCTCCGCGCGATGACGGAGCCATCAACCACCGAGGGGCGGCGAATCCAGGGAGAGCTCAAGAATCTCCTGGAAGGCGCCGCGGTCCGATGGGCCGAGAGCTCTACCTCCTGAAGGCAGGGGTACCCCTCGGAACCTCATGCCGCGACTTCCCGATTCATGCGGGAAGCCTCGGTCTACACCGGGCGCACGCGCAACACAGCGCCTGCGGCCCCGGGTCGCCTCGGCAACGAGCACCATCACCGCGATCGTCGGGCCCACCTCGACGAGAGGGTGCGCCGAGGCTACCACCTCAGGCGTGGAGGACGCTACGACAGCGGGGAGGATCGGAGTCCCTCGCCCGAACCATCCGGTCTGCAGGCCTTCAGCCGGGCCATACGACGGGCGCCGTTCCCGACCCGGTTCCGACCCCCGACTACTATCACAAAGTACTCGGGGGAGACGAGACCGGAACTGTGGCTCGCGGACTACCGTCTGGCCTGCCAACTGGGTGGAACGGACGATGACAACCTCATCATCCGCAACCTCCCCCTGTTCCTCTCCGACACCGCTCGCGCCTGGTTGGAGCACATGCCTCCGGGGCAGATCTCCAACTGGGATGACCTGGTCCAAGCTTTCGCTGGCAATTTCCAGGGCACATACGTGTGCCCCGGGAATTCCTGGGACCTCCGAAGCTGCCGACAGCAGCCGGGAGAGTCTCTCCGGGACTACATCCGGCGATTCTCGAAGCAGCGCACCGACCTGCCCAACATCACCGACTCGGACGTCATCGGCGCGTTCCTCGCTGGCACCACCTGTCGCGACCTGGTGAGCAAGCTGGGTCGCAAGACTCCCACCAGGGCGAGCGAGCTGATGGACATCGCCACCAAGTTCGCCTCCGGCCAGGAGGCGGTCGAGGCTATCTTCCGAAAGGACAAGCAGCCCCAGGGCCGCCCATCGGAAGATGCCCCCGAGGCGTCAACTCAGCGCGGCGCCAAGAAGAAGGGCAAGAAGAAGTCGCAAGCGAAACGCGACGCCGCCGACGCGGACCTTGTCGCCGCCGCCGAGTACAAGAACCCTCGGAAACCCCCCGGAGGTGCCAACCTCTTTGACAAGATGCTCAAGAAGCTGTGCCCCTATCACCAGGGGCCCGTCAAGCACACTCTTGAGGAGTGTGTCATGCTTCGGCGCCACTTCCACAGGGCCGGGCCACCCGCGGAGGGTGGCAGGGCCCGCGACGACGATAAGAAGGAAGATCACCAAGCAGGAGAGTTCCCCGAGGTCCGCGACTGCTTCATGATCTACGGTGGGCAAGCGGCGAACGCCTCGGCTCGGCACCGCAAGCAAGAGCGCCGGGAGGTCTGTTCGGTGAAGGTGGCGGCGCCAGTCTACCTAGACTGGTCCGACAAGCCCATCACCTTCGACCGAGCTGACCACCCCGACCATGTGCCGAGCCCGGGGAAATACCCGCTCGTCGTCGACCCCGTCATCGGCGACGTCAGGCTCACCAAGGTCCTCATGGACGGAGGCAGCAGCCTCAACATCATCTACGCCGAGACCCTCGGGCTCCTGCGTGTCGATCTGTCCTCTGTCCGGGCAGGCGCTGCGCCCTTCCATGGGATCATTCCCGGGAAGCGCGTCCAGCCCCTCGGACAACTCGACCTTCCCGTCTGCTTCGGAACACCCTCCAACTTCTGAAGGGAGACCCTGACGTTCGAGGTGGTCGGGTTCCGAGGAACCTACCACGCGGTACTGGGAAGACCATGCTACACGAAGTTCATGGCCGTCCCCAACTACACCTACCTGAAGCTCAAGATGCCGGGCCCCAACGGGGTCATCACCGTCGGCCCCACGTACAAACACGTGTTCGAATGCGACGTGGAGTGTGTGGAGTACGCCGAGGCCCTCGCCGAGTCCGAGGCCCTCATCACCGACCTGGAGAGCCTCTCTAATGAGGTGCTAGACGTGAAGCGACATGCCGGCAACTTTGAGCCAGCGGAGACGGTTAAGTCCGTCCCCCTCGACCTCAGCGGCGACGCCTCCAAGCAGATCTGGATCGGCTCCGGGCTCGATCCCAAATAGGAAGCAGTGCTCGTCGACTTTCTTCGCGCGAACACCGACGTCTTCGCGTGGAGTCCCTCGGACATGCCCGGCATACCGAGGGATGTCGCCGAGCACTCGCTGGACATCCGAGCCGGAGCCCGACCCGTCAAGCAGCCTCTGCACCGATTCGACGAGGAGAAGCACAGAGCCATAGGCGAGGAGATCCACAAGCTAATGGCGGCAGGGTTCATCAAAGAGGTATTCCATCCCGAATGGCTTGCCAACCCGGTGCTTGTGAGAAAGAAAGGGGGGAAATGGCGGATGTGTGTAGACTACACTGGTCTAAACAAAGCATGTCCGAAGGTTCCCTACCCTCTGCCTCGCATCGATCAAATCGTGGACTCCACTGCTGGGTGCGAAACCATGTCTTTCCTCGATGCCTACTTAGGGTATCACCAAATCAGGATGAAAGAGTCCGACCAGCTCGCGACTTCTTTCATCACACCCTTCGGCATGTACTGCTATGTCACCATGCCGTTCGGTTTGAGGAATGCGGGTGCGACGTACCAGCGGTGCATGAACCATGTGTTCGGCGAACACATTGGCCGCACGGTCGAGGCCTACGTCGATGACATCGTAGTCAAGACGAGGAAAGCCTCCGACCTCCTTTCCGACCTTGAAGTGACATTCCGGTGTCTCAAGGCGAAAGGCGTCAAGCTCAATCCCGAAAAGTGTGTCTTCGGGGTGCCCCGAGGCATGCTCTTGGGGTTCATCGTCTCCGAGCGGGGCATCGAAGCCAACCCGGAGAAGATCGCAGCCATCACCGGCATGGAGCCCATCAAGGACTTGAAAGGCGTACAGAGGGTCATGGGATGTCTCGCGGCTCTGAGCCGCTTCATCTCACGCCTCGGCGAAAGAGGTCTACCTCTGTACCGCCTCTTAAGGAAGGCCGAGTGCTTCACTTGGACCCCTGAGGCCGAGGAAGCCCTCGGGAACCTGAAGGCGCTCCTCACGAAGGTGCCTATCTTGGTGCCCCTAGCTACCGGAGAAGCCCTCTTGGTCTACGTCGCCGCGACCACTCAGGTGGTTAGCGCCGCGATTGTGGTCGAGAGGCAAGAAGAGGGGCATGCACTGCCCGTTCAGAGGCCAGTCTACTTCGTCAGCGAGGTACTGTCCGAAACCAAGATCCGCTACCCACAAGTTCAGAAGCTGCTGTATGCGGTGATCCTAACGCGGCGGAAGTTGCGACACTACTTCGAGTCTCATCCGGTGACTGTGGTGTCATCCTTCCCCCTGGGGGAGATCATCCAGTGCCGGGAGGCCTCGGGTAGGATTGCAAAGTGGGCGGTGGAAATCATGGGCGAGACAATCTCGTTCGCTCCTCGGAAGGCCATCAAGTCCCAGGTCTTGGCGGACTTCGTAGCTGAATGGGTCGACACCCAGCTACCAACAGCTCCGATCCAACCGGAGCTCTGGACCATGTTCTTCGACGGGTCGTTGATGAAGACAGGAGTCGGCGCAGGCCTACTCTTCATCTCGCCCCTCGGGAAGCACCTACGCTACGTGCTACGCCTCCATTTCCCGGCATCCAACAATGTGGCTGAGTACGAGGCTCTGGTCAACGGATTGCGGATCGCCATCAAGCTAGGGGTCCGACGCCTCGACGCTCGCGGTGACTCGCAGCTCATCATCGACCAAGTCATGAAGAACTCCCACTGCCGCGACCCGAAGATGGAGGCCTACTGCGATGAGGTTCGGCGCCTGGAAGACAAGTTCTACAGGCTCGAGCTCAACCACATCGCTCGGCGCTACAACGAGACTGCGGACGAGCTGGCTAAAATAGCCTCGGGACGAACAACGCTTCTCCCGGACGTCTTCTCCCGAGATCTGCATGAACCCTCCGTCAAGATCGACGACACGCCCGAGCCTGAGGCACACCCTCGGTTCGGCCCAAGGCACCCTCGGCTCAGTCCGAGGCACCCTCGGCTCGGCCCGAGGCGCCCTCGGTTCAGCCCGAGGTACCCTCGGCCCCCGAGGGCGAGACGCTGCGCGTCGAGGGGGAGCAAAGCGGGGTCACGCCTGATCAAAACTGGCAGACCCCGTACCTGCAATACCTCCACCGAGGAGAGCTACCCCTCGACCGAGCCGAGGCTCGGTGCGTGGCGCGGCGCGCCAAGTCGTTCGTCTTGCTGGGTGATGAGAAGGAGCTCTACCACCGCAGCCCCTCTGGCATCCTCCAGCGATGCATCTTGTCAGGGACCATAATTAGGGGTACCCTCAAGGCTCCTAATTCTCAGCTGGTAACCCCCATCAGCATAAAGCTGCAAAGGCCTGATGGGTGCGATTAAGTCAGGGATCAGTCCATTCAAGGGACTCGATCATGCCTCGCCCGAGCCTAGCCTCGGACAAGGGCAGCCGACCCCAGAGGATTTCCGTCTCGCCCGAGGCCCCCCTCCAGCGGCGAACATATTTCCGGCTCACCCGAGGCCCTGCCTTCGCCAAGAAGCAACCCTGACTAAATCGCCGCACCGACCGACCAAATCGCAGGGGCATTTAATGCAAAGGTGGCCTGACACCTTTATCCTGTCATGCGCCCCCCAGCCGGCAGAGCCGAAGTGACCGCCGTCATTTCGCCGCTCCACTGACCGGCCTGACAGAAGGACAGCGCCGCCTGCGCCACTCCGACTGCGGTGCCACTTGACAGAGTGAGACTGACAGGCAGTCAGGCCCTGCCGAAGGCACCATAGGGAGCTCCGCTTCGCCCGACCTAGGGCTCGGACTCGGGCTAAGTCCCGGAAGACGGCGAACTCCGCTCCGCCCGACACAGGGCTCGGACTCGGGCTAAGTCCCGGAAGATGGCGAACTCCGCTCCGCCCGACCCGGGGCTCGGACTCGGGCTAAGTCCCGGAAGACGGCGAACTCCGCTCCGCCCGACCCAGGGCTCGGACTCGGGCTAAGTCCCGGAAGACAACAAACTCCGCTTCGCCCGACCCAGGGGCTCGGACTCGACCTCGACCACGGAAGACAGACTCGACCTCGGCTTCGGAGGAGCTTCCACATCGCCCAACCTAGGGCACAGACCAGCCACATCAACATGAGGCGCCATCATCACCCTACCCCGAGCTGACTCGGGCCGCAGGGAACAAGACCGGCGTCCCATCTGGCTCGCTCCGCCAGATAGGCAATGATGGCGCCCCGCATACTCTGTGACGACGGCGGCTCTCAGCCCCCTTACGGAAGCAAGAGGACGTCAGCAAGGACTCAACCGCTCCGACAGCTGTCCCTCCGCCAGGCTCCATCGCTCCTCCGACAGCCACGACATCACACCAGCTGGGTGCCAAGATCTCTCCGGCTGCCACAACGGCATGTACTTAGGGCGCTAGCTCTCCTCCGCTAGACACGTAGCACTCTGCTACACCCCCCATTGTACACCTGGATCCTCTCCTTACGCCTATAAAAGGAAGGACCAGGGCCCTCTTAGGGAAGGTCGGCCACGCGGGGACGAGGACGAGACAGGCGCTCGCTTGAAGCCGCTCGCGAGACTGGGCGCGGGACGAACACGAAGGCCACGGGATTCCCACCTCTCTCACGCCGGTCTCCGGCCGCCTCGCTCTCTCCCCTTCGCGCTCGCCCTCACGCTCGACCCATCTGGGTTGGGGCACGCGGCGACATTCACTCGTCGGCCCAGGGACCCCCCGGTCTCGAAACGCCGACAGTTGGCGCGCCAGGTAGGGGCCTGCTGCGTGTTGACGAACAGCTTCCCGTCAAGCTCCAGATGGGCAGTCTCCAGCAACCTCTCCAACCCAGGACGGTGCTCCGTTTCGAGAGTCTTGGGTTCATGTCCCTCGACGGCAGCTACGACATGATACTCCTTCCACCGCCGCGCGACAACGACAATGGCGGCCGACAGTCCGCCCGCCGGCGGCGGAATCGACGACGTCTTCTCCGCGTGGTGGAAGAACAACCTTCGAGCTCATCCCGCCCTCTTCTCCGCCGATGGAGGGGAAGGCAGGGCAACCAAGGCCAAGCAGGAGGCAGCGCCTCATCGGCTGTCGAGCGAGTCGACAGCGCCGGCACCCCAACGCGGGGCGCACCGGGTATTGACTTCGCGCTTGAGACGAAGACGGGCGCTGTCTCCCCGCGACACGTCAATCCCGAGCAAGCGGACGACGCCAGCGCGCTCGCGAAAAGCTTGCTGGACGTCACCGTCGTACCTGAGACGACGGTGCAGTCAGTCCCCGACGTGACTTTATCGCCGCTCGTCGACCGAGAGGTACCGACCGATTCCCATCCCACATCATTTGGATTCAGCCTCAACCCGCCTAGCGACCCTGCTTTGGCGGGCGCTCTCGTAGAGGCGAGTCCAAACCCTCTGGGGTTTCGCATGCGGTCGCCTTGGGACCGGCTGACGGACGTCTCGACCTACGGGCCCTCTCAAACCTACTCCCCGTTGAGGAGGCCACAAAGGCCGGGTCTCTTTCAACCCTTCCCTCTCTCAAACGGTCCCTTGGACCGAGTGAGCTTCTCTTCTCAAATCAAAGCCGGGAACAAAACTTCCCCGCAAGGGCCACCACACAACTGGTGCCTCTTGCCTTGATTACAATGGAGTTTTGATCACAAGAACAAGTGAGAAAGAAAAGAAGCAATCCAAGCGCAAGAGCTCAAAAGAACACGGCAAATCTCTCTCGCTAATCACTAAGGACTTGTGCGGAGTTGGAGAGGATTTGATCTAGTTGGTGTGTCTAGAATTGAATGCCTAGCTCTTGTAAGTGGTTGAGAAGTGGAAAACTTGGATGCAATGAATGGTGGGGTGGTTGGGGTATTTATAGCCCCAACCACCAAACTTGACCGTTGGTGGAGGCTGTCTGTTCGATGGCGCACCGGACAGTACGGTGCACACCGGACATGTCCGGTGCCCCCGCCACGTCATCACTGCCGTTAGATTCTGACCGTTGGAGCTTCTGACTTGTGGGCCCGCCTGGATGTCCGGTGCACACCGGACATGCACTGTTCCTTGTCCGGTGCGCCAGTATGGGCGTGCCTGACTTCTGCGCGTGCAGACCGTGCATTCAATGTGTCGCAGGTAGCCGTTGGCGCCGAATAGCCGTTGCTCCGGAGTTGCACCGGACAGTCCGGTGCACACCGGACATGTCCGGTGGATTATAGTGGAGCGGCTGATGTGCGTTCCCGAGGCTGGCGAGTTCTGGAGGCTGCGCTTCCTTGGAGCACCGGACACTGTCCGGTGTACACCGGACAGTCCGGTGAATTATAGCGTGCCGGCCTGAGAAATTCCCAAAGGTGGCAAGTTTGAGTTGGAGTCCTCTGGTGCACCGGACACTGTCCGGTGGTGCATCGGACACTGTCCGGTGTACACCGGACAGTCCGGTGCCTCCAGACCAGAGGTGCCTTCGGTTGCCTCTTTGCTCCTTTGTTGAATCCAAAACTTGATCTTTTTATTGGCTGAGTGTGAACCTTTTACACCTGTATAATCTATACACTTGGGCAAACTAGTTAGTCCAATTATTTGTGTTGTGCAATTCAACCACCAAAATTAATTAGGGACTAGGTGTAAGCCTAATTCCCTTTCAATCTCCCCCTTTTTGGTGATTGATGCCAACACAAACCAAAGCAAATATAGAAGTGCCTAATTGAACTAGTTTGCATAATGTAAGTGCAAAGGTTGCTTGGAATTGAGCCAATATAAATACTTACAAGATCTGCATGGATCGTTTCTTTTTTTTTATTACCATTTTGGACCACGCTTGCACCACATGTTTTGTTTTTGCAAACTCTTTTGTAAATCCTTTTCAAAGTTCTTTTGCAAATAGTCAAAGATAAATGAATCAGATTT
This sequence comes from Zea mays, assembly GCF_902167145.1. Classification (NCBI taxonomy): domain Eukaryota; kingdom Viridiplantae; phylum Streptophyta; class Magnoliopsida; order Poales; family Poaceae; genus Zea; species Zea mays. The sequence continues at coordinate 14,554,501 of NC_050102.1, forward strand.
CTCCCCCTGTTTCAAATGCTTTTCCTTTGACTAAACAAAACTCCCCCTAAATGAGATCCTCCTCTTAGTGTTCAAGAGGGTTTTGATATATCATTTTTGAAATACTACTTTCTCCCCCTTTTGAACACAATAGGAAACCAATTGATAATATTCTTGGAAACACGAAGTTTTTGAAATAGGTGGTGGTGCGGTCCTTTTGCTTTGGGCTCTTACTTTCTCCCCCTTTGGCATGAATCGCCAAAAACGGAATCATTAGAGCCCTCTTGATCTCCCCCTTTGGTCATAAATAAATGAGTTAAGATTATACCAAAGACGAAGTCCTTTTGCTTGGTGCTCATGCTTTCTCCCGAAGAATGGAGAGTTGCACGGAGTGACGGCGAAGGATGAGTTACGGAGTGGAAGCCTTTGTCTTCGCCGAAGACTCCCATTCCCTTTCAATACACCTATGACTTGGTTTGAAATAGACTTTGAAAAACACATTAGTCATAGCATATGAAAGAGACATGATCAAAGGTATATAAATGTGCTATGTGTGCAATATCAACAAAAGAAGTTCCTAGAATCAAGAATATTTAGCTCATGCCTAAGTTTGTTAAAAGATTGTTCATCAAGAGGCTTGGTAAAGATATCGGCTAATTGATCTTTAGTGTTAATGTAAGAAATCTAGATATCTCCCTTTTGTTGGTGATCCCTTAAAAAGTGATACCGAATGGCTATGTGCTTAGTGCGGCTATGCTCGACGGGATTATCCGACATCTTGATTGCACTCTCATTATCACATAGCAAAGGGACTTTGGTTAATTTGTAATCGTAGTCCCGCAGGGTTTGCCTCATCCAAAGCAATTGCGCGCAACGGTGGCCTGCGGCAATGTACTCGGCTTCGGCGGTGGAAAGAGCGACCGAATTTTGCTTCTTTGAAGCCCAAGACACCAAGGATCTTCCCAAGAACTGGCAAGTCCCCGATGTGCTCTTCCTATTGATTTTACACCCCGCCCAATCGGCATCCGAATAACCAATCAAATCAAAAGTGGATCCCCTAGGATACCAAAGCCCAAGCTTAGGTGTATAAGCAAAATATCTCAAGATTCGTTTTACGGCCGTAAGGTGAGCTTCCTTAGGGTCGGCTTGGAATCTTGCACACATGCATACGGAAAGCATAATATCCGGTCGAGATGCACATAAATAGAGTAAAGAACCTATCATCTACCGGTATACCTTTTGATCCACGGACTTACCTCCTGTGTCGAGGTCGAGATGCCCATTAGTTCCCATGGGTGTCTTGATGGGTTTGGCATCCTTCATCCCAAACTTGTTGAGAATGTCTTGAGTGTACTTCGTTTGGCTAATGAAGGTGCCCTCTTGGAGTTGCTTTACTTGAAATCCCAAGAAGTACTTCAACTCCCCCATCATAGACATCTCGAACTTTTGTGTCATGATCCTACTAAACTCTTCACATGTAGACTCGTTAGTAGACCCAAATATAATATCATCAACATAAATTTGGCATACAAACAAGTCATTTTCAAGAGTTTTAGTAAAGAGTGTAGGATCGGCCTTTCCGACTTTGAAGCCATTAGCAATAAGGAAATCTCTAAGGCATTCATACCATGCTCTTGGGGCTTGCTTGAGCCCATAAAGCGCCTTAGAGAGCTTATAGACATGGTTAGGGTACTCACTGTCTTCAAAGCCGGGAGGTTGCTCAACATAGACCTCTTCCTTGATTGGTCCATTGAGGAAGGCACTTTTCACGTCCATTTGATAAAGCTTAAAGCTATGGTAAGTAGCATAGGCCAATAATATTCGAATTGACTCAAGCCTAGCTACGGGTGCATAGGTTTCACCGAAATCCAAACCTTCGACTTGGGAGTATCCCTTGGCCACAAGTCGAGCTTTGTTCCTTGTCACCACACCATGCTCATCTTGCTTGTTGCGGAATACCCATTTGGTTCCTACAACATTTTGATTAGGACGGGGAACTAAATGCCATACCTCATTCCTAGTGAAGTTGTTGAGCTCCTCTTGCATCGCCACCACCCAATCCGAATCTTGGAGTGCTTCCTCTACCCTGTGTGGCTCAATAGAGGAAACAAAAGAGTAATGCTCACAGAAATGTGCAACACGAGATCGAGTAGTTACCCCCTTATGAATGTCGCCAAGGATGGTGTCGACGGGGTGATCTCGTTGGATTGCTTGGTGGACTCTTGGGTGTGGCGATCTTTGCTCTTCATCCTCCTTGTCTTGATTATTTGCATCTCCCCCTTGATCATTGTCGTCGTCTTGAGGTGGCTCATTTGCTTGATCTTCTACTTCATCAACTTGAGCTTCATCCTCATTTTGAGTCGGTGGAGATGCTTGCGTGGAGGAGGATGGTTGATCTTGTGTTCTTGGAGGCTCTTCGGATTCCTTAGGACACACATCCCCAATGGACATGTTCCTTAGTGCTATGCATGGAGCCTCTTCATCACCTACCTCATCAAGATCAAATTGCTCTACTTGAGAGCCGTTAGTTTCATCAAACACAACGTCACATGAGACTTCAACTAGTCCAGTGGACTTGTTAAAGACCCTATATGCCCTTGTGTTTGAGTCATAACCAAGTAAAAAGCCTTCTACAGTCTTAGGAGCAAATTTAGATTTTCTACCTCTTTTAACAAGAATAAAGCATTTGCTACCAAAAACTCTAAAATATGAAATGTTGGGCTTTTTACCGGTTACGAGTTCATACGATGTCTTCTTGAGGATTCGGTGAAGATATAACCGGTTGATGGCGTAGCAGGCGGTGTTGACCGCCTCGGCCCAAAACCGATCCGAAGTCTTGTACTCATCAAGCATGGTCCTTGCCATGTCCAATAGAGTTCGATTCTTCCTCTCCACTACACCATTTTGTTGTGGCGTGTAGGGAGAAGAGAACTCATGCTTGATGCCCTCCTCCTCAAGGAAGCCTTCAATTTGAGAGTTCTTGAACTCTGTCCCGTTGTCGCTTCTCATTTTCTTGATCCTTAATCCGAACTCATTTTGAGCTCGTCTCAAGAATCCCTTTAAGGTCTCTTGGGTTTGAGATTTTTCCTGTAGAAAGAATACCCAAGTGAAGCGAGAATAGTCATCCACAATTACAAGACAATACTTACTCCCGCCGATGCTTAAGTAGGCAATCGGGCCGAATAAATCCATGTGGAGTAGTACAAGCGGCCTGTCGGTCGTCATGATGTTCTTGTGTGGATGATGGGCTCCAACTTGCTTTCCTGCCTGGCATGCGCTACAAACCCTGTCTTTCTCAAAATGAACATTTGTTAGTCCTAAAATGTGTTCTCCCTTTAGAAGCTTGTGAAGATTCTTCATCCCAACATGGGCTAGTCGGCGGTGCCAGAGCCAACCCATGTTAGTCTTAGCAATTAAGCATGTGTCGAGTTCAGCTCTGTCAAAATCTACTAAGTATAGCTGACCCTCTAACACACCCTTAAATGCTATTGAATCATCACTTCTTCTAAAGACAGTGACACCTACATCAGTAAAGAGACAGTTGTAGCCCATTTTGCATAATTGAGATACGGAAAGCAAATTGTAATCTAAAGAATCAACAAGAAAAACATTGGAAATGGAATGGTCAGGGGATATAGCTATTTTACCAAGACCTTTGACCAAACCTTGGTTTCCATCCCCGAATGTGATCGCTCGTTGGGGATCTTGGTTTTTCTCGTAGGAGGAGAACATCTTCTTCTCCCCTGTCATGTGGTTTGTGCATCCGCTGTCGATTATCCAACTTGAGCCCCCGGATGCATAAACCTACAAAACAAGTTTAGTTCTTGACTTTAGGTACCCAAATGGTTTTGGGTCCTTTGGCATTAGACACAAGAACTTTGGGTACCCAAACACAAGTCTTTGACCCCTTGTGCTTGCCCCCAACATATTTGGCAACTACCTTGCCGGATTTGTTAGTCAAAACATAAGATGCATCAAAGGTTTTAAATGAAAGACTATGTTCATTTGATGCACTAGGAGTTTTCTTCTTAGGCAACTTAGCACGGGTTGGTTGCCTAGAGCTAGATGTCTCACCCTTATACATAAAAGCATGGTTAGAGCCAGAGTGAGACTTCCTAGAGTGAATTCTCCTAATTTTGTCCTCGGGATAACCGGCAGGGTATAAAATGTAACCCTCGTTATCCTAAGTCATGGGAGCCTTGCCCTTAACAAAGTTAGACAATTTCTTAGGAGGGGCATTAAGTTTGACATTGTCTCCCCTTTGGAAGCCAATGTCATCCTTGATGCCAGGGCGTCTCCCATTATAAAGCATGCTACGAGCAAATTTAAATTTTTCATTTTCTAAGTTATGCTCGGCAATTTTAGCATCTAATTTAGCTATATGATCATTTTGTTGTTTAATTAAAGTCATGTGATCATGTATAGCATCAATGTTAACATCTCTACATCTAGTACAAATAGAAGTGTGCTCAACGGTAGATGTAGAGGGTTTGCAAGATTTTAGTTCTACAACCTTAGCATGCAATATTTCATTTTTACTTCTAAGGTCGGAAATAGTAGCATTGCAAACATCAAAATCTTTAGCCTTAGCAAGTAATTTTTTATTTTCATTCCTAAGGCTAGCAAGAGATATGTTCAATTCTTCAATCTTAGCAAGCAAATCATCATTATCATTTCTAAGATTGGGAATTGAAACATTACAATCATTTGAATCAACCTTAGCTAACAAATTTGCATTTTCATTCCTAAGGTTGTCAATAGTTTCATGGCAAGAGCTTAGCTCACTAGAAAGTGTTTCACATTTTTCTACTTCTAGAGCGTAAGCATTTTTAACCTTAACATGCTTCTTATTTTCTTTAATAAGGAAGTCCTCTTGGGTGTCCAAGAGATCATCCTTTTCATGAATGGCACTAATCAATTCATTGAGTTTCTCTTTTTGTTGCATGTTGAGGTTGGCAAAAAGGGTACGCAAGTTATCTTCCTCATTACTAGCATTATCATCACTAGAGGATTCATATCTAGTGGAGGATTTAGATTTAACCTTCTTTTTGCCGTCCTTTGCCATGAGGCACTTGTGGCCGACGTTGGGGAAGAGAAGCCCTTTGGTGACGGCGATGTTGGCGGCGTCCTCGTCGTCGGAGGAATCGCTAGAGCTTTCGTTGGAGTCCCACTCCCGACAAACATGGGCATCGCCGCCTTTCTTCTTGTAGTACCTCTTCTTCTCCTTTCTTCTCCCCTTCTTGTCGTCGCCCCTGTCACTGTCACTTGATAATGGACATTTAGCTATAAAGTGACCGGGCTTACCACACTTGTAGCAAACCTTCTTGGAGCGGGACTTGTAGTCTTTCCCTCTCCTTTGCTTGAGGATTTGGCGGAAGCTCTTGATGATGACGAGCGCCATTTCCTCATTGTCGAGCTTGGAGGCGTCGATTGGTTGTCGACTTGGTGTAGACTCCTCCTTCTTTTCTTCCGTCGCCTTGAATGCGACGGGTTGAGCTTCGGATGTGGAGGGATCATCAAGCTCGTTGATCTTCCTTGAGCCTTAGATCATGCACTCAAAACTTACAAAATTCCCGATTACTTCCTCGGGGGTCATTAGTGTATATCTTGGGTTGCCACGGATTAATTGAACTTGAGTAGGGTTAAGGAAAATAAGAGATCTTAGAATAACCTTAACCACCTCGTGGTCATCCCACTTTTTGCTCCCGAGGTTGCGCACTTGATTCACCAAGGTCTTGAGCCGGTTGTACATGTTTTGTGGCTCCTCCCCTTTGCGAAGCCGGAACCGACCGAGCTCCCCCTCGATCGTCTCCCGCTTGGTGATCTTTGTGAGCTCATCTCCTTCGTGAGCGGTTTTGAGCACATCCCAAACCTCCTTGGCGCTCTTCAATCCTTGCACTTTGTTATACTCCTCTCTACTTAGAGAGGCGAGGAGTATTGTTGTCGCTTGAGAGTTGAAGTGCTCGATTTGGGCCACCTCATCCTCATCATAGTCTTTATCCCCTACGGATGGTACCTGTGCACCAAACTCAACAACATCCCATATACTTTTGTGGAGTGAGGTTAGATGAGATCTCATTAAATCACTCCACCTAGCATAATCTTCACCATCAAAAGTTGGTGGTTTGCCTAATGGGACGGAAAGTAAAGGTGCATGTTTAGAAATGCGAGGGTAGTGTAGGGGGATCTTACTATACTTCTTGCGCTCTTGGCGCTTAGAAGTGACGGATGTCGCGTCGGAGCCGGAGGTGGATGGTGATGAAGAATCGGTCTCGTAGTAGACCACTTTCCTCATCCTCTTTTTCTTGTCCCCACTCCGACGCGTCTTGTGAGAAGAGGATTTCTCCTTCTTCTCCTTTTGGTGTGAAGAAGACTTCTTCTCCTTCCCTTTGGAGGAGTTCTTCTTCTCTTTCCTCTTGGTGCGGGATTCTTCCGATGAAGTGCTCCCGTGGCTTGTAGTGGGCTTTTCGCCGGTCTCCATCTCCTTCTTGGCGTGATCTCCCGACATCACTTCGAGCGGTTAGGCTCTAATGAAGCACCGGGCTTTGATACCAATTGATAGTCGCCTAGAGGGGGGTGAATAGGGCGAAACTGAAATTTACAAATATAAACACAACTACAAGCCGGGTTAGCGTTAGAAATAAAAACCGAGTCCGCGAGAGAGGGTGGAAAACAAATCGCAAGCAAATGAAGAATGTGACACGCGAATTTGTTTTACCGAGGTTCGGTTCTCTCAAACCTACTCCCCGTTGAGGAGGCCACAAAGGCCGGGTCTCTTTCAACCCTTCCCTCTCTCAAACGGTCCCTTGGACCGAGTGAGCTTCTCTTCTCAAATCAAAGCCGGGAACAAAACTTCCCCGCAAGGGCCACCACACAACTGGTGCCTCTTGCCTTGATTACAATGGAGTTTTGATCACAAGAACAAGTGAGAAAGAAAAGAAGCAATCCAAGCGCAAGAGCTCAAAAGAACACGGCAAATCTCTCTCGCTAATCACTAAGGACTTGTGCGGAGTTGGAGAGGATTTGATCTAGTTGGTGTGTCTAGAATTGAATGCCTAGCTCTTGTAAGTGGTTGAGAAGTGGAAAACTTGGATGCAATGAATGGTGGGGTGGTTGGGGTATTTATAGCCCCAACCACCAAACTTGACCGTTGGTGGAGGCTGTCTGTTCGATGGCGCACCGGACAGTCCGGTGCACACCGGACATGTCCGGTGCCCCCGCCACGTCAACACTGCCATTGGATTCTGACCATTGGAGCTTCTGACTTGTGGGCCCGCCTGGATGTCCGGTGCACACCGGACATGCACTGTTCCTTGTCCGGTGCGCCAGTATGGGCGTGCCTGACTTCTGCGCGTGCAGACCGTGCATTCAATGCGTCGCAGGTAGCCGTTGGCGCCGAATAGCCGTTGCTCCGGAGTTGCACCGGACAGTCCGGTGCACACCGGACATGTCCGGTGAATTATAGTGGAGCGGCTGCTGTGCGTTCCCGAGGCTGGCGAGTTCCGGAGGCTGCGCTTCCTTGGAGCACCGGACAGTCCGGTGAATTATAGCGCGCCGGCCTGAGAAATTCCCGAAGGTGGCAAGTTTGAGTTGGAGTCCTCTGGTGCACCGGACACTGTCCGGTGGTGCACCGGACACTGTCCGGTGTACACCGGACAGTCCGGTCCTCCAGACCAGAGGTGCCTTCGGTTGCCTCTTTGCTCCTTTGTTGAATCCAAAACTTGATCTTTTTATTGGCTGAGTGTGAACCTTTTACACCTGTATAATCTATACACTTGGGCAAACTAGTTAGTCCAATTATTTGTGTTGTGCAATTCAACCACCAAAATTAATTAGGGACTAGGTGTAAGCCTAATTCCCTTTCACCAGACGTGAAACGTCATGCCGGCAACTTCGAGCCAGTGGAGACGGTTAAGGCCGTCCCCCTCGACCCCAGCGGCGACGCCTCCAAGCAGATCCGGATCGGCTCCGGGCTCGATCCCAAATAGGAAGCAGTGCTCGTCGACTTTCTCCGCGCGAACGCCTACGTCTTTGCGTGGAGTCCCTCGGACATGCCTGGCATACCGAGGGATGTCGCCGAGCACTCGCTGGACATTCGAGCCGGAGCCCGACCCGTCAAGCAGCCTCTGCGCCGATTCGACGAGGAGAAGCGCAGAGCCATAGGCGAGGAGATCCACAAGCTAATGGCGGCGGGGTTCATCAAAGAGGTATTCCATCCCGAATGGCTTGCCAACCCTGTGCTTGTGAGAAAGAAAGGGGGGAAATGGCGGATGTGTGTTGACTACACTGGTCTCAACAAAGCATGTCCGAAGGTTCCCTACCCTCTGCCACGCATCGATCAAATCGTGGATTCCACTGCTGGGTGCGAAACCCTGTCTTTCCTCGATGCCTACTCAGGTTATCATCAAATCAGGATGAAAGAGTCCGACCAGCTCGCGACTTCTTTCATCACACCCTTCGGCATGTACTGCTATGTCACCATGTCGTTCGGCTTGAGGAATGCGGGCGCGACGTACCAGCGGTGCATGAACCATGTGTTCGGCGAACACATTGGCCGCACGGTCGAGGCCTACGTCGATGACATCGTAGTCAAGACGAGGAAAGCTTCCGACCTCCTTTCCGACCTTGAAGTGACGTTCCGATGTCTCAAGGCGAAAGGCGTCAAGCTCAATCCCGAGAAGTGTGTCTTCGGGGTGCCCCGAGGCATGCTCTTGGGGTTCATCGTCTCCGAGCGGGGCATCGAAGCCAACCCGGAGAAGATCGTAGCCATCACCAGCATGGGGCCCATCAAGGACTTGAAAGGCGTACAGAGGGTTATGGGATGTCTCGCGGCTCTGAGCCGCTTCATCTCACGCCTCGGCGAAAGAGGTCTACCTCTGTACCGCCTCTTAAGGAAGGCCGAGTGCTTCACTTGGACCCCTGAGGCCGAGGAAGCTCTCGGGAACCTGAAGGCGCTCCTCACAAAGGCGCCTATCCTGGTGCCTCCAGCTGCCGGAGAAGCCCTCTTGGTCTACGTCGCCGCGACCACTCAGGTGGTCAGCGCCGCGATTGTGGTCGAGAGGCAAGAAGAGGGACATGCATTGTCCGTTCAGAGGCCAGTTTACTTCGTCAGTGAGGTACTGTCCGAAACCAAGATCCGCTACCCACAAGTTCAGAAGCTGTTGTATGCAGTGATCCTGACACGGCGGAAGTTGCGACACTACTTCGAGTCTCATCCGGTAACTGTGGTGTCATCCTTCCCCTTGGGGAAGATCATCCAGTGCCGAGAGGCCTCAGGTAGGATTGCAAAGTGGGCAGTGGAAATCATGGGCGAGACAATCTCGTTCGCCCCTCGGAAGGCCATCAAGTCCCAGGTCTTGGCGGACTTCGTGGCCGAATGGGTCGACACCCAGCTACCGACGGCTCCGATCCAACCGGAGCTCTGGACCATGTTTTTCGACGGGTCGTTGATGAAGACGGGAGCCGGCGCAGGCCTACTCTTCATCTCGCCCCTCGGGAAACACCTACGCTATGTGCTACGCCTCCATTTCCCGGCGTCCAACAATGTGGCTGAGTATGAGGCTCTGATCAACGGGTTGCGGATCGCCATCGAGCTAGGGGTCCGGCGCCTCGACGCCCGCGGTGACTCACAGCTCGTCATCGACCAAGTCATGAAGAACTCCCACTGTCGCGACCCGAAGATGGAGGCCTACTGCGATGAGGTTCGGCGCTTGGAAGACAAGTTCTATGGGCTCGAGCTCAACCACATCGCTCGGCGCTACAACGAGACTGCGGACGAGCTGGCTAAAATAGCCTCGGGGCGAACAACGGTTCCCCCGGACGTCTTATCCCGGGATCTGCATCAACCCTCCATCAAGATCGATGACACGCCCGAGCCTGAGGCGCCCTCGGCCCAGTCCGAGGTACCCTCGGCCCAGCCCGAGGCACCCTCAGCTCGGCCCGAGGCGCCCTCGGTTCAGCTCGAGGTACCCTCGGCCCCCGAGGGTGAGGCACTGCGCGTCGAGGAGGAGCGAAGCGGGGTCACGCCTGATCGAAACTGGCAGACCCCGTACCTGCAATATCTCCACCAAGGAGAGCTACCCCTCGACCGAGCCGAGGCTCGGCGGGTGGCGCGGCGCCCCAAGTCGTTCGTCTTGCTGGGCGATGAGAAGGAGCTCTACCACCGCAGCCCCTATGGCATCCTCCAGCGATGCATCTCCGTCGCTGAAGGTCAGGAACTCCTGCGAGAGATACACTCGGGGGCTTGCGGCCATCACGCAGCGCCTCGAGCCCTTGTCGGGAATGCTTTCCGACAAGGCTTCTACTGGCCGATGGTGGTGGCCGACGCCACTAGAATTGTCCGCACCTGCGAAGGGTGTCAATTCTACGCGAGGCAGACCCACCTGCCCGCTCAGGCTCTGCAGATGATACCCATCACCTGGCCTTTCGCTGTGTGGGGTATGGATCTCGTCGGCCCCTTGCAGAAGGCACCCGGGGGCTACACGCACCTGCTGGTTGCCATCGACAAATTCTCCAAGTGGATCGAGGTCCGACCTCTGAACAGCATCAGGTCCGAGCAGGCGGTGGCGTTTTTCACCAACATCATCCATCGCTTCGGGGTCCCGAACTCCATCATCACCGACAACGGCACCCAGTTCACCGGCAAAAAGTTCTTGGACTTCTACGAGGATCACCACATCCGGGTGGACTGGGCCGCCGTGACTCATCCCATGTCAAATGGGCAAGTAGAGCGTGCCAACGGCATGATTCTACAAGGGCTCAAGCCTCGAATCTACAACGACCTCAACAAGTTCGGCAAGCAATGGACGAAGGAACTCCCCTCGGTGGTCTGGAGCCTGAGGACAACGCCGAGCCGAGCCACGGGCTTCACGCCGTTCTTCCTAGTCTACGGGGCCGAGGCCGTCTTGCCCACAGACCTGGAATACGGCTCCCCGAGGACGAGGGCCTACAGCGATCAAAGCAACCAAGCTAGCCGAGAAGACTCGCTGGACCAGCTGAAGGAGGCTCGGGACAAGGCCTTACTGCACTCGGCGCGGTATCAGTAGTCCCTGTGATGCTACCACGCCCGAGGGGTCCGGTCCCGAGGCCTCCAGGTGGGCGACCTGGTGCTTCGGCTGCGACAAGACGCCCGAGGGAGGCACAAGCTCACGCCCCCTTGGGAGGGACCGTTCGTCATCGCCAAGGTTCTGAAGCCCGGAACGTACAAGCTGGCCAACAGTCAAGGCAAGGTCTACGGCAACGCTTGGAACATCCAACAGCTACGTCGCTTCTACCCTTAAGATGTTTTCAAGTTGTTCACACACCTCGCACCCACGCAAAGTTTAGTCATCAAGGAAGGGTCGGCCTCGCCTCGGCAAAGCCCGACCCTCCCTCGGGGGCTAAAAGGGGGGGAACCCCCTCTGCGTCGAAATTTTCCTCGAAGAAAGATCTTTTCTGCCAGAATGTCTTTCGTGCTTTTTGACTACTTCGAAAAGTGGATCCTGAAAACGACGGAGTACACGTAAGCAGCCAAGGCTGATCGAGCCGAGGGACTCCTACGCCTCCGGGATACGGATACCTCACTCATCACCTTCTGCGATAAGTAACTCACGTTCGGATAAGTGATTCCGCGGACCGAACAAGTCTTCACGTTCGGAAGCTCTTCTGCCGAAGCGATCCTTCGAGCCTTCTCGACTGCGTCGGTGACAGAGCCCCATGGACGGGTAAGAGAGCGTGTAAGCGGCAAGGCCGACCGAGCCGAGGGACTCCTACGCCTCCGGGATACGGATACCTCACTCATCACCTTCCGCGAGAAGCAACTCTCGCTCGCACAAACATCCCTGTTACCGACAAAAAAGTCCAGATACTCGAAACAAGAGGAAAAGAGACGCAGCTTTACAACACAGCGAGGGTGTGTTTTGGCCTCGGCGGCCGCAGGAAACACACGCGTCAAGACAATTCGATCCTGCAGGCTCGGGTCTTGACGCTGGAAGGGGGCAGCAGCACCCTCGGCATCGACGACACCTTCGGTGAGGTCCGACCTAGCCTCGGACGGCGACGTCGTCCGAGGATCTCCACTCTAAAGGACGACGTCATCGCCACACCCGGGCAATCGCTGCCAGGGCCTTCTCCGGGAATCCGGCCCGAGCAGGCGGCTCGGCCGGTCACCCCGGGGCCTCGGCCAGCCGTCCTCCAAGGACGCCAGCCCGACCCGAGGCCTCGGCTGGTCAACTCCGGCGTCGGTCCAGCTAACGGACGACCCGGCTAGGCTCCGGCCAACCAGGTTTCCTTTTCGAGCCAACTCTGCCCCTGTTCATGCTGATACCGCTACCCCTAGCCTCGACTCATCGAAGAGCGGCCAAGGGGTCCCTTTAACTAAGCTAAAGAAGCCTCGGACAACAAGGCCGATCGAGCCGAGGGACTCCTACGCCTCCGGGATACGGATACCTCACTCGTCACCTTTACACGGGGCGACTCACGCTTGGTGAAGCGGTTCAGACAACCAACAGGCGAGTCTTAGTGCTCGAAAATGAGGAAAAAACACGACTCCGTGCCAAAATTACATACATGTTCAGGCCTCGACAGCCACAATGAACAAAAACACTGGCATTCAAAGTGCCATTACAAACGGAACTCCGGTTCCACCTCCGCAGGTACGAACAACCCCACTCGATGGGGGGCCTGCGGAGCAACAGAAGACCGACGAACGGCGCGCCGTCGCCTGCTCCAGCAGCGGCGACGACGACGACTTCTGCTCCGGGGGGCCGAACAGCGGCAGCACTGACCTCAGGGCGGATGCTGCTACCAAGAGGCCCCCGCCCAAGCCCAAACTCGTGAGGCAAGGACGGGCAGAAGGCCGTAGAGTTGGAGGTCGGTCCGTGGGCGGCCCTGGCTATCTCGTCGGTGGAAGAACCTCTTCCAGCTGTCGTGGCAGATGCCGGCGCCGGGAGCGGCTCCGAAGCCACCCGCGTCCGAGAGCCAGGCACGCTGCAGCTGCCGGCGCCACGGACGACGACCGCCCTTCCCTCCGATCACTGAGGGAAGGAGCGGGCCACCGCCCACGCAGGGGCCGACCCCAACTCGGCACACTCCCCTCCCCAGCCCTGGTGATGAAAATCCTTGAGGCTGAGGGAGGGGTAGAGGCCGCAGCCCGGCTCGCTTTCCCCCACCATCAAACTGGAGGTCACCATCTTGGGTGACCGCCGGCGGAGGGGTGCAGCCAGGCTGCATGATGAAAATCCTTGAAGCGGAACGATGGCTGAAAGGTACCAACTCCCACGGAGTTGCGTCCTCCAACGATGAGGCGGAAAGACGGCGGGTATCCCCCATCCGGGGGCTTGGAAGGTGGAAAGACACGATGCATAAGGGAGCGCGAAGACATGGTCGCCTTCCGAAGGGGGTCACCCTCCTTTTAAAGGCGACTCTCCCTACTTGCGCCCCCAACCGTCGTGGGCTGAGTCTTCCCCAACACACTCCAAGGTCCTCCCCTGCGGCGCGGGGGCTGGGTCCCACACGTCATGCAAACTAGCTCAGAACAGAAGAAGCCAAACCGCCGTGTGCGGCGCGCACAACCGCCCAGCGGTTACAAGTGACCCTCCACTTTTGCCCAGGCCAACGGGCGAAAGGGGCGGGCAGCCATGCAGGCGGCATGCAACCGCGCCAAGTGGGCGCGCTTCTCCGACTCTCGACACGCCCAGCGTGGAAGCCCAGGCCCACGCGTCATGCAACCGGCGCGCTGAATGCTTCGTGTATGCAACTGCACCGCCACTTGCGCCACCACCGCGCCTCCTCGACTGCGGAACCAATACCGCGACTCGAGGCGATTCAGCGCACGACCCAGCAGCGCTAGCCTGGCGCGGCGGTCAGTGCGGCCAAAAATGGGCCGGCAGTAATGACGGTGGCAGGCGGTCAGGAGCAGCAGTCACGTCGTCAGCCAAGCTCACGTCCCATCCGGGGGCAGCGAGAGAACCCTCTCTCACGACGTGAAGACAACACGCCCGTGCTTCGTTCCTCGAACAGCCCGCGCATGCGCAACGGCCGCCCCGCCAACCACTCGCCCTGTCGCATTAACTCCGCGGCGGGACAGGCGGCGCCTCTGGCAGGAGAAGCAGGCGACGCTTCGCCTTCGCCATAATAACCGTGTCGGGGACCATAATTAGGGGTACCCTCAAGACGCCTAATTCTCAGCTGGTAACCCCCATCAGCATAAAGCTGCAAAGGCCTGATGGGCACGATTAAGTCAGGGATCAGTCCACACGAGTGACTCGATCACGCTTCACCCGAGCCTAGCCTCGGCCGAAGGCAGCCGACCTCGAGAGACTTCCGTCTCGCCCGAGGCCCCCTTTTTATGGCGGACACATCACCGGCTCGCCCAAGGCCTTGGCTTCGCTCAGAAGCAACCTTGACTAAATCACCACACCAACTGACCAAATTGCAGGGGCATTTAACGCACAGGAGGCCTGACACCTCTATCCTGACACGCGCCCCCGGCAGAGCCGAGGTGACCGCCGTCACTCCACCGCTCCACTGGCCAGTCTGACAGAAGGACAGCGCCGCCTGCGCCACTCCGACTGCAGCGCCACTCGACAGAGTAAGTCTGACAGGCAGTCAGGCCTCGCCAAAGGCGCCACGGCGAACTCCGCTCCGCCCGACCCCAGGGCTCGGACTCGGGCTAAGACCCGGAAGACGGCGAACTCCGCTCCGCCCGACCCCAGGGCTCGGACTCGGGCTAAGACCCGGAAGACGGCGAACTCCGCTCCGCCCGACCCCAGGGCTCGGACTCGGGCTAAGACCCGGAAGACGGCGAACTCCGCTCCGCCCGACCCCAGGGCTCGGACTCGGGCTAAGACCCGGAAGACGGCGAACTCCGCTCCGCCCGACCCCAGGGCTCGGACTCGGGCTAAGACCCGGAAGACGGCGAACTCCGCTCCGCCCGACCCCAGGGCTCGGACTCGGGCTAAGACCCGGAAGACGACGAAACTCCGCCTCGCCCGACCCCAGGGCTCGGACTCCGCCCTGGCCTCGGCCGAACGACTTCCGCCTCGCCCGACCCCTTGGCTCGGGCTCGGCCACGGCAACAGAAGGCAGACTCAACCTCGGCTTCGGAGGAAACCCCACGTCGCCCTGCCTAGGGCACAGACCGCCACGTCAACAGGAGGCGCCATCATCATCCCACCCCGAATCGACTCGGGTCACGGAGAACAAGACCGGCGTCTCATCCGGCCAGCTCCGCCAGAGAGGCAATGATGGCGCTCCACAAGCTCTATGACGACGGCGGCCCCTAGCTCTCTTACGGAAGCAGGACAACGTCAGCAGGGACTCGACCGCTCCAACAGCTGTCCCTCCATCAGGCTCCGCCGCACCTCCAACAGCCACGACATCACGCCGGCATGGTGCCCAGATCTCTCCGGCTGCCACATTGGCATGTACCTAGGGCGCTAGCTCTCCCTCCGCTAGACACGTAGCACTCTGCTACATCCCCATTGTACACCTGGATCCTCTCCTTACGACTATAAAAGGAAGGACCAGGGCCTTCTCAGAGAAGGTTGGCCGCGCGGGACCGAGGACGGGACAGGCGCTCTCTTGGGGCCGCTCGCTTCCCTCACCCGCGTGGACGCTTGTAACCCCCCTACTGCAAGCGCACCTGACCTGGGCGCGGGACGAACACGAAGGCCGCGGGACTTCCACCTCTCTCACGCTCGGCTCCGGCCACCTCGCCTCTCCCCCCTTCGCGCTCGCCCACGCGCTCGACCCATCTGGGCTGGGGCACACAGCACACTCACTCGTCGGCTTAGGGACCCCCCTGTCTCGAAACGCCGACAGTTGGCGCGCCAGGTAGGGGCCTGCTGCGTGCTGACGAACAGCTCCCCGTCAAGCTCCAGATGGGCAGTCTCCAGCAACCTCTCCGGCCCGGGACGGTGCTTCGTTTCGGGACTCTTGAGTTCATGTCCTTCGACGGCAGCTACGACATGACACTTCTTCCACCGCCGCGCGACTACGACAATGGCGGCCGACAACCCGCCCGCCGGCGGCGGAATCGACGACGTCTACCCCGCGTGGTGGAAGAGCAACATTCGGGCTCGCTCCGTTCTCTCCCCCGCCAACGGAGGAGGAGGCGGGGCCGTCAAGGCCAGACGGGAGGCCACGCTTCGCCGGCCGTCGAGCGAATCGACGCCCCCGACGCCCCGACGGAAGGCACGCCGGACGTCGACCTCGCGTTCGAGACGGAGGCAAGCGCCGTCCCCCCGCGGCACGCTGACCCCGAGCAAGAAGACGACGCCGGCGCACTCGCGGAAAGCCTGCAGGACGTCGCCCTCGAACCAGAGATGACGGCGCAACCAGTCCCCGATGTGACTACGTCGCTCCTCGTCGACCAAAAGGTAACGACTAACTCCCATCTTGCGTCATTTCGACTCGGCCTCAACCCGCCAAACGACCTCGTTTTGGCGGGCTCTCTCATTGAGGCGAGTGCAACCCCACTGAGGTTCTGTATGCGGTCGCCTTGGGACCGACTGACGGACGTCTCGACCTACGGGCCCTCCGGGTCCGAGGAAGATGACGATCCCAGCATCGGTTGGGATTTCTCCGGACATGGCAACCCCAGTGCCATGCGGGACTTCATGACCGCATGTGACTACTGTCTATCCGACTGTTCCGACGGAAGCCGCAGCCTCGGTGACGAGAGCTGCGGCCCAAGCCGCGAATGTTTCCACATCGAGCTAGGGGATCCCACCGAAGGCAACCATCTTGGCATGCCGGAGGATGGTGATCTCCCTAGGCCGGTGCCTCGCGCCGACATCCCACGGGAGCTAGCTGTGGTCCCCGCTCCGGCGGGGGGTTACGACCCACAACTCGAGCAAGTCCGCGAGGCGCAGGCCAGGCTCAACGAGGGAACAGGGGCGCTTGAGCCGATCCGTCGGGACGTCGGACAGGCATGGGTGGGCCAACCCCTGGCCGGAGAAATACGTCATCTGCCCCAAGGTCTCCAGCACCGCGTCGCCAACGACGTCAGGATCAGGCCGCCGCCCGCATCCAGCGGGGTCGGTCAGAACCTGGCGACCGCAGCGATGCTCATCCGCGCGATGCCGGAGCCGTCAACCACCGAGGGGCGGCGAATCCAGGGAGAACTCAAGAATCTCCTGGAAGGCGCTGCGGCCCGGCGGGCCGAGAGCACTGCATCCCGGAGGCAAGGATATCCCTCGGAACCTCATGCCGCGACTTCCCGATTCATGCGGGAGGCCTCGGTCTACACCGGGCGCACGCGCAACACCGCGCCTGCGGCCCCGGGCCACCTCGGCAACGAGCACCATCGACGCGACCATCGGGCTCACCTCGACGAAAGGGTGCGCCGAGGCTACCACCCCAGGCGTGGGGGCGCTACGACAGCGGGGAGGATCGGAGTCCTTCGCCCGAACCACCCGGTCCGCAGGCCTTCAGTCGGGCCATCCGACGGGCGCCATTCCCGACCCGGTTCCGACCCCCGACTACTATCACAAAGTACTCGGGGGAAACGAGACCGGAACTGTGGCTCGCGGACTACCGCCTTGCCTGCCAACTGGGCGGAACGGACGACGACAACCTCATCATCCGCAACCTCCCCCTGTTCCTCTCCGACACTGCTCGCGCCTGGTTGGAGCACCTGCCTCCGGGGCAGATTTCCAACTGGGACGACTTGGTCCAAGCCTTCGCTGGCAATTTCCAGGGCACATACGTGCGCCCCGGGAACTCCTGGGACCTTCGAAGCTGCCGGCAACAGCCGGGGGAGTCGCTCCGGGACTACATCCGGCGATTCTCGAAGCAGCGCACCGAGCTGCCCAACATCACCGACTCGGATGTCATCGGCGCGTTCCTCGCCGGCACCACTTGCCGCGACCTGGTGAGCAAGCTGGGTCGCAAAACCCCCACCAGGGCGAGCGAGCTGATGGACATCGCCACCAAGTTCGCCTCCGGCCAGGAGGCGGTCGAGGCTATCTTCCGAAAGGACAAGCAGCCCCAGGGCCGCCCGTCGGAAGAAGCTCCCGAGGCGTCTGCTCCGCGCGGCGCCAAGAAGAAAGGCAAGAAGAAGTCGCAATCGAAACGCGGCGCCGCAGACGCGGACCTTGTCGCCGCCGCCGAGTATAAGAACCCTCGGAAGCCCCCCGGAGGTGCAAACCTCTTCGACAAGATGCTCAAGGAGCCGTGCCCCTACCATCAGGGGCCCGTCAAGCACACCCTCGAGGAGTGCGTTATGCTTCGGCGTCATTTCCACAGGGCCGGGCCACCCGCCGAAGGTGGCAGGGCCCACGACGACGACAAGAACGAAGAACACCCAGCAGGGGGGTTCCCCGAGGTCCGCGACTGCTTCATGATCTATGGAGGGCATGCGGCGAATACCTCGGCTCGGCACCGCAAGCAAGAGCGTCGGGAGGTCTGCTCGGTGAAGGTGGCGGCGCCAGTCTACCTAGACTGGTCCGACAAACCCATCACTTTCGACCGGGCCGACCACCCCGACCATGTGCCGAGCCCGGGGAAATACCCGCTCGTCGTCGACCCCGTTGTCGGCGATGTCAGGCTCACCAAGGTCCTGATGGACGGGGGCAGCTGCCTCAACATCATCTACGCCGAGACCCTCAAGCTTCTGCGCGTCGATCCGTCCTCCGTCCGAGCAGGCGCTGCGCCCTTCCACGGGATCATCCCTGGGAAGCGCGTCCAGCCCCTCGGGCGACTCGATCTCCCAGTCTGCTTCGGGACACCCTCCAACTTCCGAAGGGAGACCCTGACGTTCGAAGTGGTCGGGTTCCGAGGAACCTACCACGCCGTGTTAGGGAGGCCATGCTACGCGAAGTTCATGGCCGTCCCCAACTACACCTACCTGAAGCTCAAGATGCCGGGCCCCAACGGGGTCATCACCGTCGGCCCCACGTACAAACACGCGTTCGAATGCGACGTGGAGTGCGTGGAGTACGCCGAGGCCCTCGCCGAGTCCGAGGCCCTCATCGCCGACCTGGAGAACCTCTCCAAGGAGGTCCCAGACGTGAAGCGCCATGCCGGCAACTTCGAGCCAGCGGAGACGGTCAAGGCTGTCCCCCTCGACCCCAGCGGCGACACCACCAAGCAGATCCGGATCGGTTCTGGGCTCGACCCCAAATAGGAAGCAGTGCTCGTCGACTTTCTCCGCGCAAACGCCGACGTCTTTGCGTGGAGTCCCTCGGACATGCCCGGCATACCGAGGGATGTCGCCGAGCACTCGCTGGATATTCGGGCCGGAGCCCGACCCGTCAGGCAGCCTCTGCGCCGATTCGACGAGGAGAAGCGCAGAGCGATTGGCAAAGAGATCCACAAGCTAATGGCGGCAGGGTTCATCAAAGAGGTATTCCACCCCGAATGGCTTGCCAACCCTGTGCTCGTAAGGAAGAAAGGGGGGAAATGGCGGATGTGTGTAGACTACACTGGTCTCAACAAAGCATGTCCGAAGGTTCCCTACCCTCTGCCTCGCATCGACCAAATCGTGGATTCCACTGCTGGGTGCGAAACCCTGTCCTTCCTCGATGCCTACTCGGGGTATCACCAGATCCGGATGAAAGAGTCCGACCAGCTCGCGACTTCTTTCATCACGCCGTTCGGCATGTACTGCTACGTCACCATGCCGTTCGGCCTGAGGAATGCAGGCGCGACGTACCAGCGGTGCATGAACCATGTGTTCGGCGAACACATCGGTCGCACAGTCGAGGCCTACGTCGATGACATCGTGGTCAAGACACGGAAGGCTCCCAACCTCCTCTCCGACCTTGAAGTGACATTCCGGTGCCTCAAGGCGAAAGGAGTCAAGCTTAATCCTGAGAAGTGTGTCTTCGGGGTGCCCCGAGGCATGCTCCTAGGGTTCATCGTCTCTGAGCGAGGCATCGAGGCCAACCCGGAGAAGATTGCGGCCATCACCAGCATGGGACCCATCATGGACTTAAAAGGGGTACAGAGGGTCATGGGATGCCTCGCGGCCCTGAGCCGTTTCATCTCACGCCTCGGCGAAAGAGGTCTGCCTCTGTACCGCCTCTTAAGGAAGGCCGAGTGTTTCGTTTGGACCCCTGAGGCCGAGGAAGCCCTCGGCAACCTGAAGGCGCTCCTTACAAAGGCGCCAGTCTTGGTGCCGCCGGCGGACGGAGAAACCCTCTTGGTCTACGTCGCCGCGACCACTCAGGTGGTTAGCGCCGCGATTGTGGTCGAAAGGCAGGAGGAAGGGCATACATTGCCCGTTCAGAGGCCGGTCTACTTCATCAGCGAAGTGCTGTCCGAGACTAAGATCCGCTACCCACAAGTTCAAAAGCTGCTGTATGCTGTGATCCTGACGAGGCGGAAGCTACGACACTACTTCGAGTCCCATCCGGTAACTGTGGTGTCATCCTTCCCCCTGGGGGAGATCATCCAATGCCGAGAGGCCTCGGGCAGGATCGCAAAGTGGGCAGTGGAGATCATGGGCGACACGATCTCGTTCGCCCCTCGGAAGGCCATCAAGTCCCAAGTGTTGGCGGATTTCGTGGCTGAATGGGTCGACACCCAACTACCAACGACTCCGATCCAACCGGAGCTCTGGACCATGTTTTTCGACGGGTCGCTGATGAAGACGGGGGCCGGTGCGGGCCTTCTCTTCATCTCGCCCCTCGGAAAGCACTTGCGCTACGTGCTGCGCCTCCACTTCCCGGCGTCCAACAATGTGGCCGAGTACGAAGCTCTGGTCAACGGATTGCGGATCGCCATCGAGCTAGGGGTCAGATGCCTCGACGCCCGCGGTGATTCGCAGCTCGTCATCGACCAAGTCATGAAGAACTCCCACTGCCGCGACCCGAAGATGGAGGCCTACTGCGACGAGGTTCGGCGCCTGGAAGACAAGTTCTTCGGGCTCGAGCTCAACCACATCGCTCGGCGCCACAACGAAACCGCAGACGAGCTGGCCAAGATAGCCTCGGGGCGAACGACAGTCCCCCCAGACGTCTTCTCCCGGGATCTGCATCAACCCTCCGTCAAGCTCGACGACGCGCCTGAGCCTGAGGTACCCTCGGCTCAGCCCGAGGTATCCTCGGCTCAGCCCGAGGTATCCTCGGCTCAGCCCGAGGTACCCTCGGTTCAGCCCGAGGTACCCTCGGCCCCCGAGGGCGGGGCGTTGAACGTCGAGGAAGGGCAGAGCGGGGCCACGCCAGACCAAGATTGGCAGGCCCCGTACCTGCAATATCTCCGTCGGGGAAAGCTACCCCTCGACCAAGTCGAGGCTCGGCGGGTAGCGCGACGCGCCAAGTCATTCGTCTTGCTGGGCGACGAAGAGGAGCTCTACCATCGCAGCCCCTCGGGCATCCTCCAGCGATGCATCTCCATCGCCGAAGGTCGGGAACTGCTGCAAGAAGTACACTCGGGGGCTTGCGGCCACCACGCAGCACCCCGAGCCCTTGTTGGAAATGCCTTCCGGCAAGGCTTCTACTGGCCAACGGCGGTGGCTGACGCCACTAGAATTGTCCGCACCTGCGAAGGGTGCCAATTCTATGCGAAGCGGACACACCTGCCCGCTCAGGCTCTGCAGACAATACCCATCACCTGGCCCTTCGCTGTATGGGGTCTGGACCTCGTCGGTCCCTTGCAGAAGGCGCCCGGGGGCTACACGCACCTGCTGGTCGCCATCGACAAATTCTCCAAGTGGATCGAGGTCCGACCCCTGAACAGCATCAGGTCCGAGCAGGCGGTGGCATTCTTCACCAACATCATCCATCGCTTCGGGGTCCCGAACTCCATCATCACCGACAACGGCACCCAGTTCACCGGCAAAAAATTCTTGGATTTTTGCGAAGATCACCATATCCGGGTGGACTGGGCCGCCGTGGCTCATCCCATGTCGAATGGGCAGGTAGAGCGTGCCAACGGCATGATTCTACAAGGGCTCAAGCCTCGGATCTACAACGACCTCAACAAGTTCGGCAGGCGATGGATGAAGGAACTCCCTCGGTGGTCTGGAGCCTAAGGACGACGCCGAGTCGTGCCACGGGCTTCACGCCGTTTTTCCTGGTCTACGGGGCTGAAGCTATCTTGCCCACTGACCTGGAATACGGCTCCCCAAGGGCGAGGGCCTACACCGAACAAAGCAACCAAGCCAGCCGAGAGGAATCGCTGGACCAGTTGGAGGAAGCTCGGGACAGGGCCTTACTACACTCGGTGCGGTACCAACAGTCCCTGCGACGCTACCACGCCCGAGGGGTCCGGTCCCGAGAACTCCAGGTGGGCGACCTGGTGCTTCGGCTGCGACAAGACGCTCGAGGCAGGCACAAGCTCACGCCCCCCTGGGAAGGGCCATTCGACATCGCCAAAGTTCTGAAGCCCGGAACATACAAGCTGGCCAGCAATCAAGGCGAGATCTACGGCAACGCTTGGAACATCAAACAGCTACGTCGCTTCTACCCTTAAGATGTTTTCAAGTTGTTCATATACCTCGCACCTACGCAAAGTTTAGTTGTCAAGGAAGGGTCGGCCTAGCCTCGGCAAAACCTGACCCTCCCTCGGGGGCTAAAAGGGGGGAGACCCCCTCTGCGTCGAATTTTTCCTCGAAAAAGGATCTCTTTTTAGCAGGATTTCTTTCGTGCTTCTTGACTACTTCGGAAAGCGGATCCTGGAAACGACGAGGTACACGTAAGCAGCCAAGGCTGACCGAGCCGAGGGACTCCTACGCCTCCGGGATACGGATACCTCACTCGTCCCCTTCTGCGATAAGTAACTTGCGCTCGGATAAAGCGACTCCGTGGACCGAACGAGTCATCACGTTCGGAAGCTCTCCTGCCGAAGCAGTCCTTCAAGCTTTCTCGACTAAGTCGGGGACAGGGCCTCATGGACGGGTGAAAGTACGCGTAAGCGGCAAGGCCGACCGAGCCGAGGGATTCCCACGCCTCTGGGATACGGATACCTCACTCGTCCCTTCCGCGAAAAGCGACTCTCGCTCACACAAACATCCCTGTTACCGACAGAGTCCAGATGCTCGAAACAGGAGGAAAAAAGGCGCAGCTTCGCAAGTGCAGCGAGGGTGTTTTCTTCTGGCCTCGGCGGCCGCAGGAAGCACACGCTACGAGATGATCGGATCCTGCAGGCTCGGGTCTTCACGCCGAAGGGAGCTGTAGCACCCTCGGCATCGACGACGTCTTCAGCAAAGCCCGACCCAGCCTCGGGCGGCGCCGCGGTCCAGGGGCTCCTCCGGGAATCCGGCCCGAGCAGGCGGCTCAACCGGTTACCCCTGGGGCCTCGGTCAACCGGCTCCCAAGGGCGCCCGCCCGATCCGAGGCCTCGACTGACCGACTTTGGCGTCGGCCCCACTGACGGACGACACGGCTAGGCTCCGGCCAACCAGGTTCCCCATTCTCGAACCAACTCCGCCTCTGTTCATACTGATATCGCTACCCCCGGCCTCGATCCACCGAAGGGCGGCCGAGGGGTCTCTTCAACTAAGCTAGAGGAGCCTCACATAACAAGGCCGAACGGGCCGAGGGATTCCTACGCCTCCGGGATACGGATACCTCACCCGTCACCTTGGCACGGGGCAACTCATGCTTGGTAAAGCGGTTCAGATAATCAAACAGGCGAGACCTAGTGCTCGAAAATGAGGAAAAAACACGGCTCCGTGCCAAAATTACATACACGTTCAGGCCTCGACAGCCACAATGAACGAACTCACTGGCATTCGAAGTGCCATTACAAACGGAACTCCGGTTCCCCCTCCGCAGGTACGAACAACCCCACTCCGAGGGGGAAGGCCTGCGGAGCAACGGAAGGCCTACGAATGGTGCGCCGTCACCCGCTCCAGCAGCGGCGACGACGACGCCTTCTGCTCCGGGGGACCAAGCAGTGGCAACGCCGATCTCAGGCTCGATGCCGCTGCCAGGAGGCCCCCGCCCGTGCCAAAACTTGTGAGGCAAGGACGGGCAGAAGGCCATAGAGTTGGAGGTCAGCCCGTGGCCGGCCCCGGCCATCTCGCCGGCAGCAGAACTTCTTCAAGCTGCCGTGGCGGATGCTGGCACCGCGAGTGGCTCCGAAGCCACTCGCGCCTGAAGGCCGGGCACGCTGCAGCTGCCAGCGCCACGGACGACGGCCGCTTTTCCCTCCGATCACTTAGTGAAGGAGCGGGCCGCCACCCACGCGGGGGCCGACCTCAATTCGGCGCACTCCCCTCCCCAGCCCTGGTGATGAAAATCCTTGAGGCTGAGGGAGGGGAAGAGGCCGCGGCCCGGCTCGCTTTCCCTCACCATCGAGCCGGAGGTCGCCATCTCAGGTGACCGCCGGCGGAGGGGAGCAGCCGGGCAGCATGATGAAAATCCTTGAAGCCGAACGATGGCTGAGAGGTACCAACTCCCATGGAGTTGCGTTCCTCCAACGAGGAGGCAGAAAGGCGGCGGATACCCCCCATCCGGGGGCTTGGAAGACGGGAAGACCCGACGCTTAAGGGAGGAAGAAGACATGGTTGCCTTACGAAGGGAGCCTCCCTCCTTTTAAAGGCAACTCCCCCTACGTGCGCCCCCAAGCGCCGCGGGCCGAGTCTTCTCCAACACGCTCCAAGGCCCTCCCCTACGACTCGGGGGCTGGGTCCCGCATGTCATGCAAGCCGACTCAGGGCAGAAGAAGCCAAACCGCCGCGCATGGTGCGCACGACCGTCCAGCGGTTACAGGCGACCCCCCATTTTCGCCTAGACCAACGGGCAGAAGGGGCGGGCAGCCATGCAGGCGGCATGCAACCGCGCCAGATGGACGCGCTTCTCCGACTTCTGACACGCCAGCCTGGAAACCCAGGCCCACGCGTCGAGCAACCGGCACGCCAGTTGCTGCATGCAAGCAACCGCACCGCCACTTGTGCCACCATCGCGCCTCTTCGGTTGCGAAGCCTATGCCACGACTCGAGGTGACCCAACAGCGCCAGACTGGCGCGTCGGTCAAAGCGACCGAAAGTGGGCCGGCAGTAATAGCGGTGGCAGGCGGGCGGGCACAGCAGTCACGTCGTCAGCCAGGCTCACGTCCCATCCTGAGACAGCAAGGGAGCCTCCTCTCACGGCGTGAAGACGCTGCACCCGTGACCCGTTCCTCGAACGGATCGCACGCGCGCAACGGCCGCCCCGCCAACCACTCACCCCGTCGCATTAACTCCGCGGCGGGACACGCGGCGCTTCTGGCAGGAGGAGCGCGCGACGCTTCACCTTCGCCGTAATAACCGCTTCAGAAAAGGTACGCCACGTCGTCCGAATTCGTATCCTTTTCCGTTTTCCTCTTTCTCTATCTCTTGCAACAGGGACCGGGAAAGGGGGATACCCCGAAAGGGATCCTTCTCCGCGAAGGAACCAGGCTCCGAGCCCCCCATTACTGATCAGGGGTTCGAAGGCTGGCCCCCCGAGGGTTCAACAGTCGCCTCAGATCGCGTGGGCCCGACACCCACTACTGGTCAGGGGTTCGAAGGCCAGCCCCCCGAAGGGCTTCATGGCCGCCTCAGGCTACTCGGGCTCCGCGCCCATTACTGATCAGGGGTTCGAAGGCTGGCCCCCGAAGGGTTCACAGTCGCCTCAGACACTGAGCGAGGGATGACCAGGGGTACGTTCGATACATAACCGAGGCTCGGGCTGCGCTCCCGAGGTACCCTAGGACATTTCCGAGACCAGTGGGAACGATCTTGTAACGGAATCCCATCGGAGGGAGGCATCGAGCCCTCGGACCCCGTCGCCAGGGGACCGGGTCCGGCAAATCACCCGCAGGTACTTTTGGGCGTGCCTCTGGGCCCCTAGCCGACCCCCAACGAACGGGGCACGGACGTCCACTCGGATTACCCGCTTGCAGCTCACCGGAGACACCATGTTCGGTGCCCATCGAGGGTAACATGGCGCACTCCCCCCCTCCTCCTTGCGGAAAGGCGACGTAGGGGCGTATGTAAAAAGCCGAGTCTGTCCCTGATCGTCCTCTCGCCCTGTGCAGAGGCTCGGGGGCTGCTCTCGCAAAAACCGGCTCCGGCCAAATCGTTGACAGCGTCAACATACCAGCCCGAGAGCTTGGGCCCCGACCGTGCACCCGGGCTACGGCCAGTTCGCATGAGGGAACGACCAGACCAGCCGAAGTATTAAGACCTCGAAGGAGTGTAACCACTCCTCCGAGGCCTCGGGGGCTACACCCGGCGGGTGCGCTCGCGCGCACCCACCGGAACGAAATGCAACCGAGAAAGGCTGGTCCCCTTGCGAAAAAGTGCGACAAAAGCCTCCAAGCGAGTGCTAACACTCCCTTCGAGGCTCGGGGGCTACTGTCGGGGACCATAATTAGGGGTACCCTCAAGACGCCTAATTCTCAGCTGGTAACCCCCATCAGCATAAAGCTGCAAAGGCCTGATGGGCACGATTAAGTCAGGGATCAGTCCACACGAGTGACTCGATCACGCTTCACCCGAGCCTAGCCTCGGCCGAAGGCAGCCGACCTCGAGAGACTTCCGTCTCGCCCGAGGCCCCCTTTTTATGGCGGACACATCACCGGCTCGCCCAAGGCCTTGGCTTCGCTCAGAAGCAACCTTGACTAAATCACCACACCAACTGACCAAATTGCAGGGGCATTTAACGCACAGGAGGCCTGACACCTCTATCCTGACACGCGCCCCCGGCAGAGCCGAGGTGACCGCCGTCACTCCACCGCTCCACTGGCCAGTCTGACAGAAGGACAGCGCCGCCTGCGCCACTCCGACTGCAGCGCCACTCGACAGAGTAAGTCTGACAGGCAGTCAGGCCTCGCCAAAGGCGCCACGGCGAACTCCGCTCCGCCCGACCCCAGGGCTCGGACTCGGGCTAAGACCCGGAAGACGGCGAACTCCGCTCCGCCCGACCCCAGGGCTCGGACTCGGGCTAAGACCCGGAAGACGGCGAACTCCGCTCCGCCCGACCCTAGGGCTCGGACTCGGGCTAAGACCCGGAAGACGGCGAACTCCGCTCCGCCCGACCCCAGGGCTCGGACTCGGGCTAAGACCCGGAAGACGGCGAACTCCGCTCCGCCCGACCCCAGGGCTCGGACTCGGGCTAAGACCCGGAAGACGGCGAACTCCGCTCCGCCCGACCCCAGGGCTCGGACTCGGGCTAAGACCCGGAAGACGACGAAACTCCGCCTCGCCCGACCCCAGGGCTCGGACTCCGCCCTGGCCTCGGCCGAACGACTTCCGCCTCGCCCGACCCCTTGGCTCGGGCTCGGCCACGGCAACAGAAGGCAGACTCAACCTCGGCTTCGGAGGAAACCCCACGTCGCCCTGCCTAGGGCACAGACCGCCACGTCAACAGGAGGCGCCATCATCATCCCACCCCGAATCGACTCGGGTCACGGAGAACAAGACCGGCGTCTCATCCGGCCAGCTCCGCCAGAGAGGCAATGATGGCGCTCCACAAGCTCTATGACGACGGCGGCCCCTAGCTCTCTTACGGAAGCAGGACAACGTCAGCAGGGACTCGACCGCTCCAACAGCTGTCCCTCCATCAGGCTCCGCCGCACCTCCAACAGCCACGACATCACGCTGGCAGGGTGCCCAGATCTCTCCGGCTGCCACATTGGCATGTACCTAGGGCCCTAGCTCTCCCTCCGCTAGACACGTAGCACTCTGCTACATCCCCATTGTACACCTGGATCCTCTCCTTACGACTATAAAAGGAAGGACCAGGGCCTTCTCAGAGAAGGTTGGCCGCGCGGGACCGAGGACGGGACAGGCGCTCTCTTGGGGCCGCTCGCTTCCCTCACCCGCGTGGACGCTTGTAACCCCCCTACTGCAAGCGCACCTGACCTGGGCGCGGGACGAACACGAAGGCCGCGGGACTTCCACCTCTCTCACGCTCGGCTCCGGCCGCCTCGCCTCTCCCCCCTTCGCGCTCGCCCACGCGCTCGACCCATCTGGGCTGGGGCACGCAGCACACTCACTCGTCGGCTTAGGGACCCCCCTGTCTCGAAACGCCGACAAACCGCGTCAAAAAAGGTACGTCGCGTCATTCGATTTCGTATCCTTTTCCTTTCTTCCTCTTTCTCTCTCTTGCAACAGGGACCGGGAAAGGGGGATACCCCGAAAAGGATCCTTCCCCGTGAAGGAACCAGGCTCCGAGCCTCCCTACTGATCAGAGGTTCGAAGGCTGGCCCCCCGAAAGGGTTCGACAGCCGCCTCAGATCGCATGGGCCCTACACCCACTACTGGTCAGAGGTTCGAAGACCGGCCCCTCGGAAGGGTTCCACGGCCGCCTCAGGCTACTCGGGCTGCGCGCCCATTACTGATCAGGGGTTCGAAGGCTGGCCCCCGAAGGGTTCACAGCCGCCTCAGACGCCGAGCGAGGGATGACCATGGGTACGTTCGATACATAACCAAGGCTCGGGCTGCGCTCCCGAGGTACCCTAGGACATTTTCGAGACCAGCGGGAACGATCTTGTAACAGAAACCCATCAGAGGGAAGCATCGAGCCCTCGGACCCCGTCGCCAGGGGACCGGGTCCGGCAGATCACCCACAGGTACTTTTGGGCGTGCCTCTGGGCCCCTAGCCGACCCCTAACGAACGGGGCACGGACGTCCACTCGGATTACCCGCTTGCAGCTCACCGGAGACACCATGTTCGACGCCCATCGAGGGCAACATGGCGCTTTCCCCCTCCTCCTTGCGGAAAGGCGACGCAGGGGTGTATGTAAAAAAGCCGAGTCTGTCCCTGATCGCCCTCTCGCCCTGTGCAGAAGCTCGGGGGCTGCTCTCGCAAACCCGGCTCCGGCCGAACCGTTGACAGCGTCAACATACCAGCCCGAGAACTTGGGACCCGACCGTACACCCGGGCTACGGCCAGCTCGCATGAGGGAACAACCAGACCAGCCGAAGCATTACGCGAGGCATTAAGACCTCGAAGGAGTGAAACCACTCCTCCGAGGCCTCGGGGGCTACACCCGGCGGGTGCGCTCGCGCGCACCCACCAGAACAAAACGCAACCGAGAAAGGCTGGTCCCCTTGCAAAAAAGTGCGACGAAAGCCTCCAAGCGAGTGCTAACACTCCCTTTGAGGCTCAGGGGCTACTGTCGGGGACCATAATTAGGGGTACCCTCAAGGCTCCTAATTCTCAGCTGGTAACCCCCATCAGCATAAAGCTGCAAAGGACTGATGGGTGCGATTAAGTCAGGGATCAGTCCATTCGAGGGACTCGATCACGCCTCGCCCGAGCCTAGCCTCGGACAAGGGCAGCCGACCCCGGAGGATTTCCGTCTCGCCCGAGGCCCCCCTCCAGCGGCGAACATATTTTCGGCTCACCCGAGGCCCTGCCTTCGCCAAGAAGCAACCCTGACTAAATCGCCGCACCGACCGACCAAATCGCAGGGGCATTTAATGCAAAGGTGGCCTGACACCTTTATCCTGACATGCGCCCCCCAGCCGGCAGAGCCGAAGTGACCGCCGTCATTTCGCTGCTCCACTGACCGGCCTGACAGAAGGACAACGTCGCCTGCGCCACTCCGACTGCGGTGCCACTTGACAGAGTGAGACTGACAGGCAGTCAGGCCCTGCCGAAGGCACCATAGGGAGCTCCGCTTCGCCCGACCCAGGGCTTGGACTCGGGCTAAGTCCCGGAAGACAGCAAACTCCGCTCCGCCCGACCCAGGGCTCGGACTCGGGCTAAGTCCCGGAAGATGGCGAACTCCGCTCCGCCCGACCCAGGGCTCGGACTTGAGCTAAGTCCCGGAAGACGGCGAACTCCACTCCGCCCGACCCAGGGCTCGGACTCAGGCTAAGTCCCGGAAGACGGCGAACTCCGCTCCGCCCGACCCAGGGCTTGGACTCGGGCTAAGTCTCGGAAGACGGCGAACTCCGCTCCGCCCGACCCAGGGCTCGGACTCGGGCTAAGTCCCGGAAGACAACGAACTCCGCTTCGCCCGACCCAGGGGCTCGGACTCGACCTCGACCACGGAAGACAGACTCGACCTCGGCTTCGGAGGAGCTTCCACATCGCCCAACCTAGGGCACAGACCAGCCACGTCAACAGGAGGCGCCATCATCACCCTACCCTGAGCTGACTCGGGCCGCAGGGAACAAGACAGGCGTCCCATCTGGCTCGCTCCGCCAGATAGGCAACGATGGCGTCCCGCATACTCTATGACGACGGCGGCTCTCAGCCCCCTTACGGAAGCAAGAGGACGTCAGCAAGGACTCAACCGCTCCGACAGCTGTCCCTCCGCCAGGCTCCATCGCTCCTCCGACGGCCACGACATCACACCAGCTGGGTGCCAAGATCTCTCCGGCTGCCACAACGGCATGTACTTAGGGCGCTAGCTCTCCTCCGCTAGACACGTAGCACTCTGCTACACCCCCCATTGTACACCTGGATCCTCTCCTTACGCCTATAAAAGGAAGGACCAGGACCCTCTTAGGGAAGGTCGGCCGCGCGGGGACGAGGACGAGACAGGCGCTCGCTTGAAGCCGCTCGCTCCCTCTCCCGCGTGGACGCTTGTAACCCCCTACTGCAAGCGCACCCGACCTGGGCGCGGGACAAACACGAAGGCCGCGGGATTCCCACCTCTCTCACGCCGGTCTCCGGCCGCCTCGCTCTCCCCCCTTCGCGCTCGCCCTCACGCTCGACCCATCTGGGCTGGGGCACGCGGCGACATTCACTCGTCGGCCCAGGGACCCCCCGGTCTCGAAACGCCGACACATCTCCATCGCCGAAGGTCAGGAACTCCTACGAGAGATACACTCGGGGGCTTGCGGTCATCACGCAGCGCCTCGAGCCCTTGTCGGAAATGCTTTCCGACAAGGCTTCTACTGGCCCACGACGGTGGCCGACGCTACCAGAATTGTCCGCACCTGCGACGGGTGTCAATTCTACGCGAGGCAGACCCACCTGCCTGCTCAGGCTCTGCAGACGATACCCATCACCTGGCCTTTTGCTGTGTGGGGTCTGGACCTCGTCGGCCCCTTGCAGAAGGCACCCGGGGGCTACACGCACCTGTTGGTCGCCATCGACAAATTCTCCAAATGGATCGAGGTCCGACCCCTGAACAGCATCAGGTCCGAGCAGGCGGTGGCGTTCTTCACCAACATCATCCATCGCTTCGGGGTCCCGAACTCCATCATCACCGACAACGGCACCCAGTTCACCGGCAGAAAGTTCCTGGACTTCTGCGAGGATCACCACATCCGGGTGGACTGGGCCGCCGTAGCTCACCCCATGTCAAATGGGCAAGTAGAGCGTGCCAACGGCATAATTCTACAAGGGCTCAAGCCTCGGATCTACAACGACCTCAACTTCGGCAAGCGATGGATGAAGGAACTCCCCTCGGTGGTCTGGAGTCTGAGGACAACACCGAGCCGAGCCATGGGCTTCACGCCGTTCTTTCTAGTCTATAGGGCCGAGGCCATCTTGCCCACAGACTTAGAATACAGTTCCCCGAGGACGAGGGCCTACACCGACCAAAGCAACCAAGCTAGTCGAGAGGACTCGTTGGACCAGCTGGGGGAGGCTCGGGACAAGGCCTTACTACACTCGGCGTGGTACCAGCAGTCCCTGCGACGCTACCACGCCCGAGGGGTCCGGTCCCGAGACCTCCAGGTAGGCGACCTGGTGCTTCGGCTACGACAAGACGCCCGAGGGCGGCACAAGCTCATGCCCCCCTGGGAGGGGCCGTTCGTCATCGCCAAAGTTCTAAAGCCCGGAACGTACAAGCTGGCCAACAGTCAAGGCGAGGTCTACAGCAACGCTTGGAACATCCAACAGCTACGTCGCTTCTACCCTTAAGATGTTTTCAAGTTGTTCATATACCTCGCTCCCGCGCAAAGTTTAGTCATCAAGGAAGGGTCGGCCTCGCCTCGGCAAAGCTCGACCCTCCCTCGGGGGCTAAAAGGGGGGGAACCCCCTCTGCGTTGAATTTTTTCCTCAAAAAAAGATCCTTTCTGCCAGAATGTCTTTCGTGCTTTTTGACTACTTCGAAAGTGGATCCTGAAAACGACGGAGTACACGTAAGCAGCCAAGGCTGACCGAGCCGAGGAACTCCTACGCCTCCGGGATATGGATACCTCACTCATCACCTTCTGCGATAAAAGTAACTCACGTTCGGATAAGTGATTCCGCGGACCGAACAAGTCTTCACGTTCGGAAGCTCTTCTGCCGAAGCGATTCTTTGAGCCTTCTCGACTGCATCGGTGACAGAACCCCATGCACGGGTAAGAGTGCGCGTAAGCGGCAAGGCCGACCGAGCCGAGGGACTCCTACGCCTCCGGGATACGGATACCTCACTCATCACCTTCCGCGAGAAGCAACTCTCGCTCGCACAAACATTTATGTTACCGAAAAAAAAGTCCAGATACTCGAAACAAGAGGAAAAGAGACGCAGCTTTACAACACGACGAGGCTGTGTTTTGGCCTCGGCGGCCGCAGGAAACACACGCTGCAAGATGATCCGATCCTGCAGGCTCGGGTCCTGACGCTTGAAGGGAGCAGCAGCACCCTCGGCATCGACAACACCTTCGGCGAGGTCCGACCTAGCCTCGGACGGCGACGCGGTCCGAAGATCTCCACTCTGAAGGACGACGTCATCACCGAGCCCGGGCCATCGCCGCCAGGGTCTTCTCCGGGAATCCGGCCCGAGCAGGCGGCTCGGCCGGTCACCCCGAGGCCTCGGCCAGCTGTCCTCCGAGGACGTTAGCCCGACCCGAGGCCTCGGCTGGTCAATTCCGGTGTCGGTCCCGCTAACGGACGACTCGGCCAGGCTCCGGCCGACCAGGTCATCTTTTCAAGCCAACTCTGCCTCTATTCGCGCTGACACCGCTACCCCTGGCCTCGGCTCATCAAAGAGCGGCCGAGGGGTTCCTTTAACTAAGCTAGAGAAGCCTCGGACAACAAGGCCGACCGAGCCGAGGGACTCCTACGCCTCCGGGATACGGATACCTCACTCGTCACCTTTGCACGGGGCGACTCACGCTTGGTGAAGCGGTTCAGACAACCAACAGGCGAGTCTTAGTGCTCGAAAATGAGGAAAGAACACGGCTCCGTGCCGAAATTGCATACATGTTCAGGCCTCGACAACCACAATGAACAAAAACACTGGCATTCAAAGTGCCATTACAAACGGAACTCCGGTTCCACCTCCGCAGGTACGAACAACCCCACTCGATGGGGGGGCTACGGAGCAACAGAAGACCGACGAACGGCGCGCCGTCGCCCGCTCCAGCAGCGGCGACGACGACGACTTCTGCTCCGGGGGGTCGAACAGTGGCAGCGATGACCTCAGGGCGGATGCTGCTGCCAGGAGGCCCCCGCCCATGCCCAAACTCATGAGGCAAGGACGGGCAGAAGGCCATAGAGTTGGAGGTCGGTCCGTGGGCGGCCCTGGCTGTCTCGCTAGCAGAAGAACCTCTTCCAGCTGCCGTGGCAGAAGCCGGCGCCGAGAGCGGCTCTGAAGCCACTCGCGTCCGAGAGCCAGGCACGCGGCAGCTGCCGGTGCCACGGACAACAACCGCCCTTCCCCCCGATCACTGAGGGAAGGAGCAGGCCGCCGCCCACGCAGGGGCCGACCCCAACTCGGCACACTCCCCTCCCCAGCCCTGGTGATGAAAATCCTTGAGGCTGAGGGAGGGGCAGAGGTCGCGGCCCGGTTTGCGTTCCCCCGCCATCGAACTGAAGGTCACCATCTTGGGTGACCGCCGGTGGAGGGGTGCAACCGGGCTGCATGATGAAAATCCTTGAAGCCGAACGATGGCTGAAAGGTACCAACTCCCACGGAGTTGCATTCCTCCAACGACGAGGCGGAAAGACGGCGGGTATCCTTCATCCGGGGGCTTGGAAGGTGGAAGGACACGATGCATAAGGGAGCGCGAAGACATGGTCGCCTTCCAAGGGGGTCACCCTCCTTTAAAAGGCGGCTGTCCTTACTTGCGTCCCCAGCCGTCGCGGGCTGAGTCTTCTCCAACACGCTCCAAGGCCCTCCTCCTACGGCGCGGGGGCTGGGTCCCACACGTCATGCAAGCCGGCTCAGAGCAGGAGAAGCCAAACCGCCGTGCGCGGTGCGTGCAACCGCCCAGCGGTTACAAGCGACTCTCCACTTTTGCCCAGACCAACGGGCGAAAGGGCGGGCAGCCATGCAGGCGGCATGCAATCGTGCCAAGTGGGCGCACTTCTCCGACTCCCAACACGCCCGGCATGGAGGCCCAGGCCCACGCGTCATACGACCGGCGCGCCGAATGCTTCGTGCATGCAACTGCACCGCCACTTGCGCCATCACCGCGCCTCCTCGACTGCGGAACCAATGCCGCAACTCGAGGCGACCCAGCGCACGACCCAGCAGCGCCAGCCTGGCGCGACGGTCAATGCGGCCAAAAATGGGCCGGCAGTAATGACGGTGGCAGACGGGCAGGAGCAGCGGCCACGTCGTCAGCCAAGCTCACGTCCCATCCGGGGGCAGCGAGAGAACCCTCTCTCACGGCGTAAAGACAACGCGCCCGTGTTCCGTTCCTCGAACGGCTCGCGCACGCACAACGGCCGCCCCGCGAACCGCGCGCTGGCAGGAGAAGCGGGCGACGCTTCGCCTTCGCCATAATGGCCGCGCCAAAAAAAGGTACGCTGGGCCGTTCGATTTCGTATCCTTTTCCTCTTTTCCTCTTTCTCTCTCTCTCTTGCAACAGGGACCGGGAAAGGGGGATACCCTAAAAAGGATCCTTCCCCGTGAAGGAACCAGGCTCCGAGCCTCCCTACTGATCAGAGGTTCGAAGGCTGGCCCCTCGGAAGGGTTCGACAGCCGCCTCAGATCACGTGGGCTCCACACCCACTACTGGTCAGAGGTTCGAAGGCCAGCCCCTCGCAAGGGTTCAACGACCGCCTCAGGCTACTCGGGCTCTGCGCCCCCTACTGATCAGGGGTTCGAAGGTTGGCC
Organism: Zea mays; assembly: GCF_902167145.1. Classification (NCBI taxonomy): domain Eukaryota; kingdom Viridiplantae; phylum Streptophyta; class Magnoliopsida; order Poales; family Poaceae; genus Zea; species Zea mays. Next base: position 14,589,331 of record NC_050102.1, read on the forward strand.
CCCGAAGGGTTCACAGCCGCCTCAGACACAGCGAGGGATGACCATGGGTACGTTCGATACATAACCAAGGCTCGGGCTGCGCTCCCGAGGTACCCTAGGACATTTCCGAGACCAGCGGGAACGATCCTGTAACGGAATCCCATCAGAGGGAGGCATCGAGCCCTCGGACCCCATCGCCAGGGGACCGGGTCCGGCAGATCACCCGCAGGTACTTTTGGGTGTGCCTCTGGGCCCCTAGCCGACCCCTAACGAACGGGGCATGGACGTCCACTCGGATTACAAGCTTGCAGCTCACCGGAGACACCATGTTCGACGCCCATCGAGGGCAACATGGCGCTTTCCCCCCCTCCTCCTTGCGGAAAGGCGACGCAGGGGCGTATGTAAAAAAGTCGAGTCTGTCCCTGATCGCCCTCTCGCCCTGTGCAGAGGCTCGGGGGCTGCTCTCGCAAACCTGGCTCCGGCCGAACCGTTGACAGCGTCAACATACCAGCCCGAGAACTTGGGACCCGACCGTACACCCGGGCTACGGCCAACTCGCATGAGGGAACGACCAGACCAGCCGAAGCATTACGTGAGGCATTAAGACCTCGGAGGAGTGAAACCACTCCTCCGAGGCCTCGGGGGCTACACCCGGCGGGTGCGCTCGCGCGCACCCACCGAAACAAAACGCAACCGAGAAAGGCTGGTCCCCTTGCAAAAAAGTGCGACGAAAGCCTCCAAGCGAGTGCTAACACTCCCTTTGAGGCTCGAGGGCTACTGTCGAGGACCATAATTAGGGGTACCCTCAAGGCTCCTAATTCTCAGCTGGTAACCCCCATCAGCATAAAGCTGCAAAGGCCTGATGGGTGCGATTAAGTCAGGGATCAGTCCATTCGAAGGACGCGATCACGCCTCGCCCGAGCCTAGCCTCGGACAAGGGCAGCCGACCCCGGAGGATTTCCATCTCGCCCGAGGCCCTCCTCCAGCGGCGAACATATTTCCGGCTCGCCCGAGGCCCTGTCTTCGCCAAGAAGCAACCCTGACCAAATCGCCGCACCGACCGACCAAATCGCAGGAGCATTTAATGCAAAGGTGGCCTGACACCTTTATCCTGACACGCGCCCCCCAGCCGACAGAGCCGAAGTAACCGTCGTCACTTCGCCGCTCGACTGACCGGCCTGACAGAAAGACAGCTTCGCCTGCGCCGCTCCGACTGCGGTGCCACTTGACAGAGTGAGGCTGACAGGCGGTCAGGCCCGGCCGCAGGCACCATAGGAAGCTCCGCTTCGCCCGACCCAGGGCTCGGACTCGGGCTAAGCCCCGGAAGACGGCGAACTCCGGTCCGCCCGACCCAGGGCTCGGACTCGGGCTAAGCCCCGGAAGACGGCGAACTCCGCTCCGCCCGACCCAGGGCTCGGACTCGGGCTAAGCCCCGGAAGACGGCGAACTCCGGTCCGCCCGACCCAGGGCTCGGACTCGGGCTAAGCCCCGGAAGACGGCGAACTCCGCTCCGCCCGACCCAGGGCTCGGACTCGGGCTAAGCCCCGGAAGACGGCGAACTCCGCTCCGCCCGACCCAGGGCTCGGACTCGGGCTAAGCCCCGGAAGACGGCGAACTCCGCTCCGCCCGACCCAGGGCTCGGACTCGGGCTAAGCCAAAGAAGACGACGAACTCCGCTCCGCCCGACCCAGGGCTCGGACTCGGGCTAAGCCCCAGAAGACGACGAACTCCGCTCCGCCCGACCCCAGGGCTCGGACTCCGTCCTGGCCTCAGCCGACGGTCTCCGCCTCGCCCGAACTAGGGGCTCGGACTCGACCTCGGCCACGGAACAAGACCGAGCTGACTCAGTCCACAGGGCATGTACTTAGGGCATGTACCAGACCTGGGCATGTACTTAGGGCGCTAGCTCTCCTCCGCTCGCTCCCTCTCCCACGTGGACGCTTGTAACCCCCTACTGCAAGCGCACCCGACCTGGGCGCGGGACGAACACGAAGGCCGCGGGATTCCCACCTCTCTCACACCTGTCTCCGGCCGCCTCACTTCCCCCCTTCGCGCTCGCCCTCGCGCTCGACCCATCTGGGCTGGGGCACGCGGCGACATTCACTCGTCGGCTCAGGGACCCCCCGGTCTCGGAACGCCGACAACTAGATTAGTTGCCTTATTAGCACATAGAGATTAGTTATTCTGCAGCCTATGAACTCTAATTGAGCTTGGTAGAGTTAGTTAAGAGTTTGTGGCTATTACTCTTAGTGATCTACATCACTTAGATTATTTGTAAACCCTAGAAATATGTTTTAAAAAGGGTTAGGAAGTCATTTGTTCTTTTGTAGAATAATATTGGAATTTATTCTAGTATGTGATTTACTATTGAAGCATATTCTTCTAAAAATATGATTTTGAATTTCATGCTGGAGTTTCTTGCTTGTGCATTAAACTTGAAGTTAAGGCTAAAACTCATATTTGAATTTGAATCTAGTTTGAAACTGGGAGAACAGAAATAAAAGAAAAAAAGAAAATGGAGAGACCCTAACCAGGCCGATTTCTTTTTCCCCGTCTCAGTGCCACCCACACTTGCTCTCGGCCCCACGAGGCCCATTCACCTCAGTCATTCATCGCGCAGCCAGGCTAGCTAGTGCTGACATGTGGCACCCTCTCGCTAATCACACACCGCGCACATGCCACGCTCGACACACCGCACTAACTGGTGGGCTCGGCTCACCAGCATCTGGTCATGCCCCGACCCAAACGTGTCACTGCTCTCCATCCTCGACGTCGTTCGAAGCCCGAGAGTAGGTCCCCGGTGTTCGTCAGGGAGAGAGGAGTCGTGTGATTGGGTGTGGAGTGGCCGAAATTGTTTGTCAGAGCATTTCACCCGCCTCAAATCTGCGGGCAACCATGGGCGGAGGTTTACGATACACGATCACCAGTTAGGAGTATCCCATCTGCTTTGCCATATGTCGAACAACGTGTAGCAGCTATCGGAGCGGGTGTTAGATACCGGAGGGCCAGGTGAGGTATCACCGACGATGGCGCCGTCGAGGACTGTGCCGTCGTCCGGCGTCAGGTGAGGGGCGATGGCGTGGTGATCATTTGATCCGATTGGAGGGCCAGGAATTAGAGGGGAACTTACCGGTTCACACTTTGAATCATGTCCATTGATCTGAGATCATGCGAATGTGATAAGGTACCAGTTCGGGATCTTTCGATAGTCGTTGATAGCCCATGCCCATACCCCTTCGGCTAGGGAAAAGTGCAAAAGAGCCCCTGTCTTTTCGTTTATTCGACCCGCAGTTCATCTGTATTCAAAACTAATTGCTAACATGTCCTAAAATTTTGCATAGAAACCCCTGTAATTTTTAGAACCTGAACCCGCAGTCCTTGGTTTAATGAAATATATAAATTAATATAAGAAAATGATTTATAGTATAAGAATAATCCTAGAAATGTAGAAAATTCCTAACTTATTCGTTTTAACACCAATTTTAGTGGTTCTCGAACCTACGATCTCATAGCGACGCGTAGAATATTATTGTGTGGTTTGTTTCCATCTTTAGTGTAATCTTATTTTTATTCCTTGTTTGTCTATATGTATGTTTTGCTGCGATTAGAAGCGAGGTCACGAGGAATCTGAAGCCCAACTTTTGGGGAAGCACCTGAGCAGTTGGATTTGCTAGTATAAGGCAAGTTGTGTCCTTGATCACTTTCTTTGATCTAATAATATTTATGTTCTAACCAAATGCTTGCGCTGTTAGGTTAATCTGATGGGACCTAATAGGTTGTCTAGTTTGTTCACCTCACACCTTGCATATAAATAAATTATTGGGTACTCTTGCTATTGCTCTACCTGGTTTTGAGATTTATATTATATATGAATCATGATCATGCATAATTACTGCCGTTGCTTTTTATGAATTATTTATGATACATGATAACATCATTTTGTTAATTGGAACATAGAGCTTAACCTGAGACAACAGTGCTACCACATGGGTGGAATGGGATGCCCTTGGCTAATTAAATAGGAAAGCTAAGGAGATATTACCTTACCCAAAAGGGACAAGAGGGGAGTGCATCGCTGCAGAGTATAGGTAGGTTCTCGGGTCGAAATGTTTATGAGAGCTTTTCGAACGAGGAATTCCTATGCTCCCTTCTTCTAGAAACCGTAGTGGGTTTTCTTAAACTAGTTGAACTTTGGGAAGACCTCGTAGTGCTACCCTGTCTCGTCTCCTTTATAGAGGTGTATGAGATTCATGACCCCGTGGTAGATGTGTATCACGACTTGTGAGTAAATATGTGCAACCTCTACAGAGTGTAAAACTGATATATCAGTCGTGCTCATGGTCATGACCGGCTTGGGACTCTTGCATGATTAAATGATGGAATTAAATTTAAACCTGTCATGCATGCATTGTGGGATATTTCAATATTGATCAAGTATTTTATTGGGTTGGTATTTACTTATACTTAGTAATTGCTAATAAAATTTTAACCAACATGATTAAAAGCAATGTTTAGTCTTAACCATTATCCTTGGTAAGCCTTACACTACACTTTTTCCCACACTTTCTAAGCGATGACTGTATGGGAGCTCACCCTTGCTATAATCATACTGTTGGGGCGAAGGCAAAGACGCCACCCTTCGCTCTAGGCCTCCGCCACAGTCGCTGGTCTGACAGAGACAAAGCGGGCAGGGACACCCTTCGCTCGATTCGGCACTTTGACGAAGGCCTACGGCAACGCCTTCCCGCGGCTCGGCTTCATTCAGTCCCGAGGCCCACGTGTGATCTGGCCCATTGTAACGGGCCCTGCGTGGCCGCCTTTGTGTCACGGGCCTAATTTGTAAAGGCATACTTGTAATTACAGCTTGTAACCCTGCTTTATGGGAATATTCTGGGGATAAACTAGGTGTCTGAGGGCACATGCGTCCTTAGCACAAGGCGCTGGGCACTTGGATACCTATAAATACCCCCGCACAGTGCCCGTGAGAGGCGAGATTAACAGAGCTATTGCCCCCGAGCACGTAACCCTGTCATCACCACTGTTCACCCCAGTTGGCCTTCTTGCTGCTGAGTGCAAGTTCCAACATTTGGCGCCCACCGTTCGTGCTACGACCAAACCACCCGCGATGGCACCCAAGAGAGCTAACTCGAAGGCTGACGAGGCTGCGAAGGCAGCACTACTTGCCGCAAGGAAGGGCAAGGCCCTCGCCCTCACCCAATCCACCCACCAAGAGCCCACCGACGACAATATTCCCCGCACCAGCGAAGACGATACCTTCCGCACCTGCGGGCCCGAAGGACAATCGCAGCCGCCCCCAGGCTTCGCCCCACTGGAGGGCACGGATCTCACCGAGGACGGCGAGGTCCTCGGCGTCTCAACAGAAGAACAGCTACAGCTGCGCGCCCTGCGCCTCAAGAACCGCAACCTCCAGAGGCAGAAAGAGATACTGGAAGCCAAGCGCCAGCGTGTGTCCGCACTAGCCAAGGTGCGGCAAATGATACGCGACGAGGAGCAGAAGGCCCAAGACCTCGAGCGCGAGATCGCGCTGATGCAGCGCGAAGGCCACCTCGGTCTACAGCAAGAGCCACCCCTCCAACAGCGCGCGCAACCGGAAGACACGCGCGAAGGCCACCTCGGCCTGCAACATGGCCCACCCCTGCAACACCGGGCGCAGCCGGAGAACCCGCGTTTCCCCCACCATGACTACGCCTTCCAGCACGGCGCGCCATTCCAAGGGATCAACTACCTCGACGAGCGAAGTCCCCTGGCGCCACACCTGCAAGTGACGCCTTGGCCAGCCAACTTTCGAGCAGGGGCGTATCCCAAGTACAACGGCAGCACCGACCCGGCGCAATACATAATGAGTTATCAGGTCGCCGTTGCATCCGCCGGAGGGGACGACGCCACAATGGCGAAGTCTTTCATCATCGCCCTAGAGGGCCCAGCACTCACCTGGTTCACCAGATTGCCTCCGCTGTCCATTGATTCGTGGAGAAGTCTCAGGGACAAATTCCTGACGGATCGGAGGCAATCTATACGGATCGGAGGCAATGACCCCGCAAGAAATAAAGCATGGGTCCCCGCGTACAGTTCCGTCAGCCGTCCCTGACGTGGACGAGCCAACCTCAAATGATCTCATTGACGGAGACCGGGTCTTCGCCCTACAGGCCCTAAACAAATACCAAGCCCAGACCAAAGCATGGCGCGACCGCGCAGTCATCCCAAGGGAGTTCAGCGAGGGGGACCTCGTACTCATCCGAACAGCTCGGACGGAGTCCAAGGGCAAGTTGGAGCCCAAGTGGGAGGGCCCCTTCATAGTCAAAACAAAAGCTTCCCCCAGCGCTTACAGGCTCACAACGCCAAATGGCGAGGACCTGGAGCACTCCTGGAACATCGACAACCTTCGCAAATTTTTTGTTTAATCCATTTAGGGCTGAGTTCGCCCTTGTAATTCACTGCAAACAATCTTGTACCGGCCCGCACTCTTTTCCTCCCGGGGGGTGAGGTTTTTAACGAGGCGGAGCCATGTAATATATGTGAGAAAAATCCCCCGCAAAAACATGTGTCGAAAAAAGACCGCGACAACGGTCTTCGGCATTCGACCAATTCGAAGTCACCGCGAGGCTAAGCGCTAGCCACCCTCGCGTGCGACTAATCCGCGCAGAAGTCGCCTAAGGGTGCAGCCGGACTTAGCACAACAAGTGCGATGTCTATCGCGAAGACTATCCGCGCAGAAGTCGCCTAAGGGTTCAGCCGGACTTAGCACAACAAGTGCGAAAAATTCCGATGTCTATCGCGAAGACTATCCGCGCAGAAGTCGCCTAAGGGTGCAGCCGGACTTAGCACAACAAGTGCGAAAAATTCCGATGTCTATCGCGAAGACTATCCGCGCAGAAGTCGCCTAAGGGTGCAGCCGGACTTAGCACAACAAGTGCGAAAAATTCTGATGTCTATCGCGAAGACTATCCGCGCAGAAGTCGCCTAAGGGTGCAGCCGGACTTAGCACAACAAGTGCGAAAAATTCCGATGTCTATCGCGAAGACTATCCGCGCAGAAGTCGCCTAAGGGTGCAGCCGGACTTAGCACAACAAGTGCGAAAAATTCCGATGTCTATCGCGAATACTATCCGCGCAGAAGTCGCCTAAGGGTGCAGCCGGACTTAGCACAACAAGTGCGAAAAATTCCGATGTCTATCGCGAAGACTATCCGCGCAGAAGTCGCCTAAGGGTGCAGCCGGACTTAGCACAACAAGTGCGAAAAATTCCGATGTCTATCGCGAAGACTCCGCGCAGAAGCCGCCTAAGGGCGCAGTCAAACTAGTACAACAAAAGCAGAAGCGACAGCCTAGCCAACCATGCCACACGAAGTACACAGCGCCCTCGCAGGCACAGGCACGCGAGGGCACACAACTTCATCTTACAACCCTTTACACATATACAAGCGAGGGCACCACACTTTACATCGGCTCCACCTTAGGAATAATTCTCATCTCCCTATAATTAAATAACATTATCTTAAGCTCCTCACCCGCAAAAAGACTTCACAGTTCCCCTTCCCCTGTGCTAGCGGCGGCCGGCAAAGACAACAGTTCCTGCCGACCAACCCTACTCACGCGAAGCCGAGCCCCTTCCTCCGCGCCAACCCTACGCTTTGCAACCGCCCTTCGTCGTCGGCGCCCGGTGCTAGGACCCGGCACGTCTGACGCGTCCGCGGCGTGTGGCGAAGCCTCCGCCGCAGCCACGTCCAAGGCCGCAAAATAATCCAAGTCCTCCTCCGACGACTCCTCAGTCCACTCAACCGAGCTCCCAGAGTCAGTAAAATCAAAAAACTCAGATACAGACCCACCATATTCATTTCCACCTTCCGCGGTCGAAGCCGCCAAAAACTCAGTAGTAGCGGTTGCGTGCGCAGGCCCAAAACCTTGAACCTACGCAGCAACCAAAATTCAGTACAACATCCAAAAATTCCCCTACCCTAAACACCCACTACGCCACCTGCGAAGGCCCTGCCGCTGCGGGAGCCTCCGCCGAGGCCTCCGCCGCCGCTTCCGCCACCACCGCCGCGGGATCTTCAGCGCTCAGCACAGCAGCAGCGGGGGCATCAGGCGCGCCTTCGGCCACCTTTGGGGGCAGGTCTTCGCCGGCCGCAGCAGATGCGGGGGCGCCTGGTGCGTCTTCCGCAGTCTCCGGCGTCGGTCCCAGGGCGACTCCGGTCGCGGCCTCCGCAGGGGTCGTCTCCGGGTCAGGCAGCACGCTGTTCAACGCCCCGAAGTCGTCCACCCGCTCGCCGCGCTCCACCTAAGACAAAACACACAAAAATTCAGCAAACACACGCACAGACCACATCCAGCAAACGCCGAACAAACGACAACGTTACCTGAGCCCTCGCAGCCTCGGCCCGCTCCCTGACCACCTCACGACCGTACAAACCCCACATCCGGTCATAAAGGGCCCCGGCGGATTCCTTCACCACGGGGTCTTCGACCGCGAAGATATCTCGCCCAAAATCTTCATCTGCCTGGTCGAGGGCCTCAAAGTGCCGGCACCCTTCGCGAGAGAGTGCGTTCATCGCCGCCTCGCAGGTGACCAGGGAGGTGAACGACATTAACCCCTCCAAGACAGTGGGGAGCTCCTGCAGTTCCTCCTGCACCCACTCCAGACAGCGAAGCCCGGCCTCTCGCTCCGGCACCTCGAAGTCCCCGGTTTGCGCACCCAGCTCGCGATATGCAGCCATGAGCTGCGTGCGCGTCCGTTCGGCCTCCGCTCGCATCGCGGCCTCGGCCCCCTCCGCGCGGCTCTCCAGGGCAGTAAGCCGCCCCTGCAGCTCTCCGGCGAGCTCCTTGGCAATATTGCCCTCCGCCCGCGCCAGCCTGGCCTCCGCCTGCGCAGCCTGCTCTTTGGCGATGGCTTCGTTGGCCTCCCTCCTCTCCCCCGCCAGCTGGCGCCGGAGGTCAGCCTTCTCCTTCTCCAGGGCGGCCACCCTGTCCGCCAATTTGCGGCACTTGCTGTCGGAGGCCGATTTTTCACGGACAGCATCAGCATGTTGCGTCCGAAGTCTCTCGACTTCGGCAGACAAGGCTGCCATAAGGGCCCCCGACGCAGTACGGCTGGTGAAGTCAGCCACCTGCAGTGCACATGTAAGGCTGTGGCCTTAATAAAGAAAAAAAAGAAAGGGGGGGTGGAGAGGGCATGGCTCAGCGGACCTGACTCAGCGCCTCCGTCGCCTGACTTAGCGCCTCCGTCACTCCCTTCAGCCGGCGGGTCGCCACGCCCGCCTCGTCCCTAACCATCGCGAGGGCCGACACCTCGCCTCCGGCGCCAAGGGTCTCGCCCCTTGCCTTCGGCGCTAGCGCAGCCGTCGCGATCGCCGGACAGGCGCAACCATGGCAAGTTGGCCCTCGTCCGACCCTGCAATGCATCAGCGAATTAAAAAAAATAAAAAAAAAAATAAAATATATTTATATATATATATATATATATATATATATAAAGACTTACCCCCAAGATAATCGTCCACATTAATCTCGGTGCCGAAGTCGGCAACGCGTTTGCCCGGCGGCGGCAACGTTCGGGCCACCTTCGAAGCCTCCGTCACTCCGCTGGCCGGCGGCACCACCTTCGTCAGCTTGGAGCCCCCGGCGCCCGCCGTCGCCTCCGGCGCCTTGCTAGGTGCAGAGGCGCCCGCCTTCGCCGCCAGCGGCGGCTTGCCTCCGCCGGAGGCCGCAGCCTTCGCAGTTCCCCACTGCCTCTTCGGCCGAGCTTCGTGCACCCTAACAGTCGCCTGGCGTTTTTGCGCCGCCCCTTGGCGATCCTTGTCCATCTCTGCCCACACAACAGCACCGATATTTCGCCCGTAAGGAAAAACTCTCCACCGATGAACCATACGAGATGTAAAACAGTCCTCCTCAGCCGCGCAGGGGATAGGAACGTTTCTAGGCCAACAACCCCCGGTAACCCTCAGCATCCGAGCCGAAGACTCCCGGAGCTCGGGCGAAGACATCCTTTCCCCCGGGGCCGCACACGTCCTCATTAACGCTCTAGCAAAACTATCAGACACCCCAAGTCCTCCCATCGCAGTACCTAATTTTCTCTTTTTTGAGGAGGGGGCGGCCGCCAGCGCAGGGTCGCCTCCAGTCTCCACCGCCGGTTTCTTCCCACGGCGGTCCGCTTCGTCTTGACCAGGGTAGCCGTCGTACGGCAGTTGATTTAGTTCGAAGACCCTGTTCAAACGGTCATTTGCCCCGCGGATATCAAAGCTGCGCTGGCCTTCCGTCCTCGGCACGTAACGTCCCACGAGCCGTACCGCCAAGTCCTCCGCATCACGCACAAAGGCGGTCGGGTCACGGTTTCGCAAATTCAGTGCGAAGGCAGGACTTCGCACCACCCTTCCTCCGTGAAAGGGCATCTGGCGAGGGCACACTTCGCCCAGCGCCCAGCCGTGCGCCAAGGGCCAGACCCCGTAAGCCACGAACTCTTCAACTAAATCACGCCCACTGCTATGACCGGCGGCGCACCGAAGGGCCCCTTCGTCTGTATCCCCTTCTGCCACTTCAAAAGGCGGATACGCGGAGTAATAATGAGAGCACATCTCAGACACGGGGAGTCCCTCATGGCCTTCGACAGTACCCTCAGCAATGTAGAACCAAAATTCATTCCAATTGCCCCACTTGTTGTGGGCGCACGGAACCAACTCCACTACTGGCATTGTGGTCTTGCCGGTCTTCGGCGTGAATGTGCATGACCCGAACTGGGCAACTCCGTCCCCCACCACCCTCTTCTGCCAATGCAAACAATAATTCTTCGCAAAAACTTCAACCGACGGCTGTCCGTCGTACGAAGTCGTCGCCCAGACATACTTCGCCAGCGCCACCATAGCATTCGGTGTCAGCTGATGTATTTGAACGTTGAATCTACGCAGGACTTCGCCAACAAACCGGTGCGCAGGCAAGCGGAGACCGGCGGAGAAGAACGCCTCGAAGACGACCAATTCACCCTCTGGCTCGGGGACTTCCTCCGTCCCCGGAGCACGAGCAACTCCGCCGCCAAAGTAGCCCAACCGCTGCATATCTTCAACGCGGGCTGACGTCATCCGTGACACACCGAAATCAACAGAGTCGCTGGCGCGCAACTCCTCCACCATCACGTTACTCAACGTCTCCTCAGACGAGGCGGCGGGCGGTTTGCTTCACTCGAGCCAGAACTCCGGCGAGCAAAAGAAGCAGCGGAAGAAGAGGAACAGCAAGACGGCGGGCGGCTAGGGTTTATACGGAGCGCGGAAGGCAGAGTTCAAACAGCGCCGACCCCCGCCCCCTTTTATAGGCAGGGCGCGGCTCTTCGAGAAACCCGCAATCCGACAGAGCGCGACGCTTCGGGAAACCCGCAATCCAACAGTACGCCGTCCATCAACGGTCACATCAAAAACCCCCGCGGAACCACTTCGAGCGAGGGCAGCGTCTCCGCCATCTAGCGACGTCTTCGGCACCAGGTGACTCTGTCGAACTGGTCCCTCGGAGGGCAAATGTTGGGGCGAAGGCAAAGACGCCACCCTTCGCTCTAGGCCTCCGCCACAGTCGCTGGTCTGACAGAGACAAAGCGGGCAGGGACACCCTTCGCTCGATTCGGCACTTTGACGAAGGCCTACGGCAACGCCTTCCCGCGGCTCGGCTTCATTCAGTCCCGAGGCCCACGTGTGATCTGGCCCATTGTAACGGGCCCTGCGTGGCCGCCTTTGTGTCACGGGCCTAATTTGTAAAGGCATACTTGTAATTACAGCTTGTAACCCTGCTTTATGGGAATATTCCGGGGATAAACTAGGTGTCTGAGGGCACATGCGTCCTTAGCACAAGGCGCTGGGCACTTGGATACCTATAAATACCCCCGCACAGTGCCCGTGAGAGGCGAGATTAACAGAGCTATTGCCCCCGAGCACGTAACCCTGTCATCACCACTGTTCACCCCAGTTGGCCTTCTTGCTGCTGAGTGCAAGTTCCAACACACACCAGGTTAAGAAAAGGTGCCGACGGAGGATAATGATGAAGATGAGTTCGGAGAGATCTAGGTTGTCGTCTCCCAGTCAACTATGGTTGCGGAGGATCGTTGTCATCATATGGTGTAATTTATTTAGTTACTTTGTACAGAAATTGTATTAAGTAATAAATATGTGACATTGATTTCTGTACATTAGGTCATCATATGTGTGAGACTTGATCCTGGCACACATGTGAGATACATCTAGATTTGTCCTTAAATCTGGGTGTGACGTTGTTCGATGACTATTGAGAATGTGGTGATCACTCGGAGAGCTTGGGGGTAAGCCAACTAGAAGTTGTATATGGTTGTGAGTGGTTTGCTATACTGAAGCGACGAAAAACCAGCTCGTAGAGAGCAATTGGTCCTTACATGGACCAAGGACAAGTGGCACCCTTTTGTGGGTGCTCCAATGAGAATTAGTGAGGAATGCCGACTCTCCGAGACCTTGGCAATCAAGAAGTCTTTAATCCTTACTTTACCACACATTTATTTTTAAGCAATTCTATTCAAGTATTTATATCCTTTGAATTGCCATATTAGTATAACTAGATGAGTGCCTATGCATTACAACGAGAACATATAATACCACGATAACTTATATACAAAATGTGTGTTATACTGTTATGAGAAAAGGGTTCATAATCCATTTGTGATCCTAGCCATACATAAATTTTGTTATTTTAATCTAGTTGTTTCACCACTACATTGCAACCATCAGTATCATGCAGACTTCGATATATGCCACAATTTGTATGGTCTCATCATTGGAGAGCATGTCCCACACCTGCTAGAAGAAGTTCCCTCGTACATTGTCAATCATCAGGCACGCACCACCATACACGCTTGCTTAAATAAAAAGGAAAGTGTGTGTGTTTGCGAAGAGAATTAAAGGCTGGCCGGCACAAAAGCTACTCTGACGGTGGCGAGGATGATGAACTATTCATTGTTGTCGGTCCTCCTCTGCGTCACCTCCGGTGCCGATATGATGCCACAGTCTTTGATATAGTAGTCATCGAATGTGCGTGACATGGCAAGTACCGATGACTCTTGGCTGGTCTGCCAGACGAAGTGCACCCCAAGCTCATCAGCGAGGTAGTACACCTGGCCGTTGCACCACCGGATGCGCTACTCCTCTACATACATCATGTTCGAGGACACTCACACAACGTCAGCAACGGTCGTCGTCCGAGCCCACAAGAATTTATGGCCGATCAGTAGCGACTTACGTGGCAGGTTGGCTTCAGGTGGACGATAAGCTGGACGGCGTGATAGCGCCGTCGTTGGATGTGGTGCTCAGAACAACCCGAGAGTCGCTGACGTTGGTGACGACCATGAGGTCCCCCTGCTTGATGAAGGACAGCGCGGTGCAGCCGTTCTGGACCGTGTCCAAGCGGCGGCTGTGCCGCTTGTCGTACACAGCAGCGCATGCGGCCATGTAGGACTGCTTCCAGAGGTTGAACTGGTAGTCGCTAAGCTTCTTCTCGTCGTCGATGAGCGACGCCAATGCGAGCGCCTCCTGCTAGTGGTGTTTGTTCGGGTTTTCCAAGTAAGAAACATGGATTAATCTTTGGCGTTGGTTTATGAAAATGACTCATAAGTCAGATCCATGGAAAAAATATTACGGAGAATAAATGCCACGCATGCAAAAAAAGGAATTTAAGTTGAAAACATTATTCAAACAAAAGAATTTGCATGCAAAGCTCTTCTTTAAATGCTACCTCCATCCAAAAATATAATTCAAGAATCTCGGTGATACTTGTGGAGAGATGTAGTAGATGTTTTTCCTGTCATAGATGTAGACATAAAGACACATGTGATGTAGTGGTAGCTACTGTTTGCATTTGCCTGAGGGGTCGTGGGTTCGAATCCGCTTGGGTCATGTGTGCTTTTTTAATGTTAACTAGACGTGGGCTGTACGGGGGAATGAGAATGGGAATGGGAATGGGCTTTGCAGGGAGGGTGGAATGGAAAAGGCAGAACAAGGAATGGAAATGACAAAACAAGGAATGGTAGCAGAACATGGGAATAAGCTTTGCGGGGAGGAGAAAATGAGAATGGCAGAATAGGGAATGGTGACAGGCTTTGCGGGGAGGAGGAAATGAGAATGGCAGAACAGGGAATGGTGCCAGAACATGGAATGGCAGGATACCCTTGTAGCCTTAACAAGTAGTAGAGATATTGAAAATTATGATGTACAACTCTTTGTCATATGGATATGGACACTTGGGATGAATATTGGGCTTAAGATTATGATTTAATTCATGTAAAATAATTAAAGATGTCAAATTCATCTTATCTTACACATCTTGATCCTTTCAGTAGTTTTATTTGGTTTTGAGATATAAGAGGTATACGTTGTCTGGTATTCGTATTCAAGTTTAGGGGAGCACTTCAAATTTAGAAACAAGTTTAGGAGACAAAACAGACTTGACTCTAAAAAAGACCTTCTCCAGCAGTAGTTCACTTGTATGGTCAATCAAAACAGTGTTTTATTGTATTATAAATTCTCGGGTACCGTAATTAGAGGTACCCCCAATGCTCCTTAATCCGGCTGGGAAACATCTTCAGAACAAACCGTAAACAGCTGATAAAGCGTGATTCAAGTCAGGGCCTCGTCTACCAAAGGATGCGACCTCATCCGAGCCCAACCTCGGGCGGGAACAGTAGTCCCGGACGGATTCACGCCTCGCCCGAGGGTCCCCTCAGTCAGCAGACGCACCCTCGGCTCGCCCGAGGCCTAGCTCGGGCAGACTTTGTCGTGCAGCGACCTTGGCCAAATCGCCTTACTAGCCGACCGTATCGCATGCGTAGTTAATGCGGGGATCGCCTGAAAACCTTATCCTGACACGCGTGCCTCAGTCGACAAGGTCGAAGTGACCGCAGTCACTTCGCCCCTTTACTGACCGATCTGACAGGAAAACAGCACTGTTCACCTCGCTCCGGCGACTGTGCCAACCACCAGGGTAAAATTGAGTCACGATCTCCCACGAGTTCGGCCTCGGGCACAACAGGGAGCTCTGCCTCGCCCGACCTCAAGCCTCAGCCTCGGGAGAAGATCTCCGCCTTGCCCGACCCCAGGCCTCGGCCTCGAGGAGGAGTCACAGCCTCGCCCGAGCCCAGCCTCGGCCTCAGGAGAAGTCTCCGCCTCGCCTGTCTGGGCCTCGGACCGACTACGCTATAGGGGATACATCATTACCCTACTCCTAGCTAGTCGCCTCAGGCTATGAAGGAACAAGACCGGTGTCCCATCTAAGGTTACTCTGGTAACAGGTAATGATGGTTCCCCGCGTGCGCCCATGATGTCGGATTGCTCTCAACCTCCTACGGAAGCAAGACAACGTCAGCAGGATCCATGCCACACCGACAGTTGTGCTTCGACAGGGCTCAAGGCACTTCTCCGACGGCCACGTTAGCTCGTGTACAGGGCTCAAGGCGCTTCTCCGCCAGCCACGTTATCACATAGCTACACCCCATTGTATAGCTGGGCATCTCCTTGTATCTATAAAAGGGGATGTCTAGGGCCTTCCTAAGGCACGTTGGACGTCGAGGACAGGCGGGGCAGACGAGACAGGCAGCACGCAGAGACTCTCTCTCTCTCGTCTCGCCCTCGCTCCCTCGCGCGACGCTTGTAACCCCTACTACGAGCACTCCGGTGCGAGATAACATAAGCCTCATTTCCCTCTTGTGTTCCATCTTGCATCAACCCATCTGGGCAGGGACACGCAGCAACAAATTTACTGGTCGGTTGACGGTCCTCGTGGGTCCGAAACGCCGACAGTTGGTGCGCCAGGTAGGGGCTCGCTGCGTGTTAACGAACACTTTCCTGTTGAGTTCTAGATGGGTAGCCTCCAGCAGCCTCTTCAGCCGAGGACGCTGCTCCGCTTCGGGAGTCTCGAGTTCATGTCCCTTGACGGCAGCTACGACATGGTACTCCTCCCCCCGCAGCGCGACAGCAACAATGGTCGTCGGCTCACTCGGCAGCGACAAACTCGACGACGACTTCCCACCATGGCAGAAGAGGAACACTCGGGTTTGCCCCGCCACCTTCCTCACCGGAGGAGGAGGAGACAGGGCAACCGCGGCCATGCAGGAGGCGGCACCTCGTCGGCTGTCGGGCCAGAGCGAGTCGACGACGCCGGCACCCCTGCGGGGGCCATGTCGGGTGTTGTCCTCGCACCTGAGACAACGACGGGTGTCGCTTCCCCGCAACGCGCCAACCCCAAGCGGACTGATGATGCCAGCACCCTCGCAAAGGACTTGCTGGGCGTTAGCCTCGTACCCGAAAAAATGGTGCATTTCGTCCCCGACGCGACTTCGCCACCGTCCATCGACCAAGAGGTGCCGTCCGTTTTCCACCCTATCCCTTTTAGATTCAGCTTCGATCCACCAAGTGACCCCACTTCGGTGAGCGCCTTCGCAAGGGCATACCCTGACCTTCCAGGGTATCATATGTGGTCATCTTGGGACCGACTGACGGCCGTATCAACCTCCAGACCCGCGGGTTCCGAGGAAGACGACGACTCCGACTTCGATTGGGATTTCTCCGGACTCAGTGATCCCAGTGCCATGCAAGACTTCATGTCCGCATGTGACTACTGCCTCTCCGGCTGCTCTGACGATGGCCTCAGCCTCGGCGACGAGGGTTGCGACCCCAGTTGCGAGTGTTTCCACATCGATCAGGGGGATCACGGCGAAGACAACCACCTCGTCATGCCGCAAGATGACAACGCCCCTGTGCCTGTGTCTCGCGTTGACATCCCGCGGGAGCTAGCTGTGGTCCCAGTCCCTGCGGGGGGTCAGGACACACAGCTCGAGCAATTTCGCGAGATGCAGGCCAAGCTCGACGAAGAATCGAGGCGGCTTATGCAGCTCCGACAAAACATCGAGCAGGAGTGGGCAGGCCGAGCACTTTCCGGAGGAGCGCCTCATCAGGCCCAAGACGTCCAGCGCCGTGTCATTGACGATGCCAGGGCAGGGATGCCCCCGGCCTTCTGCGGGGTCGGCTAGAATCTAGCTGCAGCAGCGATGCTACTCCGAGAAATGCCAGAGCCATCCACCACCGAGGGGCGGCGTATCCAGGGTGAACTCAAGGGTCTCCTGGAAAACGCAGCGGTCCGACGAGCCGAGAGCTCTGCCTCCCGAAGGCAAGGGTGCCCCTCGGAGCATCGTGCAACGTCCTCCCGACTCATGCGGGAGGCCTCGGTCCGCACCGGGCGCACACGGGACGGGACGCATGCAGCCCCGGATCGCCTCGGCGACGAACACCACCGCCGCGACCGTCGAGCCCGCCTCGAAGAGAAGGTGCGCCGAGGCTACCACCCCAGGCGCAGAGGACGCTACGACAGTGAGGAGGACCGGAGCCCCTCGCCCGAACCGCCAGGACCGAGGGTCTTCAGCCGGGCCATACGACGGGCGCCGTTCCCAGCCCGGTTCCGAGCCCCAACTACCATCACCAAGTACTCAGGGGAGACAAGGCCGGAGTTGTGGCTTGCGGATTACCGACTGGCATGCCAGTTGGGAGGGACAAATGACGACAACCTCATCATCCACAACCTCCCCCTTTTCCTCTCCGACGCTGCCCGGGCGTGGCTGGAGCATCTGCCTCCTGCGCAGATCTCCGATTGGGACGACCTGGTCAAGGCCTTCACGTGAAACTTCCAAGGTACGTACGTGCGCCCTGGGAACTCATGGGATCTCCGAAGCTGCCGCCAGCAAACAGGGGAATCCCTGTGAGAGTACATCCGGCGGTTTTCAAAGCAGCGCACCGAGCTGCCCAACATCACCGACTCGGACGTCATCGAGGCATTCCTCGCCGGCACCACGTGCCGGGACCTGGTGAGCAAACTGGGGCGCAAGACTCCCACCAAGGCGAGCGAATTGATGGACATCGCCACCAAGTTTGCTTCTAGTCAGGAGGCGGTCGAAGCCATCTTCCGAAAGGACAAGCAGCCTCAAGGAAGACAGAAGGAAGACGCCCTCGAGGCGTCCGTCCAGTGTGGCTCGAAAAAGAAGGCCAAGAAGAAGGCGCAAGCAAAGCGTGACGCCGTTGACGCAGATCTCGTCGCTGCTGCCGAGCATAGGAATCCTCGGAAGCCTCCCGGAGGAGTCAACACGTTTGACAAGATGCTCAAGGAGTCGTGCCCCTATCACAGGGGCCCTGTCAAGCACACCCTTGAGGAGTGCGACATGCTCCAGCGTTACTTCATCAAGGCGGTACCCTCGGCAGAAGGTGGCAAGGACCAAGGCAACAACAAGAAGGGGGGCGACAAGGAAGAGGAGTTCCCGAAGGTCCGCGACTGCTTCATGATCTACGGTGGGCAAGCGGCGAACGCCTCGGCTCGGCACCGCAAACAGGAGCGCCGTGAGGTCTGCTCGGTAAAGGTAGCGGCGCCAGTCTACCTGGACTGGTCCGACAAGCCCATCACCTTCGACCAAGGCGACCACCCCGACTATGTGCCAAGCCCAGGAAGGTACCCGCTCGTTGTCGACCCCGTCATCGGCAACGCTAGGCTCACCAAGGTCCTCATGGACGGAGGCAGCAGCCTCAACATCATCTACGCCGAGACCCTAGGGCTCTTGGGGATAGATCTGTCCATGATCCGGGCCGGTGCAGCACCCTTTCACGAGATCGTCCCCGGTAAGCGCGTCCTGCCCCTTGGGCAACTTGATTTGCCCATTTGCTTCGGAACTCCCTCCAACTTCCGTAGGGAAACCCTCACGTTCGAGGTGGTCGGGTTCCGAGGAACCTATCACGCAGTGCTGGGAAAACCGTGCTACGCCAAGTTCATGGCCGTCCCCAACTACACGTACCTCAAGCTCAAGATGTCGGGCCCCAAGGGAATCATCAACGTCGGATCCACGTGCCGCCACGCTTACGAGTGCGACGTGGAATGTGTGGAGTACGCTAAGGCCATCGCCGAATCCGAGGCCCTCATCGCCGACCTAGATTGCCTCTCCAAAGAGGCACCTGATGCAAAGCGCCACACCGGCAACTTCGAACTGGCCGAGGCGGTTAAGTCTGTCTCTCTCGACCCCAGCAACGACGCCTGCAAGCAAGTCAGCATCGGCTCCGAGCTCGACCCCAAATAGGAAGCAGTGCTCGTCGACTTTCTCCGTGCAAATGTCGAAATTTTTGCGTGGAGTCCCTCGGACATGCCAGGCATACCGAGGGATGTCGCCGAGCACTCACTGGATATCTGAGCCGGTGCCCGACCCGTGAAGCAGCACCTGCGCCGCTTTGATGAAGATAAGCGCAGGGCCATAGGCGAGGAGGTCCACAAGCTGATGGCTACAGGGTTCATCAAAAAGGTATTCCATCCCGAATGGTTAGCTAACCATGTGCTTGTGAAGAAAAAAGGTGGGAAATGGAGGATGTGCATAGACTACACTAGTTTAAATAAAGCATGTCCAAAGGTTCCCTACCCTCTGCCTCGCATCGATCAAATTGTGGACTCCACTGCTAGGTGCGAAACCCTGTCATTCCTCGACGCCTATTCAGGTTATCACCAAATCAAGATGAAAGAATCCGACCAGCTCGCGACTTCTTTCATCACACCCTTTGGCATGTATTGTTATATTACTATGCCATTTAGCTTGAGGAATGCAGGTGCAACCTACCAAAGGTGCATGAACCATGTGTTCGGGGAGCACATCGGCAGAACGGTCGAGGCTTACGTCGATGACATCGTTGTCAAGACAAGAAAAGCCTCTGACCTCCTCTCCGACCTCGAAGTGACTTTCGGGTGCCTGCGTGCAAAAGGCGTAAAGCTCAATCCCGAGAAGTGTGTCTTCAAAGTCCCCCGAGGCATGCTCCTGGGGTTCATCGTCTCCGAAAGAGGCATCGAGGCCAACCCGAAGAAAATCGCAACCATCACCAACATGGGACCCATCAAAGATTTAAAAGGAGTACAAAGGGTCATGGGATGCCTTGTGGCTCTGAGCCGCTTAATCTCGCGCCTTGGCAAGAAAGGATTACCCTTGTACCGCCTCTTAAGGAAGGCCGAGCGCTTCACTTGGACCCCTAAGGCCGAGGAAGCCATCGGAAATTTAAAGGCACTCCTTACTAACGCGCCCATCTTGGTGCCCCCCGCTGCGGGAGAAGCCCTCTTGATCTACGTAGCCGCAACCACTCAGGTGGTCAGCGCCACGATCGTAGTCGAGAGACAGGAGGAAGGGCATGCACTGCTCGTCCAGAGGCCGGTCTACTTCATCATTGAAGTGCTATCCGAGACCAAGATCCGCTACCCACAAATCCAGAATCTAATGTACGCAGTAATTCTGACACGACGAAAATTGCGACACTACTTCGAGTCTCATCCGGTGACTGTGGTGTCATCCTTCCCCTTGGGAGAGATCATCCAGTGCCGAGAGGCCTCGGGTAGGATAGCAAAATGGGCAGTGGAACTCATGGGTGAAATGATTTCATTCGCTCCTCGGAAGGCCATAAAGTCCCAAGTCTTGGCGGACTTCCTGGCTGAATGGGTCGACACCCAGTTGCCGACAGCTCCAATCTAGGCCGAACTTTGGACCATGTACTTCGATGGGTCACTGATGAAAACAGGAGCAGGTGCTGGCTTGCTCTTCATCTCACCCCTCGGGAAACATGTGCGCTACGTGCTACGCCTCCATTTTCCGGCGTCAAACAACATGGCCGAGTACGAGGCTTTGGTTAACGGGTTACGCATCGCCGTCGAGCTAGGGGTTTGGCGCCTCGACGCTCGGGGCGACTCGCAGCTTGTCATTGACCAAGTCATGAGGAACTCCCACTGCCGCGATCGAAAAATGGAGGCCTATTGCGACGAAGTTCGGCACTTGGAGGATAAGTTCCACGGGCTGGAACTCAACCATGTTGCTCGGCGGTACAACGAGACTGCGGATGAGCTGGCTAAAATAGCC
This sequence comes from Zea mays, assembly GCF_902167145.1. NCBI lineage: Eukaryota > Viridiplantae > Streptophyta > Magnoliopsida > Poales > Poaceae > Zea > Zea mays. The sequence continues at coordinate 14,610,234 of NC_050102.1, forward strand.
TCGGGGCGAACGACGGTTCCCCGGACGTCTTCTCCAGGGACATATATCAACCATCCGTGAAACTCGACGACGCGCCCGAGCCCGACGAGACCTCGGCCCAGCCCGGGGTACCCTTGGCCGCCGAGGGTGAAGCCTTGCGCATCGAGGGAGAGCGGAATGGGGTTGCACCAAACCAAAAATGGCAGACCCTGTACCTGCAATATCTCCTCCGAGAAGAGCTGCCCCTCGACAAGGCCGAAGCTCGGCGACTGGCTCGGCGTGCCAAGTCGTTCGTTTTACTGGGTGATGAAAATGAGTTGTACCACCGCAGCCCCTCAGGCATTCTCCAACGATGCATATCCGTCGCCCAAGGACAAGAGCTGTTACAAGAAATACACTCGGGGGCTTGCGGCCACCATGCAGCACATCGGACCCTCATCGGAAACGCTTTCCGACAAGGTTTCTACTGGCCGATCGCAGTGGCCGACGCCACTAGGATTGTACGCTCCTGCAGAGGGTGTCAATTCTACGCGAGACAGACGCACCTGCCCGCTCAGACCCTGCAAACAATACCCATCACTTGACCATTTGCTATATGGGGTCTGGACCTCGTCGGTCCCTTGCAGAAGGCACCCGGGGGCTTCAAGCACCTGCTGGTCGCCATCGACAAATTCTCCAAGTGGATCGAGGTCCGACCCTTAACCAGCATCAGGTCCGAACAGGCGGTGGCGTTCAACACAAATATTATCCATCGCTTTGGGGTCCTGAACTCCATCATCACCGACAATGACACGCAGTTCACTGGGAAGAAGTTCCTGGACTTCTGCGAAGACCACCACATCCGTGTGGACTGGGCCGCCGTAGCTCACCCAATGACAAATGGGCAGGTGGAGCGCGCCAACGGTATGATTTTGTAGGGACTGAAGCCGAGGATCTACAACGACCTCAACAAGTTTGGCAAGCGGTGGATAAAGGAACTACCCTCGGTGGTTTGGAGTCTGAGGACGACGCCGAGCCGGGCCACGGGTTTCTTGCCGTTCTTTCTAGTCTATGGGGCCGAGGCCATCCTACCCATGGACTTAGAATACGGTTCCCCGAGGACAAAGGCTTACGACGACCAAAGCAACCAGACCAACCAAGAAGACTCGTTGGACCAGCTGGAAGAGGCTCGGGACGTGGCCTTACTACACTCGGCGCTGTATCAGCAGTCTCTGCGACGCTACCACGCCCGAAGGGTTCAGCCCCGAGGCTTCCAAGTGGGAGACTTGGTACTTCGGCTGGGATAAGACACCCGAGGGTGCCACAAGCTTACTCCTCCTTGGGAAGGGCCCTTCATCATCGCCAAGATTTTGAAGCCCAGGACATACAAGCTGGCCAACGATCAAGGCGAGGTCTACAACAACGCTTGGAACATCCAACAGCTACGTCGCTTTTACCCTTAAAATGTTTCAAGTCGTTCATGTATCTCGCTTTCTTTACATGCATAAATAATATCTAACCATCAAGGAAGGGTCAGCCTTGCCTCGGCAAAGCCCGACCCTCTCTCGGGAGCTAGAAGTGGGGAACCCCCTCTGCGTCAAAATTTTCCTCGGAAAAGTCTTTTGCTAGAACGTCTTTCGTGCTTTTCGACTGCGTCGATAACAGAATCCTAAAGACGAGCGAGAGAGACCTTGAACGGCAAGGCCGACCGAGCCGAGGGACTCCTACGCCTCCGGGATACGGATACCTCACTCGTCACCTTCCACGAAAAGTAGCTCACGCTCGGATAAGCGATTCTGCTACCGAACAAGTCCTAACGCTCAGAAACTTTTCTACCAGAACGACTTTCGTGCCGTTTCGACTGCGTCGATAACAGAATCCTAAAAATGACGAGGGACCACGTAAGCGGCAAGGCCGACCGAGCCAAGGGACTCCTACGCCTCCGGGATACAGATACCTCACTCATCACCTTCCGCGAAAAGTGACTCATGCTCGGACAAGGGATTCTGCTACCGAACAAGTCTTAACACACAAAACGAGAGGAAACAAAACGCAGCTTTATAATCCGACGTTAAAATGTTTAGGCCTCAGCGGCCATAAAAACATACGCATACTTCAAAGCAAACTGTTCTTGCAGGCTCAGACAGTGGCAGGGGGAGGAGCGGCACCCTCGGCGTCGTTCCACCCTCGGTAGAATCTGGCACGGCCCTAGACGGCGACACGGGCGGAAGGACCTCCACCTCAAAGGAGGAAGCCAGCACCGCACTCGGGCCCTCGACAGCCGCGTCAAGCCTCTGGACCTCGGCTAAGGCAGCCTCCTCATCGTCGGGTAAGCAGTACCCCTCGCTGACCCGCTCCAGATCCACGTCGTAGTGGGAAGCGAGCACGGCGAAGGCCCGCCTAACACCATGGTGCAGCGCCCCGCGGAGTCTGTTGCGCACATGGCCGCTCAAGGCCTGCAGATGACTCTGGGGGAGCTACCTGAGGGGACGCCGTCGAGGCCAAAGGCCTGGCAGAAAGTCGAGATAGCCTTGGACATGGCTACACGCTCGGCCACCTTCTGCTCAGCCGCCTCGGCAAGCGCCTTGCAGTTCTTGACGGCCTCGTTAAGAGCCGTCTCGAACCCTGCAGACGGCAGGACAAAGTTTTTCAGACGCAAGAAGAAGAATGGAGACAAAAACAAAGTCACAGAGCGAGCAAAACATACCCTCGGCCCGGGCACGCTGCTGTGAGGCCATGGCTCGGGCAGACCCGACGACCACGGCCACACCCTCCGCAATGGTCCTGGCCCGAGCGGTCGCCTCGGGTCTAGAAAGGGGAAGCCCCCTCTACGTCAAAACTTTCCTCGGAAAAGTTTTCCGCCAAAACGGCTTTCGTGCCTTTCGACTGCGTCGATAGTGGAGTCCTAATGACGAGCGAGAGAGGCCTTGAACGGCAAGGCCGACCGAGCCGAGGGACTCCTACGCCTCCGGGATACGGATACCTCACTCGTCACCTTCCGCGAAAGGTAGCTCACGCTCGGATAAGTGATTCTGCTACCAACAAACAAGTCCTAATGCTCAAAACAAGAGGAAAGAAACACGACTTTATACCCCAAATGTTCAGGCCTCAGCAGCCACAAAGAACAAACACACGTACTTGGGGCAACAATGGTACCTAGACTCAGACGTCGGCAGCACCCTCGGCGGCTGTCCCGACCTACGACAGATGTCTTAGTACTTAAAGCTATTACATCTTGCTCTCAAGAGGGTACCATTACAAACCGGGCTCCGGGTCCATTCTCGCAGGAATGAACAACCTCCACACCGGAAGGTCTGCGGGATAACGGACTCCAGGTGGCTCACCGGCGACCACTGCACCAGCAGCGCGACAACGACCTCCGTCTCGGGCGGCTAGACAGTAGCAGTGATGGCCTCAGGGCAAACGCTACTGCTGAAAGGCCCTCGTTCACGTCCCCTCACGGGGGACGAGAACTAGCCATTGAAGCCAAAGAGCCGGAGGTCCGGAGCGCAGGTGGCACTAACGGTCTCGCCGGCGGAAGCAACCACCGCTGCGGTGGGAAGCCTCACCAGTGGCGGCCACCACTTCAACACCGGCGACAGCAGCCACCTGCGCACGGCACAACCGTCGCCCGGATGGAGGACGGACGGCTGCACCCTGGCTAGGTAGCAGCAGTTCGCCTTCCCCCGCATGGCTGGAGGACGCCTCCTCCGTAGGGCTAGAGAATGCCCTTCTCCCCCGAATGTTGGAGGAAGAAGCGGGCCACCGGCCCACGCGGAGGCAGGACCCAACTCGGCGCGCCCTCCTCCCTAGCATGGATGATGAACATCCTTGAAGCTGAGGGCGGGGCAGAGGCCGCAGCCCGGCTTGCTTCTCCCCACCACAAGGCTGGTGATCATCCCTACGGATGACAATTGGTGAGGGACTGCAGCCGGGCTGCATGATGAAAATCCTTGAAGCCGAGCGGTGACTAAAGAGCGCCAACCCCCACGGGGTCGTGCTCCTCAAACAGCAGCAAAAAGAAGGCAACGCAGGTGCACCCCATCTGAGGGCTCGGGAGATGGAAGGGCACGATGAATGCGAGAAGTGTGAAGGCATGGCTACTGCCCGGGGGATCGACCCCTTTTTAAAGGCAGATCTCCTCACTCGCACCCCCAAGCATCATGGGCAAAGTCTCCACCGACGTGTACCAGGGTTCTCACCCTCCGACGCGGGGCTGGGTCCCACACGTCATGCGAGCTGACCCAAAACGGAAGAAGCCAAATCGCCGCACACGGAGCATGTAACCGCCCCACGGTTATAAGCACTCCCCCATCCTCGCTGAAACCAGCGGTCAAAAGGGCGGACCGCCACACAGGAAGCATGCAACCGCACCACGGTTGTGCGACCTTTCGGCTTCGTCACATCTGGCGGTCCAGCATGGAGGCCCGGGCCCACATGTCATTTAACCGGCGCAACGGTTACTACGTGCAAGGAAACTGCACCGCTAGTCGCGCCAATGCCGCGTCTTCTCGACTGCAGAACCAGTGCCGCGACTCGAGACAGCCCTGCGCGTGACCCAACAGTGCCAATTGAGTGCAACGGTCACGGGTCAGTCAGCCGCGGGGATAGGCACGATGGTTGATATGACCAGAGATGGGCCAGCAGTAATTGCAGCAGCAGACGGGCGGAAGCAGCGGTCCAATCACCTATAGGCTCGCACCGTCTCCTGAAACGGCAGGGGAGCCCTCTCCCACGGAGTAAAGACGACACACCCGTGTTCCGTTCCTCGAACGGCTCGCGCACGCGCAACAGACGCCTCGCGAATCGCCCGTCTCGTCGCATTAACTCCTTGGCAGGGCAAGCGACACCTCCGGCAGGAGAAGCGGGCGCCGTTTCGCCTCCGTCATGATGACCGCGTCAAAAAAGGTGCGCCACCTTATTTAAATTCATGTCCTTTTTCTTTCCCTCTCTCTCTCTCTCTTGCCACAGGGACCGGGAAAGGGGATATTTCGAAAAAGGATCCTTCCCAGCGAAGGAAACGGGCCCCGAGCCCTCCTACTGATCAAGGGTTCGAAGGTTGCGCCCTCTGGGGTTCGGCAACCGCCCCAGAGCACTTGGGCTCCGTGCCCTTTACTGATCAGGGGTTCGAAGGCTGGCCCCTCGGAAGGGTTCGACAGCCGCCCCAGAGCACGCAGAGTCAGGGATGACCCTGGGTACGTCCGTTACATGGCCGAGGCTCGGGCTACGCTCCCGAGGTACCCTAGGACATTTCCGAGACCAGCGGGAACGATTTTGTAACGGAATCCCACCGGAGGGAGGCATTGAGCCCTCAGACCCTATCGAATGGGTCCGGGTCCGGCAAATCACCTGCAGGTACTTTTGGAGCGCGCCCCTGGGCCACTAGCCGACCCTCATCGAACGGGGCTCGGGCGTCCACTCGGATCACCCGCTAGCAACTCACCGGAAACACCATGTTCGGTGCCCTCCGAGGGTAACATGGCGCTTTCCCCCCTTCCTCCTTGTGGAAAGGCGACGAAGGGGCGTACAATAAAAGTCGAGACGGTCCTTGATCGTCCTCTCGCTCCGTGCAGAGGCTCGGGGCCGCTCTCGCACCAGGCTACGGCCGAACTGTTGACCACGTCAACAAACCAGCGTGAAAACTCGAAGCCTGACCATGCACCCGGGCTACGGCCAGGCCACATGAGGGAACAACAAGACCGACCGAGGCATCGCAAAAAATTAAGACCTCAGAGGAGTCAAACCACTCCTCCGAGGCCTCGGGGGCTACACCCTGCGGGTGCGCTCGCGCGCACCCACTGGAGCAAAATATAACCGAGAAGGGCTAGGTCCCCTTGCAAAAATCTGGCAGAACCTACAAGCGAGTGCCCGCACTCCCTTTGAGGCTCGGGGGCTACTGTCGGGTACCGTAATTAGGGGTACCCCCAATGCTCCTTAATCCGGCTGGGAAACATCTTCAGAACAAACCGTAAATAGCTGATAAAGCGCGGTTCAAGTTAGGGCCTCGTCTACCAAAGGACGCGACATCATCCGAGCCCAGCCTCGGGTGGGAACAGTAGTCCCGGACGGATTCACGCCTCGCTCGAGGGTCCCCTCAGTCAATTGATGCACCCTCGGCTCGCCCGAGGCCCAGCTCGGGCAGACTTTGTCGTGCAGCGACCTTGGCCAAATCGCCTTACCAGCCGACCGTATCGCATGCGCAGTTAATGCGGGGATCGCCTGACACCTTATCCTGACACGCGTGCCTCAGTCGGCAAGGTCGAAGTGACCGCAGTCACTTCGCCCCTTTACTGACCGATCTGATAGGAAAACAGCGTTGTTCACCCCGCTCCGGCGACTGTGCCAACCACCAGGGTAAAACTGAGTCACGATCTCCCACGAGTTCGGCCTCGGGCAACAGGGAGCTCCGCCTCGCCCGACCTCAGGCCTCGGCCTCAGCCTCGGCCTCGGGAGAAGATCTCCGCCTCACCCGACCCCAGGCCTCGGCCTCAGCCTCAGCCTCGGCCTCGGGAGGAGTCACAGCCTCGCCCGAGCCCAGCCTCGGCCTCAGGAGAAGTCTCCGCCTCGCCTGACCTGGGCCTCGGACCAACTACGCTACAGGGGATACATCATTACCCAACTCCTAGCTAGCCGCCTCAGTGAGAGCACCTAGAGGGGGTGAATAGGTGATCCTGTAAAACTTGAAACTTCATGCCACAAAAACTTGATTAGGAGTTAGCACAATCGCGCCAAGTGGCTAGAGAGGAGTTCTTGCAAAACACGATAACCACAAGAAGATCAATCACAGATAGACACAGTGGTTTATCCCGTGGTTCGGCCAAGTTCAACACTTGCCTACTCCACGTTGTGGTGTCCCAACGGACGAGGGTTGCAATCAACCCCTCTCAAGCGGTCCAAAGACCCACTTGAATACCACGGTGTTTTGCTTTGTTTACTTTATCCCGCTCGCGAGGAATCTCTACAACTTGGAGCCTCTCGCCCTTACACTTTGAGGTTCACAAAGAAGCACAGAGTAAGGGAGGGATGAGCAACGCACACAAGACACAAAATCAGAGCGACAATACGCACACAAGTCACAACAAGAGCTCTCAACACAACTCAAAGAGTTCTTTACTCAAATGGAGCTCTAGTTGCTATCACAAAGAATCGAATGCGCGGAATTGAAGTCTTGTTGCTTAGGAATGCTTAGAGAATGCTTGGTATACTCCTCCATGCGCCTAGGGGTCCCTTTTATAGCCCCAAGGCAGCTAGGAGCCGTTGAGAGCATTCCAGGAAGGCAATTCTTGCCTTCTGTCGCCTGGCGCACCGGACAGTCCGGTGCACCACCGGACACTGTCCGGTGCGGATTTCTTTCCTTCTTTGGCGAAGCCGACCGTTGGAGGTTCAGAGCCGTTGGCGCACCGAACACTGTCCGGTGCACACCGGACAGTCCGGTGCCCCCTTCTGACAGTTGGCTCTGCCACGCGTCGTGCGCGGATTACACGGCCGACCGTTGGCCCAGCCGACTGTTGGCTCACCAGACAGTCCGGTGCACCACCGGACAGTCCGGTGATTTATAGCCGTACGCCGTCGTCGAAGTCCCGAGAGCAGCTAGTTCGCAGATGCCAGCCTGGCACACCGGACACTGTTCGGTGCACCACCGGACAGTCCAATGCACCCAGACTGAGCAGACTTTCGGCTGCTTCGAGCCAAGCTTTTCCAATTGAATTTTCTCTGATTCTAGCACTTAGACAAGCATGTTAGTACACAAAAACCAATGTACTAAGTCTAGAATCATACCTTTGTATTGATTTGCACCTTATCCATAATTTGGCATAGTTAATCACTTAAGCACTTGTGTTGGTCACTCAATCACCAAAATACTTAGAAATGGCCCAAGGGCACATTTCCCTTTCAATCTCCCCCTTTTTGGTGATTTATGCCAACGCAACAAAAAGCAACTAAAAGAAGTGCAACATCAAAGTAAATGAAAACACAAATTTGTTTTGTCTCAAATTTGGCATATTTGGATCATTCTTTGCCACCACTTGGTTTGTTTTTGCAAATCAAACTCAATTTCCTATCTCTAAGTCAAACACACTTGTTGAGGCATAAAGAGAGTTGTCCAAAGACAAATTGATTCAAAGATTTCAAAAAACTCCTCCTATTTCCCATAATCAAATATTCTCCCCACAAGAGATCAACTTTTGACAATAAGAGACAAACAAGAGTATTTTGACAAACAAAAACTCTAACTCTACTTTTTCAAAATTCTCAAGTGGTAGCTGATCCATTTCTTGCTTTGGCCTTATTTTCTCCCCCTTTGGCATCAAGCACCAAAACGGGATAAATTTTGGCCCTTTAACCCCATTGCCTCACCAAAATCTTCAACTAAGCGTAACAAAGGCAATAAGAGTACAAAGATGAACTTGGAATCAGTTACTCTTTCATCGGAGTGCAGTGGAAGTCTTGCATGGTCCAAGTCCACCTTTTCCCTTTCAAACCTCCTTTGAGACTAAATTAATCAAACTCAAGCACACAGTTAGTCTCAAAGGGTCAAGTTGTAGCTCATCTCCCCCTAAATATGTGCATCACTTGCAAATGGACTTGTGAGGTCCGGGGAGTGCTTGTACAACTTGAACACCACAAATACATAACAATATTCATAAAGGAACATGATCAAAGTATAAAACGCATGTATGCTATAAATCAATCCAGGTTCCGCGAATCTAAGACATTTAGCTCACTACGCAGCTTGCAAAAGGTCGACTCGTCTAGAGGCTTGGTAAAGATATCGGCTAGCTGGTTCTCGGTGCTAACATAAAACACTTCGATATCTCCCTTTTGCTGGTGGTCTCTCAAAAAGTGATGTCGGATGTCTATGTGCTTTGTGCGGCTGTGTTCAACAGGATTATCCGCCATGCGGATAGCACTCTCATTATCACATAGGAGTGGGACTTTGCTCAGATTGTAGCCAAAGTCCCGGAGGGTTTGCCTCATCCAAAGTAGTTGCGCGCAACACTATCCTGCGGCAACATACTCGGCCTCAACGGTGGATAGGGCAACGGAAGTTTGTTTCTTAGAGCTCCACGACACCAGGGACCTTCCTAAGAATTGGCACGTCCCCGATGTACTCTTCCTATCGACCTTACATCCAGCATAGTCGGAGTCTGAATATCCAATTAAGTCAAAGGTAGACCCCTTTGGATACCAGATCCCGAAGCAAGGCGTAGCGACTAAATATCTAAGAATTCGCTTCACAGCCACTAAGTGACACTCCCTTGGATCGGATTGAAATCTAGCACACATGCATACACTAAGCATAATATCTGGTCTACTAGCACATAAATAAAGTAAATACCCTATCATAGACCGGTATGCCTTTTGATCAGCGGACTTACCTCCTTTGTTGAGGTTGGTGTGTCCGTCGGTTCCCATTGGAGTCTTTGCGGGCTTGGCGTCCTTCATCCCAAACCGCTTGATCAAGTTTTGCGTGTACTTCGTTTGGGAGATGAAGGTGCCATCCTTGAGTTGCTTCACTTGGAACCCAAGGAAATAGCTTAACTCGCCCATCATTGACATCTCAAACTTTTGAGTCATCACCCTGCTAAACTCTTCACAAGACTTTTGGTTAGTAGAACCAAATATTACATCATCGACATAAATTTGGCACACAAAAAGATCACCATCACAAGTCTTAGTAAAAAGAGTTGGATCGGCTTTCCCAACCTTGAAAGCATCAGCAATTAAAAAGTCTCTAAGGCATTCATACCATGCTCTTGGGGCTTGCTTAAGTCCATAGAGCGCCTTAGAGAGCTTACACACGTGGTCGGGGTACCATTCATCCTCAAAGCCAGGGGTTGCTCCACGTACACCTCCTCCTTGATTGGCCCGTTGAGGAAAGCGCTCTTCACATCCATTTGGAACAACCTGAAAGAATGGTGCATAGGCTATCAATATGCGAATTGACTCTAGCCTAGTCACAGGAGCAAAAGCCTCCTCAAAGTCCAAACCTGCGACTTGGGCATAACCTTTTGCCACAAGTCGTGCCTTGTTCCTTGTCACTACCCCGTGCTCGTCTTGTTTGTTGCGGAACACCCACTTGGTTCCCACAACATTTTGCTTGGGACGAGGCACCAGTGTCCAAACTTCATTTCTCTTGAAGTTGTTGAGCTCCTCTTGCATGGCCAACACCCAGTCCGGATCTAGCAAGGCCTCTTCTACCCTGAAAGGCTCAATAGAAGAGACAAAAGAGTAATGCTCACAAAAATTAACTAATCTAGAACGAGTGGTTACTCCCTTGCTTATATCACCCAAAATCTGGTCGACGGGATGATCCCTTTGAATCGTCGCTCGAACTTGGGTTGGAGGTGCCGGTTGCGCTTCTTCCTCTATCACATGAACATCTTGTGCTCCCCCTTGATCACACGCCTCCTCTTGATGAACCTGTTCATCTTCTTGAGTTGGGGGCTGCACCATTGTTGAGGAAGAAGGTTGATCTTGCTCCTTTTGTTCCAGTGGCCTCACATCTCCAATCGCCATGGTGCGCATTGCGGCCGTTGGAACGTCTTCTTCATCTACATCATCAAGATCAACAACTTGCTCTCTTGGAGAGCCATTAGTCTCATCAAATACAACGTCGCTAGAGACTTCAACCAAACCCGATGATTTGTTGAAGACCCTATACGCCTTTGTATTTGAGTCATAACCTAACAAAAACCCTTCTACAGCTTTGGGAGCAAACTTAGAATTTCTACCTTTCTTCACTAGAATGTATCATTTACTCCCAAATACACGAAAGTATGATACATTGGGTTTGTTACCGGTTAGAAGCTCATACGAAGTCTTCTTGAGGAGGCAATGAAGGTAGACTCGGTTTATGGCATGGCAAGCCGTGCTCACTGCTTCCGTCCAAAACCGTTCGGGCGTCTTGAATTCACCAAGCATCGTCCTCGCCATGTCTAGTAGCCTCCTGTTCTTCCTCTCTACCACGCCATTTTGCTGTGGTGTGTAGGGAGCGGAGAACTCGTGCTTGATTCCTTCCTCCTCAAGGTACTCCTCTACTTGAAGGTTCTTGAACTCGGACCCATTGTCGCTCCTTATCTTCTTCACTTTGAGCTCAAACTCGTTTTAAGCTCTTCTTAGGAAGCGCTTGAGGGTCCCTTGGGTTTCAGATTTATTCTGCAAAAAGAATACCCAAATGAAGCGGGAAAAATCATAAACTATAACAAGACCATACTTACTTCCTCCTATGCTTAGATAGGCGACGGGTCCGAAGAGGTCCATATGAAGTAGCTTCAGGGGTCTTGATGTTGTCATCACATTTTTGGCATGATGAGAGCTTCCCACCTGTTTACCTGCTTGACAAGCTGCACAAGGTCTATCTTTTTCGAAAGTTACATTAGTTAGACCTATCACGTGTTCTCCCTTTAGAAGCTTGTGAAGGTTCTTCATCCCCACATGTGCTAAACGATGATGCCACAGCCAGCCCATGCTAGTCTTAGCAATTAAGCATGCATCTAGACCGGCCTCCTCTTTTGAAAAATCAACTAAATAAAGTTTGCAGTCTAGTACACCCTTAAAAGATAATGAACCATCACTTCTTCTAAAGACAGACACATCTACATTTGTGAATAAACAGTTATATCCCATATTACAAAGTTGACTCACAGACAACAAGTTATATCCAAGCGACTCAACTAAGAACACATTAGAAATAGAGTGCTCGGATGAAATAGCAATTTTTCCTAACCCTTTCACCTTGCCTTGGTTTCCATCACCGAATATGATTGAATCTTGGGAATCTTTGTTCTTGACGTAGGAAGAGAACATCCTCTTTTCCCCAGTCATGTGGTTTGTGCATCCGCTGTCGATAATCCAGCTTGAGCCCCCGGATGCATAAACCTGCAAGGCAAATTTAGGCTTGGGTCTTAGGTACCCAACTCATGTTGGGTCCTACAAGGTTAGTTACAATAGTCTTAGGGACCCAAATGCAAGTCTTGTCTCCCTTACATTTGGCCCCTAATTTCCTAGCAATTACCTTCTTATCCTTTCTACAAATAGCAAAGGAAGTGTTGCAAGCATAATAAATTGTAGAAGGTTCATTCATTACTTTCCTAGGAACATGAACAATATTTCTTCTAGGCACATGATGAACAACATTTTTCCTAGAAAAATTTCTATCATGCATAATAGAGGAACTAGAAGCAATCATGGCATGAGAATCAAAAGCATCATAACTTCTATAAACATTCCTAGAATGTCTCCTATCATGATACATGAAAGCATGGTTCTTTTGAGCACTACTGGCCATAGGGGCCTTCCCTTTCTCCTTGGCGGAGATGGAAGCCTTATGACTTGTTAAGTTCTTGACTTCCCTCTTGAAGCCAAGACCATCCTTAATTGAGGGGTGTCTACCAATCGTGTAGGCATCCCTTGCAAATTTTAGTTTGTCAAATTCACTCTTGTTAGTCTTAAGTTGGGCATTAAGACTAGCCACTTCATCATTCAAATTAGAAATTGAAACTAGATGTTCACTACAAGCATCAACATTAAAATCTTTACACCTATTGCAAATTGTAACATGTTCTACACAAGATGTTGATTTATTAGCCATTTCTAACTTAGCATTCAAATCATCATTTATGCTCTTTAAGCTAGAAATAGAGTCATGGCATGTAGACAATTCACAAGAAAGCATTTCATTCCTTTTAATTTCTAAAGCAAGGGATTTTTGTGCCTCAACAAACTTATCATGTTCTTCATACAGAAGATCCTCTTGCTTTTCTAATAACCTATTCTTATCATTCAATGCATCAATTAATTCATTAATCTTATCAACCTTAGTTCTATCTAGGCCCTTGAATAAACATGAGTAGTCTATTTCATCATCGCTAGATTCTTCATCACTTGAGGAAGCATAAGTACTAGTATTTTGAGTGCTTACCTTCTTTTCCCTTGCCATGAGGTAGGTGTGATGCTCATTGGGAAAGAGGGCTGACTTGTTGAAGGCGGTGGCGGCGAGTCCTTCGTTGTCGGAGTCGGACGACGAACAATCCGAGTCCCACTCCTTTCCAAGGTGTGCCTCGCCCTTAGCCTTCTTGTAAGCCTTCTTCTTTTCCCTCTTGTTCCCTTGTTCCTGATCACTATCATTATCGGGACAATTAGCGATAAAATGACCAATCTTACCACATTTGAGGCATGAGCGCTTCCCCTTCGTTTTGGTCTTGTTGGGATGCTCCTTGCGACCCCTTAGCGCCGTCTTGAAACGCTTGATGATGAGGGCCATCTCTTCCTCATTGAGCCCCGCCGCTTCAACTTGTGCCACCTTGCTAGGTAGCGCCTCCTTGCTCCTCGTTGCTTTGAGAGCCACGGTTTGAGGCTCATGGATTGGGCCATTCAACGCATCATCAACGTATCTAGCCTCCTTGATCATCATCCGCCCCCTTACGAACTTTCCAAGTATCTCCTCGGGCGTCATCTTGGTGTACCTAGGATTCTCACGAATATTGTTCACAAGATGTGGATCAAGGACAGTAAAAGACCTTAGCATTAGGCGGACGACGTCGTGGTCCGTCCATCGCGTGCTTCTATAGCTCCTTATTTTGTTGACGAGGGTCTTGAGCCGGTTGTACGTTTGGGTTGGCTCCTCGCCCCTGATCATTGTGAATCTCCCAAGTTCGCCCTCCACCAACTCCATCTTGGTGAGCATGGTGACGTCGTTCCCCTCATGTGAGATTTTGAGGGTGTCCCAAATCTGCTTGGCGTTATCCAAGCCACTCACCTTATGGTATTCATCCCTGCACAATGAAGCTAGAAGAACAGTAGTAGCTTGTGCATTTTTGTGAATTTGCTCATTAATGAATATGGGACTATCCGTACTATCAAAGTGCATTCCATTTTCTACTATCTCCCATATACTTGGATGGAGAGAGAACAAGTGGTTACGCATTTTGTGACTCCAAAATCCGTAGTCCTCTCCATCAAAGTGGGGAGGTTTACCGAGGGGAATGGAAAGCAAATGAGCATTGGAACTTTGCGGAATACGAGAATAATCAAAGGAGAAGTTTGAATTAACCGTCTTCTTTTTATCGTAGTCGTTGTCGTCATCCTTTTGGGAAGAGGAAGATTCGTCGCTGTCGTAGTAGACTATCTCCTTGATGCGCCTTGTCTTCTTCTTCCTCCCGTCTTTTCTTTTGTGGCCCGAGCCTGAGTCAGTAGGCTTGTCATCCTTTGGATCATTGATGAAGGACTCCTTCTCCTTATCATTGACCACCATCCCCTTGCCCTTAGGATCCATCTCTTCGGGCAATTAGTCCCTTTCTTGAAGAGAACGGCTCCGATACCAATTGAGAGCACCTAGGGGGGGTGAATAGGTGATCCTGTAAAACTTGAAACTTAATGCCACAAAAACTTGATTAGGAGTTAGCACAATCGCGCCAAGTGGCTAGAGAGGAGTTCTTGCAAAACACGATAACCACAAGAAGATCAATCACAGATAGACACAGTGGTTTATCCCGTGGTTCGGCCAAGTTCAACACTTGCCTACTCCACGTTGTGGAGTCCCAACGGACGAGGGTTGCAATCAACCCCTCTCAAGCGGTCCAAAGACCCACTTGAATACCACGGTGTTTTGCTTTGTTTACTTTATCCCGCTCGCGAGGAATCTCCACAACTTGGAGCCTCTCGCCCTTACACTTTGAGGTTCACAAAGAAGCACAGAGTAAGGGAGGGATGAGCAACGCACACAAGACACAAAATCAGAGCGACAATACGCACACAAGTCACAACAAGAGCTCTCAACACAACTCAAAGAGTTCTTTACTCAAATGGAGCTCTAGTTGCTATCACAAAGAATCGAATGCGCGGAATTGAAGTCTTGTTGCTTAGGAATGCTTAGAGAATGCTTAGTATAGTCCTCCATGCGCCTAGGGGTCCCTTTTATAGCCCCAAGGCAGCTAGGAGCCGTTGGGAGCATTCCTGGAAGGCAATTCTTGTCTTCTGTCGCATGGCGCACCGGACAGTCCGGTGCACCACCGGACACTGTCCGGTGCGGATTTCTTTCCTTATTTGGCGAAGCCGACCATTGGCGGTTCAGAGCCGTTGGCGCACCGGACACTGTCCGGTGCACACCGGACAGTCCGGTGCCCCCTTCTGACCGTTGGCTCTGCCACGCGTCGTGCGCGGATTACGCGGCCGACTGTTGGCTGACCGGACAGTCCGGTGATTTATTGTCGTACGCCGCCGTCTAAGTCCCGAGAGCAGCTAGTTCGCAGATGCCAGCCTGGCGCACCGGACACTGTCCGGTGCACCACCGGACACTCCGGTGCACCCAGACTGAGCAGACTTTCGGCTGCTTCGAGCCAAGCTTTTCCAATTGAATTTTCTCTGATTCTAGCACAAGCATGTTAGTACACAAAAACCAATGTACTAAGTCTAGAATCATACCTTTGTATTGATTTGCACCTTATCCATAATTTGGCATAGTTAATCACTTAAGCACTTGTGTTGGTCACTCAATCACAAAAATACTTAGAAATGGCCCAAGGGCACATTTCCCTTTCACTCAGGCTATGAAGGAACAAGACCAGTGTCCCATCTAAGGTTACTCCGGTAACAGGTAATGATGGTTCTCCGCGTGCGCCCATGACGTTGGATTGCTCTCAACCTCCTATAGAAGCAAGACAACGTCAGCGGGATCCATGCCACACAGACAACTGTGTTTCTACAGGGCTCAAGGCACTTCTCCGATGGCCACGTTAGCTCGTGTACAGGGCTCAAGGCGCTTCTCCGCCAGCCACGTTAGCACATAGCTACACCCCATTGTACAGCTGGGCATCTCCTTGTATTTATAAAAGGGAATGTCCAGGGCCTTCCTAAGGCACATTGGACGTCAAGGACAGGCGGGGCAGACGAGACTAGCAGCACGCAGACTCTCTCTCTCTCTCTCTCGTTCTCGCCCTCGCTCCCTCGCGCGACGCTTGTAACCCCTACTACGAGCACCCCGGTGCGAGATAATATAAGCCTCATTTCCCTCTTGTGTTCCATCTTGTATCAACTCATCTGGGCAGGAACACGCAGCAACAAATTTACTGGTCGGTTGACGATCCTCGCGGGTCTGAAACGCCGACATAAACTGAACTATTCGTAAAGTTTTAATATAAAGATGACTGTTAAAGATATCCTAATAGAATCAAATTGGTATCGTGCAACAAAATCTAGACAACAAGATATTTATTATAAACGGATGTTTGAACAAAGAGTTCAGATTTTGAGCTAGTACCGAAACCTTCAATGAAATTCTGATCGAAACATGACCCCAAGATTAGTTAATTTAGTATTACGGTTGTCATCTTTGAGTATTCCAACTCTATGCTACTTTTTCCCAGTAAGAGCTGGTTTGGTAAGAAGGGGTTCCTCTTTCCGGGATCTCCTTCAAATCCCTGGTCACCAAACCAGCCAAAAGGATTGAATTGGTAATCAAAGAATTAGAGGGGAAGAAAACCCCTAGTTATTCAAAATTGAATAGCAAGAGATTTTCTCCCATGTAGATTCCCTCTAATTCTCTGGTCACCAAACCCTAATAGCTTGTTCGTTTTTATCAATCCATTTGGATTAAAATAGATTGATGGATTTAAATCCATAGCAAGTCAAAATCTTTACTAATTTTTTCAATTCCATTATATCCAAGTGGTGTATAAATAAGAGAACAAGGCCTAATGAAGATTTCATGGGAAGAAATTAAGACCTTGTTCGGCTAGCTCTCAATCCATGTGGATTGAGTGGGATTGAATGAGTTTAAATCTCAATCAAGTCAAATTTTTTCTTAATTTTTTTCCAATCTCATTTAATCCATAGGTAACGGAATTAACCGAACAAGGTCTAAGTCAAGTAAAAAACCATGGCACATGGCAGCTCGCATCCGAACGTAGTTTGCGTAATCAGCATAGAACAAAGGATATACATGGATTTATATATATATATATATATATATATATATATATATATATATATATATATATATATATATATATATATATATATATATATACTGTATTTATATATTACACCTGGGTGCATTCAATACAGGCCGAACCTATGTGCCAGGTCCGAGCCAACCGTCCCACCCAGGTCGGTTTCGTCCCTCCCGCACGCTCCGGACAGAACCTTTTCATTTTCCCGCCCCCGCCCCTCTTTATCCGTGAACGGCTCCTCCGCGAACGGCTCAACCTCTTCACATAAGTTGCAATCACACCAGACTTGCAGTTGCAATTATACCAGACAGCAGTTGCAATCATTGTTTTGTTTAACAGATTTTTGGACAATCACACCAGACCAGCAGTTGCAATTACACCAGGCAGCAGTTGCAATCATTGTTTGTTTAACAGATTTTTGGACATAGTTATATAGAAGTTGCAATCACACCAGATCAGAAGTTGCAATTACACCAGACAGCAGTTGCAATTATTGTTTGTTTAACATATTTTTGGACATAGTTATATAGAAGTTGCAATCACAACAGACCCACAGTTGTAATTACACCAGACCAGTAGTTGCAATCTTGTTTGTTTAACAGATTTTTGGACATAGTTATATAGAAGTTGCAATCACACCAGACCAGCAGTTGCAATTACACCAGACCAGCAGTTGCAATCATATTTTTTAACAAAATTTCTCAGAGTTATTCAGTACTTGCAATCACATAAGAGCAACTCAGCAGTTGCATCCACACTACACCAGCAGTTGCAATTACAACACACCATCGGTTGCAATCATTTTGTTTACATTTTTTAACAGATATTTGAGTAAAATTATACAACAGTTGCAATCACACATAATGCGGGCTTGCAATCCCACCTAATGCGGGGGACAGGGAGGCACGCAGACAGAGAGGCGCGCGGCGGCGCGAGGACAGGGAGGCGCTCGGCGGCGGTGGGATATAGGTTTAGAGGATCGGAGGAAGAAGGAGGAGACGGCGGCGGCGCGGGGATAGGGATGCGCGCGGCGGCGGCGAGGGCGGGGAGGCGCGCGAAACAGGACTTACGCCTGGGTGCATTCAATATAGAGAATGCACCCAGGTGCATTTTAGCAGCGCCGTATATATATATATATATATATATATATATATATATATATATATATATATATATATATATATATATATATATATATATATATATATATATATATATATATATATATATAGTGGGTGGAGTGGAGTGGAGCTAAGATAAAGGAATAACAGTGCTAACTGGAAGAGAGAAATATTAGCTATCGGAAATTATAAATAACTTTACGCTTATCCAATACTTTCTTGAAGAGAGAGGTAGCTATCGCAGATTATAAACAACCTTGATCATAACGTTAACTACTCATGGGTTCTGACTCCAATCAAACGCCGTGATCCCGCCTTGGGAGCTTCCTCTCCTTTTTCGAACTATGTATTGCCTTGCAGCCTCGTGGTTCACGTGAAAAATGAATTTCAGGTTCCTTATCTGTCGGTAACAAAAAAAAAACAACTTCGCAAGAGGTCAAAATGCTACATGAATCCTTTACCCTATATCCGTGAAATATGTAGGGTAGAAGCATTAGTTTAAAACTAACAAAATGAACCATAACTAGTAACCATTGTTACATTACCTAGATCCAATTGCTATACGTTACTTCTCCCGTCCCAACATAAGAATTTCTGGGTTTGTTATGTCAAACTATACTAAGAGCCTGTTTGGAACCACCCAGTTTTTAAGAAACTGGTTTATGGAAACTGAGGTGGTTCCAAAAATACCAGTTTATGCCAGTTTATAAAAATTGAATTCACAGTTTCTTAAAAACCAAAAAGCTAGTCACTCCTAACTAAAAATAAAAAATGGTTTCTTAAAAACTGAGTTGCTTCCAAACATGACCTAAGTTTGACCAAGTTTATAGAAAAAGAACAATAAATTTTTATGATATCAAATGGACATCATTAGATTCATTGGGACATATTTTCATAGTTTGCTTCTTTGATGTGATAGATGTAACTAAACTTCTTTATAAACTTGGTCAAACTTAGAATAGCTTGACTTAAACAAAACTAGAAATGTTATATTTTGAGAACAAAACTAGAAATGCTTATATTTTGAGATGGATGGAGTATTATCTATTAATCCCAAATAAAAAAATTATCTCTGGTTCCAGTGGCATTTCATTTCACATATGAACCAATAGAGATCTCAAATGGCAGATCCTGATTTAACTCTAGACTAATTCACAACAGAGTGGCATCAAATATTCAATGAGTTGCAAAAGAAAAGCTTACTGTATCTTTCTACCTACAACTCACTTTCCTGATTAGTGTTTTCCTACGCGCCTATATCATATCATGTGTGATGTGAACTAAGGAACCACAAATGAAACAGTAGCTAGTGAAGTAACCATGCTCTCATCCAGCTATATCTGAATGACTAAGAATGCTTGATTACTTCAATCTTATGGTACAATATGGAAGCACATTTTTCATACAAATATGAACAATTAATAGCTCTACAGCCTACTAGTTCGAAGTTAGATTAAAAAAAGGAACCAGTACATAGAATTAAACAGGGCATGGATATTTAGTATAGCGCGGTTATTTGGAATTCCTAGTGTAAGAACAAAGAAAGGATTGGAAGGCCATACCTCAATTAATGAGTCTGACATTAAGTTTATACGTTTACTGCAGGGTACTTCTTTGCTATTCACGAAAATTGAAAACTTCCCAGTATTGTTTATGTAGAAAGATCCACCATCGTCCATCTTAATAACTGCCTGCATATCGAAAATACAGAATTGCAAGTACAAGGTAAGCTAGCACATTAATAACTGTAAATCATAATTTGGTGGCAGCGAACAGAATAGAATGCATGCAGTATGCACCCTCCTGTTCCTTTGGGATTTGTGAGTACTGAGTACCAAGCAGAACGATTTCATCAAGTGGCTATAAGCCATGTCACCAAGCCAAACCAAATCGGCAAGTGGGTATAGCCATGTCAACAAAAAAAGACAGTGCAGGTACAGAAGCAGAGAAATGGTTAAGTAAAGGTCATGCTGCATGCTTAAGCAAGAAAATAAAAATGGAATCCTTAGCAGTCAGCCCAAGCTTATTAACACAAAGGGAAATTTCTCCTGAAAATCGTAATAAGAACCTCCTTATAGTTATTGCATTAATGTTTCCATCAAAGCAAGGTTGTCTTGCACCTTTTAACTCATAAAAATGGCAAGCAAGTACCTGTCGACGGGATATTTTGTTTGCCTTTCCTTCTTTACTCAAATCGATATCAACATGTACTTCTTCTGTTTCTCTCCCAAGACTTACCTGCATTAGATAGTCAAGTATGGTTACAAGTATAAAGTAATGATATTATTATAAAAAATGTGATCTCTAGCTAAGTTGGTTAGATAGTCTATATAGCAGTCTGTGTGAGCAAATTTCAATCTATGGTTAATGAGTGGGACACGGGTTCAAAGCAATACCAAAGGCTGCCTACCCCCCCCCAGGTCGAGTTTTTAACCATACTATTATCATGTGGCCAATCTAAAATAACGTGCGTTTGAAAAAATTAGGGAGTATAATGCAATGAACATTCACGATATCATTGCTTAATATTACCTCGGGCTCTCTTATGTAGTATTTCGTGCGTTGGCCATAAAGAATTGCGAAAGCACCCTTAGACATGATAGATCGGTTCATATAAGAGCAGACACCTTTCTCTAATCTTATCAAATCCTTCCTGCTTTCAGGATACTGAAACCTTGAAACTGATCATACAATAGGTCAATAGCACAAACAGAAAAACGTAGTATTAGGGTTCACTAAGAGCATAAAAGATAACATCAGGACAATTAAAAAAATATTTAACAAACATGAACATTGGAATATCAGGTGTTCATATGTATTTACCTTCTGGTTGGATGAAGTCAGATTCTTGATCCCATGGAATCAGGTCCAGATCAAGTATCTGGATTTTTTTTTTTTTTTGAGAAAGTCAGAATCACCAAGGAATGTAAAGCTATGTACACTCAATGAAGAAAATAACTATATGTACCAGTGCTTCTAGGTCAGAATAGTTTGGAACATTAATCTCAGTGTCAGATCCTTCTGATTGACCCGTAGTTGAAATGGTTGCAACAGGGCCATGAAATTCTGTATCTGGCAATGCAGAAGCCAACTCACAGTTTTGAATAGCAGTTTCACAGCCTACTCTGGGCTTATGAGCAAGAAACTTGTACTTTGTTTCATTAGACACTTGAATTGACTTATCCATAGTCAAATTCTGTAAATCATAACTCCTCTCATGTTTAATGAAACCACAAGTTATTTCTTCACCTTCATCAATAGAATGCAGTGCTGAAGTACACGTGTTTGCTTTGTTACCACCAAAATTACCCTGCAGACCAGGTGGCAGCTCACTTCCCACAGAACAGCCTTCCTTGAGAGCCACCATATTTGCATTTTGCTCAAGGATGGCTGATTCCAGATTAACTGGTGGTGCCGGCAACAAAGGTTGGTCATTTTCCATATTCATCAGTTTGGTCAAATGTGCATCATGCTGCGAACCAATTGGTACAATCGCGCCCTCATCCGACGCATGGTCAACAGCCAGAATCTGGACAAAAAATATAGAAAACATCACTTACTTCATTCAGTATTTGAACACAACAGTCAAAAAATGCTATATTCTATTATACTTACGTAGAGTAGGTCCATACATCCCCGACATAATTTAGACTTATTCTTTTTGTAATCATGAATCCCCGTTAGAAGGTTACAAACTAATAGGTCACATAAATTCAGTGAAGTTATATCCTCACATTTACTGAGACATCGAAACAGTTTTTTACTGACATAGGGAGCACACAATGGATCGACATATAAGCCAATGAAAAACAAAAACTTGATCCGAAAATGTCGAGAATTCTGTACCGTGTAGACCTGATCCTCCAAAATCAAAAATGTATCAGGAAGTTCTTCATAAAAATGTGACCGATTGAGTGAGGGAAAGGGTTGAAATAGACCCGGCCTTTGTGGCTTCCTCAATGGGGAGTAGGTTCATTGGAACGAACCTCGGGAAACAAATCGTCGCGTTCATTTTTGTTGATCTTCACCATTCGATTTGTTTCTTCCCTCTCCCCCTCTCTAAAAGTTCACTTGCTCACAACCCTTTGAGTTTGCTCCCAAAGTTATCCACATTGATTGAACAACTCATAGCAAGTAGAGCTATCTTCTGCACTCTGTATTCATTGTTAATTGTTTCTAACCCTAACCCCGGGTGAAGTGCGTGTTCAAAGTTTATAATTTCCAGGTTTCGCCTATTCACCCCCCTCTAGGCAACTTTCAGGCCAGCAACCCAACTACACATACTAACATACACTAGGTATGTGCCCGTGCATTGCAACGGCGTACAAAATATTCCACAAAATATGAGTGTTAGAGCAACTCCAACAAATGTCTCAAACATGCTCGTTTGTTAACTAGGAAGTGGATGTGAAATCAAATCTTATAAAAGCAAGCAAAACAAAAAAGACTTCATGTCACAAGATACCGCTTAAATTGAAAGAACATATGTTTTTAGCGTTATTCTTATAACAGATCATACCATTTCGACAGCTTTAAACTTCTTAATATTGTAAAGAATATCTATACCTCGAAGAAAGGCAGCTGGAGCAACTCCTGAGCTCAAGCAGCTTGCTCGGCGTGTTCCCCTTGCTCTGCTTGGACTCGACCTTGTCCTGGTTGTCCTTCATATGCGGGAGTAGAGACAACATGTCCTCCATCAGATGCCTATACCTACATCGAGCACTTACACTGAATAAAATGGAAATCAAAAGACTGTAATAAAAAAAAGAGGGAGCACTCAAATATATGTGATGCGGTGGAAAGATTAAGGGCCTGTTTGGTTCAGCTTTTTCTGACCAGCTTTTCCGAGAATCTAGCTGTGGGGAGAATCTGGCTGTGTAGAGAATCTGAGTATCATTAGGATTACGTGCGGAGGAAGATAAAGTTGTCCATGGGGCTCAGGATCTATAAAGTGACGGATTACTACTATTGCGACGACTCAACCGATTATATGTTTATGTTGATTTTGAATGGTTTTACCCAAACAAATTTTATAGAAGCTGGCTGAAAAGCTGAGTGTTTGACAGTCCGTAGCAGCTTTTGGTGGCCAGAAGCTGCGAAAAGCCGAAACAAACAGGGGCTAAGTTTCTTTTACTACATGTGATTAGTATCATTTTTATACCCTGTTAATTTATCTATCTTATTCTTGTAGGGTGGTGCTTCATTGGAATCATTGGCTAAAGGAGTTGTATGCTTCTCCCATAAATTCACCCTTTCAGGATTGCAGGATCGCTGGTTTTCATTGTTATATGGCTAAAGGAGCTACATCGAAGTTACGGGGAAATGACATGCCTTGTATGAAGTAAAGGGTCTACAGACCTTAGACTCAATCTTGTGCATAGCTGTTCACGACTTCCTCTGTAGATTTCTCGAATTGTTCAATCCAGTGGTTTCGCATACAACCTAAAGGATGGAAGAAATAAATTATTTCAGGTTGAACAATTTTCATCCTATGTACTAATATTTTCTGGAGATGAAGATATATTTTTGACATTTGATGCTACTAAAACTTTTAGGCGCTACAAGACCAGTATATGCTCTAGAACCACATGATGTGGGGCAGTGCATCCATGCTGAAACCAAATCCGATGGTCAAATCTCAATTGCAAAGACTACTGGTTCAATTTTGAGCGAGAAATATAAAACATAGATACAGAACTGGATAGGAAATGATCTAGCACTCAAATATACGTGCCCATAGTTAGTGCCCGTGCATTGTGACGGAATTAAATATTAATATAAAACATAGATACATAACTATAATATGTAAAATTCGTATGACAAAATATCACCAAAATACTAATATTATATTTACGTTATAAATATGTAATATTATTATAGCATCTCCACTTATTAAATTCACACTTTCTTGTAGTTCATGTATTTGAAATTACATATATCATCAGAGAACTCATCAGCACCTTCATGCAATTCTAATGACGATCCTCTGCAGCTTCGCAATGTATTTCAAGAGTGTTCATATTCAGTCGGGAGTGTATAATGACCATAATCTCTTCCAAACAAGGGAAGAGGAACCTTTTATTCAACTGCATGCAAAATTCAAATGACTTAGTTGTATGTCACATTGTCTAGCGTAACAATCCAATTAGGAGTATCATAATAACGTTTAGAAATTACTTTTGTTACAAGGCTAATGTGAATCCAAACTATATTGCTTAAAGACAGGAGTAATATGATGCAATGAATCATTGAAACCAATTTGTATATTGCCCTTGCTTAACGCTACAAGACATAATTAGTACGAAAGAATAGAATTGAAGGAGAAATATAACTAAAAACATGATTATTCAACATAGCATAGATAATGTGAGTAATAATAACATCAGTATGTTATATATGTCATAATAGAACCACAACCGATATGCCATCGAAACAAAGTATTTATTCTCGCTAACTTGAGCAGAAATAGCAACCATCTCCCACTCTGGTCTTCCAAGGCGGAGCAACCAAGATAGACAGTGTGACGCAACAGCTCATATCGTTATTGTGTTGCACGGATAGTAGCCAAGGACACGCAGGAAACTTGCAACTTCCTGTAAAAACACATAAACCCATGGGTTAATAACTTAGGAGAAGGATGCAAACACTCTCGACACATGCTTAACACTTATTTAAAATAGATGTTTGATACTGATTATGTTTCAGAAGAAGGATTGTAAATATATCGAGTCATCCCTAGACTATAGAGTATGTAGATGGCACAGCACTAACCTCCAGACCCTTCAAGGCATTTTGTGTGCGGACATCCGCCATCGACGCTTCGAAATAGACGTAGAAAATGTAATTGAACAATCTGCAACCAAGACCCTGAGTTAGTGGCTAATTTAGCCATGTACAAAGCATGCGATTGTCATCTGGGTGAATATTTTGAGAATGCATTTGCTAAATATGTTTGAATTTTTAGATGCACAGATTTCCCCCACTTTCCAAATGGCACGTCAGATAGTAAAAGATTATGCAAAAGATGGATACCAACTTGTCCTCATGGTAGCCAAGAATCTCATAATGTCCTCATGGTTGCCAAGAATCCCAATATTGTGAAAACCAGTGAACCACGATGATTCAAACCACCACCGTTTAGTTCAGTCAGAAACTGAATTTCTGGGCAGAGGCATATGACTCCATCAGTGGCATGAAAGGCTCCAAGCAAAGTTGAAAGGAACTCCAAAGCACAGTAGACAAGATCAACCATTACTGATGGTGTCCCATATAGTCCAAAATGATGTAGATGCATCGATAGTGTAGCTATCTCTAAGTAGTCCATTCTGCATTTTTTTCACCTTGTTTCAGCAATGGTAGATTTCAGCTGATGGCTACTTGAAACTGATGCTTTAAAGGAGCAACCAACTTCTACTTTCTATGCCCTCTTTGTTAGGTCGAAAACATTTGTGGTATATCATCTGTTCCTACCATTAGGTGAACAAAAGTATTAAAAGAGTTTACCTGCAATAATTAAACAAAGAATTGAAAATATATAAAAATGGGCCCAGTCCATGCACAAAGTGATGATATTTTTAGCTGCTACAAATTCTAAAAACAAAAATTATACAGTCAGACGAGTAGATGCATAGGTGAAATTTGTAAACATAGGATTGCAAACCTGTTGGTAGCATCAAGGACCTGAAGCATATGTTTGTTGCTTGTGTGTTCAAGTTTGCTGCAGCAAGTCACCTACTAATACCTTTAGAAATGTTCCAGCTACAATTAAATCGATTGTCCCCACTATCTCTACCTTTCCCTTTCTTTCTCGATCAAATTCCCATGGCCCAGTCACTATCCTCATTCCGAGATCGGATATCTGTTACTCTACTTGGAAACATTGGGGTGGGATGGATTTCAACTGTTGAACCAAAGTAGAGCAGAGGCATTCCAGTTGAGCATGCACTCGAAAACAACTAATGCACACGCGCAGCAAAGACTTGGGAAGGGAGGAGCAGTGAGGACTTACCAGCAATGGGTGACGCGCACGAGCAGCACGGACCTGGCAGCGCGTCGTGAGGCCTTGCACTCCTCCTCGCTCTCCGGCACACGCGCACTTCGCCAACAGGGTCGTCGGCAAGGTTGCAAGGGAGGAGCAGTGAGTAGGAGAAGCATGCTGGTGGACTGGTGGGAGAGGATCAGTGAGGACTTACCGCGACGGGTGACATGCACGAGCAGACCGAACTTGCTTCGCGTCATGAGGCCTCGCACTCCACGCTCTCCGGCACGAACACACTTCACCGACAAGGCCCTCCTTGCTGTTCATTCCATATGACAAGGCCGCAGCAGTGGGCTCATTGATAATCCTCATAACCACAAGCCCTTCAATCCTACCAGCATCATTGGTAGCCTGGCGCTGAGCATCATTGAAATAAGCTGGGACATTTTAAAACACATTATAAATAATATGCTATCTGTTATTTACTTATTTTAAAAGACACCGATTTGAGGACAGAAGATGAGTAGCGTACCAAACTCCATGAAATCTCACACAATGCCTCAGCCCATCGTGAGGTAGAGTCAGCAATCATACATAGATTTGCCAGGAATCATAAAAATCAGGTAACAGTTATGAAGAAGAGCCATGAAATCTAGAGCACAATTCTTTCAAGCTATAAAATATATGCGAGTATCTATGTTAACCACATAGCAAACTCTCAAGAATTGGAGCATTTTAAATCTAGAGTTTTCCTCGCAAAATGATTAAAAATAGGGATTTTTAAATCTGAGGCAAAAGAGGTGTGCATCAAATATTCCACTTCAGTTTGCCTATATATGAGTAAAAACAGAAAGCAAAGAAAGTGAGAATAATATTCTCACACAAAGTCTGTAAAAAATGCATAGGCATATATGAAACTATTCGTGCCCGTGCGATGCCACCTCGTCCAGTAGCAGGATAGCAAGTAGATGGGTATGTGAAAGACTGGAATTTGTGGAAAATCCAAATGCATTTCTTACCAAACAAAGCTCAAATCTACATGGATTACTAAAAGGAAAAATTAGAATTCTTCTAGTTCTGGACTATAGGGCAGGATTCTACGGTTCTACCCATCAAGAAGACACAGTGCAAGTGCAAAAGTACCATATCATGTACAATGTTGTTTAGTTTAGCCTATTATATAGAGGCATGCAAGTGCAAGAGCAACAGTGGCTGTATTAGTCTGTTTCTCAATCGCCCAAATGGTCAATATGACATAAGCCAAGAAGTATTCAAGGCAAGGCGGATCCTGGTAAACCTTCCTTTCTGAGAATATCTTTGGTTGCTTGCAAAAGCCTAGTGTATTGTGGGTTCTAAGTTCTAACTGAACCTGCAGAGAACATATAGAAGCCTCTATAACATCCAAAACGGATATGGCTTACCAATAGAAGCACAATCGCAAATAAATTGTGGCATTCAGAAACTTTGAAAGCAGGCGCAAATCTGAACAAAAGGAAACTGTGTGCCATTCATATAATGTCACGCTTCCAGTATCATATCATAGGAGTATTTACAATAACATGCAACATTTCAGATATAAAATGCATAATTTGATTTCGTCCTAACAATCAGATTGCGTATAAAGCAAAAGAAATCACAAAGTCAGATTCAAGACCAAAGAACTTGTCTCTCGGATGCGCGGTATCACATCACCACTCATCACAGAGCGCTGCTCTACAAATCGAAGGCCGGCGCATTCCAATAGGAGTGTACTTGAGGGAGAACAAGGGCGATCAGATAACAATGCCTCCCAAAACTCTTTTTTAATCCACTGTCATTTTACCCTTCTCTAGTTCTCTTCACAAGAAGAAGCGAGGGATTGAAAGGGAAAGGCAGGAAAACAACATGGCATAACCCAAAAAAAGCAAAGTGCAATAAAAAGCAAGCATGGCTCAGCAGCTTGCTTTGGTTCTACTCTGCCCCCTCGGCCCCTCCATTACAGGTCCTTCAAAAGCACAGCAGAATCGGCCAAAGCAAAAGAATGCCCCCAGAGGCGGCCAGGAACAGAACAAGAAGCAAGAATACTGAATACCGCAGCAGCGACTGACTGACACAAATCCTGCTGCTACAGTGCTACTTCCCCCCCCCCCACACACACACACATTATAATATGCAGTCACGTTGCGCGGCCGCAGCAGCGCTGCATCGCATTAGCGCCACCCTAGTCCCCATGCCCGTGAGAGGAAGCTCTTAGAAGGCCAGCGCTGTCTCCAGGAGAGAGAGAGAGAGAGGAGGAGGAAGCCACGACGGCGGAAGACGACGCAGCGCGGCGGCGACCGGCGGGTGTCATGGCAAGGTCGGCCGTGGCCGTGAGGCGGGCGGCATTGGCCATCGTGTTCGGAGGGCTTCTCCTGATGTCGTTCCCCCGATCAGGAGGCCCCCGACGGCGCCTCCCAACAGCCTGGCCCCTAGCCCCATTCCAAAGTTCTTCTTCTTCTTGGTCGGCTGCTGGAGGCAGGTAGGCGACAAGAGGAGCGTATGTGCCGGCCTTACCGGAGGGCGGTGGGTACGCGGCGATCTAGGTGGGGGTGTAGCCGTTGGCACCCGCCGTCTGGGTGACCTCGCTGAGCTTGTACGATAGGTTGAGGACTCCCTGGGGCATGCCTGAGGAGATCTTGCGGACCTGGTAGGTGACGACCTTGGCGAGGACGGAGCGGTCGGGGCACCAGAGAGGATCTCGGAGGGCTGGGTGCGAGGGGGGCACGAGCGAGATTCGCGGGCGCGGGCATGCGTGGGAGAGATGGGTGGGGGCATGGTGTAGGGGCGTGCCACACCATCCGGGCGAGCAACATCCGGGCGAGCGTTGATGGCGGGGAGCAGGGATGGCGGTGGGTGGGGCGGCCCCGTCGATGGAAGGTGAGCGGGGCGACCGCTCGTAGATGGCAGATACGACCGGCAGAACGTGCACCACTCTGTGTGGTGGACGCCTACACTACACGCTTAATAGTAGTAGAGATATAGGAACACACACTCTAACACTAATTCATGTGGATTGGGTGGGATTGAGTCGGTTTAAACCCATAGTAAGTCAAAATCCACATCAATACATCTCAATCCCCTCCAATACAAATGGAATGTAAATAATCGAACAAGGCCTTATGGCGGCCAAACCCGCACATATACAGACTGATCCATACTAACAGAAAGAATACACCACCCCTACACCAGTACTATCGATGGCCATATCCTCCTTAGTACTAACTAGGGCTCACAGGATATTACCGGAAATTCATTGCAAGTTGTGGCAACATCGTTGCACCACTAACTGCCCTATTGAAGAAGGAAGCATTCCAGTGGTCTGAAGCATCAACAGAGGCATTCCTCGCACTCAAACAGACACTCATGACTGATCCCTTGCTGCAGATTACGGATTTCAGCAAAAGATTTGTGGTTTACTGCGACACGTCAGGTTCAGGGTTTGGGGCAGTTCTCCACCAAGGTGCAAGGGCAGTGGCATATTTCAGTAGAGCTGTGGCACCACATCACCAGAAACTTTCGGCATATGAGAGAGAACTGATTGGACTTGTCAAAGCAGTCCGCAATTGGCGGCCATATTTGTGGGGGTGAGCGTTCACAGTGAGGACTGATCACTTCAGTTTGCAATACATACTGGACCAGCGCTTATCCACAATACCACAGCACACATGGGTCAGCAAACTATTTGGGTATGACATGGAGGTGGATATAGGCCAGGGAAGATGAACGGAACGGCTGACGCCTTATCAAGAAGGGATGAAGAACCAGCAGCAGCAGTGAATCTGTTGTCCACCCCAACTCTAGAAGTCTTTGATACACTCAGGAAGGAAGCATTGATAGATCCACAAGTCCAGGAACTAAAGACACATTTGGCGGCAGGAACTGCAGGAGAAGGATGGGCTGAAAGAGATGGATTGTTGGTATGCCGGGGCAGAGTCTTCGTTACAGATAATTCAAGTGTGTGGGATCAGTTGCTGATAGCTGCCCATGCAGCAAGTCATGAGGGAGTAGAGAAGACCTTGCATAGATGGAGGAGCTCATTCCACAATACCCATATCAGGAGACGGGTACAAAAATTTGTTCGGGGCTGTGCAGTCTGCCAAAGAAATAAGTCCAAACATCTTCACCCTGCTGGGCTATTACAGCCACCGCCAGTTCCCTCTGAAGTATGGAGTGATATCTCCATGGACTTCGGGGAAGGGTTTCCAAAGGTGGGGGGTAAATCGGTTATCCTCACGGTGGTTGATCGTTTCTCCAAATTTGCTCACTTCATTCCCCTGGGTCACCCTTATTCAGCAGCTTCAGTAGCATGGCATTTTTTGACAATATTGTCAGATTACATGGCATGCCCTGTTCGATAGTGAGTGACCGAGATGTGGTATTTACCAGCAACTTTTGGACAGAACTGTTTCGGATGGCAGGAGTAAAGCTGCAGATGAGTTCCGCATTTCACCCACAAACAGATGGTCAATCGGAGGTCACAAACAGAGTGATATTGATGTACCTGCGCTACTTAGCAGGTGACAGGCCGAAGACTTGGCTCCAGTGGCTGCCATGGGCGGAGTACAGCTATAATTCTTCATATCAAACTGGCATCAAGTGTTCACCCTTCCGGGTAGTCTATGGGCGTGACCCCCCGCCATTACTACCTTACCAGCCGGGGAAAGCGCGAGTAGCTACGGTGGATGACTAGCTTCACGATCGGGATGAGTTCTTAGCAGAAATCAAGGAGAGACTGGTCCAAGCCCAAGTCACAATGAAGCAGTACCAAGACCAGACTCAGCGGGAGGTGAAATTCCAGGTTGGGGATTGGGTGTGGCTCCGGTTACAGCAAAGGTCAGCCGTGGGCGTGACACCAGCATCTACATCCAAGTTGGGACCTCGTTTCTTTGGGCCCTACAAGGCTACACAGCTAGTGGGGGACGTATCTTATAAATTGCAACTCCCTCCGAAGGCAAAAATCATGATGTTTTTCATGTGTCACTATAAAAAATTATTGGGCAGTTGCCAGATGAGGTGGTGCCTCTTCCAGATCTGTTACATGGCAGGGAGGTACCTACACCTGAGAAGGTATCCAAGGCAAGGCTTAACAGAGGCGTGTGGGAAGTGTTAGTTCACTGGGTGGGTCGTCCAGCAGCAGAAGCATCCTAGGTTCAGCTAGAGGATTTCCAACTACGGTATCCAGCTATACAGGTCACGGACGACTTGTTTCTCCGGGAGGGGAGAAATGTTGCAGATGCATTTGTGGGGAAGACCTACACTAGGAGGCAGCAGAGGGAGTACCGGACCCAGACCAGGGGCGGTGAAGCCAGCAGCTCGGCTCCAGCAGATAACTCTTAAGTTCCAGCAGATAAGGATTAGCTAAATAATAGTTGGGTTGTTTGCTATATAATAGCAGGGAGTTGTTAGCTAGATAATACCAGGGAGTTGTTAAGCATGTTTATCTCTTATCAGTTGGTGCCGACCCTGATCTATAAAGGGGAAGCAGTAGCGTGTAATTAGACATCGAAGGAAATACAATCTCCCTGTGCGGCGATTACCTCGGTCACCCTGGTCGACGGTGATCTTGCTCATGTTTCTCACTCTCGCTCTTCTCCACCATACGCGCTCAGGTCCCTGTCCCAGGCTGCGCTGCTCCTCTATTCGCCCTTACGCACTCCTCGAAGGCCCAGGCATATTAGCTAAAGTTTAGCACTACACTTTTAGCTAAACTTTAGCACTTGGAGACCCAAACTGAAGTGCTAAACTTTAACATCCAATAGCAGTTTAGCACATGCGACCTAAACAGACCCTAAATCAAACATGTCAGTACCAAAACACTTCTCTAATGTATCAAATAGGGACATCAATAACTGCTCAACCTTTTGATGTATCTAATTATTAAATGCAACTACAGGAGAATAATTGTTTCAGAAGTAACCATGTCATTCTTAATAATGAGTTTCAATGCACTGTTTTCAATGCTGCCACATCAGATTTAAACTAGGTAACCGTGTATGCAGAGTTTCATCCTCGTGAAACTCTACCATCTCCCATAAAACTCTCTATATCTCCCCTCTTAAATGAATTGTCATGTCACCAAGTATGATGATGTGTCACCGTATTTAATGAGTATGAAACTCCCATTGAGAATGGCCTAACCCGTTCCTGAAAGTTACAAGCTGGAAAAATAGCATGAAATGTGGTAGGAATGGGACAGACAGGATAAGTTGATCATTTCAGTGAACTGAATCGACCTCAGGTGTTAAAGTTGTGTTCCTACGTTGTTCACTTCTACAAACATGAATTCAGGTATGTTGCCAACTTGCCACATTGTTGAACAAGGATCTTAAATCCTCTGTACGGAAGCTCAAGACACTAAATCCAGTAGCTAGGCTACTGAGTAACATAAATCAGACCCGGGATTTAGCAGCACTGCAGCAAGCAACGACGCAAATTTATCAATTACAGAGCGCGAATAACGCGAACCAACAGGACACTCGTATAAGGCAGCGGTTCAGCAACCCAGGTGCCCCCGCGTAAAACAGAAGCCCAAATAATCTACAGGAAATCTTCACTTAGATGAGTGTTGCGGGCGGAGGGGACGATCGTATTCTCAAATTTTCGCCGAGCAATCAAATCCAAAGCCACACAAGCGACGGGGCGGCAATGCGAACCCAAAATTCAGCAATACTGAAATCAGACGAACCACGAATCGAACGCGATGGAGACGACGATAGCGGACTATCCTGGGACGGTGGCGCTCGGCCCAGGGAAGGCGGCCGCCGGCCGGAGCGGGGCGGGAAGTTAGTGGAACACAGGACCAAAATTCTGCGCCGGCAGGAGCAGCGCGTGAGGGCGTAGCGTTCCTGCGTAGTTCGCGGGGTTTTCGAGAGGGGGGGGAGGGATGATGATCGGGTCTAGGCAGGGCGGGTTAGATTACCTCGATGGCGAGGAGGACGTCGTCCTCCACGGTCCATCCCGCCACGCCCGAGGCGGCTACCAGTCAGCGACCTACTCACAATAGGTATTGATTCAACTAAGAACTAGTAGTAGTTACAGCAGAGGAAGCAGAAATGGATGAGGAAGACAGCAGTATAGAACTGTCGGGGACCATAATTAGGGGTACCCTCAAGACTACTAATTCTCAGCTGGTAACCCCCATCAGCATAAAGCTGCAAAGGCCTGATGGGTGCGATTAAGTCAGGGATCAGTCCATTCGAGCGACTCGATCACGCCTCGCTCGAGCCTAGCCTCGGACAAGGGCAGCCGACTCCGGAGGATTTCCGTCTCGCCCGAGGCCCCCCTCCAACGGCGAACATATTTCCGGCTCGCCCGAGGCCCTGCCTTCGCTAAGAAGCAACCTTGACTAAATCACCGCACCGACCGACCAAGTCGCAGAAGCATTTAATGCAAAGGTAGCCTGACACCTTTATCCTGACGCGCGCCCCCCGGCAGAGCCGAAGTGACCGCCGTCACTTCGCCGCTCCATTGACCGGCCTGACAGAAGGACAGCGCCGCCTGCGCCACTCCGACTGCAGTACCACTTGACAGAGTGAGACTGACAGGCAGTCAGGCCCTGCCAAAGGCACCATAGGAAGCTCCGCTCCGCCCGACCCAGGGCTCGGACTCGGGCTAAGTCCCGGAAGACGGCGAACTCCGCTCCGCCCGACCCAGGGCTCGGACTCGGGCTAAGTCCCGGAAGACGGCGAACTCCGCTCCGCCCGACCCAGGGCTCGGACTCGGGCTCAGCCCCAGAAGACGACGAACTCCGCTTCGCCCGACCCCAGGGCTCGGACTCCGCCCTAGCCTCTGCCGACGACCTCCGCCTCGCCCGACCCAGGGGCTCGGACTCGGCCTCGGCCATGGAAGACAGACTCGACCTCGGCTTCGGAGGAGCCTCCACATCGCCTAACCTAGGGCGCAGGCCAGCCACGTCAACAGGAAGCGCCATCATCACCCTACCCCGAGCTGACTCGGGCCGCAGGGAACAAGACCGGTGTCCCATCTGGCTAGCTCCGCCAGATAGGCAATGATGGCGCCCCGCATGCTCTGTGACGACGGCGGCTCTCAGCCCCCTTACGGAAGCAAGAGGACGTCAGCAAGGACTCAACCGCTCCGACAGCTGTCCCTCCGCCAGGCTCCATCGCTCCTACGACGGCCACGACATCACACCAGCTGGGTGTCAAAATCTCTCCAGCTGCCACATCGGCATGTACTTAGGGCGCTAGCTCTCCCCCGCTAGACACGTAGCACTCTGCTACACCCCCCGTTGTACACCTGGATCCTCTCCTTACGCCTATAAAAGGAAGGACCAGGGCCCTCTTAGAGGAGGTTGACCGCGCGGGGACGAGGACGAGACAGGCGCTCGCTCGGAGCCGCTCGCTTCCCTCACCCGCGTGGACGCTTGTAACCCCCTACTGCAAGCGCACCCGACCTGGGCGCGGGACAAACACGAAGGCCGCAGGATTCTCACCTCTCTCACGTCGGTCTCCGGCTGCCTCGCTTCTCCCCCCTTCGCGCTCGCCCTCGCGCTCGACCCATCTGGGCTCGGGCACGCGGCGACACTCACTCGTCGGCCCAAGGGACCCCCCCAGTCTCGAAACGCCGACAGTTGGCGCGCCAGGTAGGGGCCTGCTGCGTGTTGACGAACAGCTTCCCGTCAAGCTCCAGATGGGCAGTCTCCATCAACCTCTCCAACCCGGGACGGTGCTCCGTTTCGGGAGTCTTGAGTTCATGTCCTTCGACGGCAGCTACGACATGATACTCCTTCCACCGCCGTGCGACAACGACAATGGCGGCCGACAGCCCGCCCGCCAGCGGCGGAATCGACGACGTCTTCCCCGCGTGGCGGAAGAACAATCTTCGAGCTCGTCCCGCCTTCTTCCCCGTCGACGGAGGGGAAGGCAGGGCAACCAAGGCCAAGCAGGAGGCAACGCCTCGTCGGCTGTCGAGCGAGTCGACAGCGCCGACACCCCAACGAGGGGCGCACCGGGTATCGACTTCGCGCCTGAGACGAAGACGAGCGCCGTCTCCCCGCGACACGCCAATCCCGAGCAAGTGGACGACGCCAGCGCGCTTGCGAAAAGCTTGCAGGACGTCGCCCTCGTACCTGAGACGACGGTGCAGTCAGTCCCCGACGTGACTTCATCGCCGCTCGTCGACCAAAAGGTACCGACCGATTCCCATCCTACGTCATTTGGATTCAGCCTCAACCCGCCTAGCGACCTCGCTTTGGCGGACGCTCTCGTAGAGGCGAGTCCAAACCCTCTGGGGTTTCGCATGCGGTCGCCTTGGGACCGGTTGACGGACGTCTCGACCTACGGGCCCTCTGGGTCCGAGGAAGACGACGACCCCAGCATCTGTTGGGATTTCTCTGGACTTGGCAACCCTAGTGCCATGCGGGACTTCATGACCGCATGTGACTACTGCCTCTCCGACTGTTCCGACGGTAGCCGCAGCCTCGATGACGAGGACTGCGGCCCAAGCCGCGAATGTTTCCACGTCGATCTAGGGGGTCCCTCCGAAGGCAATCATCTCGGCATGCCGGAGGATGGTGATCTCCCTAGGCCGGTGCCCCGCGTTGACATCCCACGGGAGCTAGCTGTGGTCCCCGTTCAGGTGGGGGGCCATGACCCACAGCTCGAGCAAATCCGCGGGGTGCAGGCCAGGCTCGACGAGGGAGCAGGAGCGCTTGAGCCGATCCGCAGGGACGTCGGGCAGGCATGGGCGGGCCAACCCCCGGCCGGAGAAATACGTCACCTGCCCCAGGGCTTCCAGCACCGCGTCGCCGATGACGTCGGGGTCAGGCCACCACCCGCATCCAGTGGGGTCGGTCAGAACCTGGCTGCAGCAGCGATGCTTCTCCGCGCGATGCCGGAGCCATCAACCACCGAGGGTCGGCGAATCCAGGGGGAGCTCAAGAATCTCCTGGAAGGCGCTGCGGTCCGACGGGCCGAGAGCTCTGCCTCCCGAAGGCAGGGATACCCCTCGGAACCTCATGCCGCGACTTCCCGATTCATGCGGGAAGCCTCGGTCTACACCGGGCGCACGCGCAACACCGCGCCTGCGGCCCCGGGCCGCCTCGGCAACGAGCACCATCATCGCGACCGTCGGGCCCACCTCGATGAGAGGGTGCGCCGAGGCTATCACCCCAGGCGTGGGGGACGCTACGACAGCGGGGAGGATCGGAGTCCCTCGCCCGAGCCACCCGGTCCGCAGGCCTTCAGTCGGGCCATCCGACGGGCACCGTTCCCGACCCGGTTCCGACCCCCGACTACTATCACAAAGTACTCAGGGGAGACGAGACCGGAACTGTGGCTCGCGGACTACCGTCTGGCCTGCCAACTGGGTGGAACGGACGACGACAACCTCATTATCCGCAACCTCCCCCTGTTCCTCTCCGACACCGCTCGCGCCTGGTTGGAGCACCTGCCTCCGGGGCAGATCTCCAACTGGGACGACCTGGTCCAAGCCTTCGCCGGCAATTTCCAGGGCACGTACGTGCGCCTCGGGAATTCCTGGGACCTCCGAAGCTGCCGGCAGCAGCCGGGAGAGTCTCTCCGGGACTACATCCAGCGATTTTCGAAGCAGCGCACCGAGCTGCCCAACATCACCGACTCGGATGTCATTGGCGCGTTCCTCGCCGGCACCACCTGCCGTGACCTGGTGAGCAAGTTGGGTCGCAAGACCCCCACCAGGGCGAGCGAGCTGATGGACATCGCCACCAAGTTCGCCTCCGGCCAGGAGGCGGTCGAGGCTATCTTCCGAAAGGACGAGCAGCCCCAGGGCCGCCCATCGGAAGATGCTCCCGAGGCGTCTACTCAGCGCGGCGCCAAGAAGAAAGGCAAGAAGAAGTCGCAAGCGAAACGCGACGCCGCCGACGCGGACCTTGTCGCCGCCGCCGAGTACAAGAACCCTCGGAAACCCCCCAGAGGTGCCAACCTCTTCGACAAGATGCTCAAGGAGCTGTGCCCCTATCACCAGGGGCCCGTCAAGCACACCCTTGAGGAGTGCGTCATGCTTCGGCGCCACTTCCACAGGGCCGGGCCACCCGCAGAGGGTGGCAGGGCCCGCGACGACGACAAGAAGGAAGATCACCAAGCAGGAGAGTTCCCCGAGGTCCGCGACTGCTTCATGATCTACGGTGGACAAGCGGCGAATGCCTCGGCTCGGCACCGCAAGCAAGAGCGGCGGGAGGTCTGCTCGGTGAAGGTGGCGGCGCCAGTCTACCTAGACTGGTCCGACAAGCCCATCACCTTCGACCAAGCCGACCACCCCGACCACGTGTCGAGCCCGGGGAAATACCCGCTCGTCGTCGACCCCGTCATCGGCGACGTCAGGCTCACCAAGGTCCTTATGGACGGAGGCAGCAGCCTCAACATCATCTACGCCGAGACCCTCGGGCTCCTGCGCGTCGATCTGTCCTCCGTCCGAGCAGGCGCTGCGCCCTTCCACAGGATCATTCCCGGGAAGCGCGTCCAGCCCCTCGGACGACTCGACCTTCCCGTCTGCTTCGGAACGCCCTCCAACTTCCGAAGGGAGACTCTGACGTTCGAGGTGGTCGGGTTCCGAGGAACCTACCACGCGGTACTGGGAAGGCCATGCTACGCGAAGTTCATGGCCGTCCCCAACTACACCTACCTGAAGCTCAAGATGTCGGGCCCCAACGGGGTCATCACCGTCGGCCCCACGTACAAGCACGCGTTCGAATGCGACGTGGAGTGCGTGGAGTACGCCGAGGCCCTCGCCGAGTCCGAGGCCCTCATCGCTGACCTGGAAAGCCTCTCCAAAGAGGTGCCAAACGTGAAGCGTCATGCCGGCAACTTCGAGCCAGTGGAGACGGTTAAGGCCGTCCCCCTCAACCCCAGCGGCAACGCCTCCAAGCAGATCCGGATCGGCTCCGGGCTCGACCCCAAATAGGAAGCAGTGCTCGTCGACTTTCTCCGCGCAAACGCCGACGTCTTCGCGTGGAGTCCCTCGGACACGCCCGGCATACCGAGGGATGTCGCGGAGCACTCGCTGGATATTCGGGCTGGAGCCCGACCCATCAAATAGTCTCTGCGCCGATTCAACGAGGAGAAGCGCAGAGCGATAGGCGAGGAGATCCACAAGCTAATGGCGGCGAAGTCCATAAAAGAGGCGAAAAGCGTCAAGCTCAACCCCGAAAGGTGGGTCCTCGGGGTGCCCCAGGGCATGGTCTTGGGGTTCATCATCTCCAAGCGGGGCATCGAAGCCAACCCGGAGAAGATCGCGACCATCGCACAGCACCCCGAGCCCTTGCTGGGGGCACCCGGGGGCTACACGCACCCC
Source organism: Zea mays (assembly GCF_902167145.1). NCBI lineage: Eukaryota > Viridiplantae > Streptophyta > Magnoliopsida > Poales > Poaceae > Zea > Zea mays. Next base: position 14,648,549 of record NC_050102.1, read on the forward strand.
CAGGAAAGGTCGCTTGTCATCACCAAAGTTCTGGAGCCCGGAACGTACAAGCTGGCCGGCGGTCAAGGCGAAGTCTACGGCAACGCTTAAAACATCCGACAGCTACGTCGCTTCTACCCTTAAGATGTTTTCAAGCTGTTCGTATACCTCGCTCCCACAAAAGTCTCAGTCGTCAAGGAAGGGTCAGACTCGCCTCGGCAGAGCCCGACCCTCCCTCGGGGGCTAAAAAGGGGGGAACCCCTCAAGATTGGGCGTACCTCTCCGCATCCAAAATTTTTGGTCAAAAAGGCTTTTGCGTTCTCCCGGCTATGTCAGAAGCAGGGCCCCAAGGAGCGAACGTGGGTGCATGTAAGTGGCAAGGCCGACTGAGCCGAGGAATTCCTATGCCTCCGGGTTAGGGACACCTCACTCATCACCCGCCACGAAAAATGACCCCTACTCGGGAAGCCACCCTGTTATTGACAGGCAAAGCCGGACACGCAAAATAAAAGGAAGAGGAGTACGACTTCATGCAATGGAAACAAAGTGTTCGGGCCTCAGCGGCCGCAGAAAGACACACGTGCATCCAACAGAAACTGTTCCAACGGAGTTAGGCGTCGCCTCGGGAAGGAGCCGCGCCTTCAGCTCCGTCCCCGCCTTCGGTAAAGTCCATCTCGGCTTCCGGCGACGGCGCAGGGGGGAGGATCTTCGCCTCAAAGGTGGTCGCCAGCACTGCGCTCGGACCCGCGGCGACCGCGTCGAGCCGCTGGACTTCTGCCAGGGCAGCTTCGTCTTCGTCAGGAAGACAATACCCCTCACTAACCCGCTCCAGGTCCACAACGTAGTGGGAAGCGAGCACGGCGAAGGCCCGCCTGACGCCATGGTGTAGCGCCTCGCGGAGTCTGCTGCGCACGTGATCACCCAAGGCTTGAAGGCGACTTTGAGGGGAGCTTCCTGAGGGGACGTCGCCGAAGCCAAGGATCCGATGAACGTCCGAGACGGCTTCGGACATGGCCGCGTGGTCGTCCTCCCTCTGCTCGGCCGCCCCGGCAAGCGCCTCGGCAAGCGCCTTGGCGGACTCATCAAGGGCGGACTCGAGCTCTGCGAACAGCCAGAAGAAAGATCTCAAACACAAGCAGAGGGAACAAACAGGAACGAGAACCAAGGATGGCCAAGGCGTACCTCCGGCTCGGGCACGCTGCTTCGAGGCCGCGACCTGGGCTACGGCTAAGTCGGCTGCAAGGGTTTCGGCCCGGCTTTCGGCCTCGGCAGCCCGGCCCCGAGATTGGTCCCGCTCCTCGACGACCCGGTCGAACTCCGACCGCTGCCGTTGCGCTTCTGCGCGCGCCGCGGCCGCCTCCGCGCGCGCCGCTGCCGCCTCGGCTCTCAGGTCAGTGCAGAGCAACTGGAGGTCCGCTACCTCGGCACCCTGCTGAGAAAGGCACGCAGTAGCCCCGGCGAGCGAGGTCCTCAGGGATCGCAACGAGCCCCAGACGTCGACCTCGCGGCGGATGAACGACGACTTGGCGGCGCTCCGATCCGTCAGATCCTGAGGGAAGGAAGCGGGGCGTCACGAAGAACGCCTTGGTCACAGAAGAGAAAAGGTATGCCTGAAACCGTTACCTAGAGGATTTTGGGGACGTCCCTGCAGAAAACCTCCAGCGACGACCGGAGCGACCCCACCGTTGCTTCAGCACACTCGCGGAGCTCATCCCAGGACTGGTCCTCCCGTTCATCGTCGAGAACGAAGACGGGGTCCGAGGCCTCACCGGTCCGGAACCGGAGCAACTGGCGTCGGCCCTCGGAGCTCTGCCGCACAGCGACGAGGCTGCCGCCCGGTGGGACGGATCGCGCCTCCACGCCCCCTCTTCCGAGGCACCAAGCGCCGACGCATCAGCCGTCTCGACGTCGGCAGCAACCGGTCGCTCTCCGACTGGGACGGCGGCGACTTCGGTAGCGGCAGGCGCCGGCATGGCCGGCACGTCCGGCGGGCTCGGGACCACGTCAGCGTCAGCCGCCTCCCCTATCACAATGGCCGCCTCGGCAGAAGAGCCAGCCTCGGGAACCTGCTCCACGGCGATCGGGGCCGCCCGAGCCCCCTGAGGTGGAACGCCTTGCGAGAGGGTCGGCTGAACGGCAAGGCCCGGAGCAGCGCTGGCCGCACAGGCCGACGTCGTCTTAAGGGCCTTCCGGGGTGCCAGGTCGGTCAGGCCATGGCTTCGCTTGCTGAGGAAAAAAGAAAAATCATGGCCGGGACATATGAATGGAAAGCCAGGACGAAGACATTCCGAGATACTTACCCGCTCCGGACCATGATCCACCGTGCCTGGGGGGAAGTCTCTTGGATTCCGGCCCCCGGAACCGCCGCCGAGGTCCGCTTCGCCGGCAACTTCGGCACCACCCTTGCTTTGGACGCCCGGGGGGCAGATTGCCAAGGCACTGTCACGGTGACCTGAGGGTCGCCTCCCTGCGCTGCCGGCGCGAGCGGCGGCTCTCGGGGAGCAGACGCCCTGGCCTGGCCCCCCGGGGTCACCTCAGCTCCTCCAGCCGAGGGGTCAGGTGCCCTCTCGGGTTGCCCTCGCCCCTCGGGCCGGGACCCCGATGCCCCGACTCCGGGGACTGACGGCGTCAGCCCGCTCGGGAGCTGGCTTGACGGCTCCTGGCCAAACCCCAAGCCGGGGCTGAGGCCAAGGCGGGCGGCCATGTCGTCCTCCTCGTCATCATCTTCATCATCGTCGTCGTCGTCGGGCGTTTCCGGCGACGGCTCCCTCGGGAGCCCCTCCCTCTCCTGCCGGCGATGGAGCTTTTCTAAGGCGTCTCGAGCCCGCCTCCGCTCGCGGGCCCGGGCCTTCTCCGCGTCCTTCTTCTTCTTCTTCTCCTCCGCGGCGACCCGCCGCGCTGCTCGGTCCACCGCATCCTGCGGGACCCGTGGCAGGGAAGGCTTGTGCCACCCCACCTCCTGAAGAAGGGGGGAAAAACCCCGATCGTAAGAACCAGGAGCAACCCGATGTATGAAGAAGGAAGAAGCGGACACTCACCAGAGTCACGCACCCTCGGTCGGGGCGCATCAAAAGCTGGGAGAAGGCGTGGGGGTCCGGCTTCCCCAACGCGACGGACACTCGCCATTGGAGGGCGTCGAAGGGAAGAGGATCAGGGGACATCCGCGAGCCCTCCCAGTCAGCCTCCGGGGTCATCTCCCAAAACGACAGCCGTCGCTCCGCCAAGGGAAGCACCCTCCGATGGTGGATGGCGGCAATCACTCCCGCAGCGGTGAGTCCCCCCTTTCGCAACGCCTCCAAGGCCTAGAGAAGGGGTTCGAGGTTCTTCTGTCTTTCGTGCGGGGTCCCGTGGCGCCAAGCGTCGGTGGCAGTAGTGACTACTCGCTGGGAGAACGGCGGGAGCAACTCGCCGTCATTCTGGAGGTAGAACCACCGGCGCTGCCACCCCTTGTTCGAGGACGCGAGGATGGCAGGAATATACAGCGACGCCCACGACTGCCTCAGCAGGAGGGTGCAGCCGCCGGCCCGCAACGCTGCGCGGACTTTCCTCTCCCCCGTCGGCGAGGCAAAAAGCTCGGCGAAAAAGAGATGGGTCCACAAATCCCAATGGGGGGCGATCCCCAAGTACCCCTCGCACACCGCTACGAAGATGGCGGCCTGCGAGATGGAGTTGGGGTGAGGTTGTGCAACTCCACCCCATAGTGGTACAGGATCGCCCGCATAAAGCGGCCCGCCGGCACACCGAATCCCCGCTCGTGGAAGGAGACGAAGCTCACGATGTACCCCGGCGGTGGGGACGGAGCGGCTCCGCCCACGGGAGGAATCCATTCCGGTCGCTGCTCATCGGTGAGAGGGCGAAGCAAACCCTCGCCGACCAGATCCTCCAGATCACTCGTCGTCACCGTGGAAAAGGGCCATGGATCGCGCGGCGAGATGATGGTCACCCGGTCAGCCATCACCGAGCGGAAGGGATGGCGGCGCAAGGGGCAGGAAGGGCGGTTTCCTCTTCTCTGGCTAAGTCTCTCGGGTTGCGAAAACCTAAGAGGGAGGCAGGAAGCGGAGCAAAGAACCGTCACCAGACCCTCTCCCGGGTATATAAAGACCAAGGCGAGACCGGTTCCAACGTTCCGCCCGGACCGGACGTGGGATTCAAAAACGCGAAGCGAAACAGCCGTTCCTCGAACGTCTCGCGCACGCGCAACGGCCTCCCCGCCAACAACTCGCCCCGTCGCATTAACTCCGCGGTGGGACAGGCGGCGCTTCTGGCAGGAGAAGCGGGCGACGCTTCGCCTTCGCCGTAATAACCGCGCCAAAAAAGGTACGCCGCGTCGTTCGATTTCGTATCCTTTTCCTTTTTTCCTCTTTCTCTCTCTCTTGCAACAGGGACCGGGAAAGGGGGATACCCCGAAAAGGATCCTTCCCCGTGAAGGAACCAGGCTCCGAGCCTCCCTACTGATCAGAGGTTCGAAGGCTGGCCCCCCGAAGGGTTCGACAGCCGCCTCAGATCGCGTGGGCCCTACACCCACTACTGGTCAGAGGTTCGAAGGCCAGCCCCCTGAAGGGTTCCACGGCCGCCTCAGGCTACTCGGGCTCCGCGCCCATTACTGATCAGGGGTTCGAAGGCTGGCCCCCGAAGGGTTCACAGCCGCCTCAGACGCCGAGCGAGGGATGACCATGGGTACGTTCGATACATAACCAAGGCTCGGGCTGCGCTCCCGAGGTACCCTAGGACATTTTCGAGACCAGCGGGAGCGATCTTGTAACGGAATCCCATCAGAGGGAGGCATCGAGCCCTCAGACCCCGTCGCCAGGGGACCGGGTCCGGCAGATCACCCGCAGGTACTTTTGGGCGTGCCTCTGGGCCCCTAGCCGACCCCTAACGAACGGGGCACGGACGTCCACTCGGATTACCCGCTTGCAGCTCACCGGAGACACCATGTTCGGCGCCCATCGAGGGCAACATGGCGCTTCCCCCCCCCTCCTCCTTGCGGAATGGTGACGCAGGGGCGTATGTAAAAAAGCCGAGTCTGTCCCTGATCGCCCTCTCGCCCTGTGCAGAGGCTCGGGGGCTGCTCTCGCAAACCCGGCCGAAACCGTTGACAGCGTCAACATACTAGCCAGAGAACTTGGGACCCGACCGTACACCCGGGCTACGGCCAGCTCGCATGAGGGAACAACCAGACCAGCCAAAGCATTACGCGAGGCATTAAGACCTCGAAGGAGTGAAACCACTCCTCCGAGGCCTCGGGGGCTACACCCGGCGGGTGCGCTCGCGCGCACCCACCGGAACAAAATGCAACCGAGAAAGGCTGGTCCCCTTGCAAAAAAGTGCGACGAAAGCCTCCAAGCGAGTGCTAACACTCCCTTCGAGGCTCGGGGGCTACTGTCGGGGACCATAATTAGGGGTACCCTCAAGACTCCTAATTCTCAGCTGGTAACCCCCATCAGCATAAAGCTACAAAGGCCTGATGGGTGCGATTAAGTCAGGGATCAGTCCATTCGAGCGACTCGATCACGCCTCGCCCGAGCCTAGCCTCGGACAAGGGCAGCCGACCCCGGAGGATTTCCGTCTCGCCCGAGGCCCCCCTCCAACGGCGAACATATTTCCGGCTCGCCCGAGGCCCTTCCTTCGCTAAGAAGCAACCCTGACTAAATCGTCGTACCGACTGACCAAGTTGCAGGAGCATTTAATGCAAAGGTAGCCTGACACCTTTATCCTAACGCGCGCCCCCCGGCAGAGCCGAAGTGACCGCCGTCACTTCGCCGCTCCACTGACCGGCCTGACAGAAGGACAGCGCCGCCTGCGCCACTCCGACTGCAGTACCAATTGACAGAGTGAGACTGACAGGCAGTCAGGCCCTGCCAAAGGCACCATAGGAAGCTCCGCTCCGCTCGACCCAGGGCTCGGACTCGGGCTAAGTCCCGGAAGACGGCGAACTCTGCTCCGCCCGACCCAGGGCTCGGACTCGGGCTAAGTCCCGGAAGACGGCGAACTCCGCTCCGCCCGACCCAGGGCTCGGACTCGGGCTAAGTCCCGGAAGACGGCGAACTCCGCTCCGCCCGACCCAGGGCTCGGACTCGGGCTAAGTCCCAGAAGACGGCGAACTCCGCTCCGCCCGACCCAGGGCTCGGACTCGGGTTAAGTCCCGGAAGACGGCGAACTCCGCTCCGCCCGACCCTGGGCTCGGACTCGGGCTCAGCCCCAGAAGACGACGAACTCCGCTTCGCCCGACCCCAGGGCTCGGACTCCGCCCTGGCCTCTGCCGACGACCTCCGCCTCGCCCGACCCAGGGGCTCGGACTCGGCCTCGGCCATGGAAGACAGACTTGACCTCGGCTTCGGAGGAGCCTCCACATCGCCCAACCTAGGGCGCAGGCCAGCCACGTCAACAGGAAGCGCCATCATCACCCTACCCCGAGCTGACTCGGGCCACAGGGAACAAGACCGGTGTCCCATCTGGCTAGCTCCGCCAGATAGGCAATGATGGCGCCCCGCATGCTCTGTGACGACGGCGGCTCTCAGCCCCCCTTACGGAAGCAAGAGGACGTCAGCAAGGACTCAACCGCTCCGACAGCTGTCCCTCCGCCAGGCTCCATCGCTCCTCCGACGGCCACGACATCACACCAGCTGGGTGCCAAAATCTCTCCGGCTGCCACATCGGCATGTACTTAGGGCGCTAGCTCTCCCCCGCTAGACACATAGCACTCTGCTACACCCCCCGTTGTACACCTGGATCCTCTCCTTACGCCTATAAAAGGAAGGACCAGGGCCCTCTTAGAGGAGGTTGGTCGCGCGGGGACGAGGACGAGACAGGCGCTCGCTCGGAGCCGCTCGCTTCCCTCACCCGCGTGGACGCTTGTAACCCCCTATTGCAAGCGCACCCGACCTGGGCGCGGGACGAACACGAAGGTCGCGGGATTCCCACCTCTCTCACGCCGGTCTCCGGCCGCCTCGCTTCTCCCCCCTTCGCGCTCGCCCTCGCGTTCGACCCATCTGGGCTGGGGCACGCGGCGACACTCACTCGTCGGCCCAAGGGAACCCCCGGTCTCGAAACGCCGACAAGAACTAAGACGAAGACATCAGTAGAGAACTACGATACTTGACGAAGAAGAAGAACGATTCTATTGTTTCTGCATACCCATCTTCAATTGTTGCTGCTCCTTATATATTGTTAGCTAACTGGGCCGGCAAATACCATATGGGCTGGGTACCTGACATTTCCCTCTCCTTGAGATGCAGCTTGCCCCCAAGCTGATGTTCGCAACAACACCAAGATCCCAAACAAAGACTGAGCATATATGTAGGTCACTGCATGTAGGTCACTGGTAGCAAGGAACACAGAGACAACCATGATGTTCAAACCCAAGCACGCAAACTCCTGAGGTGGAGGCCATGGTTGCTTGATCTCACTGCGGCGAGCAAGAAGGTCGTCACCCAAGTTGTTAGCTACCAGCATCATTCCCTTTCCAATAGTGTAGTAGCCACGAGACAAGTTGTTAGTTGTGTCATCCTTCCCTGAGATGAGATGCTCTAGGTGGAAGATCTCGGAGTACAGATCATGCTCAGGGTTGATGAAGATGGCTCTGGCCACCTGCTTGCTAGAACTAGTCTTGCTACAGAACATGTTGAAGGCATCCTGCGGGACACTAACTGAGGTAGCACTTTGCTGCATTTTCTCAAACACCACTTGAGCATCAATCAAGGTCAATGCAGACTGGCTATCTGTGAGCTTGAGCTCCTGGCAGTTAAACAACTTGCACAGCCTGCAGCACGCGTCGAACAGACTCCTCCAGATGATGAAATCAGAACGGCAGTTCACCCTGGTCAACTGTCACACCCGGCTTTAAGGAACAAAGCCAGGTGCATCTCATACATGCGCCAAGAAGACAACATATATAATAACAGAGTGTATAGAGATAAATGTCACAAAACATCAGAGTATTTATTACATAGCGGAAGACTTATTACAAAATAAAATAATAAAGATAAAACGAACTAAGAATCGTCGGCGCCAATGTCAACTGATAAACGCCACCTAGATCAGATCATACTCCTCGCCTTGTGTCTCCTCCTGAACCACCTGTTCTTCTCCTGTGGGGGGGTGTGAGACAGCAAGAGTGAGCTCACATACGTTCATCGCTCAACAAGTCGTGGGGAATAATGTGACATGAACTCATCAAAGGTGGGAGCTCATGGAGTGTAAGGCTTATCAAAGAGAATGGTTAAAGCTGAGCATTGCTTTTAATGTTGGTCAAACTTTTATTAGCAATTACTAGATGTAAGTAAATACCAAAACTTAATAAATGATAGAACAAAATTAATAATAAACCCATGCATATGCAAATGACAAAATTGAATTTAGGTTCCATAAATTAATCATCAGAGAGTCCTGAGCTGCTCATGACCGTGAGCTCGGCTAGTATACCAGTTTTTTTACACTCTACAGAGGTTGTACCCTTTACCCACAAGTCATGTTACCCATCTGCCAAGGGATCGTGACTTCTCATACACCTCTACCGAGGAGGCGAGGCAGGGTAACACTACAAGGCCTTTACAAAGTTCCACTAGCTTCAGAAAACCCGCTACAGTTTATAGGAAGCTCCAATGCAGGGTTCTTGCCTGACCGCCATCGCAGCAAAATCAACCAAGGACCTCCCTACACTGACCACTCCCCTACTGCCCTTGCCCCTTTCGGGTAAGGTAGTCCTCCACTAGTTTTCCTAATTAATCAGCCAAGGGCGTCCATAAACCCTTGTGGTGGCACGTGTTTCTCAAGTTAAGCTTTATGTTCCAATTAACATTAATGATCTTGACATGAACATAAATAGAATAACAAAATAACTGGAACATAGATATGATAAATAATTATCCCAAATTCATGTAAAGCAATAGCAAACTACCCAAGTGATTCAAGGGTAAACAAGGTAATGAGATAAACAATCTAGGGTAACCTATTGGGTCCCATCAAAATTAACCTATGCATGAATAAATGATATTAACGAACATTATTGGGTAAAAAGTGGTCAAGAGCACAACTTGCCTGGCACTTGAGATTCCAGGTACCAACTTGCTTTTCATATGACACGTGTCCTCGCGCTAGTCGTAGCAATACAAACAAACATGGTATAGATAAAATTAACATCACACCAAACATAAGAATACACTGCGTAAAAATAATCTACGTGAAGCTACGAGACTAACGCAACTTGAATGGATCAAATCGGAGTTAAAACGGAGGAGATACGAATTTCCTAAGGTTTTATGTGCTTGGCATCAGATTAATTAAGAAATAAATTTTAATGTGACTTTCATGTCAAAACAGAGACACTATGTGATAAACAATAATATTATAGAATTATAGGAATTCGAATTGGTCAATTTGGAGTTCATATGCATTTTCTATGAATTAAACAAGTTTCTAGATTTATTTTTGTATTAAAAATCGATTTCTAATATTAATTTCCTATTTTCAGCTCTCTCTGGATTGGGCGTCATTTTCTGTAAAACACAGGGGCTTCCTGGTAAGTAGCCTGAGACTCAGACAATAGTGATACTGGACCGCGGGTTGATTCTTAAGTTTTCTCGGGTCTCTTCTGCGAACTGGCAAAGTGAAGGGGTATCGGCCATGATGGGCCATCGGATCAGACCCGAACGGCCCAGATTAGGTACGTGCACTTAAGTGATCAGTCTGCAACGCGAGCCCTTGGATCGGGATCCTACGGCCCATAGCCAATCCGTGGGTTGGAACGCAGAGCCAAATCTATCTGTCTATTCCCAAACCAACGGTTCCGATTTAAAGCTTCCAAGGGGTATGGCTACTTCTAATCCTGCTCGCCCACTTAGATCCAACGGTGCCAAGCCTTCCCCCCAGGATCCGCACAGAGGCGGCGCCGCCCAGTGCGTGTGGTGGCGTGGTTGCCGGAGCAAGGGCATCTGACAATTTTGAACGCAAATCCTAGCGTGGCGAGGCGCTAAATGACGCGGGTATCGTGGCGAGCAAAGGGAAGGGCGAGTTACCATGGGACGTGTAGCAGTGACCTCGGTCCACGGTGCATGGAGGCCACGCAGCGGCGCACGAGCTCCGGCGACAAATTCCTGGAGTCCCCAACCTCATCTCTGCGCGGTGATGCTGCGAGCTCATTCCTAGAGGTTTGGCGAAGCTTCTACGCCCCGTGCGGTCGCCAGATTGTTAACGTAGGCCGAGCTCCATTGCGGCGGACGGATTTCGTCGGTGTTTGGGGATGGCACGAGTTGGGTAGGTAGCCAGGAGGGCAGGAAGTGCCCCCGAGAGTCCGTTTTATAGTATTTCACCAAGAGAAACAGAGGAGGAGCAGGTCATGCGCCAGACGAAGATGAATCCCGGGCGGGGGCGAGGATTCCGCGGATTCGGTTGTTAACAGTCCGCGGCGACTTCGGCGGTAGGTGCGGCTTCCATGGAGTTCGGCGTGGCGCCTGGTCAAAGCGATGCCGCGCGGGCAGAGAGCCTGAGCGCCCGAGCGACTGGGTAAACGGATAGCGGCGCGAGGATTCGTTGCTGGCATCCGGCCGCAGGTCAGCGCTGCAAGCAGCTCCGAAACTCACGACGAAGCTCCACCATACGTGCTTGACGGTTGAAGACGAGTACTGGGTACTCGGGCCCACACGTCAGTCTACCAGGGGCTGGCACACGCGGAGACGGCCAAAGAAGCGGCTGAGGCAGAGAGGAGGTAAGGCGGCTAGGGTTTTGGCGTGCAAGAGCTAGTGGGCTAAATTGAGGAGCCATGCCCATTTAGGTTTCTTCCTCTTTTCTTTTTTTTTCTTTTATGTTTTCCATTTCAAAGTTCAAATGGATTTAAATTGTTGGTTTGAATCTCAGACTTTCAAATATCAAATAGAGTTCTAATGCTTCTTTTACTTGGTATGATATTATTTATTTGTTATTATTATTTATTCCCTTCCCGTTTATTTATTTATAGAAGGAAAAATGACTTTATTAACATTTTTTCTCTATTTTTTTATGCATAGTTTGAGTTCAAATTTCAAATTTGAATTAAACTATTTTCAAACTTCAGGTTCTAAATTTTATAATTAAATGCATAACCAAAAGTCCAATATGATGCAATGGTTTAGTTGTGTCTTAGTGAAGTTTTACTCATTTTTAAACATGATCAGTCACATGTGATGATAAATGGAGATACACACACATATATAAAAGAAACAATTTCTCCTTTTGTTCTCCCTAACAATTTGGATATTACAAATCCTACCCCCCTTAACAGGAATCTCGTCCTCGAGATTTCGGAAGGACTAGGGAAAAGATGTGGAAAATCTATGCGAAGCTCTTCTTTTGTTTCTCATGTTGCTTCATCTTCTCCATGGTGACTCCATTGCAATTTGCACATCTTTATCACCTTAATTCTTGTAACTCGAGTCAAAGTGTCAAGAATTTTGATCGGATACTCCGTGTAAGTCAAATCACCTTGAAAACTAAGGTCCTCCATTGGTAGCTGTCCCTCAGGTACCCTGAGGCACTTCTTCAGCTGAGATACATGGAATACAGCATGTACATCCGCAAGATGATTAGGCATCTCTAATTGATATGCAACTTCAACTTCAAATCTTTGTCCTTTGGAACTGGTGAGTTCTACGGTTCCATTAGCACAGTGTATATACTGCCTTTGCCTTTCTTAACATGACATACCAAGGATCACGTCTATAGTGCTCTCTTCTAACACTATAGGGGTAGCTCATCTAGGTTAGAAACATAGGGTAAGAAAGGAAGATTTGTAGACAAGGCGAGTAATTACGAGAAATGTTACTGCGGGGGATTTATTAGCTAAGTAGATTAGTGTGTTATCTACTAAAGCTAATACATTACCATATGGTGGTACATGCTAGGATGTCCATATATAATACTTCAATCAATCAAAGAAGCAAATCAGACATTTATCATCAGAACAATCGAACAACATTTTTAAACAAAGAAAATAGTTTTAATTTTGTCTTAGGTTCCCTATCTCTTAAGAAGATCATAGTCATAGGATTCCAAGGTGTGAAATCCATCTTGTCTTAGAGTAGAAAGGATAAGAGTAATCAGAGTGGAGAAGTAAAAGATGAGATCAATTCAAGATGAGGTAAGTATAGAATGAATCAGAGTAAGGTAAGTATTGAAGGGTTTAGTCCATTTCTATCTAGGTTTCGTCCTACAGTCAACATTTCCTCTGATACCACTTCTGTCACACCCGGCTTTAAGGAACAAAGCCAGGTGCATCTCATACATGCGCCAAGAAGACAACATATATAATAACAGAGTGTATAGAGATAAATGTCACAAAACATCAGAGTATTTATTACATAGCGGAAGACTTATTACAAAATAAAATAATAAAGATAAAACGAACTAAGGATCGTCGGCGCCAATGTCAACTGATAAACGCCACCTAGATCAGATCATACTCCTCGCCTTGTGGCTCCTCCTGAACCACCTGTTCTTCTCCTGTGGGGGGGTGTGAGACAGCAAGAGTGAGCTCACATACGTTCATCGCTCAACAAGTCGTGGGGAATAATGTGACATGAACTCATCAAAGGTGGGAGCTCATGGAGTGTAAGGCTTATCAAAGAGAATGGTTAAAGCTGAGCATTGCTTTTAATGTTGGTCAAACTTTTATTAGCAATTACTAGATGTAAGTAAATACCAAAACTTAATAAATAATAGAACAAAATTAATAATAAACCCATGCATATGCAAATGACAAAATTGAATTTAGGTTCCATAAATTAATCATCAGAGAGTCCTGAGCTGCTCATGACCGTGAGCTCGGCTAGTATACCAGTTTTTTTACACTCTGCAGAGGTTGTACCCTTTACCCACAAGTCATGTTACCCATCTGCCAAGGGATCGCGACTTCCCATACACCTCTACCGAGGAGGCGAGGCAGGGTAACACTATGAGGCCTTTACAAAGTTTCACTAGCTTCAGAAAACCCGCTACAGTTTATAGGAATCTCCAATGCAGGGTTCTTGTCTGACCGCCATTGCAGCAAAATCAACCAAGGACCTCCCTACACTGACCACTCCCCTACTGCCCTTGCCCCTTTCGGGTAAGGTAGTCCTCCACTAGCTTTCCTAATTAATCAGCCAAGGGCGTCCATAAACCCTTGTGGTGGCACGTGTTTCTCAAGTTAAGCTCTATGTTCCAATTAACATTAATGATCTTGACATGAACATAAATAGAATAACAAAATAACTGGAACATAGATATGATAAATAATTATCCCAAATCCATGTAAAGCAATAGCAAACTACCTAAGTGATTCAGGGGTAAACAAGGTAATGAGATAAACAATCTAGGGTAACCTATTGGGTCCCATCAAAATTAACCTATGCATGAATAAATGATATTAACGAACATTATTGGGTAAAAAGTGGTCAAGGGCACAACTTGCCTGGCACTTGAGATTCCAGGTACCAACTTGCTTTTCAGATGACACGTGTCCTCGCGCTAGTCGTAGCAATACAAACAAACATGGTATAGATAAAATTAACATCACACCAAACATAAGAATACACTGCGTAAAAATAATCTATGCGAAGCTACGAGACTAACGCAACTTGAACGGATCAAATCGGAGTTAAAACGGAGGAGATACGAATTTCCTAAGGTTTTATGTGCTTGGCATCAGATTAATTAAGAAATAAATTTTAATGTTACTTTCATGTCAAAACAGAGACACTATGTGATAAACAATAATATTATAGAATTATAGGAATTGGAATTGGTCAATTTGGAGTTCATATGCATTTTCTATGAATTAAACAAGTTTCTAGATTTATTTTTGTATTAAAAATCGATTTCTAATATTAATTTCCTATTTTCAGCTCTCTCTGGATTGGGCGCCATTTTCTGTAAAACACAGGGGCTTCCTGGTAAGTAGCCCGAGACTCAGACAATAGTGATACTGGACCGCGGGTTGATTCTTAAGTTTTCTAGGGTCTCTTCTGCGAACTGGCAAAGTGAAGGGGTATCGGCCATGATGGGCCATCGGATTAGACCCGAACGGCCCAGATTAGGTACGTGCACTTAAGTGATCAGTCTGCAACGCGAGCCCTTGGATCGGGATCCTACGGCCCATAGCCAATCCGTGGGTTGGAACGCAGAGCCAAATCTATCCGTCTATTCCCAAACCAACGGTTCCGATTTAAAGCTTCCAAGGGGTATGGCTACTTCTAATCCTGCCCGCCCACTTAGATCCAACGGTGCCAAGCCTTCTTCCCCCCAGGATCCGCACAGAGGCGGCGCCGCCCAGTGCGTGCGGTGGCGTGGTTGCCGGAGCAAGGGCATCCGACAATTTTGAACGCAAATCCTAGCGTGGCGAGGCGCTAAATGACGCGGGTACCGTGGCGAGCAAAGGGAAGGGCGAGTTACCATGGGATGTGTAGCAGTGACCTCAGTCCACGGTGCATGGAGGCCACGCAGCGGCGCACGAGCTCCGGCGACAAATTCCTGGAGTCCCCAACCTCATCTCTGCGCGGTGATGCTGCGAGCTCATTCCTAGAGGTTTGGCGAAGCTTCTACGCCCCGTGCGGTCGCCAGATTGTTAACGTAGGCCGAGCTCCATTGTGGCGGACGGATTCCGTCGGTGTTTGGGGATGGCACGAGTTGGGTAGGTAGCCAGGAGGGCAGGAAGTGCCCCCGAGAGTCCGTTTTATAGTATTTCACCAAGAGAAACGGAGGAGGAGCAGGTCATGCGCCAGACGAAGATGAATCCCGAGCGGGGGCGAGGATTCCGCGGATTCGGTTGTTAACAGTCCGCGGCGACTTCGGCGGTAGGTGCGGCTTCCATGGAGTTCGGCGTGGCGCCTGGTTGATGCCGCGCGGGCAGAGAGCCTGAGCGCCCGAACGACTGGGTAAACGGATAGCGGCGCGAGGATTCGTTGCTGGCATCCGGCCGCAGGTCAGCGCCGCAAGCAGCTCCGAAACTCACGGCGAAGCTCCACCATACATGCTTGACGGTTGAAGACGAGTACTGGGTACTCGGGCCCACACGTCAGTCTACCAGGGAGCTGGCACACGCGGAGACGGCCAAAGAAGCGGCTGAGGCGGAGAGGAGGTAAGGCGGCTAGGGTTTTGGCGTGCAAGAGCTAGTGGGCTGAATTGAGGAGCTAGGCCCATTTAGGTTTCTTCCTCTTTTCTTTTTTTTCTTTTATGTTTTCCATTTCAAAGTTCAAATGGATTTAAATTGTTGGTTTGAATCTCAGACTTTCAAATATCAAATAGAGTTCTAATGCTTCTTTTACTTGGTATGATATTATTTATTTGTTATTATTATTTATTCCCTTCCCGTTTATTTATTTATAGAAGGAAAAATGACTTTATTAACATTTTTTCCTCTATTTTTTTATGCATAGTTTGAGTTCAAATTTCAAATTTGAATTAAACTATTTTCAAACTTCAGGTTCTAAATTTTATAATTAAATGCACAACCAAAAGTCGAATATGATGCAATGGTTTAGTTGTGTCTTAGTGAAGTTTTACTCATTTTTAAACATGATCAGTCACATGTGATGATAAATGGAGATACACACATATATAAAAGAAACAATTTCTCCTTTTGTTCTCCCTAACAATTTGGATATTACATCAACCTCTCCACCGAGTTGTACTCCTTGCCCTCGACGTCGACAACGACTGCCGCCTCTGGCACTGATGTCGCCTGCTCCTCTTCTTTGGGCCGCTTCACCCTTTTCGTGATCGCTCGGCATGCTAGCATCGCCCTTAGCTGCTATCGCTCGGCCAACGATGGCCCGCCACGCTGCAGCTGCTTGCCGCTCTTGTTGTCGCACGGGAACTAGCACGTCATGCTCTCCGGTGAGGAGCCTCTGGGCGTTGCATTCCTGGCTGGCGACGGCACGGCCATCTGGGTTACCCGCGCCGCCACGGCTGCGTCGAACGCGCCGGTCGAGTCTGCGAACGGAAACAGGCGTTGGCACCGCTTCACGACGTGCACGACAGTGTCGCACGAGGTGGAGAGGATGTCGTTGGTGTTGTTCTGGTTCTCGTCGGGTGGCGTGGATCTCAGCGCACACGAAGACGCGCTTCCCCTTGAGGTCGGCCTCCGTGAGGTCCTCGACGCTCATCTTCCCCATGCTGGCCATGGCCGGCGTGCCGCGCGTGGAGGACGCCTGCTGGCACGCGAGCGCCAGCGACCGCGCCGGCTGCCACGACGCGACAGAACCTCCCTTATCACTGGGTAGATGCGAGTCGTAGTGCGCCATGGCGAGTTCGGCTGTGAGCCCCGAAGTTGAACAGGTGGTAGGCAGCTTGGTGATGTCAGTGCCATCGAAGAGAGTATCTTCGCCGAGGTCGTCCGGTCACGTAGGCGCTCCTCCATCCGAGCCGGGGACGACGACGTGCTGCAGATCCTGATGGAGGCCAGGTACAGGGACGAGCGCGGCACAACCGAGCCCGAGGTCACGGGGCTGGTGGTCGCCACCATCTTCTCCGGTAAGCACACAAGCTCGCCCACCAGCACGTGGACGGGCGCCTAGCTCCTGCGCCATGCGGAGTGCATGGAGGCGGCTCTCGAAGAGCAGCGGAGGGCTGTGGTGGAGCACGTGGACGAGGCTGGGCTCGTCGGTGGAAGCGGTGGAGGGTTTGTCCCAGTCGTCGGCGATCTCCGCGTTGGCAGCGCCATCGCCATCGAAGAGTCCGCCCCAGTTGTCAGCGGTGACGGGCTCCTCGTAGCCCAGCTCGTTGGAGTCGTCGTCGCTGTCGAAGAGGTCGACCGATGCGTGGGACTCGACTCGCGGACGCCACGACTCCAGCGCGCCGACGCGAGTTGCCGCAGTAGCCTTCACGGCGTCGATCTCGGTGTTGGTAGCCGCCTAGCTATGGATCGCACCACACTCGACGTCGGCGGTGCTGGAGAAGGCAGCATCGGCCGCAGACGTGAAGGTGGCGATGAGCTCGCCGACGCGGTGGTTGTCGAGCACCTCGTCGGGGTCGATGGGGGTGACGTCGTTGGACACTGTCCGTTCGAGCATTGTCCAATGGCGATCCTGAGCATCAAGGAGATCGCAGATCTGTTGAAGCAAGCGAGTTTGAGTCGCCAACGCCTGTGACTGCGCCTCTATCGCCCCCGGCATACTGGAATTGGCAGCACCCGTCATGGTTGCACGGCTCAACGGAAGGTGGGTAGCGTAGCGAGTTTTCCCGGAGATCAACCTGGCTCCGATACCAATTGTCAGTGACCTACTGACGATATGTATTAATTGAACTAAGAACTAGTAGCAGTTACAACAGAGGAAGCAGAAATGGATGAGGAAGACAACAGTATAGAACTAAGACGAAGACATCAGTAGAGAACTACGATACTTGACGAAGAAGAAGAACGATTCTATTGTTTCTGTATACCCATCTTTAATTGTTGTTGCTCCTTATATATTGTCAGCTAACTGGGCCGGCAAATACCATATGGACCGGGTACCTGACACTTGGAGCGGCGCAATGAGGAGACGATTCCGCCATTGGGTCGGGTGTACGGTGGGGCAGCGTGGTAGAGAAGGAAGCAAAGAGCCGTAGAGAGAGACGGACCGGACGAGCGGCGGGGTGGAAGGGGAGGCGTATTGGTGCAGACGAGACGTGCAGTGATGAACTGATGATGCTGCCAACGGCGAAATGGTGATGCGGAGGCGACTGCTCAGCTCTTCCCAGCCTCCCACGTCCGCACCACACCACAAACCACAGCTGATCGAACATCGGACCAGCTTCCTTCGAAAGGCGAGAAACAAAACAGACAACAGAAACAGCACTATATTTATTATAGACACTGTCACACTGGTTATTATGAACGACATACGGCAGTGATTAAAATTTTCATTTCCAGCCCATAGCCACCCGAGCCATGGCCTGGAATTTGCATATTTCAAGTATTCAATATTTATTTTTTCAAGGTTACATTTCTGCACTCGAAATAACTGATGAAGAAGAATAAAAATATATTGCTTTATAATAACGCTTTTTTTGTATGTTATCTGTCTCTACGTTATATTGTCATGTAACTTTTGAACTATGTTTTTTGTTTTTCAGCGCGCTCTTGTCACAGGTCGCTCAGTGTTTTAGCAAGTTCGGGTTCCGCCGCTAAATATATATACACACACTTAGTGAACATAGTTATATATATATACATATCGATAGTTGCAGGACACTGATTATTTATTTTGCGGTCTATTGATGTGCTTTCTCCATCGTAATATAAATGGAGTCAGTCTATGTTGATTATCATAGACTCCATTTGATGTATGCAGTATACTTGATGTGTTCGGAGCACTCGCGCGCGTACTGTGGTATTTTATATACATAGGGAACCTTCCACAAGCCTATTATTCCAATAATAACACATACCTCTTTTTCTAGATTATAAGATGTTTTACTGGTACATGTACAATGTTTACAATGTATTTAGATATACATACTATATCTAGGATACACAATAAAAGTAATATCTATAAAAACTAAAAAAAAATTGACTTGGAACGGAAGGAGCAGTAGACGACAAACGTACCATAGTTTGTATGGACTAGTGAATTCGAGCAAAATCTTGTCCAGCCCACATCTAAACGCAAGCCTTCCCAGGTGTAGCGCTTTTTTCAAGGCCCAACGGAAAGCTAGACTAGCCTAGTCAACGTGTTCTTGGGCCTGGCTATATCTGTTTTTTCCTTTTTGTTGGCCCGGACTATGTTTTGTGTACGTGACTATTGTTTGTGTCTCTCTCTCTCTCTACGTTTTGGTCCTCTTATTAATCGGGAAAGAGTAACGTCAACAAAGAATACGGTTGCATGGCTGGCATGGCAGTGGCAACTAATGCTGGGTGCGATGAGACCATCTCTCCAGCAGACCATATAAACGGTCGTGCAAAGTATTATTTTGCACTGTAGATTTCACTGTTTGTATAGTAGAGTTTTAAATAGTGAGTGAGATATGGAACAAGATAGGAAGCTTGCTGGAGTGTATGTTGTATATGTACCTACTTTCACGGAAACGGCTGAAAACAGGACGTATGTAGTGTATACACATGGAGAGAGAAACCAAAAAAGGCAAAAGTAATAGAGTCTGTTTAAATGCACATGACTAAAGCAGTTTCAAACACCCTCACTTGTTCCAAACAATATTTCAAGTAGCTTAGCCTCACAGATTCAAAAAGGGCCAGAGTACTCTGCAGTTAGGGTCGAGTTGCAGAAAGCCTGAACCCTGAAGCGGCTCCTGAAACCAAGCGCGCGCGCGCGGGGCCGGAAACTTGTCTTTAAGCAACTACTACTACTAACTGAGTAATTAATTAAGCAAAGGCCAAGCGCGCACGAGAACAAAGGCAGCTGTGGCGACTGTCGAGCGAGACCATCGAGCAGATAAGATTCTCCGTACCAAGGCCGGCGCGTGCGGATTTTTATTTTCTCACCAAGTTTCGGCGACCCCATCAACCCTCCGCTTTGCATCAGCTGCCTTCCTGTCTGGCCATCTTCCTTTCCTTTTTCTTTTTGTACTTTGTCTTTGGATTGGACACCGGCTTTAATTTGCAAGAGAGAGATCGAAAGGCCATATTTCCATGACCAATTCTTTGGCGTGCCCTGGCCCCTGGCTAGCTAGCTAGCTAGCTAGCCAGCCAGCTCGTTTGGCACCGTATATCCTGCCTTTATATCCTTTTGATCTCGACGAAAGATCTGTGCCTCTTTTTTTCGCCTCCTTTCTTCTCTGTGCGTGTTTTGTCTTACTGAAAGCACGTTTTCTCCTCCCTTTTTCACCTTTAGTGGAGTGATCGAGTGATTCGCATCATACTATAGGATCTGGGATATGTTTGGAGCAGCTTTTGTTTTTTTTTCAATGGAGAGCTTGTATAATAGCCTAAATTTCTGGATAATAATTTTTACGGAATCGGCTCTCACAAGAAAAGAAAAAAAAAACAGCTGCCAAAAGGCAATTCTGACGGCTAAAGAAGGCGCCGAAACAAACATGTCCTGCTATCTCTCTTGGCCTTGGCTTGGCTAGCTAGGTTGTGCGGTCTGCCTCGGCTAGCATTTGCGAGGCAAGAGACACGCACCACCAGCTGATGTGGGCCATGCAATGATGCGTCGGACGCGGATGGGCTCCTCCTGGTGGGTGGTTTTGCTTTGGTGTGTGCACCTTTAGTTTTTTTTTTTTTTTACGCACATCATACTGCGTGAGAAGGCCGATTAGGTTTTCGTTTCTATAGCTACTCGATCGTACGTACTACGTACATAACATAACTGGTTCTGGTTGTCCGCCTCGCCTCGCCTCGCCTCGCTCGATCGAACGGGGAAATCAGCTCCGATCCGGTGGCGAAAACGACGTGCATGGCTGCTTTTTCTCTCTCGCAAGTGACAGGCGACATTGCTAAATATCTCAATTATTCTCTACAGGATGTTCATTACTACCACTAATAAATGTCGTCAGTTCCGCCATGCTTCCGACCTACAGTTTCGTATGTATGCGACGAGTTACCGGTTTACCTTACAGAGTGCACGTACGGGCGTCACAATATTCGCCTAATTCGTGATTGACTTAGGATCGATATGTTTAATTTAGTTCAGCTTTGTAAACCAGATCCACTCCAAAATAAATCTATAATTGTTGGACACCAAAATGAGAGGACGGTCCGGCCCATGGGCCCGGACGGTCCGCGTGTCCCGAGATTAGATTAACTCGGATGTTTATCCTTATCTCGTGCGTGGTTATCCATCTAATCACGTGGGAGTTTGTTGGCTATCTTTTAGGAAAAGGTCCAGACCTCCTCTCCTATAAATATAAAGGGGTACGGCCGATTGAGAACCTCCGAACACATTCCAATCGAACCAATTATCTTATTTACTTTTCCTGCCCTAGGAGTAGATGTAGCATAGTCTAGTTGTAGTCTTCCACATATCCACCTCCACCCCTATTCGACTCTACGTCGTCTAGATCCGTCTTGGGTGGCCTGCCGATCCCAAGACGACCCTAGGATCTCACCCCTTCCGGGGAGCAAGATCTAGTTGTTCATCCAAGAAGACTTCTTCCTCGATTTGATCTCTTAATTCCTAGGCGACTCCACGTCGTCTGGGGACGCCTCGGGTGACCTGTCGACCCGGAGCACCTTAAGATCTTTCCCCCCAGGGGACAAGATCTAGATTCCAGCAAGGAGGAGGAAGACGACCCTGTCGCCAGGTCGCGGACCGTCCGGCCCAGAGCTGCGGACCGTCCGTTGTGACGCAGGGAAGACACCGCTCCTGCGCCCAGGTCGCGGACCGTCCGGCCCAAGGCTGCGGACCGTCCACGCCTGACCAGAGGGCACCGCCACGGTTCTTGTTGAGTGTTTTGGCGCTCCAAAAAGGCGCCAACATACTTTTTGGCGACTCCGCTGGGGACAAGGTTGCAGATCTACAAAATCAGGCTTACATGGCCGATTCTAAAGATCTCAACAGTGCTTCTCCAAATAGCAACACAAGGCTGACTAATTTATCGGCCGCTGAGCATAAAAAGATTAGAAGATGACATGAAGAAAATAGATGAGGAGGTCCACCTACAAAAGGATCAGGTGCTCAAGGTGGCGGACAAGTGGTACCTCTCGCACTTCAAGGTAGACTGCCACCAGAAGACCGTCCAAGAGAGGGAGATAAATACCGAGTATATGTTAGCCGTGCTGCAACAGCTCCCCACGATAGGTGATGTCAGGTCAGTTGATGATATTCCATTTATTAAAATTTCTTTTGATAATCAAATTAAAAGTATCACAGAGGATATAGAAAGGATGGCGCATGCATTAGGAAAAACACACATGCCTAGTTTTTTATCACATAAATTAGGCGCCAAAACAATTGTGCCAAACACATCGGCAACAAATGGGTTTCCCCAGCCATATTCTGGTATGCCGATGGACTCATATCCAGGACGACCGTCACCACCATCTTCGCTAAATGGTGAGTCAACTCTGAGCGCGGCCGGACCGTCCGCACATAATAGCGGACCGTCCGGCCCTCCGTCAGACCGTCCGGCACCCTACGCCGGACAGTCCGGAGTTACACAGAGCCCGCCACAAGGGTCACAGGTGTTGCCTGACGTGACCGGACCGTCCAAGGATAGTACCGGACCGTCCGATCCACCCGCGGACCGTCCGACTGTGCAGGTCGGACCGTCCGGGGCACCAGAAGTCACCTGTGATCCGCCTAGTGCGGAAGGCCGACATAAATATAATCGGCCACCCAAGCCCCAAGAACCAAAAAAGTCACATGTCACTGAGCTTGTTTGGCCCACTAAGGCCAAACCTTCTGTTCGCTCTTACCCGCACTCGACACAAAAGGAAAAGGTTAAGTTCACATTTAATATTACTAAATGTGATAAAATATTTGATGAGTTGCTTAAACATGGTAATATTAAATTGTCACATGTAATTCCTAACAATTCAAAGGGCGTGTTTATTGCAAATGGCATGGCTCCTTTCTCCATAACATCAGTGATTGTGTCGTCTTCCGTCGGCAAATACAATCGGCTATAAACGAAGGCCGGTTGAGGTTTCAAAAAGAGGTGAAAATTGACAGGCCGTCTGTTCCTGTCACCACATTAGAGCCAACGAGCAAAAATGCCATAATTCGGCCTTGTGCAGCCGATAAAAGTAAAAATAAAAATATCGTCATTGGTGATCCTCGCACACCAAATATGTCACGCATAATGGTTACTCTAAAGGCTCCGGACAAAAGAAAGACCGGAGGCACCGGGGGGCAAGCACGATCGGACACCCGATCACGGTCGCCTGTCATGCGTACGCCGGACGATCCGGGTACTAAGGCCGAACAGTCCGAGACAGGCGCGGACAGTCCGGCTATGATGACCGGACGGTCCGCAGATGGTCAGAAGCAACAACCTCAGACCATCGGACCACAACGTTCCAACACAAGTGTTAGGAAACAAAACACTACTAAGACGTCTGGACGACTCAGTAGAGTCGGCCCTACTTTTGGTCAGTTGCTTGCCAAATATATGAAGAAGGTCGTTCCACACAACCGGCCAATAAAACAAACGAAGTCAAAAGGGCGACATGTGCGAAAGCAAAAGCCGACTAAACGGACCCAAAGGGTAGCACAACCAAGATCGCCTTATCATCCTCCTCCAGGGATAGCATGGTGCGTCCCATTCTATCCATCGCCGATGTGTTGTCCTGCTCATGTGTGGGGTGGTACGGCGATGAATTTGTATTACTGGCCCAATCCGTTTGCTTATTTGGGCTGGGGGGCACCACAAGTTTTTGCTTATTGACAGGTTGATCAGATAGACATGGCCGAAGAGGATGCGATCCGAAACGACCTCTGTGCATTAAAGTCCCATCAAGTATTTATATTATCTGATCGCAAGAGCCGATGACTTGCATCGAGCTGAGTCCTTACTTCGGGAAAAAAACCTCATGAGGTCAATTGTTTCTGAAGTTTTCGCTAATGCTTTTGGTTCGCCAAGCTCCACCAAAAGGCAGGGGGCATATGTTGGACACCAAAATGAGCGGACGGTCCGGCCCATGGGCCCGGACGGTCCGCGTGTCCCGAGATTAGATTAACTCGAATGCTTATCCTTATCTCGTGCATGGTTATCTATCTAATCACGTGGGAGTTTGTTGGCTATCTCTTAGGAAAAGGTCCAGACCTCCTCCCCTATAAATATAAAGGGGTACGGCCGATTGAGAACCCCCGAACACATTCCAATCGAACCAATTACCTTATTTACTTTTCCTGCCCTAGGAGTAGATGTAGCATAGTTCTAGTTGTAGTCTTCTACATATCCACCTCCACCCATATTCGACTCTACGTCGTCTAGATCCGTCTTGGGTGGCCTGCCGATCCCAAGACGACCCTAGGATCTCACCCCTCCCGGGGGGCAAGATCTAGTTGTCCATCCAAGACTTCTTCCTCGATTTGATCTCTTAATTCCTAGGCGACTCCACGTCGTCTGGGGACGCCCCGGGTGACCTGTCGACCAGGAGCACCTTAAGATCTTTCCCCCCAGGGGACGAGATCTAGATTCCAGCAAGGAGGAGGAAGACGACCCTGTCGCCAGGTCGCGGACCGTCCGGCCCAGAGCTGCGGACCGTCCGTTGTGACGCAGGGAAGACACCGCTCCTGCGCCCAGGTCACGGACCGTCCGGTCCAAGGCCGCGGACCGTCCGCGCCTGACCAGAGGGCACCGCCACGGTTCTTGTTGAGTGTTTGGCGCTCCAAAAAGGCGCCAACAATAATCTCAATCAAATGTGTACAGCAACACTAGAATTTTGAAAATCCACAGATTCCTATAGATCCTTTTAGAATCACCTCCTACCATATTTCTGTTTGGACCAAACATATTTATGCTACATCTGGTACGGAAGGCCGCAGCCTATGTATATATCTACGTTAATTTATATGGGTTTTTAAACGGACTAGAAGAAAAATAGTTTTAGTTTTATTAGATCATAACCTTAAACAGTGTCTTAAATGAGTGTTATATTTTGAAATATATGGCCCAACTTGTAAAAAATATCTCTGACGGTGCCTCTTATTTTACTAATTTGTATTATTATTATTATTATTATTATTATTATTATTATTATTATTATTATTATTATTATTATTATTATTATTATTATTATTATTATTATTATTATTATTATATAGCACACCATTAAGTGACCTAAATATACTAAACTTCTGGACTAGTGGTCTATCCTTATTTTCTACACCATTCTGAATACTTTTCTTTCCTCGTAGTGCGATTTAATTTCTAACTTACATGATTTAGGGTTTTATCGTTAGAGCGCAATTTGTTTTTGTATTATAAACACGCTAAATAATGTAGTATTTTAATTTTTTTTATTTTTGGTGCACTGCTGCTATCCCATCTGGAAGCTCCTACACCTAGTACAGTAAAGTCCACTCTCCAGTGCCGTCCATATTGCGTTTTGCTTCCACCTCCCCTTCCACTTCCTCCCGCCCGAATTCCACGGCCGTACGCTTCCGTAGCACCCACGGTACGGAACCGGGGACGCATCGAGCGCGGACCGCTGCGCCTGCCGGCCACCCACCACCGCTGGCTCCGTACGCGCACGTGGCGCCCCGGTCCCACGCGGCCTCCCAGGAATCCCCATCCCACCACGGACCATCCGCCGCTGTCCTGTCATGTGCGCCTTCCGATCGACCATGGACGGTGCTGGTGGGCCCTAAGGTATTTATTTGTTTTCCAATGTTCCGATTCAACGAGCGGGTGACTGACTGATGGATGGATGGATGGATGGATGGGTACCCGACTACTAGTAGTACCCGTAATTAACTGCCAGGTGATCCCCATCACATTAATTAAACCCGCGCGCGCGTACTGTATACGGTAGTAGACGACTGTAGACCGTAGACGGGCGGGCGTGTGTGTACGCAGGACCGACCTAGCGTGTGGTGTGTGAGCCGATCCTTTTTTTTCTTTTGTATTACTAATATCATTATTATTATTATTTTATTTACACGTGTACTACTATCTAGAAGATAACACTGGTAGGTAGTCCTTTTTGCGAGGCCGAGAAACGTTTTAGGGCCTGTTTGTTTAATCTCATAGATTATATAATCTAGATTATTTTTGGAGGATTATATAATCTGGATTATATAATTTTGATTATATAATCTGAGTAGTACCGTTTGTTTATCCAGATTATTTGAGTTGTTAATAGGATTCTTTTGTATGAGGAAGACAATAATGCCAATGGTGGGTTATAATGGCAATAGTGGGTAATTTCTAGGAAACTTGAAAGGGTAGTGGGGAAGTGGGAAAAAAATAATCTGAAATAAGCACCTCCTCATTTGCTTATGGATTATCATAATCCAAGGGGTTAGATTATATAATCTCGGCAAATAAGCTGGACTGTTTGTTTGCCTCTTAGGATTATTTAATCAAGATTATATAATCTGAGGGGTAAACAAACAGGCCCTTACTTTGGAGGAGGAAAAAACTGGCCTCATCGGTTCACCGGCTGACGACCGGCGGTGCGCGTTCCGTTCCCGAGTGTGGTGTGGCGTGGCTGACGAACGGCCGTGCGCGTGTTGAATTACATGTGCGCACCATTGAATTTGCGAGCCATCCCCATCCATACAGATCGAATGGCGCAAGGGTAATTTGGAAAGGAGAGGTCGTATATGGTGGACGAGCGAGGAGGGAGACGAAGAAACATAGGTTGCGGTAGACATTATTATTCTAGAAATATTTCCTTGGTTCTGGTATCAAATTGATTGAATGGCTCAAAGGCTCTGTTGACCCTGTAGATCGTGGCATGCTGTCAAAACCAACCACTGTCTTAGAGCATCTCCAACAACAAACTCTAAAATAGAGTCCTAAAATTTGAAATAGGACCATATTTAGAATGTTTAGGGTCTCAAAAAAATGTTTACTCCAATAGTTAGGCCTTAAATAATGCTATTTAGGAAATAAATCATAATATTAGGAAATAAATGGTTGGAGATTAAGTGGAAATGAGGATAGGGCTCCAGTATATGGGTACTATATTTAGGACCCGAGAGACCGAGCCCTATAACCATTCGATGAAATTTTATAAAATAGGGCCGCTGTTGAAAAGAATGTTTTATGGTTTTGAGCCCTATATTTAAAATAGGACCATGTTTAGAGCCTCTCTTAGAGATGCTCTTACAATACTATACTTTTGCAACTGTCGTGATAATACTATAGTTTGGGCCGCAGCTCCCAAAAAATCCATGGTTTTGAAAACATTTGTTCGGATACAACAATGTAAACCATAGTATTAGACAGAAGTTAGCCATGCCTTGAAAACTTTGGATCAGAGTGAAGTATCTAATACTCAAAAAACACCATGGTGTCTAGAATACCATGGTTTTGGAACACATAGTTTGCAGGAATGCTACCAACACCCGGGCCCCATGACATAAATTACTATGGCATTACTCGAAACCATAGTATTACATAGAAACCGTACATAATACTTTACTCCAAAACATATCGTATATAAGATACGCGGCGCCTGTCTTGTTACAGGGCGTCCCCGACCCGATTTTTCCTTCTCACTACAACTGCATGCCTACACACAAAACACAAGAGTCGCAAGCAACAACAAATCTCCCTGCTGCCACTCGGAGCACGTACCTTGTTGCGCACATAATAGCTACTACCTTGTGTGATCAGGATATGAGCGCGAAGAACCGTAAGGAAACGCTACACAGATCGAGTCACGTATGCAGTAAAAGAAAATCCAGCGAGGTACCCTATCTAATACTCTAAAGTTTAGAGAGATTATTTACCGCGTTCGCTTCCATGCTACTGAGTAGTCTAGAGGTGGGACCAGAGGCGGGGACGAAGGCGGACCCCCACGGGAGGCCGGAAGGAGGGAGATGAAAAATAAATAATACAATATATGGTATTGATATATGATAGAGATTTAAGATAAATATGACTATAGAAAATTATTAGATAGAGCCGTAGAGGATGCCGGTTGATTAGGATCAAAATATTCTTTTTAAGTAAAATTTTAGTATTGCATGAGGCCCGCCCGCCCCTGACCGCGGTCGGCGGTCTCCGCAGCAAGATACCTGTGTGGGCAATTCAGAACCTCGGCATGTGATTGCACAACACCCTACCCTAGAAAAAGGTAGGGAGGTTTTGGCAAGCATGCAAAAGCAGCACAGTCGTAGCTAGCGCAGCATGTGGCGTGTGTAGTGTACGTAACTGCGTGTCCAACTCCCAACTTTTGGCATGTGCGTTCAGGCAGCAGGATTGGCGTCGGAAAAAAAGAGGCCTTTTCACTCTTCATTGCCAATGCCAAGTACTATACCGAGCTCGTTGCCCAACCACCACAGCACCTCATTGGTCCGCGTCCGCGATCTTGTGACGGCTCTACCCTACCCTACCCAAGCCCCAAGCGCTCCTCGATTCCTCGTTTCACAGTCACAGGGAGTAGTAGTAGCAGTGCGTACGTGGCTCATTCCGTAGCAGGCGTGAGCGTGAGGACCCAACTGTCTGGCTGGGACTGGGTCTGGCTGCAGGCTGCGTCTGAAGCAGATTATTCGTATCGTAATCCATCGGTCCAGGTCCAGTCCAGGCCCTCCGGCGTTGGGCGGCGGCCCGGGGACCGCGAGCGACGCGCGAGCCACACGCGCCGCCGCAGAAGATCTAGCAGCTGGGCCCGCGGGGCGGTGCGCACGACGCGGACGGCGGTGTTGGGGTGGGTGTGGCCGTAGCTACGGAACCGTACCGGCGCTTGTACCCGCCTCACCTTCCCCCCACGTCGCCGTCGCCGCTCTGGACTGGATGCCGCTCTGCGGCGGCCGGCGGGGGAAAGAGTACAACAGCAGCCAGCCTGTGGCACCATGTGGCCAGTTCCCTTCCACCGACACGACACCGACCGGCAGCAGACGACACAGGACAGGGCCGCCGCCGTCCCAGTTATAAGTTTTTTTTTTATAATCAAAACATCTCAAATTTTAACCAAGCGGAAGAATCTCATCTCACGGCCTCACGGGCAGGCCTATAGAGTCCTGACACCGTTGCCTGGGTTGCTAATCAGTAAAAACAAAAAATATAGCCCTGCTGCTCCGTACCAGGGTTGTCCTCCCGCGCGGCCCCGTACAAATGGCGTGCGCCACGAGGACGTGGTGGAGTGGAATGGAATCCAGCGTAGCGGCGGAGTCGTCCGGGCGTCTCGCCGGCGGCCGGCTCTCCGTCCCGTACTGGCTGCAGCGCATGCATGCGTTCGGTCCAGATGTATCCACCGGCCGTATAGCCATCGGGAGCATCGTCTCCGCTCCACGGCTATAGCTGCCTTTTGTACGCACGCAGGCAGCTGTATATAAATAAATAGTAAGTAATATGCTGTCGTCAGTGCTGCTAAACACACACCTTGAAGTGAAGAACGACTGACCGATTCGTGTGAGCCTGCCTGTTAAAGCTCCGGTCCAGATGTAATGTAACCAACTTGGGATATTGAAGAAAAAGGCCGATGAGCGACTCCATATTAAACCACATATCCTAAATTGCTCGTTTAGGTAGGATCGTGACAAGAGATATTCGAATTAATGAACAACATATCCGAGGCCGTCGCCGTCGCCGTCGTGGGATCAACTTTCTTTCTTTTTTTTTGTTTGCTTGATAAAATATTCTCCCCCCTCACCCTCTTGGTCTCTTGGATGCCATGAGTTGCGATCCGAGCAGGACCGATCCATCATGCATGTGCCATTTCGTGCATGGGAATGCGTGGCCCGCGGCATGGTGGGTGTGCGTCCTGGTGCGTACAGGTGTACACCGCACATGCGCACGCTACTTTACCTACGCTAATTATCATCAACAAGGTGCTGCTTATTGCCTGCCTAACTGTTTGGCGTCGAGCAGCACTCTTGTTTGGCGATACGAGTGGTTTATTGCACAGATCATTCATTCAGTTCGTTGTTACGTTCAGCTATTTCCTCTTCTCCATACAGTACACAACTAGTCATATATCCAAAGCGCTAAATATCGTGCGTGTACGCGCGCGCTCTCTGTCTCTACATATGCTTTTCTTTCCAACCACTCATTTCTTTTTCAACATACTTATTCCAAAATTCAAAATTTTAAGACATGCGCAAACGACCTTTAGTGATAAAACAAATAAATCATAACAACGTAAATAATAACTCATGTTTTTTTAGTAATACGAATGGTTAAAGTTTTTTTTTAGAAAAAAAAAGTCAACAGTGAGATGTATTTATCAACTGAGGGAGTAATAGCAAACTGGAGTAGAACACTCTTTGGTGCTGTTTGGTTCAGCACCCGGAACGCTAAGGGGAATGGAGTGGCATACCGTCGTGATTTGATGCATTGAGCAAAATCACTGTCGTACTTTGTTTGATTAATGGACAAGTTGTCGTGTGTAGCTTTGAGAATGGATAACGCCGATTTGTGAAGGGGTACCGTCATTGTATAGAGCGTGTGACGACCATCACATAAATGGTCCGCCCCTAAAACTGCACACAAGTTGCGTAAACCCCAAGCAATCCGCGTGGATTACTCAGGGGCTCGGGAGATGTAGGTAACAGATGCGCTTGCGCACACCCGAGATTTCGATCATCAGCAAGAAGTGAGGCAACAATAAATGGACGCATGTCCAGTACGTGACGACCATCGCAGAAAGGGTCTATCCTAAAATTGCACATAAATTGTGTAAACTCCCAAGCAGTCCGCATGGATTACTCGGGGGTTATATTTAGCAAATGCACTTGCGCGCACCTAGAAAGGTAAATTCTCAACGAAAGACTCTGCGCAACTCCAAGAAGTCCCACAAAGGCTCTGGTCTGCTGTCGTGTACCCAAGAATCGGGTGCCTAAAGGAGGCCCCAAAACTTCTTCAACGAACCACTTGTCGACTGGCCAACCCTTTGCCGAGCAACCCTGCGAGGCAATGTAGCCGACCAACCTACCGCCGAGCAACCCCGTTGAAAGGGAAATGGGCTTAAAACATTTCCTATAATCAATTTTGGTGTTTGACGTCCATTACAAACCACGTGGACTAACTAGTTTGCCTAGTTGTCTTTTATCTCAGGTGCATAAGGTTCAACATAAACCAAGAAAGAAATTAAGTTGGGGACTCAACCAAGTTTGGAGCAAAGACTATCAATGGTGCTGCTAGTGGCGCACCGTACACTATCCGGTGTGCACCGGACACTGTCCGGTGCCCAGGCCGAGCACCTCATCAACTAGCCACTCTCGGGTTTTCCCTAGAGTTGCTTCGCTATAATTCACCGGACTGTCCGGTGTGCACCGGACAGTGTCCGGTGAGCCAACAGAGCAACGGTCACCTACTCGCAATGGTCGACTGCAAAAGTGAACAGTGCGTGGTCAGAAGTCAGAGCAAGAAGTCAGAACGCACCGAACATGTCCGATGTGCCACCGGACTGTCTGGTGAAGCTAGAAGACAAAGGACTTCAACGGTCAACCGCTCCAAACCCCAACAGCCAGCTGACGTGGCACGCACCGGACACTGAACAGTGCCATGTCTGGTGCACCATCGGACTGTCTCGTGCGCCATCGACAACAACGACTAGAGTAGTGGTTGGGGCTATAAATACCCCCCACCACCTACATTCAAGTCATCCAAGTTTTCTGAACTCAACATTCAATACAAGAGCAAAAGACTACACTCCAAGACACAATCAATAGATCAAATCCTCTTCAAGCCCCTAAATCAACTCAATTGCTTAGTGACTTGAGAGAGGGTGTTTTGTATTCTTTTGTTGCTGAAAGTCGCCTAGAGGGGGGTGAATAGGCAAATCTGAAATTTATAAACTTTAAGCACCACTACAAGCCGGGGTTAGCGTTAGAATTATAATCGAGTCCGAAAGAGAGGGCGAAAAACAAATCACAAGCAAATAGTGAGAGTGACACGATGATTTGTTTTACCGAGGTTCGGTTTTTGCAAACCTACTCCCCGTTGAGGTGGTCACAAAGACCGGGTCTCTTTCAACCCTTTCCCTCTCTCAAACGGTCACCTAGACCGAGTGAGCTTCTCTTCTCAATCAATTGGGACACTTAGTCCCCACAAGGACCACCACACAGTTGGTGTCTCTTGCTTTGATTACAAAGATCTTAGGAACAAGAAATGGGAAGAAGAAAAGCGATCCAAGCGCAAGAGCTCAAAAGAACACGACAAAACTCTCTCTTCTAGTCACTATTGCTTTGAGTGGAATTGGGACTTGGAGAGATTTTGATTCACTCTAATTGTGTCTTGTATTGAATGCATTAGCTCTTGTATTGAATGTGTTGGCTGAAAACTTGGATATCCTGAAGTGTGGTGGTTGGGGGGTATTTATAGCTCCAACCACTAAAATGGCCGTTGGGGAAGGCTGCTGTCGAAGGGTCCGGTGCGCCACCGGACACTGTCCGGTGCGCCAGCCACGTCACCCAACCGTTAGGGTTCGATCGTTGGAGCTCTGATAAGTGGGGCCACCGGACAGTCCGGTGGTGGACCGGACAGGCACTGTTCACTGTCTGGTGCGCTATCTGCGCCTGCTCTGACTTCTGCACACGCAGTCCACGCATTGTAGTTCACTGTTCACCTTTTGCAGACGACCGTTGGCGCTGTAGTCGTTACTCTGCTTGGCACACCGGACAGTCCGGTGAATTACAGCGGAGGGCATTTCCAGAAACTCGAAGGTGGCAAGTTCGGAGTTGATCTTCCTGGGGCACCGGACACTGTCCGGTGCGCCAGACCAGGGCAGCCTTCGGTTTTCTTTGCTCCTTTTTATTTGAACCCTTTCTTGGACTTTTTATTGGTTTATGTTGAACCTTTGACACATGTAGAACTTATAATCTAGAGCAAACTAGTTAGTTCAATTATTTGTGTTGGGCAATTCAACCACCAAAATCAATTAGGAAAAGGTTTTAGCCTATTTCCCTTTCAATCTCTCCCTTTTTGGTGATTGATGCCAACACAAACCAAAGCAAATATATAAGAGCAGAATTGAACTAGTTTACATAAGGTAAGTGCAAAGGTTAATTGGAATTAAACCAATTTATACATTCATAGGATATGCATGGATTGCTTTATTTATTTTAACATTTTGGACCACGCTTGCACCACTTGTTTTGTTTTTGCAAATGTTTTGGAAATTCTTTTTCAAAGTCTTTTACAAATAGTCAAAGGTATATGAATAAGATTTTGAGAAGCATTTTAAAGATTTGAAATTTTCTCCCCCTGTTTCAAATGTTTTTCCTTTGACTAAACAAAATTCCCCCTCAACGAAATTCTCCTCTTAGTGTTCAAGAGGGTTTTAGATATTAATTTTGAAAGAGGTCATACCAATTTGAAATTATATCAAAAATAAGATACCAATTGAAAAACTTCTTTAATACAAATTGAAAAGACTACATTTTTGAAATTGGTGGTGGTGCAGTCCTTTTGCTTTGGGCTAATACTTTCTCCCCCTTTGACATGAATCGCCAAAAACGGATACTTGTGAGTGAAATATAAGCCATTTTACTTTCTTTCCCCCTTTGGCAAACAATATATGAGTGAAGATTATACCAAATTGGAGAGCGGTGCAGAGTGACAGCGAAGGATGAATAATTCGATGGAGTGGAGTGGAAGCCTTGTCTTCGCCGAAAAACTCCATTTCCCTTTCAATCTAGGACTTAGCTTGAAATACACTTGAAAACCACATTAGTCATAGCACATGAAAGAGAGATGATGAAAGGTACATAAATGAGCTATGTGTGCAAAACATCAATCAAAATTCTGAGAATCAAGAATATTTAGCTCATGCCTAAGTTTGGTAAAAGTTTTCTCATCTAATAGCTTGGTAAAGATATCGGCTAATTGTTCTTTGGTGCTAACATATGCAATCTCGATATCCCCCCTTTGTTGGTGATCCCTTAAAAAGTGATACCGAATGGCTATGTGCTTAGCGCGACTGTGCTCAACGGGATTATCCGCCATGCGGATTGCACTCTCATTATCACATAGGAGAGGAACTTTGGTTAATTTGTAACCATAATCCCTAAGGGTTTGCCTCATACAAAGCAATTGCGCGCAACAATGGCCTGCGGCAATGTACTCGGCTTCGGCAGTGGAAAGAGCTACATAATTTTGTTTCTTTGAAGCTTAAGACACCAGGGATCTTCCCAAGAACTGATAAGTCCCAGATGTGCTCTTTCTATCAATCTTACACCCTGCCCAATCAGCATCTGAATATCCAATTAAATTAAAAGTGGATCCCTTGGGGTACCAAAGACCAAACTTAGGAGTATAAACTAAATATCTCAAGATTCGTTTTACGACCCTAAGGTGAACTTCCTTAGGATCGGCTTGGAATCTTGCACACATGCATACGGAAAGCATAATATCCGGTCGAGATGCACATAAATAGAGTAAAGATCCTATCATCGACTGGTATACCTTTTGATCTACGGATTTACCTCCATTGTCGAGGTCGAGATGCCCATTGGTTCCCAAGGGTGTCTTGATGGGCTTGGCATCCTTCATCCCAAACTTGGTGAGTATGTCTTGAGTGTACTTCGTTTGGCTGATGAAGGTGCCCTCTTGGAGTTTCTTCACTTGAAATCCTAGGAAGTATTTCAACTCCCCCATCATAGACATCTTGAATTTTTGAATCATAATCCTACTAAACTCTTCACAAGTAGATTTGTTAGTAGACCCAAATATGATATCATCAACATAAATTTTGCATACAAACAAATCATTTGCAATTGTTTTAGTAAAGAGAGTAGGATCAGCTTTTCCGACTTTGAAGCCATTAGCGATAAGAAAATCTCTTAGGCATTCATACCATGCTCTTGGGGCTTGCTTGAGCCCATAAAGCGCCTTAGAGAGTTTATAAACATGGTTAGGGTACTCACTATCTTCAAAGCTGGGAGGTTGCTCAACATAGACTTCTTCCTTGATTGGTCCATTGAGGAAGGCACTTTTCACGTCCATTTGGTAAAGCTTAAAGCCATGATAAGTAGCATAGGCAAGTAATATACGAATTGACTCAAGCCTAGCTACAGGTGCATAGGTTTCACCGAAATTCAAACCTTCGACTTGTGAATATCCCTTGGCCACAAGTCGGGCTTTGTTCCTTGTCATCACACCATGCTCATCTTGCTTGTTGCGGAAGACCCATTTGGTTCCTACAACATTTTGGTTAGGACGTGGAACAAGATTTCATACCTCATTCCTCGTGAAGTTGTTGAGTTCCTCTTGCATTGCCAACACCTAGTTCGAATCCCTTAATGCGTCTTCCACCCTGTATGGCTCAATAGAAGACACAAAGGAGTAATGTTCACAAAAATGAGCAACACGAGATCGAGGGGTTACCCCCTTTTGAATATCGCCGATGATAGTGTTCATGGGGTGATCTCGTTGTATTGCTTGGTGGACTCTTGGGTGTGGTGGCCTTCGACCCTCATCATCTTCCTTGTCTTGATCATTAGCATCTCCCCTTTGATCATTGTCCTCCTCTTGAGGTGGCTCCTCTTGATCTTCATTTTCATCATCTTGAGCTTTATCCTCATCTTGGGTTGGTGGAGATGCTTGCATGGAGGAAGATGGTTGATCTTGTGCATGTGGAGGCTCTTCGGATTCCTTAGGACACACATCCCCAATGGACATGTTCCTTAGCGCGACGCATGGAGCCTCTTCATCATCTAGCCCATCAAGATCAACTTGCTCTACTTTTGAGAGCCGTTAGTCTCATCAAACACAATGTCACAAGAAACTTCAACTAGTCTAGTGGACTTGTTAAAGACTCTATATGCCCTTGTGTTTGAGTCATAACTAAGTAAAAAGCCTTCTACAGCCTTAGGAGCAAATTTCTCGCGGAATACCTTTCTCTATGCCTCAACAAGTGAATTTGGCTTAGAGATAGAAAATTGAATTTGATTTGCAAAAACAAACCAAGTGGTGGCAAAGAATGATCCAAATATGCCAAATTTGAATCAAAACAAATTCGTGTTCTCATTTGCATTGATGTTGCACTTCTATATGTTGCTTTTTGTTGTGTTGGCATAAATCACCAAAAAGGGGGAGATTGAAAGGGAAATGTGCCCTTGGGCCATTTCTAAGTATTTTGGTGATTAAGTGTCCAACACATATGGTTATGTGTTAAACTATGCCAAATGGTGGACAAAGTGCAAATCAATACAAAGGTATGATTCTAGACTTAGTACATTGGTTTTTGTGTACTAACATATTTGTCTAAGTGCTAGAATCAGATAAAAGACAAATGGAAAAGACTTGGCTCGAGCAGCCAAGACTCTGCTCAGTCTGGGTGCACCGGACTGTCCGGTGGTGCACCGGACAGTGTCTGGGGCGCCAGGCTGGCTCTGGTGAAAAGGCTGCTCTCGGGAATTGAACGACGACGTACGGCTATAAATCACCGGACTGTCCGGTGGTGCACCGGACTGTCCGGTGAGCCAACGGTCGGCCGCGCAATCCGTGCGTGACGCGTGGCCGAGCCAACGGTCAGAAGGGGGCACCGGACAATGTTCGGTGCGCCAACGGCTCCAAATCTTCAACGGTCGGCTGCGCCAGAATAGGAAAGAGATCTGCACCGGACAGTGTCTGGTGGTGCACCAGAGTGTCCGGTGCACCAGTCGACAGAAGGCAAGATTTGCCTTCCTGGATTGCTCTCAATGGCTCCTAGCTGCCTTGGGGCTATAAAAGGGACCCCTAGGCGCATGAAGGAGCATACCAAGCACACTCTAAGCATTCTTGATCATTCACACTCTGTCTTTGCGCACTCGATTGGCATTCTTAGTGATTTAAGTTCCGTGTTAGTGGTGAACTTTGTGTTATTCATTTGAGCTCAAGTCTTGGCTGTGTGTGTGCGTATTGCTGTGGACTTGTGTGTGTTGCTTTTCCCACTCTTACATCTGTGCTTCTTTGTGATCATCTCATTGTAAGGGCGAGAGGCTCCAAGTTGTGGAGATTCCTCGCAAACGGGAAAGAGTAAAGGAAAAAGAACACCGTGGTATTCAAGTTGATCATTGGATCACTTGAAAGGAGTTGAGTGCAAATCTCGTCCATTGCGACGCCACAACGTGGACTAGGCAAGTGTTGTACTTGGCCGAACCACGGGATAAATCTCTGTGTCTCTTGTGCTTGTTCTCACTGCGTTAATTGTGGTTCACAAGAGCTCTCATTAGCCACTTGATTTAATTGTGCTAACACTTAATCAAGTTTGTGGCTTTAAGTTTCAAGTTTTTACAGGATCACCTATTCACCCCCCTCTAGGTGCTCTCAATTGGTATCAGAGCCGTTCTCTTCAAGAAAGGGACTAATCGCCCGAAGAGATGGATCCTAAGGGAAAGGGGATGGTGGTCAACGACAATGAGAAGGAGTCCATCTTCAACAAGCCAAGGGACGACAAAGTCAATGACTCCGGCTCGAGTCAAAAGAAGAAAGACGAAAAGAAGAAGAGGCGCATTAGGAAGGTTGTCTACTACGACAGCGACGAATCTTCCTCTTCTCAAAAGAACGACGAATACGAGGAGAAAAAGAAAACAGTTAACTCGAACTTTTCTTTTGATTATTCTCGTATTCCGCATAATTCAAATGCTCATTTGCTTTCCATTCCACTTGGTAAACCCCCACACTTTCAAGCAGGTAAACAAGTGGGAAATGCTCATCACAGCAAGAACGTGATGACTACATCAAGACCAC
This sequence comes from Zea mays, assembly GCF_902167145.1. Taxonomy (NCBI): domain Eukaryota; kingdom Viridiplantae; phylum Streptophyta; class Magnoliopsida; order Poales; family Poaceae; genus Zea; species Zea mays. The sequence goes on from NC_050102.1 coordinate 14,685,710, forward strand.
TGGAGCTGCTGCATATGGACCTCTTCGGACCCATCGCCTACCTTAGCATCGGGGGAAGTAAGTATGGTTTAGTAATTGTTGATGATTTTCCCGCTTCACTTGTGTATTCTTTTTGCAGGATAAATCTGAAACCCAAGGGACCCTCAAGCGCTTCCTAAGGAGAGCTCAAAATGAATTTGAGCTCAAGGTGAAAAAGATAAGGAGCGACAACGGGTCCGAGTTCAAGAACCTTCAAGTGGAGGAGTACCTTGAGGAGGAAGGAATCAAGCACGAGTTCTCCGCTCCCTACACACCACAACAAAATGGTGTGGTAGAGAGGAAGAACAGGACACTCATTGACATGGTGAGAACGATGCTTGGAGAGTTCAAGACCCTCGAGCGATTTTGGTCAGAAGCCGTGAACACGGCTTGCCACGCCATAAACCGGGTCTACCTTCATCGCCTCCTCAAGAAAACGTCGTACGAACTCCTAACCGGTAACAAACCCAATGTGTCATACTTTCGTGTTTTTGGAAGCAAATGTTATATTCTAGTGAAGAGAGGTAGAAATTCTAAGTTTGCTCCCAAAGCTGTAGAAGGGTTTTTGTTAGGTTATGACTCAAATACAAAGGCGTATAGGGTCTTCAACAAATCATCGGTTTGGTTGAAGTCTCTAGCGACGTTGTATTTGACGAGACTAATGGCTCTCCAAGAGAGCAAGTTGTTGATCTTGATGATATAGATGAAGAAGACGTTCCAACAACTGCAATACGCACCATGGCAATTGGAGATGTGCGGCCACAGGAACAAAAGGAGCAAGATCAACCTTCTTCCTCAACAATGGTGCAACCCCCAACTCAAGAAGATGAATAGGTTCATCAAGAAGAGGCGTGTGATCAAGGGGGAGCACAAGATGATCATGTTATGGAGGAAGAAGCACAACATGCCCCTCCAACTCAAGTTCGAGCGACGATTCAAAGGAATCATCCCATCGACCAGATATTGGGTGATATTAGCAAGGGAGTAACTGAGCGCACCTAGAGGGGGGTGAATAGGTGATCCTGTAAAAACTTGAAACTTAATCCGCAAAACTTGATTAGGAGTTAGCATGAATAAGCCAAGTGGCTAGAGAGGAGAACTTGCACAACACGATAACCACAAAGAAATCAACACAGAGATGGCACAGTGGTTTATCCCGTGGTTCGGCCAAGTCCAACACTTGCCTACTCCACGTTGTGGCGTCCCAACGGACGAGGGTTGCAATCAACCCCTTTCAAGCGGCCCAAAGACCCACTTGAATACCACGGTGTTTTGCTTTCACTTTACTATATCCCACTTGCGAGGAATCTCCACAACTTGGAGCCTCTCGCCCTTACACTTTGATGTTCACAAAGAAGCACGGAGTAAGGAAGGGATGAGAAACGCACACAAGACACGAAATCAGTGTACCAACACGCACACAAGACACAACAAGAGCTCACAGCACAACCCGACGAGTTCACAACTCAAATGGAGCTCTAGTTGCTATCACAAAGAATCAAATGCGCGGAATCGAAGTCTTGGTGCTTAGGAATGCTTGGAGAATGCTTGGTATACTCCTCCATGCGCTTAGGGGTCCCTTTTATAGCCCCAAGGCAGCTAGGAGCCGTTGAGAGCATTCCAGGAAGGCAATTCTTGCCTTCTGTCGCCTGGCGCACCGGACAGTCCGGTGCACCACCGGACACTGTCTGGTGTGGATTTCTTTCCTTCTTTGGCGAAGCCGACCGTTGGAGTCTTGGAGCCATTGGCGCACCGGACACTGTCCGGTGCACACCGGACAATCCAGTGTCCCTTCCGACCGTTGGCACTTGCCACGCGTCGCGTGCGGATTCCGCGGCCGACCGTTGGCCCGGCTGACTGTTGGTTCACCGGACAGTCCGGTGCACCACCGGACAGTCCGATGAATTTTAGCCGTACGCCGCCGCCGAAGTCCCGAGAGCAGCTAGTTAACGGATGCCAGCCTGGCGCACCAGACACTGTCCGGTGCACCACCGGACAGTCCGGTGCACCCAGACTGAGCAGACTCTTGGCTGCTTCGAGCCACTCTTTTTCAATTGCATTTTATCTGATTCTAACACTTAGACAAACATGTTAGTACACAAAAACCAATGTACTAAGCCTAGAATCATACCTTTGTATTGATTTGCACCTTATCCATCATTTGACATAGTTTATCACTTAAGCACTTGTGTTGGACACTAAATCACCAAAATACTTAGAAATGGCCCAAGGGCACATTCCCCTTTCAATCTCCCCCTTTTTGGTGATTTATGCCAACACAACATAAAGCAACTAAAAGAAGTGCAACATCAATTCAAATGAGAACACAAATCTGTTTTGAATCAAATTTGGCATATGTGGATCATTCTTTGCCACCACTTGGTTTGTTTTTGCAAATTAACCTCAATTTCCTATCTCTAAGTCAAACACACTTGTTGAGACATAACAAGAGTTGTTCCAAGAGAAATTGATCAAAGATTTCAAAAACTCCCCCTTTTCCCATAATCAAATATTCTCCCCACAAGAGACCAACTTTTGACAATAAGAGACAAACAAGAGTATTTTGACAAACAAAAACTCTAACTCTACTTTTTCAAAATTCTCAAGTGGTAGCTGATCCATATCTTGCTTTGGCCTTATTTTCTCCCCCTTTGGCATCAAGCACCAAAACGGGATCAATCTTGGCCCTTTAACCTCATTGCCTCACCAAAATCTTCAACTAAGAGTAAAAGGCAATAAGGGTACAAAGATGAACTTGGAAGTAGTTACTCTTTCATCGGAGTGCAGTGGAAGTCTTGCATGGTCCAAGTACACCTTTTCCCTTTCAAACCTCCTTTGAGACTAAATTAAGCAAACTCAAGCACACAGTTAGTCTCAAAGGGTTAAGTTGTAGCACATCTCCCCCTAAATATTTGCATCACTTGCAAATGGACTTGTGAGGTCCGGGGAGGGCTTGTACAACTTGAGCACCATAAATAAATAACAAAATGCATTAAGGAACATGATCAAGGCATAAAACACATGTATGCTACACATCAATCCAAGTTCCACGAATCTAAGACATTTAGCTCACTACGCAGCCTGCAAAAGGTCTTCTCATTTAGAGGCTTGGTAAAGATATCGGCTAGCTGGTTCTCGGTGCTAACATGAAACACTTCGATATCCCCCTTTTGCTGGTGGTCTCTCAAGAAGTGATGCCGGATGTCTATGTGCTTTGTGCGGCTGTGTTCAATAGGATTATCCGCTATGCAGATAGCACTCTCATTGTCACATAGGAGTGGGACTTTGCTCAGATTGTAGCCTAAGTCCCTAAGGGTTTGCCTCATCCAAAGTAGTTGCACGCAACACTGTCCTATGGCAACATACTTGGCCTCAGCGGTGGATAGGGCAACAGAGGTTTGTTTCTTAGAACTCCACGACACTAGGGACCTTCCTAAGAATTGGCACGTCCCTGATGTACTCTTCCTATCGACCTTACATCCAGCATAGTCAGAGTCTGAATATCCAATCAAGTCAAAGGTAGACCCCTTTGGATACCAGATCCCGAAGCAAGGCGTAGCAACTAAATATCTAAGAATTCGCTTCACGGCCACTAAGTGACACTCCCTTGGATCGGATTGAAATCTAGCACACATGCATACACTAAGCATGATATCCGGTCTACTAGCACATAAATAAAGTAAAGACCCTATCATAGACCGGTATGCCTTTTGATCAACGGACTTACCTCCTTTGTTGAGGTCGGTGTGTCCGTCGGTTCCCATTGGAGTCTTTGCGGGCTTGGCGTCCTTCATCCCAAACCGCTTGATCAAGTCTTGCATGTACTTTGTTTGGGAGATGAAGGTTCCATCCTTGAGTTGCTTCACTTGGAACCCAAGGAAATAGCTTAACTCGCCCATCATCGACATCTCAAACTTTTGATTCATCACCCTGCTAAACTCTTCACAAGACTTTTGGTTAGTAGAACCAAATATTATGTCATCGACATAAATTTGGCACACAAAAAGATCACCATCACAAGTCTTAGTAAAAAGAGTTGGATCGGCTTTCCCAACCTTGAAATCATTAGCAATTAAAAAGTCTCTAAGGCATTCATACCATGCTCTTGGGGCTTGCTTAAGTCCATAGAGCGCCTTAGAGAACTTACACACGTGGTCGGGGTACCGTTCATCCTCGAAGCCAGGGGGTTGCTCCACGTACACCTCCTCCTTGATTGACCCGTTGAGGAAAGAGCTCTTCACATCCATTTGGAACAGTCTGAAAGAATGGTGAGTAGCATAGGCTAACAATATGCGAATTGACTCTAGCCTAGCCACAGGAGCAAAAGTCTCCTCAAAGTCCAAACCTGCGACTTGGGCATGACCTTTTGCCACAAGTCGTGCCTTGTTCCTTGTCACCACCCCGTGCTCGTCTTGTTTGTTGCGGAACACCCACTTGGTTCCCACAACATTTTGCTTGGGACGAGGCACCAGTGTCCAAACTTCATTTCTCTTGAAGTTGTTGAGCTCCTCCTGCATGGCCAACACGCAGTCTGTGACGGAACCTCCCAAGTAATTAGGCCCACCTACAGTTGTCCTTGTCCAACGGACATCAGACATCCTGTAGATGTTCCTAAGTCACTTGACAAGCTCGGTATCTTTCCTTACCTCACCAGGAACGTTTCACCCGTCTTGCAGACATTACAGAACATCGGAGATAAAGAAATGCGGAAGCGAATTACATAAACTTTACATTTATTTCAAAAGCAAGCTTAAGTTATGTTATTACAGACCAGACTAAAAGTGAGTGCATAGAAGTAATATTATACAAACCAGGGAAGGCACAAACTCCTCCCGAGAAGCTAAAAGCAAAAGATCCTAAGTGGAGGACCGAGTCCTCCCGCACTTCAGTCTTGTTTTTCTTCTTTTGGAACCACCTTGGCACAGAAGCAGCAAAAGTCTGCTACTTCCTCACCTAAAAACAACGAAGGGATAAACCCTGAGTATGGAATTACTCAGCAAGACTTACCCGACTAAAGAAAAGACTCTCAAGGGTATGCTGGTTATGTGGGAGTCAAGGTAAGGCTTTTCAATCATCAATGACTCTGTTTTTGCAGAAATGCTTACTAAAGTGGATCCTTAAAAATCCAATTTTATTTGTCAAGTTAGGTAAAATTACCTGCACTAGAGTTCTTTCTACCCTAGTTCAATCACTGGTCCTGCACTAGCCAATTTCTTAACAAAAGCCCATCGTCTTTAGTGGAATGCTACGTGTAGGGTAGTGACCAAGTCTTCATAACCGCGAAGGTACGGCGATCCGAATCGATTATACTCAGCTGAGGATCTCCAATCACACAACATATGTAGCACTTAACCCTTGCATATGTCAACCCGCCACCGGGGTTCTTAAGACCGGATCAGGTTCACGCAGACCGAGAGCACAGATACACCACCGTCCAGCCTCTTGCCACGGAGGGTACACGCTACTCTCGCCACCGCTCCACGCCCATCTCATGTTGTCTTATTCCGGCCTTAGTCTGCCCGAGGCAAGGCTTACCCATGACGAGGCATGTGACCAGTTAAAGGGTCCTCGATCATCAAGCCTACATCGACAAGGTCCTTAATCGACTCAGACGGAGACACTACACCGAGACTCTCTTCTCGTGCAAGTCACCCGCCCGGTCTCAGCTTAATTATTTCAAACCCAAAGTTTGGTACCTGGCAGAGGTACATCTTTACCGATGTTGAACCTATCAAGGCCTTTGATAGATCCATCATCAAGTTTTATTTTCGAAAAACATCCCACCCACTTTGCCACATCATATTTTGTAAAAACAAAACCTTTTGTTTTTCTAAAGCAAAGCTAAGCATCAAAAAGCTTTTGTAAAACAGGTGATCAAGGAAGGTAATCAAATTCAAGGAAGGTAATGCAGGAATGGTTTTATCAAGCAACTCCTATTACCTAATGCAGCAATCAAGTGAGAAAGATTTTAAAACAACAAGGAAGGTGGCAAATGCACCGGGGCTTGCCTTCGTTTACAGGTGATTCGGGTTCGGATCCACAGATATCGAAGTAGAAACTATTCCCGGCCTGGGAATCCGAAGGTGGTGGTGTCCTGTCTTCGGTGACTTCTATCTCTTCTTCACGTTCTAATCATAACCATACATAAGTATAAGAATGGATGCCATGGGATGCTCATGAGGATGCAAAGATAGCATAAACTTTTTATTTAAGTCTTGAATACAACTTTCCTTCACGGAGTTCCGGGAACTTAGGGTTTCCGGAGTCGGTAAAGGAGTTCATAGGGCAGGGGGGTGTTTTGGGGTTTGGTGATCAAACAAGGTCCAAATCAATTCAAACTCTACCCAAGGCTTCTAAATATTATGAGGAACTCATATAAAAATTTTGAGCATTTTTGGACTTACCATTTGTTTTCTAAAAATCCATAACCAACATTTTTAACCACTTTAAATTCCCTAAAATTTCTTACTTTCCTTAAAAATCACAAACTTATTTTTACTAAATTCTAGAGAAAATAACAAACCTAGGAAAATTAGTTTCACAATTTTAGCATTTTTCTACATTTTTCTACATATTTTTAAAGCTCTACTGTAAAAAGAAAAAGAAAAAGGTTTCAGCAGTAATGGGCTAGATTCAGCCCAGGCGGCCCAGATCCACGCGGAATCGCGCGCGCGTCCGCGCCCGCGGGGCGAGTTTGCGCAGAGGCCCTCGGCGTTTTGGCTAACTGGAGATGGGTTCGGTTACTGTTTTTCTGAGTCACTGACGATTTGCACAGAGATCCCTCAAGTTCTAATTCTTCACAGTGCTACGCCCCGATGTCGCACGGCGAGGTCCGATCACCGGCGAGGTTAGGCCGGCCGGATTACGCAAGGATTGGCGCTCTCGAGCGGCAGACACCAAATCAGACCCCCTCCGAGCATTTCCCCTAAGTTAATTGCACGATTGGTGACCCATTCCGCTCTGCCCACGAGGACAGCGAAGGTTATGGACACATGCTCGTGTTCCCGGCGATGGGTGGCGGTCTGGTCAAATTAAAGGGGTCGGGGAGCATCGCAGATGTATGAGAATGCTCAAACAAGGGAGCAGAGGACGGGAACTGACCGGAGTTGGGCTGGCGACGGTGAGCTCGGTTTCACGGGGGCGGAAATCGGATTTGGGGGAAACTCCGAATTCGAGCACACGAGTGGATGATTGTGGCCGATTAGCGGTGGTTAGCTAGTTGACTACCTCACGGAGCTGGACACGGGCTCAATTTATAGGGAGGATGGGCGGTGGTCGTGAATTTCGAGCAAGACGCGCGGCGGTCGGAGGTGGAGAAGAACACTGGCGCAGTGAATACGTGTTCAACGTCGTGGCAGCTATTCCGGTGAGCAACGGGGAGCTAAAGTGAATCGTGGCGATGCAGTGGCGAGGCTCGGACACGCGGCGCAAGGCCGAGGGGCGGTGATCATCGGCGTAATTAGCCAGTTCCGCCACGGTGAATGCTTGTACGGTGGCCGGAATACTTTACTGGCCGGAGTTATCCACGGCGATGATCTCCAAGTGCTATCCGGTTGATTTGGTCACGAGTCACGGCGGTGATGGCACGAATCTTTGCGCAGGGAGGTCGCCGGCGGTGAAGTTTGCTGCGCTGGCGATCTGATCCATGGGACACTGTACCATGGAGAGCACCCATCAGATGAACTGACAGAGCGACTTGGAGCACGATTTTCTCTCAATTTTCAATGGTAACATACTCCATGCTCTGCAGCAAAATTGTAGAGCTATAGATCAGCTACAGGTTTGTCACAGCAGCCATGGGCAGATTCTTGCTGGATCATAGTTGAATTTATGCTCAAAGTCGTAGTGATTGCACTGTCTGTCTGAAAATTCAGACCTTAGTAACCTGACAATCCAACTTTAGACTTAATTATCACTAAATTCTTCTTAACAACTGATCTCACATTCTTAAGCAAAGTTGTTCTCCTATGATTGGTCTTCAACTTTGATGTGGTGACCTAGGTGAAAGTGCATTCATCCCTTTTGTGAGTTTTGGTGATTTGGATAACAACACATTTAAAGGTCTAACAAGTTTGCTAAGTGTTGAACAGGAAATTCAGTATGATGAACATACTTGAATAGTGTATAATGATCAGTGAACAAGGTTCAACACAAGGTCAAATAACCAGTGAGACAATGCAAATGGATATAATATGGTCTCTATATTGGTTTGAATATATGGACAAGTCCTAAGAAATCACTATGCATAAATATGATCATAATAGAGGTTGAAGTGATTAAGAGGATTGGTCAAGCCAAAGTGAATAAGATATGAGGAATCGTGAATTGGCTTGACCATATTACTATTAGTCCATATATGAATATATGAGAATCAAACTAAAGCTTGATTAATCTTAATAGTTATATCTAGAAGACATTCAAGCAAGGTTCACAATATTGAAGAAATGATTCTCTTAATGGATGCTCAATAGGATGTGACTCAAGAATGGCTTGATAGGGTGAAGATAGCAAGGAAAGGGCTTCGAGGAACTAAGCGAAGGTGAAGGCCAAGCGACGGCTTGTAGACCGAGGTACCATGGCTAAGGTGAAGAAGAGAGTACTTGCACTAAGTCGATGAACTAATCAGCTATGAAGAGTTACAACATGTTGATGCATCAGTAAGGTGACTTGAAGCCATGATTTGAACTCATATAAGGTGATATGGTACAAGTCACAGGGTTTGATTTGAGTTTGCTTCAAAAGGTGAGACAAAGATGTTTGTGATCCTTATGAAGCAATGCCATGGAGAAATCACACATGAGACACCAATGACTCAAGGAGTTTACTTCATTTTATTTTATTTAACTTGAGTATAGGAATCGTCGTACTATAAAGGGGGATCCAAAAAGAAGGTTGGTGTTTGCCAAAGCTCAAACCTCTCTATTCAAAAGCTATTTATGAAAAGCAAAAATCTCTTTATCGTTCTATGGTTGACCATGGTTAGGTTTGAGAAACCTAGAGTGTTCTTGCTGAAAAGCAGCTGAACTTGTTCAGCTGCAGCTGAGCTTTTCAGCTGAGCTGGACTTCAGCTGAGCTGAGCTCCTTCAGCTGCAGCTGAGCTTTTCAGCTGAGCTGGACTTCAGCTGAGCTGAGCTTCTTCAGCTACAGCTGAGCTTTTCAGCTGAGCTGAACTTCAGCTGAGTTGAGCTTCTTCAGCTGCAGCTGAGCTTTTCAGCTCGGCTGAACTTCAGCTGAACTCAACTTCAGCTGTGAACCTCTTTGACCATACACCAGCTGAACTTGCCTCTGGGCAGTTGAGCTGGGGTTTTCTCTCCTAAACTCTCTGGTCAAGACCGGTTGAACTGGTCCTGAGGGGCAGTTCAGCTGGTCTCTGACCCCTCTGACCTCTGATCTGCAGTCTGCCAGTCAGACTGGCAAACAGGTCGCCAGGAGCTGTCAGGGGCGGTTCAACCGCCCCCCCTGGGCGGTTCAACCGGTTTTGGTCAACTTTGACCAGTCTGCGGTCAGTCTGCGCGTCAGTCTGCCAGTCAGACTGGCAGACAGGCTGCCAGGCCTGCCAGGGGAGGTTCAACCGCCCTAGGGGGAGGTTCAACCGGTCTCAGGCAGAAAAATCTGCCCAACGGCTAGTTTTGAGCTCCACCTATATATACTACCTCCTACCTCTCTCCCCAAAGTAGTGAGCACGATTTGAACTCCATTTCTAACCCAAGAAACACCTCCCTCTCCCTCACACACATCTCTTGCCTCTCCCATTTCAAATCTTTGGAGAGGAATCTTTGAGTGAGCTTGAGAGCTGCAGTTTTTGTGCTCCATCTCTAAATCTCTCTTGCTCTTCTTCATTCGAGCTTTGGTACTACATTGAGTTCTTTGTGGATTCATTACTCTTGGAGCTTCTAGCTCCTAGACGACTAGGTGTCTCTTGTGAGTCTCCAAATCTTGTGGAAGACCACAAGAAAGTTTGTATTACCCGCTCGTTTGAGCAAAGATTAGTATGTGAGCTTGACCTTTGTGGTCGGCAAAGGGAGGATTAGGGTTGAAAGAGACCCGGCTCTTTGTGGGCGCCTCAACGAGGAAGTAGGGCACCTTGGTGGTGTGACCGAACCTCGGGATAAATCTTGTGTCTCTTGTGTTCTTATTCATTGTGTTTGTTTGTGTTCTTCGTTCTCTCACCATTCCGTGGAAGAGTGTTTATATCTTTTTGGTGTGTGGATTTTGAGAAGTGCCCTTCTCTGATCTACTACTTTGAACCCTGTGGATCATTTAGAACATCTCATTTCCAAAGTTAACTGGGTGAATTTCGAGATCAATTCAGTTTTACCCAGTTTGCTTCTAGTTTTTGTTGAAAAAGTTTTAACTTGCCTATTCACCCCCCCTCTAGGCAACTTTCAATTGGTATCAAAGCCTAATCCTCGTTCTAACGCTTAACCGCGTGAGGAAAGATCATGTCGAGGGGACTAAGAAACGAAAGTGCTTCTAAGCTTGAAAAAGTTGAGGTTGCCTTGACTTCATCTTTTGGTGCAGATGTTGATCCTAGGGCAATAGACCTTGCCATGAGAATCGCCGAAAGGATGTTCCTCAAAATGAAGGAAGATGAGGCGAAGAACAAAATTGAAGAAGAAAATGATCGATGGAGACCAAACGACGAATCCACCTCTTCACAAGGTTCGTCTTTCAAATCCACTTCTCATATGTGCTTTATTGCTAATGGGAGTGACAGTGAAAGCGAAAGTGAGGATGAGGAGGAGCAAGAAAGTGATAGTGGAGATGAGGATGATCTTCAACAATTCTTCGCTCAGCTAAGCAAGAAACATCGGATGAGCTTGCTCAAACTCATGAAAAGAGCGGAAGAACAAAAAGAAATGCTTCATAAGCAAGAAGACTTCCTCATCAGAAAAATTGAAGACTTAGAGAAGTTGACCAAAGAGCATGAGAAGCTAAAGTGCTCTCATGATGATTTGGTCCAAAGGTATGAAGACATTTCAATTGAGCAAATTAAAGTTGTTAATCATTCATCATATATTGCTCAATTAGAAAATAAAAATGCTATGTTCAAGAACACGATAGAAAGGCTAAATATTGAAAATCTAGCTTTGCAAGAAAAACATGATATGCTTGTGTGCTCTCATAATAAATTTATGGATTCACATATCATGTTAGAAATGGCTCATGAGGTTGTGTTAACTAATTTGAAATCATACCAACCTCACATATGCACATGTACTCAAGTAGAAACTATATTATCATGTGCTAACAAATGTTGCTCTCAAGAAAGCCAATCTTCCATTGAGCTAGAAATTTCAGGAACTAGTGATATTTCTATCACACAAGAAAATAAAGAGCTCAAGGAAGAAGTTGGAAGGCAAAGAAGGAGCTTAACTCTTTTGAAGGGAAAGTGTCATGCTCAACCTTCTCAAGATAACCGTGATAATATGGTGAAAAAGCTTGAGAAGGGGACAACCGTAGCATGCACAAAACCCCTTCAAAAGAATACCAAGCTTTCCAAGAAAGTCATGAGCAAACATCAAGATAAGAAATCCAAAGCTCATGACAAGTGCCTCAACCACGTCTCCACATGCTCCACACAAGGTAACAAACAAGCCACTCTTCCAAATAAGAGAAGATGCACTAGAAAGTGTTATCAATGTCATGAGAAGGGACATGAGATTAAGTCATGTCCCTACATAAAAGATAGTGGCTTAAATTTGGAAAGAAAGAGGCTCACTAACCATGTAGCAAACAAGAAGCAAGGCAAGAAGGAGTCTTGCAAAATTAAAAATCATATTTGCTACACTTGCCGAAGAAAGGGACAACTTTGCAAGGATTGTCCCATGAGTAAGTATCCTAAGCCTACCATGTCAATTCATTCATACTCGCTTAGGAGACCCAAAAATGACACTTGTGCTAGAAAGGTAATTAGTTCACCTAAAACTAGCACAAAGGCCATTTGGGTGCCTAAGTACTTATTAGCTAACCTTGGTGGACCCATCCAAAAATGGGTACCAAAATGTACTTAATAAGTTTTGCAGGTACCCAGAGATGATATGAAGCTTTGGGGTGCTTGAGCGGTCTAACTCAATTCTTATCTCAAGCTATCAATCTTACATTTCCTATCCTTTAAGATTGACCCAAAGATGAATTGAGTTGTTATATCACTAACTTCATATTCATCTCTAGCAAGAACTTGTGTTGTAGGGAATAAGGATTAACCTTTGTGGGAATCAAGCAAAAGGCCTACAACCAAGTGATATCCAAAGGATGGTTACAATTAATTCTTAAGTGCACATTGCTTTTAATTGGTATATTCCTTTGTGTCTTTTGTAGCCACATAGGAAAAATGAAGCACTTGAGAATGAACTTAAAAGATTTTACCTTGCTTTGGAAAGGATCTAATTATATGGTAGATTGCAAGTTCATATTTTTATTGTGACAATCTACATGATTTAAATTGATTGTATGTATCTTGTGGCATATTTCCAATTTATTATCGCATTATTGCCATGACCTAGACATAAAGAGGATTATCCCATGTTCTTAAATGAATAGAGTGCTAAGTAAGAAATTCAAATTCTTAAAGCACTTACCAAAAGGGAAATTCTCTATATGACTAGAGTTGTGAGACTAATGTTTTTTTCTAAGTGATTTATGTAGTTTCACAACATGAAAATGTGTTTCCCAAATGGAGTGTGACATTCAACGTTCAAAGAAGATCTAACCAATACTATGTGATGTATTCATTCTCATTTAAATTGGTTTTGAGTCTTCTACATTAATAACTCACCATGCTATGAATTAAACTTGCCATGTAAACTTAATTAAATAATCATGTTTTCTTTCACCTTGTTTAATTTTGGTGTTATGCATGATGCTTGTAAGGGCAATTTAGTTCATATCATGAAGTTTCCTTATTTTAGTAACCTTCTTGTCATTCATATACTAGAGGTTTCTAAATAGGAAACTATTGTTTGTGTTTCTAATGCAATCTCTTTTAAGCCATTTCATGGAAATTCATAAGTAGAGATTGTGCTCTTTCATTTGGTAAAATCACAAGCATTAAAGGTTAATCTTCGAACAAAGAAAGATTAGGAATGCTCAAGGCAAAGGTATGGAACTAGTTGTTTCATTTGGTATGTGACCAATAATAGTTCCTTTCAAGTGGCATTCTTTCAATTGGTAATAATCTATTCTATGGAAAGGAATGTCAATACGATGGTTAAATTCCTTTTGGCTTAAATTTGTAAATTAGTGCATATTGTGAATTCACTGCTCCATGTGCATTAACTTAGAAGGAATTTAATTTATGCCTCTATGCCTCATAAATGATGATTTGTTTGCCATTCATATATATATATATATATATCATTCATTAAATACTTCCTTGTACTACTAATACCTCTTTTCAAAGTGTTTTATCGACTAGTTTTAAAAGGAAAAGAGATAACAAAGAAGGAAGTCTCCACAAATGATGAAAAGAAGAATACTAAGGTGACACCACCACAGATAGTAAGATCTATCAAATTGGTATAACAAATGGTACGTTCTATATGGTGGTAAGTATTCTTAGGCATAAGTTAATTCATTGCAAATTTGTCATGCCTTGACCATGATATGTAATGTACTCCTCATGAGACTCTTAACTGAATTGAAAGTGCATGTGGCAAGTCATTCAAATACTTGATGCACATATCTAGTGGGAGAACATTATATATCTTGTGTCGTCGAGAATAAGTTTCCCTTGAGTAAGCTATACTAAGACAATCCAAAATGGTAAATTTGTATCTCATTCATATGGATTGTAATCTTTGATTTCTAAATAGCTACTCTTGATACAGTTTAAAATTCCCTTATCGTTAAATCTAAAAGTGCATAAGAATCTTTTTTTGTTGATATTCATATCATACATATGCACTAACATGGATATGATTTTTAAACTGTAAAAGGTACAATTAGTGATTCATACTCTCTAAATTTTGGAAACCAAAATTTTGATATCTTAGAAATCTACTTCAATCGATATCCATATGCTTCACATTGAATTGGATCACTAAGTTGTAAATTCCATGCATAACTTGTCTTCATGATATGAATGCTTGTGCGACTAACCATGATAAGCTAGGTGCACCCAAGGTCAAGCTAGGTTCATCATCAAGAAGGCAACACAATGATGTATCAAGAAAAGGAGAAAAGGCTCCTATTCTCAACTCTAGCTTTTATCTATGTGATTAAATATTGACTTGAAACCATCTGAGATGGTTGTCAAGTATATGTGGGTGCCTACACAAAGAGAAAGGCCACAATAAGAAATGTGTGGGTACCCAAGGCTCTTACTACTAATCTCAAAGGACCTAATTCAAATTGGGTACCAAAATACAAAGCTTAAATTTGTTTTGCAGGATCACTCCTTAAATGGATCAAGCTGGGTGTTCGATAATGGATGTATAAATCATATTTGGAGATAGTAGCAAGGGTGGTAACAACTGAATCTCAAGTGCAAATTATTTTCAAATCTTATCTCTTTTGTGACTTGTGTAGCCACTAAGGGAAAAGAAGCACTTGAGGATATACATCAGTTGTTGATTATGAAATAAAGGTCTAATTGGAAGATGAATGAATATTATCATATGGTGAACAATCCAAAATTATGTGACGTATTCTCTATCTAGTTAATTTGGATTTGATTCTTCTTTATTAGACACTTACCATAATATGGATTAAGTCAGCCCTTTTAGACTTCATTGAACAACCATGCATATTATCCATGTCATTCAAAATATATTGTGCATGAGGGTTCAAGGAAATTTAGTCCATATTATGAGGTTTCTCTATTTTAGCAACTCGTTTGCCTTCCACATATAAAGGGTTGCTAAATAAGAAACTAGTGCTTGTGCTACTAATTCCATCTCTTGTGTTGAGTTTATCCATAGAAAATCTATGTTAAGAGATGGTGCTTGTTTTAAATTGGATAAATCACAAGCTTAAAGGATATTATTCAACTAAAGTAAGATGAAGTTGATAAGAGGCCAAGGTATGAAAACTTCCTCTCCTTCAGTTGTTTTAGTATTCTATCCTTAGTGGGATGTACCATAGTATAGGTTAATTTCCTTGCAATATAAAATGTTCAACAGTGCATATAACTTTGAGATCAACTATATGTGTGCACTAGTTTAAAGGAATTTAATCTATCCTTTTGGGTTTCAAGAATGATGATTCATTCTCCATCCACATATAAGGATTATCATTTGTGAAACCCTCCCTTGTTTTTCTAATGCTCTCTTTTCTAAGTGTTTCAATAAGGTCCTTCCAAGTGTTTTCAAGATGGATTTAAAATCTACGGATATAAGAGTCTTGGTTGTTTCAATCATTGAGTTTCAATTGATCTCATATCAAGTATGATCGAATCAAGAAGAGATGAAAGAAGTTCAAGATCACTTGGTTGGATGAAATCGTAAAGAGAAAAGAGATCACAGTGATTCAAGAAGGGAGTCATTTTTTTGTCAACCAAATAATGAAGATGTAGTGACATATTTATATGATATCCTTCATTATGAGGTTTGAGGTTCATATTAGCATGCTTTACCCTTCAGGATTTCAATTGATATACTTTCAGTTCTTAAATCTTCAATTGGTTTAATTTTCATCATCTATATAAAGCATGTTATGTTAAGCCAAGATATAGTACAAACATCTCCTTTAACCTCACATTGTTAATGTGCATAAGTGTACTTTGTGTACTCTTGCATGCACAAATTGAGGGAGAGTTTAGCCTATATCTTGTGAGACTAATGATTTCTTTCAAGTTCATGTTGTGTAGTCTCACACCTTGGAGAGCTTCAAATGAGGATGAATGGTTCCATAGAAATGAAAATGAGTTTCTCTTGAACCTATCAAGAAAATGAGTTTCTCTTGATCGTTTGAAGAGGATGAGTTTCTCTTTGAAATGTCAATCCTATCAAAAGCTAAGATGGAAATTCATGATTATAATGGAGACCATGTGGCGTAGAACAAAGGTGTGTCACTCCATGAACTATTGTATTACATTTGTGTATCTAGGCTCTTACATGCTAGTGTGTGCATGTATATGCAATATCTTAAGTCACATCATAAGGTTGCACTTGTGGTGACGATTAAAGAATCTCTAGATATTTGATTAATACCTCTTGTGGTGATATCATAAGTTAGTCTTAAGTCATCTTAGTGAGGTATGAGTCAAACATGCTAACTTCTCAAGAATCTTGACTTAAAATATTGCATATCATATCTATTAATATACCTTTTAATTATGAGTAATTCCTTAAATTGGTACAATTTCACATTTTCATACTTTATTTGTACCAAGGTTCAAATTGTAGGACTTAATCCCCTGGCCTCACAAGTCCAAGTGCATAAGCTAAACAAGTATTCATCACTTGTATGCACACATTTAGGGGGAGAATAGTCTATAATTTGAATCTTTGAGACTAACTTCATTTCCAAGTCTATTATGTGTGTAGTCTCGAATTAGAAAGGAATCTTCGGGCAAAGACAATCGCTTCCACTGCAAATTTTGATGGGTATCAAAGATTCTTTGCTCCAATAAATGTATCTTCTATACATTTCATAAGAGAATGAGTTTCTCCTGTATATGCTACTCCAACGTCATCTAAAATTGGTAAATATGTATCACATCTTTTTTGATTACAAATATCTGAAGTAGCATAACTTATAGATTCTCCTGTCTAGAACTTAATTGATTAAATAGTGCACATGTTTCTTATGTTGTATGATTATGTTCAATTGATACTCCTTTTATGCTAATGGTACTTTAAGTTGCAAATAAGTACTCTCAACAGATATCAATTGAATTCATATATATATGTGTGCACTAAAACTTGAGGAGAACTTAGTGTAATATGCTATTAGTGATCTATTTATCTATCAAATTGTATCAATTGGTGTTTTTCAATTGATATTTTTCATACATGATCACTAGTTGCATAATCCATACTTGTGCAATTATCATGTTGCCTCTTGTTGTGATAAGAAAATGCTAGGTGACATCTAGACTCCAGGTATCAAGATTTATCTTTCAGTTAGTATGACAATCTTCATTTGATATCTTGGACCTATGTCACAATTATGCCAACAAGAGCTTGCAAATGAATTCTAAATCCAACACAAGTTTGGAACACCCCCTTGAAAAGGTAAAACACAAAGGTACATCACTTCATGTCACTTCTACATTACTTTTTTGTCATCTAAGGATCCCTTTCATGATAGTGTGTTCACATCTTGCTTAAATCATAATTTCTACCCTTTATATTCTTTGTATCCTTTTTGGAGATTTATGACAAAGGGGGAGAAATTTTGCATTAAAGCTTATCTTTATTTTTGAAAAGGGAAGAAATAATTAACAAAAGGGGGAATCATAAGAAAAACATAATATGAAGAAAGTTGATAAGTGCATTCCATGTCATGAGCATCACGGTTATTTTATGACACACTGCACCCTATGAATAGTATGATATAAGTTGTCTATACTTTGACCTAAATATGTGCTTTTGGCATTTGAGTACAAAAGTGTTATTTTCTGAAATGCACATGTTTAGGGGGAGGAAACTATATCATAGGATTCAAAATCTTATTTATCAAATCTTATGTAAGCTTTAAATGTGTTGTCATCAATCACCAAAAAGGGGGAGATTGAAAGTGCATTCATCCCTTTTGTGAGTTTTGGTGATTTGGATAACAACACATTTAAAGGTCTAACAAGTTTGCTAAGTGTTGAACAGGAAATTCAGTATGATGAACATACTTGAATAGTGTATAATGATCAGTGAACAAGGTTCAACACAAGGTCAAATAACCAGTGAGACAATGCAAATGGATATAATATGGTCTCTATATTGGTTTGAATATATGGACAAGTCCTAAGAAATCACTATGCATAAATATGATCATAATAGAGGTTGAAGTGATTAAGAGGATTGGTCAAGCCAAAGTGAATAAGATATGAGGAATCGTGAATTGGCTTGACCATATTACTATTAGTCCATATATGAATATATGAGAATCAAACTAAAGCTTGATTAATCTTAATAGTTATGTCAAGGACGCCAAATCCCCGACTGGCCGGACCCCGGCTACGTAACTCGTAGCCGCTGTCCGTCACGCCGGCGAGGTTATACCCCTCAGCCGTCGGTTTGTAGAGAAGAGAGGGAGATTAGGACTGAATTATTGCTTATCCCAAATGATGTCTCGTACATGCTTATATAGCCACAGAGGGGGCAGCTATAAGGAAATAACTAACAAGGAAACAACTAGTAAGGAAATAACTAACAAGGAAACAACTCACAAGGAAATAACTCACAAGGAAATAACTAACAAGGAAACGACTAATAAGGAAATAACTAACACAGGAAACAATTGATTAGGTGGCTAACTTTCCTTCTAGCCACTTGCCTTCCCTTCCTGTGTCCTGGCTGCGCGCTCTGTTCCCCTGCGCACATCACGCGCGCGCCTGGCGTATGTGCGCCCGCACATCACATCTCTCCCGCCGTCGAAGACCAGCTCGTCCTCGAGCTGGAAATCAGGGAAGCGAGCGCGAAAGTCGTCGTAGTCCTCCCAGCTTGCTGACGCAGCTGGCTCACCTTGCCACTGGACCAATAGCTGGCGAATCCCACGAGCCAGGCGCCCGGCTGTGACCCCTGCTGGCACGGGCACCACAGCGCCGTTGTGCGTGGGGGGTAATGCCGGGGGTGTTGCTGGTGGTGTGCCGACGAACTTCTTGAGCACTCCAACATGGAACACATCATGGAGGCGGGCCCCTGGCGGAAGCTCGAGCCGGACAGCCACGGCGTTGATGATCTCCAGGACGCGATACGGTCCAACGAACCGTGGCTTGAGCTTGCCGGTGGAGGTCCGTGGTAGTGATGCTGCCGGGCGTTGCCGGAGTCGTAGTAGTGCCCAGTCCCCAACTTGGTACTCCACCGGACGATGGTGTTGATCATAGACACGCTTTTGGACCGCTTGGGCCTGTTCGAGGCGGTAGCGGACGTCGGTGAGAAAAGCCGTGCGGTCCTCCATCTCCAGTGCAACAGCTGCCACACGCGTCTCACCAGGCTCATAAGAGCGGATGGAGGGCGGGTCGCGGCCATAGACCACGCGGAACGGCGTCTCCCGGAGCGACGATTGGAAAGCCGTGTTGTAGGTGTATTCGGCCCACGGAAGCCAGCGAAGCCACTGCCGAGGACGATCGCCTGTGAAACAACGGAGGTACATGACGATTACCCTGTTGGCGGCCTCCGTCTGTCCATCCGTTTGCGGGTGAAAAGCCGACGACATGAAGAGCTTGGTGCCAGTGAGCCGCATGAGCTCGGTCCAGAATGTCGACGTGAACACCGGGTCGCGGTCCGAGACGATGGATTGCGGCACACCATGAAGGCGGACGATGTCGCTGAAGAATGCTTGGGCGACAGACTCGGCGGTGTAGGGGTGTGCTAACGGGATGAAGTGGCAGTACTTGCTGAAGCGGTCGACGACGGAGAGGATTACTGTCTTGCCCTGCACCCGGGGGAGTGCTTCAATGAAATCGATGCCGATGTCGGCCCACACGCTGGACGGAATGGGCAGTGGCTGGAGCAGCCCGGCCGGCCTCAGGTGGTCAGTCTTGTACCTCTGACATGTGGCGCACGCCTTCACAAAGTCCTGCACCACACGACGCATGTTGGGGAAATGAAAATCACGCCGCAGGCGGTGCAGCGTGCGATGAACGCCTTCATGGCCGTCGTCGTGGACCGCGGCCAGGATTTCCTGAAGTAGTGGCGATGCTGGCGGGATGTAGAGGCGCCCCTCCAAGGCGACCATGCCGTCGGTGATGGTCCACGGCGCCGTGCGGGTCCCCGCCCGGAGCTCATCGTGGACGGCTACCAGCGCCGGGTCGGTAGCCTGGGCATGGCGGAGGCGCTCGATGAAGTCGAACCGGGGCGCTGAGATGGCCAGCAGCTCTCCTTCCTCGTTGTCGCGGCGGGATAGGGCGTCGACGACAGTATTCGTGGCCCCGGAGCGGTACTCCACTGTGAAATCGAAGCCCAAGAGCTTGCCGACCCAGTGGTGCTGCAGAATCGTGGCGAGGCGCTGGTCGAGGAGGTATTTCAAGCTGTAGTGGTCCGTCTTGACGAGGAAGCGGCGCCCCCATAGGTATGGCCTCCAATGCCGAACCGCCTGGACCATGCCAATGAGCTCTCGCTCGTAGGCGGCCAGCGCGCGGTGGCGCGGCGCTACTGGCCGGCTGAAGTATGCCACCGGGTGTCCCTCCTGGACTAAGACCGCCCCAAAGCCGATGGTTGACGCGTCACATTCGACGACGAACAGCTTGGCGAAGTCGGGCATGGCGAGGACTGGTGCCGAAGTGACCGCCGCCTTGAGCGCGGAGAACGCCGTGGCCGCTCCATCATCCCAAGTGAAACCGTCCTTCTTGAGCAACGCCGTCAGGGGCGCGGCCACCGTGCCATAGTTATGTACGAACTTGCGGTAGTACCCCGCGAGGCCGAGGAAGCCACGGACGGCACGGGCGGATCGTGGCGTCGGCCAATCATGGATGGCTTGCACCTTGACGGGATCCATGGCGACGCCCGCCGCAGAGATAACGTGGCCGAGGTAGGCGACGGCGGAGACCCCGAAGGAACATTTGGTGCGCTTGACGAAGAGCTGGTGACGGCGCAGTTCTTCCAGGACAGCACGCAGGTGCCGGAGGTGATCTGCCCAAGTCCTGCTGTAGATCAAAATATCGTCAAAAAATACGAGGACGAAGCGACGGAGGAACGGCCTCAGGATGTCGTTCATGAGGGCTTGGAATGTGGCCGGCGCGTTGCAGAGTCCGAACGCCATGACCAGGAACTCATATAGGCCGTCATGCGTGCGGAACGCCGTCTTGTGGATGTCCTCGGGTCGCATGCGGACCTGGTGGTATCCCGACCGTAGGTCGAGCTTGGAGAAAAATTTGGCGCCGTTGAGCTCATCCAATAGCTCATCCACCACCGGGATCGGGAAGGCGTCCTTGACCGTCATGGCGTTCAGGGCCCGGTAGTCGACGCAGAAGCGCCAGGATCCATCGGCCTTCTTGACAAGGAGGACCGGCGACGAAAACGGGGAGTCGCTGCGTCGGACGATCCCTTGTTCCATCATGGCTGCACACTGCCGCTCCAACTCATCTTTGTGGGCAGCTGGGTACCGATAGGGGCGCACGGCGACCGGCTGTGCATCGGGCTTCAACAGGATGCGGTGATCATGTGCGCGCTTGGGGGGCAGTCCCGTTGGAGTGGCGAAGACCCTTGCAAACGCTCCGAGGAGAGCATCCAAGAGCGATTCTTCAGCGGACAAGGCGCACACCGCCGGGCCCGACGTCGTGGATAGGCCCGCCCATGAGATGGTGCGGCCCCCTCGCTGGAAGGACATGCGCCTGTTGGCCAGGTCCCAGACAATGGGTCCCAACGCGCCGAGCCATTTGGTGCCGAGGACGATGTCGTACCCGGCCAAGGGCATGACGAACAGCTCCGCCGGGAACGCAGCACCAGCGATGATTAGTGGGGCTTTGCGGATGACGCCGGCGCAGGTGATCTTCTCACCATTAGCCACCATGGCCGTTAGGCGGGGACGTTGTTGGAGCGGAAGACCCGTTCGCCGAGCGGCTTCTTCGGAGATGAAATTGTGGGTGCTGCCAGAGTCGAGGAGGGCTACGAGCTGAGCGGCCCCTAGTGTGACCGCAAGCTGCGTGGTGTCCGTCATGGACACCCCAGCCACCGCCTGCAGCGAGAAGCAGGGGGCGTCCCTGTCCCCGTCGTCAGTGACGGGTTCGGTGTCATCAATCTCCACCCCGTCCACGAAGAAAATCCGCTTGCAAAACCTGTTATGGCCACGAGAATACTTTTCGTCACAGTTAAAACAAAGGCCAAGGCGACGTCGTTCTGCCTGCTCCGCCGTAGAGAGGCGCCGCTGGTTGCCCTCGCGTCGTCCCTGGTCGTTACCCGCCGGCAGGTTTGGAAGAGCCAGCTGCTGGGGTGGCGCGGCCGGAGCGGTTCGAGGCGGCGGTGGCGGAAGTAGACCGCGCGCTCCCTGTCGTACCAGCGGTCGCTCGAGCTCCATGAGCTCCACTTGCCGCGCCAGGCTCATCGCAGCGGCGAGCGTGGTCGGATTATGGATGCGCACCGCATGACTGAGAGGCGGGAGGAGGCCTCCGGTGAAGAGTTGCACTCGTTGAGCTTCGTCCAGCCGACCGGCACGGGGCAGGAGCGTCTGGAAACGATTAGAGTACTCCTCCACAGATCCGGTGCGCCGGCATTCCGAAAGTTCGAACAACGGCGCGGAACGGAGTGGAGGTCCGAACCTCTCATTCAGGAAGTCTTTGAATCGACCCCATGACGGGGCACCATCATCTTCTTCAAGCTGGTTGTACCACAGCTGCGCAACGTCGTCCAGATGGTATGATGCCATCCGAACACGTTCCTCCCCCAAGGTGCGGTGATGCCGGAAGTATGACTCACATTTGTTGATGAACAGCATCGGATCGACGGAGCCGTCGAAGCGGGGGAAGTCCCACTTGCGGTGCTGCAGGTACGGATCGTGGTCGCGCTGCCCCTCGGGTCGCCGACCGTGGCCCCCGTTGTCCGAGGCCGACGCAGACTTGTCCTTCATGGCCGCCATGTCGAACTGCAGCGTGTTGACGTCCGTGCGGAGTGCCCGCAACTCAGCGAGGACGTCGGCAATGGTGGGCTCGGCCATGGCTGTGGTGGAGGCTGGGAAAGGTGGTGGCGTTGGCGGCTGCTGGGCGTGGTTGGAGCGGGTGGGTGAGGATCGACGAGACCGTGATACCAGGTTGTCAAGGACGCCAAATCCCCGACTGGCCGGACCCCGACTACGTAACTCGTAGCCGCTGTCCGTCACGCCGGCGAGGTTATACCCCTCAGCCGTCGGTTTGTAGAGAAGAGAGGGAGATTAGGACTGAATTATTGCTTATCCCAAATGATGTCTCGTACATGCTTATATAGCCACAGAGGGGGCAGCTATAAGGAAATAACTAACAAGGAAACAACTAGTAAGGAAATAACTAACAAGGAAACAACTCACAAGGAAATAACTCACAAGGAAATAACTAACAAGGAAACGACTAATAAGGAAATAACTAACACAGGAAACAATTGATTAGGTGGCTAACTTTCCTTCTAGCCACTTGCCTTCCCTTCCTGTGTCTTGGCTGCGCGCTCTGTTCCCCTGCGCACATCACGCGCGCGCCTGGCATATGTGCGCCCGCACATCACAAGTTATATCTAGAAGACATTCAAGCAAGGTTCACAATATTGAAGAAATGATTCTCTTAATGGATGCTCAATAGGATGTGACTCAAGAATGGCTTGATAGGGTGAAGATAGCAAGGAAAGGGCTTCGAGGAACTAAGCGAAGGTGAAGGCCAAGCGACGGCTTGTAGACCGAGGTACCATGGCTAAGGTGAAGAAGAGAGTACTTGCACTAAGTCGATGAACTAATCAGCTATGAAGAGTTACAACATGTTGATGCATCAGTAAGGTGACTTGAAGCCATGATTTGAACTCATATAAGGTGATATGGTACAAGTCACAGGGTTTGATTTGAGTTTGCTTCAAAAGGTGAGACAAAGATGTTTGTGATCCTTATGAAGCAATGCCATGGAGAAATCACACATGAGACACCAATGACTCAAGGAGTTTACTTCATTTTATTTTATTTAACTTGAGTATAGGAATCGTCGTACTATAAAGGGGGATCCAAAAAGAAGGTTGGTGTTTGCCAAAGCTCAAACCTCTCTATTCAAAAGCTATTTATGAAAAGCAAAAATCTCTTTATCGTTCTATGGTTGACCATGGTTAGGTTTGAGAAACCTAGAGTGTTCTTGCTGAAAAGCAGCTGAACTTGTTCAGCTGCAGCTGAGCTTTTCAGCTGAGCTGGACTTCAGCTGAGCTGAGCTCCTTCAGCTGCAGCTGAGCTTTTCAGCTGAGCTGGACTTCAGCTGAGCTGAGCTTCTTCAGCTACAGCTGAGCTGAACTTCAGCTGAGTTGAGCTTCTTCAGCTGCAGCTGAGCTTTTCAGCTCGGCTGAACTTCAGCTGAACTCAACTTCAGCTGTGAACCTCTTTGACCATACACCAGCTGAACTTGCCTCTGGGCAGTTGAGCTGGGGTTTTCTCTCCTAAACTCTCTGGTCAAGACCGGTTGAACTGGTCCTGAGGGGCAGTTCAGCTGGTCTCTGACCCCTCTGACCTCTGATCTGCAGTCTGCCAGTCAGACTGGCAAACAGGTCGCCAGGAGCTGTCAAGGGCGGTTCAACCGCTCCCCCTGGGCGGTTCAACTGGTTTTGGTCAACTTTGACCAGTCTGCGGTCAGTCTGCGCGTCAGTCTGCCAGTCAGACTGGCAGACAGGCTGCCAGGCCTGCCAGGGGAGGTTCAACCGCCCTAGGGGGAGGTTCAACCGGTCTCAGGCAGAAAAATCTGCCCAACGGCTAGTTTTGAGCTCCACCTATATATACTACCTCCTACCTCTCTCCCCAAAGTAGTGAGCACGATTTGAACTCCATTTCTAACCCAAGAAACACCTCCCTCTCCCTCACACACATCTCTTGCCTCTCCCATTTCAAATCTTTGGAGAGGAATCTTTGAGTGAGCTTGAGAGCTGCGGTTTTTGTGCTCCATCTCTAAATCTCTCTTGCTCTTCTTCATTCGAGCTTTGGTACTACATTGAGTTCTTTGTGGATTCATTACTCTTGGAGCTTCTAGCTCCTAGACGACTAGGTGTCTCTTGTGAGTCTCCAAATCTTGTGGAAGACCACAAGAAAGTTTGTATTACCCGCTCGTTTGAGCAAAGATTAGTATGTGAGCTTGACCTTTGTGGTCGGCAAAGGGAGGATTAGGGTTGAAAGAGACCCGGCTCTTTGTGGGCGCCTCAACGAGGAAGTAGGGCACCTTGGTGGTGTGACCGAACCTCGGGATAAATCTTGTGTCTCTTGTGTTCTTATTCATTGTGTTTGTTTGTGTTCTTCGTTCTCTCACCATTCCGTGGAAGAGTGTTTATATCTTTTTGGTGTGTGGATTTTGAGAAGTGCCCTTCTCTGATCTACTACTTTGAACCCTGTGGATCATTTAGAACATCTCATTTCCAAAGTTAACTGGGTGAATTTCGAGATCAATTCAGTTTTACCCAGTTTGCTTCTAATTTTTGTTAACTTGCCTATTCACCCCCCTCTAGGCAACTTTCACTAGGGCAAAAACCCTATGCTTTGAAAGTTACAAGGGCTCAAAATTGTGCTCACAACACTGATTTCAGACTTAGGCTATATAGAGGTCAAGTGGTACTTTTTGCAAATAAACCCAAAACTTAGGGTTTGGCTTTCAAGTCCACATATTTGTGAACCAATTGACTTCAAATACTTATTTGGCTTGGTTTTTGCACTTTAGCCCAAGAGTGGACTAATTTTGCACATAAGCCCCTAGGGTTTGGTTTTAGGGTTTTTCCAGGGTTCCCATTAGGGTTTCTGGTATCCCAGGGGTATAAATGTGATTCAAATTTATTCTTAGGGTCATTTTATGACTTTTACTCTAAAGTCTTTGGGTTTTCTTAACTTGGGTTAAGTTTTACCCCTTTAACCACTATTTAGGGTTAAGTCCATTAAATTAACCAGGGTTTCATTTGCAAAAACATTAAAACAATACAACTTGTTTGAAATTTTTACCTAGTGAATGCACTCTAGGTGTGTCAAACATATGCAAATGCTAATGTTCATGATGTCATGCTCGAGTTTTAGTTACAGTAACACCAGGGGTGTTACATCCTTCCCCCCATAAAAGAATGTCGTCCCGAGATTAAAAATCCTAGGGTAGGGAATGGTAAAGGAAACACATCACATTTTTATTTCCTCAATTCTGGTACAAGGCAGGGGTGGTGTGGGAGTCACTTCTTTATTACACAGCTGTACAGGCTTTACAAGTTACAAGAGGCTAAGAAGCCTGGGAAAGTCTTATTCAAGAAGTCTTGGGTTTCCCATGTAGCCTCATTTTCAGAATGCTGGTTCCACTGTATCTTATAAAACTTGAGAGTCTTTCTTCGGGTAACCCTGTCCTTTTGATCCAGAACTCGAATAGGATGTTCCGAGTATGTTAAATCTGGTTCCAGGACAACATCAGTCACTTCAATGGTTCGATCAGGAACCCGAAGACACTTCTTCAATTGTGACACGTGGAACACATTATGCACAGCAGACAATGTTTCGGGGAGCTGAAGTCGGTATGCCACTGGTCCACATTGCTCAAGTACCAGGAATGGACCAATGTACCTGGGTGCAAGTTTCCCTTTAACCCCAAAACGCGATACACCTTTCATTGGTGAGACCTTTAAGTAGACGTAGTCTCCTTTCAGAAAATATAGGGGCATTCGCCGTGTGTCTGTATAACTCTTCTGACGAGCTTGTGCTTTCTTCAGATTATGAATAATTTTTTGAACTTTATCCTCGGCTTCTTTCACCAGATCAGGTCTAAAGAAGCACCTCTCACCAGGTTCAGACCAATTTAGCGGAGTCCGACACCGTCGTCCATATAAAGCTTCAAAGGGTGCCATCTTGATACTTTCTTGGTAGCTATTATTATATAAAAACTCCGCTAAAGGTAAACATTCATCCCATTTTAGTGAGAAATCCAGGACACATGCCCGCAGCATATCTTCAAGTATTTGGTTCACTCTCTCAGTTTGTCCACTGGTTTGAGGATGATAGGCCGAACTGTGGAGCAGTTTAGTACCCAGGAATTTATGAAGTTCTTCCCAGAATTTAGATACAAATTGTGGTCCACGATCCGACACTATAGTCTTTGGAACACCATGCAAACTGAGAATACGGGCGATGTACAACTCCGCATAGGTATTGACGTGATATTTTACCTTGACCGGGAGAAAGTGGGCGATCTTGGTAAATCGATCAGTGATAACCCAAATAGAGTCATACCCTTTGGCCGTCCTGGGCAGTCCCACAATAAAGTCCATACTGATGTCTTCCCATTTCCATGTTGGGATTGGCAAGGATTGTAATGGACCAGCAGTTTTCATGTGTATGGCCTTGACACGTCTGCAAGTGTCACACTTCGCCACATAGCGTGCAATTTCAATCTTCATTTTTGTCCACCAGTAATGTTGCTTTAAATCTTGGTACATCTTAGTGCTTCCGGGATGAATAGAATAACGACTAAGATGTGCTTCATCCAGAATTTGCTGGCGGAGCTCTTCGTTCTTTGGCACAACTATGCGGTTTTTAAACCATATCACACCTTGATCGTCTTCCTTGAAACACTTGGCTGTTCCAGCCCCTATCTTCTCTCGTATGTGCTTCATACCCAGATTATCCTTTTGAGCATCAATTATCCGTTACAAAATGATTGACTCAAGCTTTAGTTGATTCAGAGTCCCTTGTTGGATGATCCCCAGGTTTAACTTCTCCATTTCTTGACACAAAGTGTTCTCGGAGATCTTCGCCATAAGACAGTGGCAAGAGGTCTTACGACTTAGTGCATCTGCCACCACATTGGCCTTGCCTGGGTGATAATGGATCTCCAGTTCATAATCTTTAATAAGCTCAAGCCATCATCTTTGCCTCATATTTAACTCTGACTGGGTGAAGATGTACTTCAAACTTTTATGATCTGTATATATGTGACAGATATTTCCCAACAGGTAGTGACGCCAAATCTTTAGGGCATGAACCACAGCAGCTAGCTCCAGATCATGAGTTGGATAATGCTCCTCATGTCGGCGCAACTGCCTTGAAGCATACGCAATCACTCGGCCCTCTTGCATCAGTACACAGCCGAGCCCACTGCCAGATGCATCACAATATACATCAAAGGGCTTAGTGATGTCCGGTTGAGCCAATACCGGAGCAGTGGTCAATAGTGTCTTTAATTGCTCAAAGGCTTCATTACACTTAGAAGATCAATTGAATTTAATGTCATTCTTCAATAAACTTGTGATTGGCTTCACAAGCTTAGAAAAATCTGGTATGAATCTGCGATAATACCCAGCTAGTCCAAGAAAACTCCGGACTTGGTGAACAGTTGTTGGGGGTTTCCACTCCAGAATATCTTTGACCTTGCTAGGATCTACCGCAATTCCTTTAGCTGATAACACGTGCCCCAAAAATTGAATTTCTTCCAGCCAGAACGCGCACTTGCTAAACTTGGCATATAGCTGATGTTCCCTGAGGCGCGTCAATACAATCCGTAGATGCTGAGCATGGTCCTCTTCATTCTTAGAATATATCAGGATATCGTCGATGAAGACTACCACGAACTTGTCCAACTCGGGCATGAACACCGAGTTCATTAAATAGGTGAAATGGGCAGGAGCATTCGTGAGCCCGAAAGACATTACCAGGTATTCAAACAATCCATATCGCGTAGTAAACGCGGTCTTCGGTATATCCTCGGGCCGAATACGGATTTGATGATAGCCCGACCTGAGATCAATTTTGGAAAATACCCTCGCCCCAGTCAGTTGATCAAATAAGATGTCGATCCTTGGAAGAGGGTACTTATTCTTGATAGTGACCTCATTTAGGGGTCGATAATCCATGCACATTCTCAAGGTTTGATCCTTCTTCTTAACAAAAATGGCGGGACAACCCCATGGAGACGAGCTTGGCCGGATGAATCCCTTATTCAGTAGATCTTGTAATTGAATCTTCAGTTCCGCCAACTCATTAGGGGGCATACGGTACGATCTTCGGGAGATGGGAGCCGTACCGGGCTTTAGCTCAATTACGAATTCTACATCTCTTTCAGGGGGCAGTCCGGGCAAATCTTCCGGAAATACATCTGGAAACTCACATACTACCGGAATGTTCTTGATCTCCGGTACAATGGCTTCATAGACTCTACCAGAAGCCTTGGCTGGATTGGTTGCGGGGAGAGTCAAAAGAATCTCTTCTTGGTTATAGCTCAACCTGACGGTTCTGAGTTCAGTGTTGAGGATTGCCTTGTGTTGGGTTAACCAATTCATACCCAAAATTACATCTATATCCTGGCCCTTCAGAACAATCATGTTAGCAGGAAAGTTCCGTCCGGCCATTGTTATTGGCACTTCATAGGCCACTTCTCTAGTATAAATGTGTCCCCCAGGTGAATGAATTTTAAATCCCTCTTTCGATTCATGGTATGCAATATGATGTTGCTCCACAAATGTCTTGCTAATGAAGGTATGTGAAGCACCAGAATCAAAAAGAATAATTGCTGGGTGACTGGCCACGGGAAACGTACCCATCATCACCGGCTCTCCTTCCGGTGTAGTAGCCACTTGAGTGTAATATACACGCCCTGTCTTCTTTGTATTCTTCCCCACAGCATTTCCTTTGGGCTGAGCTGATTTCCCAGATCCTTGCGAAGCATTTGATTGATTTTGCCTAGGATATGGGCAGTCTTTGATGAAGTGTCCTGACTTGCCGCAATTAAAACACCCAGTTGAAGAACTAGGCAAGGCAGGGAATCGAGTGCCTGGGGCACCCGGCTGTTTTGGAGTAGTGGGGGTATTGTTGGGACGGATAATGATTGGCTGTTTGAAGGGAAATGAGGGTGGACGAGAAAAAGTGCGATTTTGGTTTGAAGGTCGGATCACAAACCGTTGCTTCTTCGCCTGGCCCTGATTAGGCCTCTCACCACCGAATCCCTTATTCTTCCCAGAATTTGTGTATTTTGCTTCAACAGATAAGGCTGTGCTGACAGCCTTTCCATATGTGAGGTCTATGCATGTGGCCATTTTCCTTTGTAGCCGATCATTCAGTCCCCGCATAAAACAGTTCTTCTTCTTTAAATCAGTATTCACCTGGTCGATGGCATACTGCGACAGGTGATTAAATTTGTTGAGATATTGGTTGACGGTATCTCCACCTTGTTGTAACTTCATAAATTCCTCTTGTTTCATATGCAGCACTCCTTCGGGGATGTAGTGTTCACGGAAGGCTGCTTTAAACTCATCCCAGGTGACTTGATGGTTGACAGGTTGGATAGCCACAAAATTTCCCCACCAGGTACTGGCAGGACCACGGAGTTGTTGTGCGGCAAACAACGGCTTCTGCGTCTCTGAGCAACGAAGAAGACCAAACTTTTGTTCAATAACCCGAATCCACTCATCAGCTTCTAGGGGATCTTCAGCTTTGACGAATAGGGGTGGACGGGTTTCCCAGAAATCCAGATAGGTGGTCTCACGGGGACCTTGTTGAAAACCTCTTCCCGCCTACTGCTGGAATTGTTGCTGACCCGCCATTTCCCTAAGGAAGCGGGTATTGTCTGCGGTGGCATTCACCAAGGCGGCAATCGCCTCGGCTAACATGGGAGGAACTGGAGGTGGGTTTGGGGTAACATCCTGTCCCCCAGAAGTTCCTGCTGCGTCCTGTCCTCGAGTCCTGGTCGGCATCTGTGGCAAAGAACATTTGGAGTAAACATAATGTGCCAGAGAAAACCTTCCATTTTACATTACTATAAAAAGTAATGATACAGACTCGATATTACATAACAGGATACAATACCCATTATACAAAAGTTCAACCTATTATACAACAGTACACCCTACAATACACTACTCTACTTTTATTACACCATTATTCCTGCTTGCCATTACTCTTGGCGGCTTCATCGTCAAGTGTGGGAGTCCAGACATCAACCAACCTCAAAGAAGGAGGGGGCTCAAAAAGGTCTAGCTCCCCACCCAGCGCACGTCCCGCAACGTGAGATGGTCCGGCTTCAGCCTCAGAGGTTGTGCAGGCTCACTTGGGTGCAATTGTGAGTATAGTATATGGACTTCCTCATGCAATGTATTGCAGTAAACCTGCAGGTTATCAACCGTTGAGCTAAGTTCTTTAACTCGGGCCTGAGCCCTTGCTTCCTTAGCACACATTAGCAAACGAGACTGTACGGCCCAGTCAAGTGCTAAGTCTCGATCAGCGAGTTGATCCTGCAGATGTTGGATGTCCCTTCTCAGTTCATTGATTCTATCTCCGTCGGCGACCCAAGCATCAGTCCTATGTTGAAGTGCTGCTTGAAGTCGACTCACACGAGCTTCAAGGTCTCCGATGGGGTCATTGCTTCCGCTACTGCTGCTTTCATGTCGGGGAGCCAATTGATGCCGAGGCACCCCAATTGGTCCCGTAGACTTGCGTGCCGTTAGCCTGGTGCGTGGCGGCATCTTCTCTAAGGGGGAAAACGTTATTAGTATGATTCTTAGCATGATGCATGTATAATTACAGAATCAACCTTAGTCGATTCAACCTTCTATATGTTGCACTCTTCCTATCTGGTCTTTAAAATAGACTCTTCAGAATACTTAGGTAAGAAGAGAAAAGAATTTTTAGGTAAGACTTTTGAAAATTCTTTTGAAGATGCCTCATAACATCTGCAAAGAAGGGCTACGCTCCGATACCAGCTGTGACGGAACCTCCCAAGTAATTAGGCCCACCTACAGTTGTCCTTGTCCAACGGACATCAGACATCCTATAGATGTTCCTAAGTCACTTGACAAGCTTGGTATCTTTCCTTACCTCACCAGGAACGTTTCACCCGTCTTGCAGACATTACAGAACATCGGAGATAAAGAAATGCGGAAGCGAATTACATAAACTTTACATTTATTTCAAAAGCAAGCTTAAGTTATGTTATTACAGACCAGACTAAAAGTGAGTGCATAGAAGTAATATTATACAAACCAGGGAAGGCACAAACTCCTCCCGAGAAGCTAAAAGCAAAAGATCCTAAGTGGAGGACCGAGTCCTCCCACACTTCAGTCTTGTTTTTCTTCTTTTGGAACCACCTTGGCACAGAAGCAGCAAAAGTCTGCTACTTCCTCACCTAAAAACAACGAAGGGATAAACCCTGAGTATGGAATTACTCAGCAAGACTTACCCGACTAAAGAAAAGACTCTCAAGGGTATGCTGGTTATGTGGGAGTCAAGGTAAGGCTTTTCAATCATCAATGACTCTGTTTTTGCAGAAATGCTTACTAAAGTGGATCCTTAAAAATCCAATTTTATTTGTCAAGTTAGGTAAAATTACCTGCACTAGAGTTCTTTCTACCCTAGTTCAATCACTGGTCCTGCACTAGCCAATTTCTTAACAAAAGCCCATCGTCTTTAGTGGAATGCTACGTGTAGGGTAGTGACCAAGTCTTCATAACCGTGAAGGTACGGCGATCCGAATTGATTATACTCAGCTGAGGATCTCCAATCACACGACATATGTAGCACTTAACCCTTGCATATGTCAACCCGCCACCGGGGTTCTTAAGACCGGATCAGGTTCACGCAGACCGAGAGCACAGATACACCACCGTCCAGCCTCTTGCCATGGAGGGTACACGCTACTCTCGCCACCGCTCCACGCCCATCTCGTGTTGTCTTATTCCGGCCTTAGTCTGCCCGAGGCAAGGCTTACCCATGATGAGGCATGTGACCAGTTAAAGGGTCCTGGATCATCAAGCCTACATCGACAAGGTCCTTAATCGACTCAGACGGAGACACTACACCGAGACTCTCTTCTCGTGCAAGTCACCCGCCCGGTCTCAGCTTAATTATTTCAAACCCAAAGTTTGGTACCTGGCAGAGGTACATCTTTACCGATGTTGAACCTATCAAGGCCTTTGATAGATCCATCATCAAGTTTTATTTTCGAAAAACATCCCACCCACTTTGCCACATCATATTTTGTAAAAACAAAACCTTTTGTTTTTCTAAAGCAAAGCTAAGCATCAAAAAGCTTTTGTAAAACAGGTGATCAAGGAAGGTAATCAAATTCAAGGAAGGTAATGCAGGAATGGTTTTATCAAGCAACTCCTATTACCTAATGCAGCAATCAAGTGAGAAAGATTTTAAAACAGCAAGGAAGGTGGCAAATGCACCGGGGCTTGCCTTCGTTTACAGGTGATTCGGGTTCGGATCCACAGATATCGAAGTAGAAACTATTCCCGGCCTGGGAATCCGAAGGTGGTGGTGTCCTGTCTTCGGTGACTTCTATCTCTTCTTCACGTTCTAATCATAACCATACATAAGTATAAGAATGGATGCCATGGGATGCTCATGAGGATGCAAAGATAGCATAAACTTATTATTTAAGTCTTGAATACAACTTTCCTTCACGGAGTTCCGGGAACTTAGGGTTTCCGGAGTCGGTAAAGGAGTTCATAGGGCAGGGGGGTGTTTTGGGGTTTGGTGATCAAACAAGGTCCAAATCAATTCAAACTCTACCCAAGGCTTCTAAATATTATGAGGAACTCATATAAAAATTTTGAGCATTTTTGGACTTACCATTTGTTTTCTAAAAATCCATAACCAACATTTTTAACCACTTTAAATTCCCTAAAATTTCTTACTTTCCTTAAAAATCACAAACTTATTTTTACTAAATTCTAGAGAAAATAACAAACCTAGGAAAATTAGTTTCACAATTTTAGCATTTTTCTACATTTTTCTACATATTTTTAAAGCTCTGCTGTAAAAAGAAAAAGAAAAAGGTTTCAGTAGTAATGGGCTAGATTCAGCCCAGGCGGCCCAGATCCACGCGGAATCGCGCGCGTGTCCGCGCCCGCGGGGCGAGTTTGCGCAGAGGCCCTCGGCATTTTGGCTAACTGGAGATGGGTTCGGTTACTGTTTTTCTGAGTCACTGACGATTTGCACAGAGATCCCTCAAGTTCTAATTCTTCACAGTGCTACGCCCCGATGTCGCACGGCGGAGGTCCGATCACCGGCGAGGTTAGGCCGGCCGGATTACGCAAGGATTGGCGCTCTCGAGCGGCAGACACCAAATCAGACCCCCTCCGAGCATTTCCCCTAAGTTAATTGCACGATTGGTGACCCATTCCGCTCTGCCCACGAGGACAGCGAAGGTTATGGACACATGCTCGTGTTCCCGGCGATGGGTGGCGGTCTGGTCAAATTAAAGGGGTCGGGGAGCATCGCAGATGTATGAGAATGCTCAAACAAGGGAGCAGAGGACGGGAACTGACCGGAGTTGGGCTGGCGATGGTGAGCTCGGTTTCACGGGGGCGGAAATCGGATTTGGAGGAAACTCCGAATTCGAGCACACGAGTGGATGATTGTGGCCGATTAGCGGTGGTTAGCTAGTTGACTACCTCACGGAGCTGGACACGGGCTCAATTTATAGGGAGGATGGGCGGTGGCCGTGAATTTCGAGCAAGACGCGCGGCGGTCGGAGGTGGAGAAGAACACTGGCGCAGTGAATACGTGTTCAACGTCGTGGCAGCTATTCCGGTGAGCAACGGGGAGCTAAAGTGAATCGTGGCGGTGCAGTGGCGAGGCTCGGACACGCGGCGCAAGGCCGAGGGGCGGTGATCATCGGCGTAATTAGCCAGTTCCGCCGCGGTGAATGCTTGTACGGTGGCCGGAATACTTTACTGGCCGGAGTTATCCACGGCGATGATCTCCAAGTGCTATCCAGTTGATTTGGTCACGAGTCACGGCGGTGATGGCACGAATCTTTGCGCAGGGAGGTCGCCGGCGGTGAAGTTTGCTGCGCTGGCGATCTGATCCATGGGACACTGTACCATGGAGAGCACCCATCAGATGAACTGACAGAGCGACTTGGAGCACGATTTTCTCTCAATTTTCAATGGTAACATACTCCATGCTCTGCAGCAAAATTGTAGAGCTATAGATCAGCTACAGGTTTGTCACAGCAGCCATGGGCAGATTCTTGCTGGATCATAGTTGAATTTATGCTCAAAGTCGTAGTGATTGCACTGTCTGTCTGAAAATTCAGACCTTAGTAACCTGACAGTCCAACTTTAGACTTAATTATCACTAAATTGTTCTTAACAACTGATCTCACATTCTTAAGCAAAGTTGTTCTCCTATGATTGGTCTTCAACTTTGATGTGGTGACCTAGGGCAAAAACCCTATGCTTTGAAAGTTACAAGGGCTCAAAATTGTGCTCACAACACTGATTTCAGACTTAGGCTATATAGAGGTCAAGTGGTACTTTTTGCAAATAAACCCAAAACTTAGGGTTTGGCTTTTCAAGTCCACATATTTGTGAACCAATTGACTTCAAATACTTATTTGGCTTGGTTTTTGCACTTTAGCCCAAGAGTGGACTAATTTTGCACATAAGCCCCTAGGGTTTGGTTTTAGGGTTTTTCCAGGGTTCCCATTAGGGTTTCTGGTATCCTAGGGGTATAAATGTGATTCAAATTTATTCTTAGGGTCATTTTATGACTTTTACTCTAAAGTATTTGGGTTTTCTTAACTTGGGTTAAGTTTTACCCCTTTAACCACTATTTAGGGTTAAGTCCATTAAATTAACCAGGGTTTCATTTGCAAAAACATTAAAACAATACAACTTGTTTGAAATTTTTACCTAGTGAATGCACTCTAGGTGTGTCAAACATATGCAAATGCTAATGTTCATGATGTCATGCTCGAGTTTTAGTTACAGTAACACCAGGGGTGTTACACAGTCTGGATCTAGCAAGGCCTCCTCTACCCTGAAAGGCTCAATAGAAGAGACAAAAGAGTAATGCTCACAAAAATTAACTAATCGAGACCGAGTATTTACTCCCTTGCTAATGTCACCCAAAATCTGGTCGACGGGATGATCCCTTTGAATCATCGCTCGGACTTGAGTTGGAGGTGCCTGTTGTACTTCTTCCTCCATTACATGATCATTTTGTGCTCCCCCTTGATCACACGTCTCCTCTTGATGAACCTGTTCATCGTCTTGAGTTGGGGGATGCACCATTGTTGAGGAAGAAGGTTGATCTTGCTCCTTTTGTTCCTGTGGTCGCACATCTCCAATCGCCATGGTGCGTATTGCGGCCGTTGGAACATCTTCTTCATCTACATCATCAACATCAACAACTTGCTCTCTTGGAGAGCCATTAGTCTCATCAAATACAACGTCGCTAGAGACTTCAACCAAACCCGATGATTTGTTGAAGACCCTATACGCCTTTGTATTTGAGTCATAACCTAACAAAAACCCTTCTACCGCTTTGGGCGCAAATTTAGAATTCCTACCCTTCTTCACTAGAATGTAGCATTTACTCTCAAAAACTCGGAAATACGAAACATTGGGTTTGTTACCGGTTAGTAGCTCATACGAAGTCTTCTTGAGGAGGCGATGAAGGTAGACCCGGTTGATGGCGTGGCAAGCCGTGTTCACGGCTTCTGACCAAAAGCGCTCGGGGGTCTTGAACTCTCCAAGCATCGTCCCCGCCATGTCTATAAGTGTCCTGTTCTTCCTTTCTACCACACCATTTTGCTGTGGTGTGTAGGGAGCGGAGAAGTCGTGCTTGATTCCTTCCTCCTCAAGGAACTCCTCCACTTGAAGGTTCTTGAACTCGGACCCGTTGTCGCTCCTTATCTTTTTCACCTTGAGCTCAAACTCATTTTGAGCTCTCCTTAGGAAGCGCTTGAGGGTCCCTTGGGTTTCAGATTTATCCTGCAAAAAGAATTGATAGTCGCCTAGAGGGGGGGTGAATAGGGCGAAACTGAAATTTACAAATATAAACACAACTACAAGCCGGGGTTAGCGTTAGAAATATAAACGAGTCCGAGAGAGAGGGCACAAAACAAATCCCAAGCGAATAAGCAAGTGAGACACGGAGATTTGTTTTACCGAGGTTCGGTTCTTGCAAACCTACTCCCCGTTGAGGAGGCCACAAAGGCCGGGTCTCTTTCAACCCTTCCCTCTCTCAAACGGTCCCTCGGACCGAGTGAGCTTCTCTTCTCTAATCAAAGCCGGGAACAAAACTTCCCCGCAAGGGCCACCACACAATTGGTGCCTCTTGCCTTGATTACAATGGAGTTGTGATCTCAAGAACAAGTGAGAAAGAAAAGAAGCAATCCAAGCGCAAGAGCTCAAATGAACACAGCAAATCACTCTCACTAGTCACTAGGGTTTTGTGTGGAATTGGAGAGGATTTGATCTCTTTGAATGTGTCTAGAATTGAATGCTAGAGCTCTTGTAGTAGTTGAGAAGTGGAAAACTTGGATGCAATGAATGGTGGGGTGGTTGGGGTATTTATAGCCCCAACCACCAAACTTGACCGTTGGCTGGAGGCGTCTGTTCGATGGCGCACCGGACAGTCCGGTGCACACCGGACAGTCCGGTGCCCCTGCCACGTCATCACTGCCGTTGGATTCCGACCGTTGGAGCTTCTGACTTGTGGGCCCGCCTGGGTGTCCGGTGCACACCGGACATGTACTGTTTGATGTCCGGTGCACCGGTATGGGCGATTCTGACTTCTGCGCGCGCTGCGCGCGCATTTAATGCACCGCAGGGAGCCGTTGGCGCCGCAGGGAGCCGTTGCTCCGCTGGCACACCGGACAGTCCGGTGCACACCGGACAGTCCGGTGAATTATAGCGGAGCGGCTGCCGCGCGAACCCGAGGCTGGCGAGTTCAGGAGGCCGAGCTTCCTTGGAGCACCGGACATGTCCGGTGCACACCGGACAGTCCGGTGAATTATAGCGCGCCGGCTTCCGAGAAATCCCGAGAGTGAAGAGTTGGAGTCTGAGTCCCCTGGTGCACCGGACAGGTACTGTTCACTGTCCGGTGGCACACCGGACAGTCCGGTGCGCCAGACCAGGGGTGCCCTCGGTTGCCCCTTTGCTCCTTTATTGAATCCAAAACTTGGTCTTTTTATTGGCTGAGTGTGAACCTTTTTCACCTGTATAATCTATACACTTGGGCAAACTAGTTAGTCCAAAGATTTGTGTTGGGCAATTCAACCACCAAAATTATTTAGAAACTAGGTGTAAGCCTAATTCCCTTTCAATCTCCCCCTTTTTGGTGATTGATGCCAACACAAACCAAAGCAAATAGAGAAGTGCATAATTGAACTAGTTTGCATAATGTAAGTGTAAAGGTTGCTTGGAATTGAGCCAATATAACTACTTACAAGATATGCAAGGAATGTTTCTTTCTTATATAACATTTTGGACCACGTTTGCACCACATGTTTTGTTTTGCAAATTCCTTTTGTAAATCCATTTCAAAGATCTTTTGCAAATAGTCAAGGGTAAATGAATAAGAGTTTGTAAAGCATTTTCAAGATTTGAAATTTTCTCCCCCTGTTTCAAATGCTTTTCCTTTGACTAAACAAAACTCCCCCTAAAAGAGATCCACCTCTTAGTGTTCAAGAGGGTTTTGATATACAATTTTTGAAATACTACTTTCTCCCCCTTTTGAACACAATAGGATACAAAATGATAAATACTCTTGGAAAGCACTAAGTGTTTTGAATTTGGTGGTGGTGGTGCGGTCCTTTTGCTTTGGGCTCATTTCTCCCCCTTTTTGGCATGAATCGCCAAAAACGGAATCATTAGAGCCCTTGAAGTAAGTTCCTCCTCTTTGGTCATAAATGAATGAGTTAAGATTATACCAAAGATGAAGTCCGGTCCTTTTGCTTTTGAGCTTTTACTCTCTCCCCCAAGGATGAAGTCCTTTTCTTTGATGCTCATTTCTCCCCAAGGAATAGAGAGTTGCTCGGAGTGATGGCGAAGCATGAGTTACGGAGTGGAAGCCTTTTTCTTCGCCGAAGACTCCAATTCCCTTTCAATATACCTATGACTTGGTTTGAAATAGACTTGAAAACACATTAGTCATAGCATATAAAAGAGATATGATCAAAGGTATTCAAATGAGCTATGTGTGCAAGCTAGCAAAATAAATTTCTAGAATCAAGAATATTGAGCTCATGCCTAAGTCTGGTAAAAGATTGTTCATCAAGTGGCTTGGTAAAAATATCGGCTAATTGATCTTTAGTATTAATGTAAGAAATCTCGATATCCCCCTTTTGTTGGTGATCCCTAAGAAAATGATACCGAATGGCTATGTGCTTAGTGCGGCTATGCTCGACGGGATTGTCGGCCATTTTGATTGCACTCTCATTATCACATAGCAAAGGAACTTTGGTTAATTTGTAACCATAGTCCCGCAGGGTCTGCCTCATCCAAAGTAATTGCGCGCAACAATGGCCTGCGGCAATATACTCGGCTTCGGCGGTGGAAAGAGCGACCGAATTTTGCTTCTTTGAAGCCCAAGACACCAAGGATCTTCCCAAGAACTGGCAAGTCCCCGATGTGCTCTTCCTATTAATTTTGCACCCTGCCCAATCGGCATCCGAATAACCAATCAAATCAAATGTGGATCCCCGAGGGTACCAAAGCCCAAACTTAGGTGTGTAAGCCAAATATCTCAAGATTCGTTTTACGGCCGTAAGGTGGGATTCCTTAGGGTCGGATTGGAATCTTGCACACATGCAAACGGAAAGCATAATGTCCGGTCAAGATGCACATAAATAAAGCAATGAACCAATCATCGACCGGTATACCTTTTGATCCACGGACTTACCTCCCGTGTCGAGGTCGAGATGCCCATTAGTTCCCATGGGTGTCTTGATGGGTTTGGCATCCTTCATCCCAAACTTGGTTAGAATGTCTTGAGTGTACTTCGTTTGGCTAATGAAGGTGCCCTCTTGGAGTTGCTTGACTTGGAATCCTAGAAAATACTTCAACTCCCCCATCATCGACATCTCGAATTTCTGTGTCATGATCCTACTAAACTCTTCACATGTAGACTCGTTAGTAGACCCAAATATAATATCATCAACATAAATTTGGCATACAAACAAGTCATTTTCAAGAGTTTTAGTAAAGAGTGTAGGATCGGCCTTGCCGACTTTGAAGCCATTAGCAATAAGGAAATCTCTAAGGCATTCATACCATGCTCTTGGGGCTTGCTTGAGCCCATAAAGCGCCTTAGAGAGCCTATAGACATGATTAGGATACTCACTGTCTTCAAAGCCTGGAGGTTGCTCAACATAGACCTCTTCCTTGATTGGTCCATTGAGGAAGGCACTCTTCACGTCCATTTGATAAAGCTTAAAGCCATGGTAAGTAGCATAGGCCAATAGTATGCGAATTGACTCAAGCCTAGCTACGGGTGCATAGGTTTCACCGAAATCCAAACCTTCGACTTGTGAATACCCTTTGGCCACGAGTCGAGCTTTGTTCCTTGTCACCACACCATGCTCATCTTGCTTGTTGCGGAAGACCCATTTGGTTCCTACAACATTTTGGTTAGGACGTGGAACTAAATGCCATACCTCATTCCTCGTGAAATTGTTGAGCTCCTCTTGCATCGCCACCACCCAATCCGAATCTTGGAGAGCTTCCTCTACCCTGTGTGGCTCAATAGAGGAAACAAAAGAGTAATGTTCACAAAAATGAGCAACCCGAGATCGAGTAGTTACCCCCTTATGAATGTCGCCGAGGATGGTGTCGACGGGGTGATCTCGTTGGATTGCTTGGTGGACTCTTGGGTGTGGCGGTCTTGGTTCTTCCTCATCCTCCTTTTCTTGATCATTTGCATCTCCCCCTTGATCATTGCCATTATCTTGAGGTGGCTCATCTTCTTGATTTTGCCCTTCATCAACTTGAGCCTCATCCTCATTTTGAGTTGGTGGAGATGCTTGCATGGAGGAGGATGGTTGATCTTGTGCATTTGGAGGCTCTTCGGATTCCTTAGGACACACATCCCCAATGGACATGTTCCTGAGCGCTATGCATGGAGCCTGTTCTTCACCTACTTCATCAAGATCAACTTGCTCTACTTGAGAGCCGTTAGTTTCATCAAACACAACGTCACATGAGACTTCAACTAGTCCAGTGGACTTGTTAAAGACCCTATATGCCCTTGTGTTTGAGTCATAACCAAGTAAAAAGCCTTCTACAGTTTTAGGAGCAAATTTAGATTTTCTACCTCTTTTAACAAGAATAAAGCATTTGCTACCAAAAACTCTAAAGTATGAAATGTTGGGCTTTTTACCGGTTAGGAGTTCATATGATGTCTTCTTGAGGATTCGGTGAAGATATAACCGGTTGATGGCGTAGCAGGCGGTGTTGACCGCTTCGGCCCAAAACCGGTCCGGTGTCTTGTACTCATCAAGCATGGTTCTTGCCATGTCCAAAAGAGTTCGATTCTTCCTCTCCACTACACCATTTTGTTGTGGCGTGTAGGGAGAAGAGAACTCATGCTTGATGCCCTCCTCCTCAAGGAAGCTTTCAATTTGAGAGTTCTTGAACTCCGTCCCGTTGTCGCTTCTTATTTTCTTGATCC
Source organism: Zea mays (assembly GCF_902167145.1). NCBI lineage: Eukaryota > Viridiplantae > Streptophyta > Magnoliopsida > Poales > Poaceae > Zea > Zea mays. The sequence goes on from NC_050102.1 coordinate 14,726,885, forward strand.
TTAAGGCGAACTCATTTTGAGCCCGTCTCAAGAATCCTTTTAAGGTCTCTTGGGTTTGAGATTTTTCCTGTAAAAAGAATACCCAAGTGAAGCGAGAATAATCATCCACAATAACTAGACAGTACTTACTCCCGCCGATGCTTATGTAAGCAATCGGGCCGAATAGATCCATGTGTAGGAGCTCCAGTGGCCTGTCGGTCGTCATGATGTTCTTGTGTGGATGATGGACTCCAACTTGCTTCCCTGCCTGGCAAGCGCTACAAATCCTGTCTTTCTCAAAATGAACATTTGTTAATCCTAAAATGTGCTCTCCCTTTAGAAGCTTATGAAGATTCTTCATCCCAACATGGGCTAGTCGGCGGTGCCAGAGCCAACCCATGTTAGTCTTAGCAATTAAGCAAGTGTCGAGTTCAGCTCTATCAAAATCTACCAAGTATAGCTGACCCTCTAACACTCCCTTAAAAGCTATTGAATCATCACTTCTTCTAAAGACAGTGACACCTATATCAGTAAAAAAACAGTTGTAGCCCATTTGACATAATTGGGAAACAGAAAGCAAGTTGTAATCTAAAGAATCAACGAGAAAAACATTGGAAATAGAATGGTCAGGAGATATAGCAATTTTACCCAATCCTTTGACCAAACCTTGATTTCCATCCCCGAATGTGATAGCTCGTTGGGGATCTTGGTTTTTCTCATATGAGGAGAACATCCTTTTCTCCCCGGTCATGTGGTTTGTGCACCCGCTGTCGAGTATCCAACTTGAGCCCCCGGATGCATAAACCTACAAAACAAATTTAGTTCTTGACTTTAGGTACCCAAACTGTTTTGGGTCCTTTGGCATTAGATACAAGAACTTTGGGTACCCAAACACAAGTCTTGGAACCCTTGTGTTTGCCCCCAACAAATTTGGCAACTACCTTGCCGGATTTGCTAGTAAGCACATAAGATGCATCAAAAGTTTTAAATGAAATGGCATGATCATTTGATGCATTAGAAATTTTCTTCTTAGGCAACTTAGCATGGGTTGGTTGCCTAGAACTAGATGTCTCACCCTTATACATATAAGCATGATTAGGGCCAGAGTGAGACTTCCTAGAATGAATCTTTCTAATTTTGCTCTCAGGATAGCCGGCAGGGTACAAAATGTAACCTTCGTTATCCTGAGGCATGGGAGCCTTACCCTTAACAAAGTTAGATAAGTTCTTTGGAGGGGCATTAAGTTTGACATTGTCTCCCCTTTGGAAGCCAATGCCATCCTTGATGCCAGGGCGTCTCCCATTATAGAGCATACTTCTAGCAAATTTAAATTTTTCATTTTCTAAGTTATGCTCGGCAATTTTAGCATCTAATTTTGCTATATGATCATTTTGTTGTTTAATTAAAGCCATATGATCAAGAATAGCATTAACATCAATATCTCTACATCTAGTGCAAATAGAAACATGCTCAACATTAGATGTAGAGGGTTTGCAAGATTTAAGTTCTACAACCTTAGCATGCAACATTTCATTCTTAGTTCTAAGGTCGGAAATAGTAGCATTGCAAACATCAAAATTTTTAGCCTTAGCAATTAAATTTTCATTCTCTAATCTAAGGCTAGCAAGAGATGCATTCAATTCATCAATCTTAGCAAGCAAGTCAATGTTATCATCTCTAAGATTGGGAATTGAAACATTACAAACATGTGAATCAACCTTAGCATTTAAAATAGCATTTTCATTTCTAAGGTTGTCAATCATCTCACGGCAAGTGCTTAGCTCACTAGACAATTTTTCACATTTTTCTACTTCTAGAGCATAAGCCTTTTTAACCTTAACATGTTTCTTGTTTTCTCTAATTAGACAATCCTCTTGGGAGTCCAAAAGGTCATCCTTTTCATGAATAGCACTAATCAATTCATTTAGTTTTTCTTTTTGCTCCATGTTAAGATTGGCAAAAAGAATACGCAAATTATCCTCCTCATCACTAGCATTATCATCACTAGACGATTCATATTTAGTGGAGGAGTTGGATTTAACCTTCTTCTTTTTGCCGTCCTTTGCCATGAGGCACTTGTGGCCGACGTTGGGGAAGAGGAGTCCCTTGGTGACGGCGATGTTGGCGGCGTCCTCGTCGTCGGAGGAGTCGCTAGAGCTTTCGTCGGAATCCCATTCCCGACAAACATGGGCATCGCCGCCCTTCTTCTTGTAGTACCTTTTCTTCTCCTTTCTTCTTCCCTTCTTGTCGTCGCCTCGGTCACTGTCACTAGACATAGGACATTTAGCAATAAAATGACCGGGCTTACCACATTTGTAGCAAACCTTCTTGGAGCGGGACTTGTAGTCTTTCCCCCTCCTTTGTTTGAGGATTTGGCGGAAGCTCTTGATGACGAGCGCCATCTCCTCATTGTCAAGCTTGGAGGCGTCTATTGGTTGTCGGCTTGGTGTAGACTCCTCCTTCTTTTCTTCCGTCGCCTTGAATGCAACGGGTTGAGCTTCGGATGGGTCGCCAAGCTCGTTGATTTTCCTTGAACCTTCTATCATGCACTCAAAACTTACAAAATGCCCGATAACTTCCTCGGGGGTCATTTTAGTATATCTAGGATTACCACGAATCAATTGAACTTGAGTGGGATTTAGAAAAATGAGAGATCTTAAAATAACATTTACCACTTCGTGGTCGTCCCACTTCTTGCTCCCGAGGTTGCGCACTTGGTTTACCAAAGTCTTGAGCCTGTTGTACATGTGTTGTGGCTCCTCCCCTTTGTTAAGCCGGAACCGACCGAGCTCCCCCTCGATCGTTTCCCGCTTGGTGATCTTGGTGAGCTCATCTCCCTCGTGCGCGGTTTTGAGTACATCCCAAACCTCCTTGGCGTTCTTCAACCCTTGTACTTTGTTATATTCCTCTTTACTTAGTGAGGCGAGGAGAATTGTTGTGGCTTGTGAGTTGAAGTGCTCGATTTGGGCTACCTCATCCTCATCATAGTTCTCATCCCCTATAGATGGTACCTGCGCACCAAACTCAACAACATCCCATATGCTTTTGTGGAGCGAGATTAGATGAAATCGCATTAAATCGCTCCACCTAGTGTAATCTTCACCATCAAAAGTTGGTGGTTTGCCTAGTGGGACGGAAAGTAAAGGTGTATGTTTGGAAATGCGAGGGTAGCGTAGGGGGATCTTACTATACTTCTTGCGCTCTTGGCGCTTAGAAGTGACGGAGGGCGCATCGGAGTCGGAGGTCGATGTTGATGAAGTGTCGGTCTCGTAGTAGACCACCTTCCTCATCCTCTTGTGCTTGTCGCCTTTCCGATGCGGCTTGTGGGAAGAAGATTTTTCCTTCTTCTCTTTGTGATGAGAAGAAGATTTCTTCTCCTTCCCTTTGTTGGAGGAGCTCTTCTTCTTCTCCCTCCTTTTGGTGCGGGACTCTTCCGATGAAGTGCTCCCGTGGCTTGTAGTGGGCTTTTCGCCGGTCTCCATCTCCTTCTTGGCGTGATCTCCCGACATCACTTCGAGCGGTTAGGCTCTAATGAAGCACCGGCCTCTGATACCAATTGATAGTCGCCTAGAGGGGGGGTGAATAGGGCGAAACTGAAATTTACAAATATAAACACAACTACAAGCCGGGGTTAGCGTTAGAAATATAAACGAGTCCGAGAGAGAGGGCACAAAACAAATCCCAAGCGAATAAGCAAGTGAGACACGGAGATTTGTTTTACCGAGGTTCGGTTCTTGCAAACCTACTCCCCGTTGAGGAGGCCACAAAGGCCGGGTCTCTTTCAACCCTTCCCTCTCTCAAACGGTCCCTCGGACCGAGTGAGCTTCTCTTCTCTAATCAAAGCCGGGAACAAAACTTCCCCGCAAGGGCCACCACACAATTGGTGCCTCTTGCCTTGATTACAATGGAGTTGTGATCTCAAGAACAAGTGAGAAAGAAAAGAAGCAATCCAAGCGCAAGAGCTCAAATGAACACAGCAAATCACTCTCACTAGTCACTAGGGTTTTGTGTGGAATTGGAGAGGATTTGATCTCTTTGAATGTGTCTAGAATTGAATGCTAGAGCTCTTGTAGTAGTTGAGAAGTGGAAAACTTGGATGCAATGAATGGTGGGGTGGTTGGGGTATTTATAGCCCCAACCACCAAACTTGACCGTTGGCTGGAGGCGTCTGTTCGATGGCGCATCGGACAGTCCGGTGCACACCGGACAGTCCGGTGCCCCTGCCACGTCATCACTGCCGTTGGATTCCGACCGTTGGAGCTTCTGACTTGTGGGCCCGCCTGGGTGTCCGGTGCACACCGGACATGTACTGTTTGATGTCCGGTGCACCGGTATGGGCGATTCTGACTTCTGCGCGCGCTGCGCGCGCATTTAATGCACCGCAGGGAGCCGTTGGCGCCGCAGGGAGCCGTTGCTCCGCTGGCACACCGGACAGTCCGGTGAATTATAGCGGAGCGGCTGCCGCGCGAACCCGAGGCTGGCGAGTTCAGGAGGCCGAGCTTCCTTGGAGCACCGGACATGTCCGGTGCACACCGGACAGTCCGGTGAATTATAGCGCGCCGGCTTCCGAGAAATCCCGAGAGTGAAGAGTTGGAGTCTGAGTCCCCTGGTGCACCGGACAGGTACTGTTCACTGTCCGGTGGCACACCGGACAGTCCGGTGCGCCAGACCAGGGGTGCCCTCGGTTGCCCCTTTGCTCCTTTATTGAATCCAAAACTTGGTCTTTTTATTGGCTGAGTGTGAACCTTTTTCACCTGTATAATCTATACACTTGGGCAAACTAGTTAGTCCAAAGATTTGTGTTGGGCAATTCAACCACCAAAATTATTTAGAAACTAGGTGTAAGCCTAATTCCCTTTCAAGAATACCCAAGTGAAGCGGGAACAATCATCGACTATAACAAGACCATACTTACTTCCTCCTATGCTTAGATAGGCGACGGGTCCGAAAAGGTCCATATGAAGCAGCTCCAAAGGTCTTGATGTGGTCATCACATTTTTGGCATGATGAGAGCTTCCCACCTGTTTACCTGCTTGACAAGCTGCACAAGGTCTATCTTTTTCGAAAGTAACATTAGTTAGACCTATCACGTGTTCTCCCTTTAGAAGCTTGTGAAGGTTCTTCATCCCCACATGTGCTAAGCGGCGATGCCACAGCCAGCCCATGCTAGTCTTAGCAATTAAGCATGCATCTAGACCGGCCTCCTCTTTTGCAAAATCAACTAAATAAAGTTTGTCGTCTAGTACACCCTTAAAAGCTAATGAACCATCACTTCTTCTAAAGACAGACACATCTATGTTTGTGAATAAACAATTATATCCCATATTACATAATTGACTAACAGATAACAAATTATATCCAAGCAACTCAACTAAAAACACATTAGAAATAGAGTGCTCGGATGAAATAGCAATTTTCCCTAACCCTTTCACCTTGCCTTGATTCCCATCACCGAATATTATTGAATCTTGGGAATCCTTGTTCTTGACGTAGGAGGTAAACATCTTCTTCTCCCCCGTCATGTGGTTTGTGCATCCGCTGTCGATAATCCAGCTTGATCCCCCGGATGCATAAACCTGCAAGGCAAATTTAGGCTTGGGTCTTAGGTACCCAACTCTTGTTGGGTCCTACAAGGTTAGTGACAATATCCTTAGGGACCCAAATGCAAGTTTTATCTCCCTTGCATTTTGCCCCTAATTTCCTAGCAATCACCTTTCTATCCTTTCTACAAATTGCAAAGGAAGCATTGCAAGCATGATAAATTGTAGAAGGTTCATTGTTTACTTTCCTAGAAACATGAACAACATTTCTTCTAGGCATAACATTTTTCCTAGTCAAATTTCTATCATGCATAATAGAAGAACTAGAAGCAATCATGGCATTACAACTCCTATCATAATGAACATTTCTAGAAAATTTCCTATCATGGTACATGAAAGCATAGTTCTTTTGACAACTATTAGTCATAGGGGCCTTCCCTTTCTCCTTGGCGGGAATGGGAGCCTTATGACTAGTTAAGTTCTTGACTTCCCTCTTGAAGCCAAGACCATCCTTAATTGAGGGGTGTCTACCAATTGTGTAGGCATCCCTTGCAAATTTTAGTTTGTCAAATTCACTCTTGCTAGTCTTAAGTTGGGCATTAAGACTGGCCACTTCATCATTCAATTTAGAAATTAAAACTAGGTGTTCACCACAAGCTTCAACATTAAAATCTTTACACCTATTGCACATTACAACATTTTCTACACAAGATGTTGATTTATGAGCTATGTCTAACTTAGCATTCAAATCATCATTAACACCTTTTAAAGTAGAAATGGTTTCATGACAAGTAGATAGTTCACAAGAAAGCATTTCATTCCTTTTAACTTCTAGAGCAAGAGAATTTTGTGCACTAACAAATTTATCATGCTCTTCATATAAAAGGTCCTCTTGTTTTTCTAGTAATCTATTCTTATCATTCAAAGCATCAATCAATTCATTGATCTTATCAATCTTAGTTCTATCTAAGCCCTTGAATAAGCATGAATAGTCTATTTCATCATCATCACTAGACTCATCCTCGCTTGAAGAAGCATAAGTAGTATTGTTTCGAGTACTTACCTTCTTCTCCTTTGCCATGAGGCATGTGTGATGTTCGTTGGGGAAGAGGGATGACTTGTTGAAGGCGGTGGCGGCGAGTCCTTCGTTGTCAGAGTCGGACGACGAGCAATCCGAATCCCACTCCTTTCCAAGATGTGCCTCGCCCTTCGCCTTCTTGTAGTTCTTCTTCTTTTCCCACTTTCCACTCTTCTTTTCCTGGTCACTATCATTATCGGGACAATTAGCGATAAAATGAACAATCTTACCACACTTGAAGCAGGAGCGCTTCCCCTTCGTCTTGTTCTTGTTGGGGTGCTCCTTGCGACCTTTTAGCGACGTCTTGAACCGCTTGATGATAAGGGTCATTTCTTCCTCATTAAGCCCGGCCGCCTCAACTTGCGCCACCTTGCTAGGTAGTGCCTCCTTGCTCCTTGTCGCTTTGAGAGCAACGGTTTGAGGCTCGTGGATTGGGCCATTCAATGCATCATCCACGTATCTCGCCTCCTTGATCATCATCCGCCCGCTTACAAATTTCCCAAGAATTTCTTCGGGCGACATCTTGGTGTACCTAGGATTTTCACAAATATTGTTTACCAGATGTGGATCAAGTACAGTAAAGGACCTTAGCATTAGGCGAACGACGTCGTGGTCCGTCCATCGCGTGCTTCCATAGCTCCTTATTTTGTTGACGAGGGTCTTGAGCCTGTTGTATGTTTGGGTTGGCTCCTCCCCCCTTATCATCGCGAATCTCCCGAGTTCGCCTTCCACCAACTCCATCTTGGTGAGCATGGTGACGTCGTTCCCCTCATGTGAGATCTTGAGGGTATCCCAGATCTGCTTGGCATTGTCCAAGCCGCTCACCTTATGGTACTCGTCCCTGCACAATGAGGCTAACAACACAGTAGTAGCTTGTGCATTCTTATGAATCTGTTCAATGATAAACAAGGGACTATCCGAGCTATCAAATTTCATTCCACTCTCTACTATTTCCCATATACTAGGATGGAGAGAGAACAAGTGACTACGCATTTTGTGACTCCAAAATCCGTAGTCCTCTCCATCAAAATGAGGAGGTTTACCAAGTGGAATGGAGAGTAAATGAGCATTGGTACTTTGAGGAATGCGAGAATAATCAAAAGAGAAGTTTGAATTAACCGTCTTCTTTTTCTCATAGTCGTTGTCGTCGTCCTTTTGGGAAGAAGAGGATTCGTCGCTGTCGTAGTAGACTATCTCTTTGATGCGCCTTGTTTTCTTCTTCCTCCCATCTTTTCTTTTGTGGCTCGAGCCCGAGTCAGTAGGCTTGTCCTCCTTTGGATCATTGACAAAAGACTCCTTCTCCTTATCGTTGACCACCATCCCCTTGCCCTTAGGATCCATCTCTTCGGGCGATTAGTCCCTTTCTTGAAGAGAATGGCTCTGATACCAATTGAGAGCACCTAGAAGGGGGGGTGAATAGGTGATCCTGTAAAAACTTGAAACTTAATCCGCAAAACTTGATTAGGAGTTAGCACGAATAAGCCAAGTGGCTAGAGAGGAGAACTTGCACAACACGATAACCACAAAGAAATCAACACAGAGATGGCACAGTGGTTTATCCCGTGGTTTGGCCAAGTCCAACACTTGCCTACTCCACGTTGTGGCGTCCCAACGGACGAGGGTTGCAATCAACCCCTTTCAAGCGGTCCAAAGACCCACTTGAATACCACGGTGTTTTGCTTTCACTTTACTATATCCCACTTGCGAGGAATCTCCACAACTTGGAGCCTCTCGCCCTTACACTTTGATGTTCACAAAGAAGCACGGAGTAAGGAAGGGATGAGCAACGCACACAAGACACGAAATCAGTGTACCAACACGCACACAAGACACAACAAGAGCTCACAGCACAACCCGGCGAGTTCACAACTCAAATGGAGCTCTAGTTGCTATCACAAAGAATCAAATGCGCGGAATCGAAGTCTTGGTGCTTAGGAATGCTTGGAGAATGCTTGGTATACTCCTCCATGCGCCTAGGGGTCCCTTTTATAGCCCCAAGGCAGCTAGGAGCCGTTGAGAGCATTCCAGGAAGGCAATTCTTGCCTTCTGTCGCCTGGCGCACCAGACAGTCCGGTGCACCACCGGACACTGTCCGGTGCGGATTTCTTTCCTTCTTTGGCAAAGCCGACCGTTGGAGTCTTGGAGCCGTTGGCGCACCGGACACTGTCCGGTGCACACCGGACAGTCCGGTGTCCCTTCCGACCGTTGGCACTTGCCACGCGTCGCGTGCGGATTCCGCGGCTGACCGTTGGCCCGACTGACTGTTGGCTCACCGGACAGTCCAGTGCACCACCGGACAGTCCGGTGAATTTTAGCCGTACGCCGCCGACGAAGTCCCGAGAGCAGCTAGTTGACGGATGCCAGCCTGGCGCACCGGACACTGTCTGGTGCACCCAGACTGAGCAGACTCTTGGCTGCTTCGAGCCACTCTTTTTCAATTGCATTTTCTCTGATTCTAACACTTAGACAAACATGTTAGTACACAAAAACTAATGTACTAAGTCTAGAATCATACCTTTGTATTGATTTGCACCTTATCCATCATTTGACATAGTTTATCACTTAAGCACTTGTGTTGGACACTAAATCACCAAAATACTTATAAATGGCCCAAGGGCACATTTTCCTTTCAGTAACTACTCGCTCTAGATTAGTTAATTTTTGTGAGCACTACTCCTTTGTCTCTTCTATTGAGCCTTTCAGGGTAGAAGAGGCCTTGCTAGATCCGGACTGGGTGTTGGCCATGCAGGAGGAGCTCAACAATTTCAAGAGAAATGAAGTTTGGACACTGGTGCCACGTCCCAAGCAAAACGTTGTGGGAACCAAGTGGGTGTTCCGCATCAAACAGGATGAGCACAGGGTGGTGACAAGGAACAAGGCACGACTTGTGGCAAAAGGTTATGCCCAAGTCGCAGGTTTGGACTTTGAGGAGACTTTTGCTCCTGTGGCTAGGCTAGAGTCAATTCGCATATTGTTAGCCTATGCCGCTCACCATTCTTTCAGGTTGTTCCAAATGGATGTGAAGAGCGCTTTCCTCAACGGGCCAATCAAGGAGGAGGTGTACGTAGAGCAACCCCCTAGCTTTGAGGATGAACGGTACCCCGACCACGTGTGTAAGCTCTCTAAGGCGCTTTATGGACTTAAGCAAGCCCCAAGAGCATGGTATGAATGCCTTAGAGACTTTTTAATTGCTAATGCTTTCACAGTTGGGAAAGCTGATCCAACTTTATTCACTAAGACTTGTGATGGTGACTTATTTGTGTGCCAAATTTATGTCGATGACATAATATTTGGTTCTACTAACCAAAAGTCTTGTGAAGAGTTTAGCAGGGTGATGACTCAAAAGTTTGAAATGTCGATGATGGGCGAATTGAACTACTTCCTTGGGTTCCAAGTGAAGCAACTCAAGGACGGCACTTTCATCTCCTAAACAAAGTACACGCAAGACTTGATAAAGCGGTTTGGGATGAAGGACGCCAAGCCCGCAAAGACTCCAATGGGAACTGACGGACATGTCGACCTCAACAAAGGAGGTAGGTCCGTTGATCAAAAAGCATACCGGTCTATGATAGGTTCCTTGCTTTACTTATGTGCTAGTAGACCAGATATTATGCTTAGTGTATGCATGTGTGCTAGATTTCAATCCGATCCAAGGGAGTGTCACTTTGTGGCCATGAAGCGAATTCTTAGATATTTAGTCGCTACGCCTTGCTTCAGGATCTGGTATCCAAAGGGGTCTACCTTTGACTTAATTGGATATTCAGACTCCGATTATGCTGGATGTAAGGTTGATAGGAAGAGTACATCAGGGACGTGCCAATTCTTAGGAAGGTCCTTGGTGTCTTGGAGTTCTAAGAAACAAACTTCCATTGCCCTATCCACCGCTGAGGTTGAGTATGTTGCCGCAGGACAGTGTTGCGCGCAACTACTTTGGATGAGGCAAACCCTCCGGGACTTTGGCTACAATCTGAGCAAATTCCCACTCCTATGTGATAATGAAAGTGCTATCCTCATGGCGGATAATCCTGTTGAACACAGCCGCACAAAACACATAGACATCCGGCATCACTTTTTGAGAGACCACCAGCAAAAGGGAGATATCAAAGTGTTTTATGTTAGCACCGAGAACTAGCTAGCTGATATCTTTACCAAGCCTTTAGATGAGAAGACCTTTTGCAGGCTGCGTAGTGAGCTAAATGTCTTAGATTCGCGGAACTTGGATTGATTTATAGCATACATGTGTTTTATGCATTTGATCATGCATTTTGTTGTTTATTTATGGTGCTCAAGTTGTACAAGCACTCCCCGGACCTCACAAGTCCAATTGCAAGCAATGCACATATTTAGGGGGAGATGTGCTACAACTTGACCCTTTGAGACTAACCATGTGTTTGAGCTTGCTTGATTTAGTCTCAAAGGTGGATTGAAAGGGAAAGATGGACTTGGACCATGAAAGACTTCCACTGCACTCCGATGAGAGGGTAACAAACTCCAAGTTCATTTCTAGGCTCTTATTGCCTCTTTACTCTAAGTTGAAGATTTTGGTGAGGTAATGGGGTTTAAGGGCCAAGATTGATCCCGTTTTGGTGCTTGATGCCAAAGGGGGAGAAGTTAAGGCCAAAGCAAGAAATGGATCAGCTACCACTTGAGAATTTTGAAAATAGTAGAGTTAGAGTTTTTGTTTTGTCAAAATACTCTTATAGTCTCTTATTTGGTCTCTTGTGGGGAGAATGTTTGATTATGGGAAAAAGGGGGAGTTTTTGAATCATTGATCATTTTCTCGCGGAATACCTTTCTCTATGCCTCAACAAGTGAATTTGGCTTAGAGATAGAAAATTGAATTTGATTTGCAAAAACAAACCAAGTGGTGGCAAAGAATGATCCAAATATGCCAAATTTGAATCAAAACAAATTCTTGTTCTCATTTGCATTGATGTTGCACTTCTATATGTTGCTTTTTGTTGTGTTGGCATAAATCACCAAAAAGGGGGAGATTGAAAGGGAAATGTGCCCTTGGGCCATTTCTAAGTATTTTGGTGATTAAGTGTCCAACACAAATGGTTATGTGTTAAACTATGCCAAATGGTGGACAAAGTGCAAATCAATACAAAGGTATGATTCTAGACTTAGTACATTGGTTTTTGTGTACTAACATATTTGTCTAAGTGCTAGAATCAGAGAAAAGACAAATGGAAAAGACTTGGCTCGAGCAGCCAAGACTCTGCTCAGTCTGTGTGCATCGGACTGTCCGGGGGTGCACCGGACAGTGTTCGGTGCGCCAGGCTGGCTCTGGTGAAAAGGCTGCTCTCAGGAATTGAACGACGGCGTACGGCTATAAATCACCGGACTGTCCGGTGGTGCACCGGACTGTCCGGTGAGCCAACGGTCGGCCGCGCAATCCGCGCGTGACGCGTGGCCGAGCCAACGGTTAGAAGGGGGCACCGAACTGTCCGGTGCGCCAACGGCTCCAAATCTTCAACGGTCGGCTGCGCCAGAATAGGAAAGAGATCTGCACCGGACAGTGTCCGTTGGTGCACCGGACTGTCCGGTGCACCAGTCGACAGAAGGCAAGATTTGCCTTCCTGGATTGCTCTCAACGGCTCCTAGCTGCCTTGGGGCTATAAAAGGGACCCCTAGGCGCATGAAGGAGCATACCAAGCACACTCTAAGCATTCTTGATCATTCACACTCCATCTTTGCGCACTCGATTGGCATTCTTAGTGATTTAAGTTCCGTGTTAGTGGTGAACCTTGTGTTATTCATTTGAGCTCAAGTCTTGGCTGTGTGTGTGCGTATTGCTGTGGACTTGTGTGTGTTGCTTTTCCCACTCTTACATCTATGCTTCCTTGTGATCATCTCATTGTAAGCGCGAGAGGCTCCAAGTTGTGGAGATTCCTCGCAAACGGGAAAGAGTAAAGGAAAAGGAACACCGTGGTATTCAAGTTGATCATTGGATCACTTGAAAGGAGTTGAGTGCAACTCTCGTCCATTGGGACGCCACAACGTGGACTAGGCAAGTGTTGTACTTGGCCGAACCACGGGATAAATCTCTGTGTCTCTTGTGCTTGTTCTCACTGCGTTAATTGTGGTTCACAAGAGCTCTCATTAGCCACTTGATTTAATTGTGCTAACACTTAATCTAGTTTGTGGCTTTAAGTTTCAAGTTTTTACAGGATCACCTATTCACCCCCCCCTCTAGGTGCTCTCAATTTATCCTGCAAAAAGAACACCCAAGTGAAGCGAGAATAATCATCCACAATAACTAGACAGTACTTATTCCCGTCGATGCTTATGTAAGCTATCGGGCCGAATAGGTCCATGTGGAGTAGCTCAAGCGGCCTGTCAGTCGTCATGATGTTCTTGTGTGGATGATGAACACCAACTTGCTTCCCTGCTTGACATGCGCTACAAACCCTATCTTTCTCAAACTGAACATTTGTTAGTCCCAAAATGTGTTCTCCCTTTCGAAGCTTGTGAAGATTCTTCATCCCAACGTGGGCTAGTCGGCGATGCTAGAGCCAACCCATGTTAGTCTTAGCAATTAAGCAAGTGTCGAGTTCAGCTCTATTAAAATCAACTAAGTATAGCTGACCCTCCAACACTCCCTTAAATGCTACTGAATCATCACTTATTCTAAAGACAGTAACACCTATATCCATAAAAAGACAATTGTAGCCCATTTTACATAATTGAGAAACTGAGAGCAAGTTATAGTCTAAAGAATCTACAAGAAAAACATTGGAAATAGAATGGTCAGGTGATATAGCAATTTTACCAAGTCCTTTGACCAAACCTTGATTTCCATCCCCGAATGTGATAGCTCTTTGGGGATCATGGTTTTTCTCATAGGAGGAGAACATCCTCTTCTCCCCAGTCATGTGGTTTGTGCATCCTGAGAGCACCTAGAGGGGGGAGAATAGGTGATCCTGTAAAATTCAACACTAAATTCCAACAACCTTGATTATGAAAATATTAGTGCGGGTTAATCAAGTCAATGAGACGAGCTCTTGCGAACACAGACAATTAAAGAAGGAACAATCACAAGAGACACACGATTTTATCCCGTGGTTCGGCCAAGTAACACTTGCCTACTTCCATGTTGTGGCATCCCAATGGATGAGGGTTGCACTCAACACCTTTCAAGTGATCCAATGATCGACTTGAATACCACGGCTTTTCTTCCTTATATCTTTTCCCGTTTGCGAGGAATCTCCACAAGTTGGAGCCTCTCGCCCTTACAAGATTGATCACAAAGAACGCACAAGAGTAAGGTTGGGAAGAGCAACACACACAAGACTCAAAAATGCAGCCCACCAACGCACACAAGTGAAGACTTGAGCTCAAATGACACATAGGGAGTTCTCGACTCGAATGAAGCTCAAATCTCTAACACAACAAAGCGAATGCGCGGGAGCAGAGTCTGGATGCCTTAGAATGATTAGTGAAAGCTTGGGTGACTCCTCCATGCGCCTAGGGGTCCTTTTTATAGCCCTAAGGCAGCTAGGAGCCATTGGAGGCCAACAAGGAAGGCCAAAGTTGCCTTCTGTCGGGTGGTGCACCGGACAGTCCGGTGCACCACCAGACAGTCACTGTAGATGGTCCGGTGCGGATCTCCTTCCTATTCTGGCGTAGACGACCGTTGCAGATTCGTGGCAGTTGGCGCACCGGACACTGTCCGGTGCACACCAGGCAGTCCGGTGCCCCCTGTCGACCGTTGGCGTGGGCCACGCGTCGCCCGCGGATTGCGCGGCCGACCGTTGCGCTGGCGACCGTTGGCTCACCGGACAGTCCGGTGCACCACCAGACAATCCGATGAATTATAGCCGTACACCGTCGATTTTTCCCGAGAGAGGCCAGTTCACCGGAAGCCAGCCTGGCGCACCGAACACTGTCCGGTGTGCCAGACCAAGCTGGACTTTGGCTGTACTCAGCCAAGTCTTTTGCAATTCTTTCTTTTCCTGTTTCTAACACTTAGACACAATATGTTAGCGCTCAAAACAATGTACTAAGTCTAGAAACGTACCTTATCACATGATTTGCACCTTTTGCTTGTTTGGCACATAACAACCCAAAGATTATGTGTTGGCACTTAATCACCAAAACATTATAGAAATGGCCCAAAGGCACATTTCCCTTTCAATCTCCCCCTTTTTGGTGATTTATGCCAACACATCAAAAAGCAATCAAAATAAGTGCAATATCAATGCAAATGAGGACTAAATTGTTTTAGACTCTAATTTGGCATATTTGGATCATTCTTTGCCACCACTTGGTTTGTTTTTGCAAATAAAATTTATTTTCCTATCTCTAAGTTAAACTCACTTGTTTGGGTATAAAGAGAGATATTCCAAGAGTGAAATGGATCAAGATCCAAAAACTCCCACTTTTTCCCATAATCATAAAATCTCCCCACAATAGACCAAATTTTGCAATAAGAGTATTTTGACAAATCAAAAGTTCTAACTCTATTGTTTTAAAAAATTCTCAAGTGGTAGCTGATCCATTTGCTTAGGCCTTAATTTCCCCCCCCCTTAGCATCAAGCACCAAAACAGGATCATTTGTGGCCCTTCACCCCAATGCCTCACCAAAAATGTCAATTAAGAGCACAAAGGCAATAAGAGCATAAGAATGAACTTGGAGGTGAGTACACTAATACCGGAGTGCAGTGGAAGTCTTTGCATGTTCCAAGTTCACCTTTCCTTTTCAATGCACCTTTGAGACTACATCAAGTAACTCAAACACAAGGGTTAGTTTCAAAGGGTTAAGTTGTAGCACTTCTCCCCCTAAATATGTGCATCATTCACACATGGACTTTTGAGGTCCGGGGATCCCTTGCACAACTTGAGCACCATAAATAGGCAACAATTGCATAAATGTATAAGTAACATGATCAAAGGCATAAAACACATGTATGCTATAGATCAATCCAAGTTACGCGAATCTAAGACATTTAGCTCACTACGCAGCCTGCAAAAGGTTTTCTCATCTAATGGCTTGGTAAAGATATCGGCTAGCTGGTTCTCGGTACCAATATGGAAAACCTCGATATCTCCCTTTTGCTGGTGGTCTCTCAGAAAGTGATACCAAATGTTTATGTGCTTAGTGTGGCTGTGTTCAACAGGATTATCCGCCATGCGGATTGCACTCTCATTGTCACATAGGAGTGGGACTTTGCTCAGATTGTAGCCAAAGTCCCCGAGGGTTTGCCTCATCCAGAGTAGTTGCGCGCAACACTGTCCTGCGGTAACATACTCGGCCTCAGCGGTGGATAGGGCAACAGAGGTTTGTTTCTTTGAACTCCAAGACACCAGGGACCTTCCTAGGAATTGGCACGTCCTTGATGTACTCTTCCTAACAACCTTGCATTCAGCATAATCGGAGTCTGAATATCCAATTAAGTCAAAGGTAGACCCCTTTGGATACCAGATCCCGAAGCAAGGCGTAGAAACTAAATATCTAAGAATCCGCTTGACGACCACAAGGTGACATTCCCTTGGGTCGGATTGATATCTAGCACACATGCATACACTAAACATAATATCCGGTCTACTAGCACATAAATAAAGTAATGACCCTATCATAGACCGGTATGCCTTTTGATCAATGGACTTACCTCCTTTGTTGAGGTCGACATGTCCGTCGGTTCCCATAGGTGTCTTTGCGGGCTTGGCGTCCTTCATCCCAAACCGCTTGAGAAGATCTTGAGTGTACTTCATTTGGGAGATGAAGGTGCCGTCCTTGAGTTGCTTCACTTGGAACCCAAGGAAGTAGTTCAACTCGCCCATCATTGACATCTCAAACTTTTGAGTCATCACCCTGCTAAACTCCTCACAAGACTTTTGGTTAGTAGAACCAAATATTATGTCATCGACATAAATTTGGCACACAAAAAGGTCACTGTCACAAGTCTTAGTGAAAAGAGTGGGATCGGCTTTCTCAACCTTGAAAGAATTAGCAATTAAGAAATCTCTAAGGCATTCATACCATGCTCTTGGGGCTTGCTTAAGTCCATAGAGCGCCTTAGAGAGCTTACACACATGGTCGGGGTACCTGTCATCCTCAAAGCCAGGGGGTGTTCCACATACACCTCCTCTTTTATTGGCCCGTTGAGGAAAGCGCTCTTCACATCCATTTGAAACAACCTGAAAGAGTGGTGAGCAGTATAGGCTAATAATATTCTAATAGACTCTAGCCTAGCCATAGGAGCAAAAGTCTCCTTGAAATCCAAATCTGCGACTTGGGCATAACCTTTTGCCACAAGTCGAGCCTTGTTCCTTGTCACCACCCCGTGCTCGTCTTGTTTGTTGCGGAACACCCACTTGGTTCCCACAACATTTTGCTTTGGACGTGGCACCAGGCTCCAAACTCCATTCCTCTTGAAGTTGTTGAGCTCTTCCTGCATGGCCAACACTCAGCCCGGATCTTGCAAGGCCTCTTCTACCCTGAAAGGCTCAATAGAAGAGACAAACGAGTAATAATCACAAAAGTTAGCTAATCTTGAGCGAGTAGTTACTCCATTGCTTATGTCACCCAGAATCTGGTCAACGGGGTGATTCCTTTGAATCGTCGCTCGGACTTGAGTTGGAGGGGCCAGTGGTGCTTCTTCCTCCATAACTTGTTCTTCTTGTGCTCCCCCTTGATCACGCGCCTCTTCTTGAGGGACCTGTTCATCATCTTGAGTTGGGGGATGCACCATTATTGAGGAAGAAGGTTGATCTTGCTCTTGTTGTTCCTGTGGTCGCACATCTCCAATCACCATGGTGCATATTCCGGTCGTTGGAACATCATCTTCATCTATGTCATCAAGATCAACTTGCTCTCTTGGAGAGCCATTAGTCTCATCAAATACAACGTCGCTAGAGACTTCAACCAAACCCAATGATTTGTTGAAGACCCTATACGCCTTTGTATTTGAGTCATACCCTAGTAAAAACCCTTCTACTGCTTTGGGAGCAACTTTAAATGTCTACCTTTCTTCACCAAAATGTAGCATTTGCTCCCAAATACACGAAAGTAAGAGACATTGGGTTTGTTACCGGTAAGGAGTTCGTAGGAGGTCTTCTTGAGGAGACGATGCAGATAGAGCCGGTTTATGGCATGGCAAGCTGTGTTCACAGCTTCCGACCAAAACCGCTCGAGCGTCTTGAACTCTCCAAGCATCGTCCTTGCCATGTCGATAAGTGTCCTGTTCTTCCTCTCTACTACACCATTTTGCTGTGGTGTGTAGGGAGCAGAGAACTCATGCTTGACACCTTCCTCCTCAAGATACTCCTCAACTTGTAAGTTCTTGAACTCGGACCCGTTGTCGCTCCTTATCTTTTTCACCTTGAGCTCAAATTCGTTTTGAGCCCTCCTTAGAAAGCATGTTAGAGTCCCTTGGGTTTCTGATTTATCCTGCAAAAAGAACACCCCAGTGAAGCGAGAAAAGTCATCTACAATTACAAGACCATACTTACTTCCCCCGATGCTAAGGTAGGTGATGGGTCCGAAGAGGTCCATGTGAAGAAGCTCCAGAGGTCTTGATGTTGTCATCACATTCTTGCTGTGATGAGTGCTTCCCACCTGTTTCCCTGTCTGACAAGCTACACAAGGTCTGTCTTTCTCGAAGCAGACATTGGTTAGTCCTAACACATGTTCTCCCTTTAGAAGTTTATGAAGGTTCTTCATCCCAACATGTGCTAGACGGCGATGCCACAGCCAGCCCATGCTAGTCTAAGCTATTAAGCATGCATCTAAATCGGCCTCCTCTTTCAAAAAATCAACTAAGTAGAGTTTGCCATATAATACACCCTTAAACGCTAATGAACCATCACTCCTTCTAAAGACAGAAACATCTATATTTGTAAATAGACAATTATAACCCATGTTACATAATTGACTTACAAACAATAAGTTGTACCCGAGCGATTGAACTAAGAACACATTGGATATAGAATGCTCGGATGTAATGGCTATCTTTCCCAATCCTTTAACCTTGCCTTGGTTTCCATCTCCAAATATGATCGAATCCTGGGAATCCTTGTTCTTGACGTAGGAGGTGAACATCTTCTTCTCCCCCGTCATGTGGTTTGTGCATCCGCTGTCGATAATCCAGCTTGAGCCCCCGGATGCATAAACCTGCAAGGTAATTTACACTTGGGTTTTAGGTACCCAACTCTTGTTGGGTCCTACAAGGTTAGTCACAATAGCCTTTGGAACCCAAATACAAGTCTTATCTCCCTTGCATTTGGATCCCAACTTCCTAGCAATTACTTTTTCATTCTTACAAAAGATTGCAAAAGGAGTATTACAAGCATGGTAAATAGTAGAAGGTTCATTACATACTCTCCTAGGCACATGATGCACAACATGATTTCTCCTAGGCTTACTTCTACCATGCACAAAAGTAGAGCTAGAAGCAAACATAGCATGTGAATTAAACGCATCATAACTCCTATTATAATGAGCATTTCTAGCAAATTTTCTAACATAAATGTAAGCATGACATTTTTTAGAACTAATAGCCATAGGGGCCTTCCCTTTCTCCTTGTTGGGAATGGGAGCCCTTTGGCTTATTAAGTTTTTGGCTTCCTTTCGAAAGCCAAGTCCATCCTTAATTGAGGGGTGTCTACCAACGGTGTAGGCATCCCTAGCAAATTTTAACTTATCAAAATCAACCTTGCAAGTCTTAAGTTGAGCATTAAGACTTGCCACCTCATCATTTAATTTAGTAATGGACGCAAGATGTTCATCACAAGCATCAATATCAAAATCCTTTCATCTATTGCAAATTACAACATGTTCTACACATGAACTAGATTTATTAGCTACCTCTAGCTTAGCATTTAAATCATCATTCAAAGTTTTTAAACTAGAGATAGATTCATGGCAAGCAGATAACTCAGAAGATAGCATTTCATTTCTTTTAGTTTC
The DNA here is from genome assembly GCF_902167145.1 of Zea mays. Classification (NCBI taxonomy): domain Eukaryota; kingdom Viridiplantae; phylum Streptophyta; class Magnoliopsida; order Poales; family Poaceae; genus Zea; species Zea mays. The sequence goes on from NC_050102.1 coordinate 14,746,395, forward strand.
TAAAGCAAGAGATTTTTGCATACTAACAAATTTATCATGCTCCTCATATAAAATATCCTCTTGTTTTTCTAACAATCTATCCTTTGCATTTAGAGCATCAATTAATTCATTGATCTTATCTACCTTAGCTCTATCTAAACCTTTGAATAAGCTAGAGTAATCTACTTCATCATCACTAGAATCATCATCGCTAGAAGTAGTGTATTTAGGGGTATCACGAACACTTACCTTCTTTTCCTTGGCCATGAGGCAAGTGTGTCGTTCGTTGGGGAAGAGAGAGGACTTGTTGAAGGCCAAGGCTGCCAGTCCTTCATCATTGGAGTCGGATGAAGAGCAGTCTGAATCCCATTCTTTGTCAAGGTGAGCCTCGCCTTTCGCCTTTCTATAGTTTTTCTTCTTATCCTTATTCCCATGTCTTTCTTCCCCCTGGTCATTTTCATTATCGGGACATTGAGCAATAAAATGACATGTCTTACCGCATTTGAAGCAGGAGCGCTTTCCCCTTGTCTTATTCTTGTTGGGGTACTCCTTGCGTCCTTTTAGTGCGGTCTTGAAGCACTTGATGATAAGCGCCATCTCATCTTCATTGAGGCCCGCGGCCTCTACTTGTGCCACCTTGCTTGGTAGCGTCTCCCTGTTGCTGGTTGCCTTGAGGGCAACGGTTTGAGACTCGTGGACGGTTAGTGGATCGTTTAGAGCATCGTCCACATATCGAGCCTCCTTCACCATCATGCGCCTGCTCACAAACTTCCCAAGAATCTCCTCGGGCATCATCTTGGTGTACCTGGGATTCTCACGAATAAGGTTGACAAGATGGGGGGTAAATTACCGTAAATGACCTTAGCATTAGTCGGACGACGTCGTGGTTCGTCCATCTTGTGCTTCCATAGCTCCTAATCTTGTTGACCAGGGTCTTGAGCCTATTGTATGTTTGTGTTGGCTCCTCTCCCCTGATCATCGCGAATCTTCCTAGTTCGCCTTCCACCAACTCCATCTTGGTGATCATGGTGGCGTCGTTTCCCTCGTGTGATATCTTGAGGGTCTCCCAAATTTGCTTGGCGTTGTCCAAGCCGCTCACCTTATTGTATTCATCCTTGCACAAAGATGCTAGCAAAACAGTGGTAGCTTGTGCATTCTTATGAATTTGCTCATTAATAAACACAGGGTTATCCGTACTTTTGAAATGCATTCCATTTTCAACTATCTCCCAAATACTAGGATTGAGAGAAAATAAGTGACTACGCATTTTGTGACTCCAAAAGAGTAGCCTTCTCCATCAAAGTGTGGAGGTTTACCAAGAGGAACTAAAAGCAAATGAGCATTGGAATTGAACGGAATACGAGAATAATCAAATGAATAGTTTTGATTAACTGATTTCTTTTTAGACGAGTCATCGTCGTCGTTGTCTCTTGGTGAACAAGAGGAGTCGTCACTGTCGTAGTAAATGATCTTCTTGATCCGCCTCTTCTTCTTCTCGTCCCTCTTCTTGTGACTCGATCCTGAGTCAGTGGGCTTGTCGTCCCTTGGCTCGTTGAAGGGAGACTCCTTCTCCTTGTCGTTGACCACCATCCCCTTTCCCTTAGGATCCATCTCTTCGGGCGATTAGTCCCTTAGATGAAGAGAACGACTCTGATACCAATTGAGAGCACCTAGAGGGGGTGAATAGGTGATCCTGTAAAATTCAACACTAAATTCCAACAACCTTGATTATGAAAATATTAGTGCGGGTTAATCAAGTCAATGAGACGAGCTGTTGCGAACACAGACAATTAAAGAAGGAACAATCACAAGAGACACACGATTTTATCCCGTGGTTCGGCCAAGTAACACTTGCCTACTTCCACGTTGTGGTGTCCCAATGGACGAGGGTTGCACTCAACCCCTTTCAAGTGATCCAATGATCGACTTGAATACCACGACTTTTCTTCCTTATATCTTTTCCCGTTTGCGAGGAATCTCCACAAGTTGGAGCCTCTCGCCCTTACAAGATTGATCACAAAGAATGCACAAGAGTAAGGTTGGGAAGAGAAACGCACACAAGACTCAAAAATGCAGCCCACCAACGCACACAAGTGAAGACTTGAGCTCAAATGACACATAGGGAGTTCTCGACTCGAATGGAGCTCAAATCTCTAACACAACAAAGCGAATGCGCGAGAGCAGAGTCTTGATGCCTTAGAATGATTAGTGAAAGCTTGGGTGACTCCTCCATGCACCTAGGGGTCCCTTTTGTAGGAAACGGGTGACGCCTAAGAGGGGGGGGTGAATTAGGACTTCTAAAACTTTTACTAAATTAGGCCACAATTAAATCCCTAGAGCAAAACCTAAGCAAATAATCAAACTAGAATGTGCAAACTAGGTTTTGTCTAAGTGTTGCTATCTCTACCGCAAAAGGCTAAGTTTCAATCTACACTGAATAAGTATGACTCCAAGATTGAAACTTAAATGCTTAATATAAATGCGGAATGTAAAGAGCTAAGTAGAGAAGCAAACTCTCGTGGATGACGCCGGTATTTTTACCGAGGTATCCGGAACCGCGCAAGGTCCCGACTAATCCTCGTTGGTGCCCCTACGCAAAGGGAAGCCCACGCGAGGGCCAAGCACCACGGTCGAGTAACTCCGTAGAGAGCCGCGAGCCTTCTCCACGCGCAAGTGGTGCTCCGCCTCCGGCTCCTCTCGGACGCTCCCCGCCGTCTCCACTATCGAGCTTCCGGCCGAAACGCCGCGGGCCTCGTTCCCTCCGGTACACGGTGGCGGCCGTGACACAAACGCGGTTGTCACGGTCTCGCAAGACTCTCGCCCCACTCGGTACGATTACAACGACTCACGCAAGAGCCGAGGGGTTGTGAGGTTTATCTAAACTCACTCAACTAACTAGGATTCACCTAGAGCAAGCGCTAAAGCGGTCTAACTAACCTAAGCACTTCGCAAAGCACCTACGCTAATCACCGAGTGATTCTATTAAGCACTTGGGTGTTTGAGCTCTTGGAAATGTGCAATATATGCCTTGGTATGTTGCTTGGGCTCTCACACTTGAGAATGGCCGGTTGGGGTGGTATTTATAGCCTCCACACCCCCAACTAGCCGTTGAACAGAAAGCAGCAGCTTTCTGTCGTCGGGTGCACCGGACAGTCCGGTGCACCACCGGACACTGAACAGTAGGTGTCTGGTGCACGCCACGTCAGCCGACCGTTGGCGCTTGTAGCAGTCGACCGTTGGATCCGACCGTTGCCTTTCTGCCCGTTGGCACACCGGACAGTCCGGTGCACACCGGACAGTCCGGTGCTACAGCCAGAGAGCGCCTTCCTGCGGCCTCTCTGCGCAGACTGTCCGGTGCCTCACCGGACAGTCCGGTGCGCACCGGACACCGATGTCCGGTGCGCCACCTGGCGCTGGCTGACAGCCCTTTCTTGGTTTTCTTCGCTGATTTCTTCAGGCTTCTTTGTTCTTGAGTCTTGGACTTCTATGCATCTTTTTATGTCTTCTTTTGAGGTGTTGCATCCTCATTGCCTTGGTCCAATTCTCTTCGCATCCTGTGAACTACAAACACAAACACTAGAAAACTTATTAGTTCACGGATTGTGTTGTTCATCAAACACCAAAACTTAATTAGCCAAAAGGCCCGGGGTCCATTTTCCTTACAATCTCCCCCTTTTTGGTGATTGATGACAACACAACCAAAGCAAGCAAATAATACAAGTATTTGAATGAAAATGTGCAATCTACTTGCTAAGATGCATGATTGTCCCCACAATGTGATATTATGGACTTAAGCCTCCCCCTAACTCCATAATTCACTTACTTCCTATTTTTGGACCAAATAACCAAAACCACTTAAAAAGCCATTTTAAGATAAAAATTTAAATTGGTGGTGTTTGGTGTTTGATATAGTTTTCATTGCTTTGGTCCCTAAACTTCTCCCCCTTTGTCATCAACCACCGAAAAGGAAGACATTAAAAGCATGTAGGAAGTAAAAGCTTGCCCTCAACAAATGATATCACTAGAAGGATATTAAATTAAGCCATGAAAGATACCACTTGTAGATCATGAAAGATACCATGAGTAGGAGTTTCTCAAAAAATTACTCCCCCTAAATGAGTATTCTCCTTTGGAAAGAGTTTTTCCCCCCTCCCCCCTTTAGAGATGAAGAAATACTCCCCCTGACAGAGATCCTCTACTTAGGAAAAAGCATGTGAAAATTAGAGGTGCAAGACATGATTTGAAAAGACTAACTTCCCTTATGCATAGGTAACAGAATATGAGTTAACCACTTATGCATTTTTTAGCAACAAGGAAGCATATGATATGAAATATAGTCTAATCAACTATTGGAGAAGACATGTAAATGATATTAAATGTAGTCTCAAAAGATACCAATTGAAGACCAACTGTAGGTCGATGGCGAACTTGAGAGACATGAGAGTTCTTGGAGATTTTGCAGTGGAAGATTTTTGTCTTTCTCCGGGGACTTCTTTTTCCTTACAATGAGACTATCACATGAAATAGACTTGAAAAGGTGTTAGTCTCAAGGTGTTAGATTATAGAGTAACCTCCCCCTAAAGGTGTGCATACAAGTTTTGAATACTTGTAGGAGACATGCACTTTGATTTGATATCAAGAGGGGCAAATTATCCATAATCCTAACTTTGGCACATATAAGTTAAATGATACACTTGTAGAAATCAAAAATTTTCAATTGATGCATCATTTACTATGGAGTGATATAAAAGCTATGTGCCATGCTTAAATAAACATTTTAAGCCATGTAGGTTTGCTTAAGAGTATGAATTAAGAACAAGCAATCCTACCATATGATTTACCTAGTATGCATGATTTTGAACAAAAGTACATAACAAATGTAATACTAGGCAAGAAAGGTAAACTAGATAAAAGATAAATAGGTACCAATTGTAAAAAATAATGAATACAATAAAACTAGTTACCTTAGTCATGGGTGGGAAATTTGGGTCCAAAGTTTTCACTAACCCACTTGGCACTAAACTTGATCCAATATGATGTATCCCATGATATACATCCCAACTTTGCCAAGTCTCCAAATTTCCCGAGGACCTTCGGTCCACTCACTTCCCTTTGGGGATCCAAACCTTCTTGGTGCTTTTCATGGTTGAAATTATCTCCTTTGGCACCCAGATGCGTTTGGCCCCCTTTCCTTTGTTGGCTTGCTTGTTAGCCTTGATTGCTATCACCTTTCCGTTCTTTTTCTTCTTGATCAAATATGGTGTAGCATCCTTTTTGTTCACCTTTTTGATGTAGGTGTTGGAGATTTTGCTTGATGGCTTTTGCTTGAGCTTTTGCCTTTGTTTATCCCCGGTCATCGCCTTGCATTGGAAAGACTTGTGGCCTTCCTTGTGGCACAACCTACAAATCACAGTTTCTTCCTCCATAGGCTTGTTCACTCCCGCAGTGGTGTTATCCTGTGGAGGTCGGATTTGTTTGGCTTTGCCTTTCTTATCATACAAAGCCTTGCCAAGGCGAGCCACTTCTTGCCTTAATTGTTCATTTTCCTTTGCAACCTCATCCAGACATGTTTCTACAACAATATTCTCAACAAGAACTTGGTTGCAGGGGTTAGAATCATTAATTAAATCAAAGCAAGAAGTAGAAGCATCCTTTTTAATAATTTCAGGAATTTCAACAAAAGATGCTCCTGGGGTACTACCAATGTTTTCTAGCTTAGTAGTTAGCTCATTATTGTGTATGCTAAGAATTTCCATTTTCTCTAGCAAATTTTCAATAGTGTCTTGTGAGCTAGCTAACTTAGCCTTAAGTTTTTCATTCTTTTTAATAAGGCCATCATCAGTAGCAATGGATGGAGCACTAGACTCTAATAGCTCAATTTTAGTTGACAGCTCACTATTTGAGTTTGCAAAAGTTTCAAATTTTTCTAGCAAACCTTTGTAATCATTTTGGGAGCTAATCAACTTACTTTTCAAGGTTTTAAGTTGAGCTTTTTGCTTAGTGCAAACATCCTGGAAGAATTCTACGGCTTCCGCAAGCTCATCTAGAGAGGCCTTTCCCTCGCCTTCATCATCACTACTACTTTCATCACTAGAGGATGGAATGCTTTTGTTACCTCTTGCCATAAGGCATTTGTGTGATGAGCGTGATGAGGATCGGTGACTGCGCGTCCTTGGAGGTTCATCTTCACTTGAAGAATCATCCCAAGTTCTAACACTTGTTAGCGCCTTGCCTTTGCTCCTCTCCTTTTTGGGTTCGGCCATAGTTGGACAGTTGTCCCTGAAGTGGCCCTTCTCCCCACATGCGAAGCATCCTCTCTTCCTTTGCTTTTTCCTGTCAATGTTAAAGAGAAGATCTTCGACCTGCAAGGGCACACCCATTAGATTAATCTTGCGGATCATCCCCATTACCTTTCCGACCCGTCGGATTGTTTCTTCGTCCTCAGAGGATGATGAGCATGGTTGATTATCTTCATCATCATCACTTTCTTCTTCTTCCTCTTCTTCACTTGAGGAACTTGGAGTGGGAGCCTTCTTTTTGCCCTTCCTTTCATCACATGCAAAAGCATATGGCCTTGAGGAAGTTGGCTCCTCTCCCCGACACATTTTTCGCGACATCTCAAAGGCCGCGATTTTCCCAATCACAATAGTCGGGGTCATGTTGCTCAAGTCCTCCATGTTGTGAAGGATGGTGATGATGCTTCCATATTTTTGTTGTGGTAGCAGGGAGATAATCTTCCTCACAATGTCCGCATCACCTAGCTTATTAATGCCAATAGAGTTGAGCTCATTGATTATTAGATTCAAGCGAGAATACATGTCTCTAACAAGCTCATCATCTTTCATAGCAAAAGAATTATACTCATTTAAGACTAGGCAATGTTTTTGCTCACGGACATTTGATGTGCCGTCATGGAGCTCATGCAATTTTAGCCAAATCTCATTAGCAGTTTTCAAGGTAAATACTTGGTTGAAAATATCCATGCTAAGAGATTCATACAAGCAATTTTTGGCTCTAGCATTTAAATGGATTTCTTTTTCCTCACTCGTGGTGGGTTTCTCGGGATTCTTGAGGGGTTTCATCCCGTCACGAGTGACTCTCCAAACACCTAGATCAACGGCCTCTAGATAACAAGCCATTCTAGCACTATAATATGGGAAGTTAGTGCCGTCAAAGTGTGGTGGCCTATGGGTATCCATCCCTTCCTCTAAAAAGCGTCGGCTCTTTTAGCGGTGAAGCTAAAACGTTTCAAATGAGCCAAACCGGGCTCTGATACCACTTGTAGGAAACGGGTGACGCCTAAGAGGGGGGGGTGAATTAGGACTTCTAAAACTTTTACTAAATTAGGCCACAATTAAATCCCTAGAGCAAAACCTAAGCAAATAATCAAACTAGAATGTGCAAACTAGGTTTTGTCTAAGTGTTGCTATCTCTACCGCAAAAGGCTAAGTTTCAATCTACACTGAATAAGTATGACTCCAAGATTGAAACTTAAATGCTTAATATAAATGCGGAATGTAAAGAGCTAAGTAGAGAAGCAAACTCTCGTGGATGACGCCGGTATTTTTACCGAGGTATCCGGAACCGCGCAAGGTCCCGACTAATCCTCGTTGGTGCCCCTACGCAAAGGGAAGCCCACGCGAGGGCCAAGCACCACGGTCGAGTAACTCCGTAGAGAGCCGCGAGCCTTCTCCACGCGCAAGTGGTGCTCCGCCTCCGGCTCCTCTCGGACGCTCCCCGCCGTCTCCACTATCGAGCTTCCGGCCGAAACGCCGCGGGCCTCGTTCCCTCCGGTACACGGTGGCGGCCGTGACACAAACGCGGTTGTCACGGTCTCGCAAGACTCTCGCCCCACTCGGTACGATTACAACGACTCACGCAAGAGCCGAGGGGTTGTGAGGTTTATCTAAACTCACTCAACTAACTAGGATTCACCTAGAGCAAGCGCTAAAGCGGTCTAACTAACCTAAGCACTTCGCAAAGCACCTACGCTAATCACCGAGTGATTCTATTAAGCACTTGGGTGTTTGAGCTCTTGGAAATGTGCAATATATGCCTTGGTATGTTGCTTGGGCTCTCACACTTGAGAATGGCCGGTTGGGGTGGTATTTATAGCCTCCACACCCCCAACTAGCCGTTGAACAGAAAGCAGCAGCTTTCTGTCGTCGGGTGCACCGGACAGTCCGGTGCACCACCGGACACTGAACAGTAGGTGTCCGGTGCACGCCACGTCAGCCGACCGTTGGCGCTTGTAGCAGTCGACCGTTGGATCCGACCGTTGCCTTTCTGCCCGTTGGCACACCGGACAGTCCGGTGCACACCGGACAGTCCGGTGCTACAGCCAGAGAGCGCCTTCCTGCGGCCTCTCTGCGCAGACTGTCTGGTGCCTCACCGGACAGTCCGGTGCGCACCGGACACCGATGTCCGGTGCGCCACCTGGAGCTGGCTGACAGCCCTTTCTTGGTTTTCTTTGCTGATTTCTTCGGGCTTCTTTGTTCTTGAGTCTTGGACTTCTATGCATCTTTTTATGTCTTCTTTTGAGGTGTTGCATCCTCATTGCCTTGGTCCAATTCTCTTCGCATCCTGTGAACTACAAACACAAACACTAGAAAACTTATTAGTTCACGGATTGTGTTGTTCATCAAACACCAAAACTTAATTAGCCAAAAGGCCCGGGGTCCATTTTCCTTACACCTTTTATAGCCCCAAGGCAGCTAGGAGCCGTTGGAGGCCAACAAGGAAGGCCAAAGTTGCCTTCTGTCGGGTGGTGCACCAGACAGTCACTGTAGACGGTCCGGTGCGGATCTCCTTCCTATTCTGGCGCAGACGACCGTTGCAGATTCGTGGTAGTTGGCGCACCGGACAGTCCAGTGCCCCCTGCCGACCGTTGGCGCGGGCCACGTGTCGCCCGCGGATTGTTCGGCCGACCGTTGCGCTGGCAACCGTTGGCTCACCGGACAGTCCGGTGCACCACCGAACAGTCCGATGAATTATAGTCGTACGCCGCCGATTTTTCCCGAGAGAGGCCAGTTCACTGGAAGCTAGCCTGGTGCACTGGACACTGTCCGGTGCACCACCGGACAATCCGTTCTGCCAGACCGAACTGGACTTTGGCTGTACTCAGCCAAGTCTTTTGCAATTCTTTCTTTTCATGTTTCTAGCACTTAGACACAATATGCTAGTACTCAAAACAATGTACTAAGTCTAGAAACGTACCTTGTCACATGATTTGCACTTTTTGCTTGTTTGGCACATAATAACTCAAAGATTATGCGATGGCACTTAATCACCAAAACATTATAGAAATGGCCCAAAGGCACATTTCCCTTTGACATCCGCTATCGATGATCCAACTTGAGCCCCCGGATGCATAAACCTACAAAACAATTTTAGGCCTTGTTCTTAGGTACCCAAACGGTCTTGGGTCCTTTGACATTAGAAACAAGCACCTTGGGTACCCAAACACAACCATATTTGGCAACTACTTTGCCTGATTTGTTAGTTAAAACATATGAAGCACCAAAAGTCTTAAATGAAATAATAGGTTCATTTGATGCAATAGGAGTTTTCTTCTTAGGCAATTTAACATGAGTGGATTGCCTAGAACTAGATGCCTCACTCTTATACATAAAAGCATGATGAGAGCCAGAGTGAGACTTCCTAGAATGAATTCTCCTAATTTTGTGCTCGGATAACCAGCAGGATATAAAATATAACCCTCGTTATCCTGAGCCATGGGAGCCTTGCCCTTAACAAAGTTAGTCAATTTCTTAGGGGCATTAAGCTTGACATTGTCTCCCTGTTGGAAGCCAATGCCATCCTTAATGCCTGGGCGTCTCCCACTATAGATCATGCTTCTAGCAAATTTAAATTTTTCATTTTCTAAGTCATGCTCATTAATTTTAGCACTAAGTTGAGCTATATGATCATTTTGTTGTTTAATTAAAGTTAGGTGATCATGAATAGCATCAACATTAATGTCTCTACATCTAGTACAAATAGTAACATGCTCAATGGTAGATGTAGAGGGTTTGCAATCATTTAATTCATCAAACTTAGCATGCAACATGACATTTTCATTTCTAAGATTGGAAATAATATCATTGCAAACATTTAAATTTTTAGCCTTAGCAATCAATTTATCATTTTCTATCTTAAGGCTAGCAATGGATTCATTCAACTTGTCAATCTTAGCAATTAAATTAGTATTATCATTTAAGTTTGACAAGAGAATCATCACAAACATTTGATTTCTCAACCTTAGTAATTAATTTGGCATTCTCATTTCTAAGGTTGAAAATAGTATCATGGCAAGTGCTTAGCTCACTAGTCATTTTTTCACACTTCTCTACTTCCTGAGCATAAATATTTTTAACCTTAACATGCTTCTTGTTTTCCTTAATAAGGAAGTCCTCTTGGCTATCCAAGAGTTCATCCTTCTCATGAATAGCTCCTATCAATTCATTTAATTTTTCCTTTTGTTGCATGTTGAGGTTGGCAAAAAGAGCAAGGAAATTAACTTCATCATCACTAGAGTTATCCTCGTCACTAGATGTTGCATATTTAGTGGAGGCTCTAGATTTTACCTTCTTTTTGCCGTCCTTTGCCATGAGGCACTTGTGGCCGATGTTGGGGAAGAGGTGACCCTTGTTGACGGTGATGTTTGCGGCGTCCTCGTTGGAGGAGGAGTCAGTGGAGCTCTCATCGTAGTCCCACTCCTGGCAAACATGGGCATCGTCGCCCTTCTTCTTGTAGTATTTCTTCTTTTGCCTCCTCTTTCCCTTCTTGTCGTCGCCCCTGTCACTATCACTGGATAATGGACATTTTGCAATAAAATGACCGGGCTTACCACACTAGTAGCAAACTTTCTTGGAGCGGGGCTTGTAGTCCTTCCCCCTCCTTTGCTTGAGGATTTCGTGAAAGCTTTTGATGATTAAAGCAATCTCCTCATTGTCGAGCTTGGAGGCGTCGATGGGGAGCCTACTTGACGTAGACTCTTCTTTCTTCTCCTCCGTCGCTTTGAATGCGACGGGTTGCACCTCGGGTGTGGAGGTGGCGCCTCGCTCAATGATTTGTTTGGAGCCTTTTATCATCAATTCAAAGCTCACAAACTTTCCTATCACTTCCTCGGGAGACATTAGTTTATATCTAGGATCACCACGAATTAATTGAACTTGAGTAGGATTATTAAAAATGAGTGATCTTAGAATAACCTTGACCATTTCATGGTCATCCCATTTTGTGCTCCCGAGGTTGCGCACTTGGTTCACCAAGGTCTTGAGCTGATTGTACATCGCTTGTGGCTCCTCCCCTTGATGAAGCATGAAGCGACCGAGCTCCCCCTCGATCATTTCCCGCTTGGTGATCTTGGTCACCTCATCTCCTTCGTGCGCGGTCTTGAGCATGTCCTAAATTTCTTTGGCACTCTTCAACCCTTGCACATTATTATACTCCTCTCGACTTAGAGAGGCGAGGAGTATAGTAGTGGCTTGGGAGTTGAAGTGCCGTATTTGGGCAACTTCGTCCGAGTCATAGCCTTCATCCCCTATGGATGGTATCTATACTCCAAACTCAATAACATCCCAAATGCTAGTGTGGAGTGAGGTTAGATGGTGCCTCATTTTATCACTCCACATACAATAATCTTGACCGTCAAAAACCGGTGGTTTGCCTAATGGGACAGAAAGTAATGGAGTACGTTTAGAAATGCGAGGGTAGCGTAAGGGGATCTTACTAAACTTCTTGCGCTCTTGGCGCTTAGAAGTGACGGACGGCGTGTCGAAGCTAGAGGTGGAAAGCGACGAAGAATCGGTCTCGTAGTAGACCACTTTCTTCATTTTCTTCTTCTTGTCGCCACTCCGGTGCGACTTGACGCGGGGAGGTGATTCCTCACTCTTCTTGTTGCCGGACTCTCCCGATGGAGCTTTCCTGTGGCCTGTGGCGGGCTTCTCGCCGGTCACCATCTCCTTGGCGTGAGCTCCCGACATAACTTCGAGCGGTTAGGCTCTAATGAAGTACCGGGCTCTGATACCAATTGAAAGTCGCCTAGAGGGGGGGGTGAATAGGCAAATCTGAAATTTATAAACTTTAAGCACCACTACAAGCCGAAGTTAGCGTTAGAAATATAATCGAGTCCAAAAGAGAGGGCGAAAAACAAATCACAAGTAAATAGTGAGAGTGACACGATGATTTGTTTTACCGAGGTTCGGTTTTTGCAAACCTACTCCCCGTTGAGGTAGTCACAAAGATCGGGTCTCTTTCAACTCTTTCCCTCTCTCAAACGGTCACCTAGACTGAGTGAGCTTCTCTTCTCAATCATTTGGGACACTTAGTCCCCACAAGGACCACCACACAATTGGTGTCTCTTTCTTTGATTACAAAGATCTTAGCAACAAGAAATGGGAAGAAGAAAAGCGATCCAAGCGCAAAAGCTCAAAAAAACACGGCAAAACTCTCTCTTCTAGTCACTATTGCTTTGAGTGGAATTGGGACTTGGAGAGATTTTGATTCACTCTAATTGTGTCTTGTATTGAATGTACTAGCTCTTGTATTGAATGTGTTGACTGAAAACTTGGATATTCTGAAGTGTGGTGGTTGGGGGGTATTTATAGCCCCAACCACTTAAGTGGTCGTTGGGGAAGGCTGCTGTCGAAGGGCGCACCGGACAGTCCGGTGCGCCCGCCACGTCACCCAACCATTAGGGTTCGACCGTTGGAGCTCTGACAAGTGGGGCCATCGGACAGTTCGGTGGTGCACCAGACAGTCACTGTTCACTCTCCGGTGCGCCATCTGCGCCTGCTCTAACTTCTGCGCGCGCAGTCCGCACACTGTAGTTCACTGTTCACCTTTTGCAGACGACCGTTGGCGCTGTAGCCGTTACTCCGCTTGGCACACCGGACAGCCCGGTGCTACACCGGACAGTCCGGTGAATTATAGCTGAGGGCATTTCTAGAAACCCGAAGGTGGCAAGTTCGGAGTTGATCTTCCTGGTGCACCGGACACTGTCCGGTGCGCCAGACCAGGGCAGCCTTCGGTTTTCTTTGCTCCTTTTTATTTGAACCCTTTCTTGGACTTTTTATTGGTTTGTGTTGAACCTTTGGCACCTGTAGAACTTATAATCTAGGGCAAACTAGTTAGTCCAATTATTTGTGTTGGGCAATTCAACCACCAAAATCAATTAGAAAAAGGTTTTAGCCTATTTCCGTTTTAGTTGCTCTTGTTGCTTAGATTGCTTTCTCCTTCTCATGCTTATTCTCTAAGTGCTTAGTAAAGCTAGCAAGAGACCCCAAGCAGTCTGCATGGATTACTCGGGGGCTACGTTCATCAAATGCACTTGCGGTCACCTAGAAAGGTAACTTCTCAACGAAAGCCTCTGCACAACTCCAAGAAGTCACACAAAGGCTCTGGTCTGTTGTCGAGTACCCAAGAATCGGGTGCCTAAAGGAGGCCCCAAAACTTCTTAAACGACCCAATTGTCGACTGGCCGACCCTTTGCTGAGCAACCCTGCGGGGCAACATAGCCGACCAACCGACCGCCGACCAACAACCCCGCAAGGCAGGGCGGGTGGCCAACCCTCTACTGAGGAACCTTGTGAGACAGAGCGGACGACTAGGTCCTCTGCCGAGCAACCCCATGAGGCGGAGTAGCTGGCCAGCCCGCTGTCGAGCAACCTCGCGAGACGGAGCGGACGACCAGGATTCTCTACCGAGCAATCCAGCAAGGCGGAGTGGACAACCAGGTCCCGTGCCGAGCAAACCTGAGCAGGGGAAGGGTCGATCCGACACTGTTGAACCACGACAAGACGTGTCACCATAAAACCACGTTCGAACCATGAGTTTGGTGCAAAAAGGTCCTTGTCAAACACGACGGTACACCCCTACATTCAACCTCAGGCGTATCCCCGCTGACTTGTGGGGCTAGCCAACCCTAGTCCTGGGGACCTCGACACCGGAGTATCTACAGTGACCCAAGTACTGGAAAGGACGTGACGATATACCACACCGAGGGTATACCTACGCATACGGGATGGTGATGCCAGGTTCATGACGAAAGACGAAGTCGTACCAAAAGCATCCCTAAACCCCACCATAAGTCTACCCTGCGAGACCTGCCAAGTGCTGCTACATGCATCAACATCGAACTTGCTATAGGGACCCATATGCTAGACGGATGAGGTGGTACGCCATACTAGGATTACGGCAGCGCACGACCCTATATACAATGTGAGGAGGACTACACCACCTACGGGCAACATGGCCGATGTGAGGAGGAATACAAGTCCGTAACTGTAAAGTCCCACTCTTGAGATATAAGAGGATAGGACCTCCTTTCTTGACACATGAGCACACAAGTTGTAACACACCTCCCAACAATACTATGATCAGCACTGCACTGGACTAGGGTACAAGCTTGAACCAGTATAAACCCGCTAACCCACCGTCTCAAGCTCATCGTTTGAGTCCCAATGGTTCACCATGTAGAGTGAGTCTATTAGCTTTTCCTCCGAACACAAATCCTATTGTCACCTGGTTTCTGAAACCACGAAAAAATCGTTTCTTATTTCAACAACTCATAAATAGATTATATGTCCACTACTTAAAAAAATCCGTAGGCGCATTTGATCCTAGTTGTTTGTACGTCCAGAAAATGCTGCGTTTATTAATTTTAAGATTAACAAAATCACCACGGACATATCGTTTAATATTTTAAAACATGATTGGATATATATAAACTCAAGCACCCGTTCTAAGTTGGAGAGCCAAATCAAGATGATTGGGTTTGACTATCTTCTTAGTTGGCCTACAAAATTTATAATTATAAAATAATATCCTCTACATCTAAAAAATGCAACTCTACCGAGCAAGGGCCCCTTAGGAATACGAATTTTTTTCCGTTTTCTATATTTTTAATGCAAAAATGAACTAATTTCGTAAAATTTCTGTACGGTTCCTATAAAATCCCTGTATTTCAAGGGGCCCTAAATCTACCCTGGTTTTGAGAACACACACATAAAAGACAGTGTTATTTATGACAATAAGTATTTATAATAATAACTAAATTAATTCTAGTTTTATACTATATCTATCTAGGCATAAAAAATAAAAACAAACATTTGATCCTACTCGCTATAGCTGCAGCAGTGGCTGTAAGTCTACTCTAAATAGCTAATTTCATATCTTTTATACATATTTAATATGTGTCGGGGACCATAATTAGGGGTACCTCCAAGACTCCTAATCTCAGCTGTAACCCCCATCAGCACAAAGCTGCAAAGGCCTGATGGGTGCGATTAAGTCAAGGCTCGGTCCACTCAAGGGACACGATCTCGCCTCACCCGAGCCCAGCCTTGGGCAAGGGCAGCCGACCCCGGAGAATTCACGTCTCGCCCGAGGGCCCCCTCAAGCAACGGATACACCTTCGACTCGCTCGAGGCCCAGTCTTCGCCAAGAAGCAACCTTGGCCAGATCGCCACACCGACCGACCGTATCGCAGAAGCATTTAATGCGAGGATGGCCTGACACCTTATCCTAACGCGCGTCCTTCAGTCGATAGAGCCGAAGTGACCGCAGTCACTTCGCCGCTCCACTGACCGGCCTGACAAGAGGACACACCGCCTGCGTCGCTCCGACTGCTGTGCCACTCGACAGAGTGAGGCTGACAGCAGCCAAGTCCGGCTTCGGGCGTCATAGGAAGCTCCGCCTCACCCGACCCCAGGGCTCGGCCCCCAGACTCGGCCTCGGCTCCGGAAGACGACGAACTCCGCCTCGCCCGACCCAGGGCTCGGACTCGGCCTCGGCTCCGGAAGACGACGAACTCCGCCTCGCCCGACCCAGGGCTCGGACTCGGCCTCGGCTCCGGAAGACGACGAACTCTGCCTCGCCCGACCCCAGGGCTCTAACTCAGCCTCGGCTACGGAAGACGACGAACTCCGCCTCGCCCGACCCCAGGGCTCGGACTCAGCCTCGGCTCCGGAAGACGACGAACTCCGCCTCGCCCGACCCCAGGGCTCGGACTCAGTCTTGGCCTCAGACGATGGTCTCCGCCTCGCCCGACCCGGGGCTCGGACTCGACCTCGACCTCGGAAGACAGACTCGACCTCGACCTCGGAGGAGCCTCCGCCTCGCCCGACCCAAGGCTCGGACCGACCACGTCACAGGGGGGCCATCATTACCCTGCCCCTAGCTAGCTCAGGCTACGGGGAACAAGACCGGTGTCCCATCTGGCTCGCCCCGGTAAACAAATAATGATGGCGCCCCGCGTGCTCCGTGACGACGGCGGCTCTCAGCCCCTTACGGAAGCAAGGAGACGTCAGCAAGGACTCGACAGCCCCGACAGCTGTCCTTCCGCAAGGCTCCAGCGCTCCTCCGACGGCCACGACATCACATGAACAGGGTGCCAAAACCTCTCCGGCTGCCACGACGGCATGTACTTAGGGCGCTAGCTCCTCTCTGCTAGACACGTTAGCACACTGCTACACCCCCCATTGTACACCTGGACCCCTCCTTACGCCTATAAAAGGAAGGTCCAGGGCTCTCTTACGAGGAGGTTGGCCGCGCGGGGGAACGGGACGACGCGCAAAGTCTCTCGCTCTCTCCCACGCGGACGCTTGTAACCCCCTACTGCAAGCGCACCCGACCTGGGCGCAGGGCAACACGAAGGCCACGGGTTTCCCCTTTTGCCTGTCTCCCCTCTTTTGCCCACCTTCGCGCTCCGTCTCGCGCCGACCCATCTGGGCTGGGACACGCGGCGACAATTTACTCGTCGGTCCAGGGACCCCCGGGGTCGAAACGCCGACAGTTGGCGCGCCAGGTAGGGGCCTGCTGCGTGTTGACGAACAGCTTCCCGTCAAGCTCCAGATGGGTAGTCTCCAGCAACCTTTCCAACCCGGGACGGTGCTCCATTTCGGGAGTCTTGAGTTTATGTCCCTCAACGGGAGCTGCGACATGATACTCCTTCCTCCGCCGCGCGACAGCGACAATGGCGGCCGACAACCCGTCCGCCGGCGGTGGAATCGACGACGTCTTCCCCACGTGGCGGAAGAACAACATTCGGGTTTGTCCCATCGCCTCCCCCGCCGATGGAGGAGGAGGCGGGGCAACCAAGGCCAAGCAGGAGGTGGCACCTCATCGGCTGTCGAGCGAGTCGACGGCGCCGGTGCCCCAACGGGGGACACGTCGGGCGTCGACCTCGCGTCTGAGACGAAGACGATCGCCGTTTCCCCACAACACGCCAACTCCGAGCAAACGGACGACGCCAGCATGCTCGCAAGGGGACTTGCTGGGCGTCACCCTCGTACCTGAGACGACGGTGCAGTCCATCCCTGACGCGACTTTGTCACCGCCCGTCGACCAAGAGGTACCGACCGATCCCCATCTCGTGCCTTTTGGATTCAGCCTTGACCCACCAAGCGACTTCGCTTCGGTGGAAGCCTTCATAGAGGCATGTCCAAACCCTCCGGGGTACGGTATGCGGTCACCCTGGGACCGACTGACGGCCGTCTCGACCTATGGACCCTCGGGTTCCGAGGAAGATGACGAGCCCGACTTTTGTTGGGATTTCTCCGGACTCGGTAACCCCAGTGCCATGCGGGACTTCATGACCGCATGCGACTACTGCCTTTCCGATTGTTCCGACGGTAGCCGCAGCTTCAGCGACGAGGACTGTGGCTCAAGTCGTGAATGTTTCCACGTCGATCTAGGGGGTCCCGGCGAAGGCAACCATCTTGGTAAACCGGAAAACGGTGATCCCCTAGGCCTGGGCCTCGCGTTGACATCCTTCGGGAGCTAGCTGTGGTCCCAGTCCCTGCGGGGGGTCAGGACGCACAGCTCGAGCAAATCCGCGAGATGCAGGCCAGGCTCGAAGAGGGAGCAGGGACACTTGAGCCGCTCCGCCGGAACATCGGGCAGGAATGGGCAGACCAAGCTCTGGCCGGAGAAGCGTGTCATCTGCCCCAGGGCATCCAGCTCCGCATTGCCGACGACGTCAGGGCAAGGCCGCCACCGGCTTCTAGTGGGGTCGGCCAGAACCTGGCTGCGGCAGAATACTACTCCGCGCGATGCCGGAACCATCGACCACCGAAGGGCGGCGTATCTAGGGAGAGCTCAAGAATCTCCTGGAGGATGCTGCGGTCAGACGGGCCGAAAGCTCTGCATCCCGAAGGCAGGGATACCCCTCGGAGCATCGCGCCGCGACTTCCCGATTCATGCGGGAAGCCTCGGTCTATACCGGACGCACGCGCAACACAGCGCCTGTGGTCCCGGGTCGCCTCAGCAACGAGCACCACCACCGTAACCGTCGAACCCACATCAACGAGTGGGTGCGCCGAGGCTACCACCCCAGGCGTGGGGGACGCTACGACAGCGGGGAGGATCGGAGTCCCTCGCCCGAACCACCCGGTCCACAGGCTTTCAGCCGGGCCATACGACGGGCGCCGTTCCTGACCCGGTTCTGAACCTCGACTACTATCACAAAGTACTCGGGGGAGATGAGGCCGAAACTGTGGCTCGCGGACTACCGGCTGGCCTGCCAACTGGGTGGAACGGACGATGACAACCTCATCATCCGCAACCTCCCCCTGTTCCTCTCCGACACCGCTCGAGCCTGGCTGGAGCATCTGCCTCCGGGGCAGATCTCCAACTGGGACGACCTGGTTCAAGCCTTCGCTGGCAACTTCCAGGGCACGTACATGCGCCCTGGGTACTCCTAGGATCTCCGAAGCTGCCGCCAGCAGCCGGGAGAGGCTCTCCGGGACTACATCCGGCGATTCTCGAAGCAGCGCACCGAGCTGCCCAACGTCACCGACTCGGATGTCATCGGCGCGTTCCTCGCCGGCACCACCTGCCGCGACCTGGTGAGCAAGCTGGGTCGCAAGACCCCCACCAGGGCGAGCGAGCTGATGGACATCGCCACCAAGTTCGCCTCTGGCCAGGAGGCGGTTGAGGCCATCTTCCGGAAGGACAAGCAGCCCCAGGGCCGCTAGCCGAAAGATGTCCCCGAGGCGTCCACTCAGCGCGGGACCAAGAAGAAAGGCAAGAAGAAGTCACAAGCGAAACGCGACGCCGCCGACGCGGACCTTGTCGCCGCCACTGAGTACAAGAACCCTCGAAAACATCCCGGAGGTGCCAATCTCTTCGACAAGATGCTCAAGGAGCCATGCCCCTATCATCAGGGGCCCGTCAAGCACACCCTTGAGGAGTGCGCCATGCTTCGGCGCCACTTTCACAAGGCCGGGCCACCTGTGGAAGGTGGCAGGGCCCACAACAACGACAAGAAGGAAGATCACAAGGCAGAAGAGTTCCCCGAGGTCCACGACTGCTTCATGATCTACGGTGGTCCAGTGGCGAACGCCTCGGCTCGGCACCGCAAGCAAGAGCGTCGGGAGGTCTGCTCGGTAAAGGTGGCGGCGCCAGTCTACCTAGACTGGTCCGACAAGCCCATCACCTTCGACCAGGGTGACCACCCCGACTGCGTGCCGAGCCCGGGGAAATATCCGCTCGTTGTCGACCCCGTCATCGGCAACGTCAGGCTCACCAAGGTCCTCATGGACGGAGGCAGCAGCCTCAACATCATCTACGCCGAGACACTCGGGCTCCTGCGGATCGATCTGTCCTCGCTCCGGGCGGGCACGACGCCTTTTCACGGGATCATCCCCGGGAAACGCGTCCAGCCCCTCGGACAACTCGATCTGCCTGTCTGCTTCGGGACTCCCTCCAACTTCAGAAGGGAAACCCTCACGTTCGAGGTGGTCGTGTTCCGAGGAACCTACCACGCAGTGCTGGGGAGGCCATGCTACGCCAAGTTCATGGTCGTCCCCAACTACACCTACCTTAAGCTCAATATGTCGGGCCCCAATGGGGTCATCACCGTCGGCTCCACGTACCGACACGCGTACGAATGCGACGTGGAATGCGTGGAGTACGCCGAGGCCCTCGCCAAATCCGAGGCCCTCATTGCCGACCTGGAGAGCCTCTCCAAGGAGGCGCCAGACGTGAAGCGCCATGCCGGCAACTTCGAGCCAGCAGAGACGGTTAAGTCCGTCCCTCTCGACCCCAGCAACGATGCCTCCAAGCAGATCCGGATCGGCTCCGAGCTCGACCCCAAATAGGAAGCAGTGCTCGTCGACTTTCTCCGCGCAAACGCCGAAGTTTTCGCGTGGAGTCCCTCGGACATGCCTGGCATACCGAGGGATGTCGCCGAGCACTCGCTGGATATCCGAGCTGGAGCCCGACCCGTGAAGCAGCCTCTACGCCGATTCGACGAAGAAAAGCACAGAGCCATAGGCGAGGAGATCCACAAGCTGATGGCCGCAGGGTTCATCAAAGAGGTATTCCATCCCGAATGGCTTGCCAACCCTGTTCTTGTGAGAAAGAAAGGAGGGAAATGGCGGATGTGTGTAGACTACACTGGTCTAAACAAAGCATGTCCGAAGGTTCCCTACCCTCTGCCTCGCATCGATCAAATCGTGGATTCCACTGCTGGGTGCGAAACTCTGTCTTTCCTCGATGCCTACTCAGGGTATCACCAAATCAGGATGAAAGAGTCCGACCAGCTTGCGACTTCTTTCATCACACCTTTTGGCATGTACTGCTACATTACTATGTCATTTGGTTTGAGGAATGCGGGTGCGACGTACCAAAGGTGCATGAACCATGTGTTCGGTGAACACATTGGTCGAACGGTCAAGGCTTACGTCGGGACATCGTAGTCAAGACGAGGAAAGCCTCCGACCTCCTTTCCGACCTTGAAACGACATTCCGGTGTCTCAAGGCGAAAGGCGTAAAACTCAATCCCGAGAAGTGCGTCTTCGGAGTCCCCCGAGGTATGCTCTTGGGGTTCATCGTCTCCGAGCGGGGCATCGAGGCCAACCCGGAGAAAATCACGGCCATCACCAACATGGGGCCCATCAAAGACTTGAAAGGCGTACAGAGGGTCATGGGATGCCTTGCGGCTCTGAGCCGCTTCATCTCGCGCCTCGGCGAAAGAGGCCTACCTCTGTACCGTCTCTTAAGAAAGGCCGAGTGCTTCACTTGGACCCCTAAGGCCGAGGAAGCCCTCGGGAACTTGAAGGCGCTCCTCACGAACGCGTCCATCTTGGTTCCCCCCGCTGCCGGAGAAGCCCTCTTGATCTAGTCACCGCTACCACTCAGGTGGTCAGCGCCACGATCGTGGTTGAGAGACGAGAAGAAGGGCATGCATTGCCCGTCCAGAGGCCGGTCTACTTCATCGGTGAAGTGCTGTCCGAGACCAAGATCCGCTATCCACAAATTCAGAAGCTGCTGTACGCGGTGATTCTGACAAGGCGGAAGTTGCGACACTACTTCGAGTCTCATCCGGTGACTGTGGTGTCATCCTTCCCCCTGGGGGAGATCATCCAGTGCTGAGAGGCCCCGGGTAGGATTGCAAAGTGGGCGGTGGAAATCATGGGCGAGACAATCTCGTTCGCCCCTCGGAAGGCCATCAAGTCCCAAGTCTTGGCGGACTTTGTGGCTGAATGGGTCGACACCCAGCTCCCGACAGCTCCGATCCAACCGGAACTCTGGACCATGTTTTTCGACGGGTCGCTGATGGAAATAGGGGCAGGCGCGGGCCTGCTCTTCATCTCGCCCCTCGAGAAGCACCTCCGCTACGTGCTGCGCCTCCATTTCCCGGCGTCCAACAATGTGGCCTAGTACGAGGCTCTGGTTAACGGGTTGCGCATCGCCATCGAGCTAGGGGTCCGACGCCTCGACGCTTGCGGCGACTCGCAGCTTGTCATCGACCAAGTCATGAAGAACTCCCACTGCTGCGACCCGAAGATGGAAGCCTACTGCGATGAGGTTCGGCGCCTGGAGGACAAGTTCTACGGGCTCGAGCTCAACCACATCGCCCGACGATACAACGAGACTGCGGACGAGCTGGCTAAGATAGCCTCGGGGCAGACAACGATTCCCCCGGACGTCTTCTCCCGAGACCTACATCAACCCTCAGTCAAGACCGACGACACGCCTGAGCCCGAGAAGGCCTCGGCCTAGCCCGAGACACCCTCGGCTTAGCCCGAGGCGCCCTCGACTCAGCCCGAGGCGCCCTCGGTTTAGCCCGAGGCGCCCTCGGCTCAGCCCGAGGCACCCTCAGCCCCTGAAGGTGAGGCACTGCGCGTCGAGGACGAGCAGAATGGGGTCCCGCCTAATCGAGATTGGCAGACCCCATACCCGCAATATCTTCACCGAGGAGAGCTGCCCCTCGACCGAGCCAAAGCTCGGCGACTGGCACGGCGCGCCTAGTCGTTCTCTTGCTGGGGGACGGGAAGGAGCTCTACCACCGCAGCCCCTCGGGCATCCTCCAGCGATGCATATCCATCGCCGAAGGCCAGGAGCTCTTACAAGAAATACATTCGGGGGCTTGCGGTCATCACGCAGCGCCTCGAGCCCTTGTTGGAAACGCCTTCCGACAAGGTTTCTACTGGCCAACCGCGGTGGCCGACGCCACTAGAATTGTCCGCACCTGCCAAGGGTGTCAATTCTACGCAAGGCAGACCCACCTGCCCGCTCAGGCTCTGCAGACAATAACCATCACCTGGCCGTTTGCTGTGTGGGGTCTGGACCTCGTCGGTCCCTTGTAGAAGGCACTCGGGGGCTACACGCACCTGCTGGTCGCCATCGACAAATTCTCCAAGTGGATCGAAGTCCGACCCCTAAACAGCATCAGGTCCGAACAGGCGGCGGCGTTTTTCACCAACATCATCCATCACTTTGGGGTTCCGAACTCCATCATCACCGACAACAACACCCAGTTCACTGGCAGAAAGTTCCTGGACTTCTGCGAGGATCACCACATCCGGGTGGACTGGGTCGTTGTGGCTCACCCCATGACGAATGGGCAAGTAGAGCGTGCCAACGGCATGATTCTGCAAGGACTCAAGCCACGGATCTACAACGACCTCAACAAGTTCGGCAAGCGATGGATGAAGGAGCTCCCCTCGGTGGTCTGGAGTCTGAGGACAACGCCGAGTCGAGCCACGGGCTTCACACCGTTCTTTCTAGTCTATGGGGTCGAGGCCATCTTGCCCACAGACTTAGAATACGGTTCCCCGAGGGTGAGGGCCTACGACGACCAAAGCAATCGAACAAACTGAGAAGACTCACTGGACCAGCTGGAAGAGGCCCGGGACATGGCCTTACTACACTCGGCGCGGTATCAGCAGTCCCTGCGACGCTACCACGCCCGAGGGGTTCGGTCTCGAGACCTCCAGGTGAGCGACTTGGTGCTTCGGCTGCGACAAGACGCCCGAGGGTGGCACAAGCTCACGCCTCCCTGGGAAGGGCCATTCGTCATCACGAAGGTTCTGAAGCCCGGGACATACAAGCTGGCCAACAGTCAAGGCGAGGTCTACAGCAACGCTTGGAACATCCGACAGCTACGTCGCTTCTACCCTTAAGATGCTTTCAAGTCGTTCATACACCTAGTTTACATACAAAGTCTAACCATCAAGGAAGGGTCAGCCTTGCCTCGGCAAAGCCCGACCCTCCCTCGGTGGCTAGAAGGGGGGCACCCCCTCTGCGTCAAAATTTTCCTCGGAAAAGGTCTTTCTGCCAGAACGTCTTTCGTGCTTTTGGACTACTTCGAAAGTGGGATCCTAAAAACGACGGAGTACACGTAAGCAGCCAAGGCCGACCGAGCCGAGGGACTCCTACGCCTCCGGGATACAGATACCTCACTCATCACCTTCTGCGATAAGTAACTCACGCTCGGATAAGCGATTCCGCTGACCGAACAAGTCTTAATGCTCGGGAACCTTCCTGCAGAAACGATTTTTCGTGCCTTCTCGACTACATCGATAGCAGAATCCTACGGACGAGTAAGAGTACACGTAAGCGGCAAGGCCGATCGAGCCGAGGGACTCCTACGCCTCCGGGATACGGATACCTCACTCATCACCTTCCGTGAAAAGTAACTCTCGCTCGGACAAACAATTCTGTTACCGACAAATAAGTCTTGATATTCGAAATAAGAGGAAAAGAAACGCAGCTTTACAACACAACGACAGTATGTTTGGGCCTCGGCGGCCGCAGAAAACATACGCACACTACAAGATGAACCGATCCTGCAGGCTCGGACGTCGACGGAGGGGGAGCAGCAGCACCCTCGGCGTCATCTCCACCTTCAGCAAAGTCCGACCGAGCCTCAGACGGCAACGCGGTCGGAGGATCTCCGCTCCGAAGGACGACGTCAGCACCACGCCCGGGCCATCGCCGCTAGGGTCTCCTCCAGGAATCCGGCTCGAGCAGACGGCTCGGCCAGCCGCCCCGAAGCCTCAGCCAGCTGCCCCCCGAGGACACCGGCCCGGCTCGTAGCCTCGGCAACTCGACTCCGGCATCGGTCCCGCCAGTGGACGGCCCGGCCAGGCTCCGGCCGACGAAGTCTTCTTTTCGAGCCAACTCTGCCTCTGTCCATGCTAACACCGCTGCCTCCGGCTTCGGCTCATCGAAGAGCGACCGAGGGTTTCCCTTAACTAAGCAAGAGAAGCCTCGGGCGGCAAGGCCGACCGAGCCGAGGGACTCCTACGCCTCCGGGATACGGATACCTCACTTGTCACCTTCGCACGAGGCAACTCACGCTTGGTGAAGTGGTTCAGTTAGCCGACAGGCGAGTCCTAGTGCTCGAAATGAGAAAAAAAACACGGCTCCGTGCCAAAAATACATACGTGTTCAGGCCCCGACAGCCATAATGAACAAACACCGACACTCAAGGTGCCATTACAAACGGAACTCTGGTTCCGTCCATGCGGGTATGAACAACCTCCACACCGGGGAGCCTGCGGGGCAACAAGCTCCAGGCGACTCGCCAGCGACCTCTGCAGCAGCAGCCATGGTCCCAAGACGGACGCAGCCACCGGAAGGCTCTCGTTCACGTCCCCACTCAAGGGACGCGAACCAGACATTAAAGCCAAAGAGCCGGAGGTCAGTCCGTAGGCGGCGCTGACGGCCTCGACGGCGGAGAAGCTTTCTCCAGCTGCCACCACGTCAGCACCGACGGCGGCGTCCGCCTGTCCACCAACGCCGCACCAGCGAGCACAGGCCGCTCCAAAGCGCACCGGCAGGTCCTCGCTCCCGTCCTCGCCGCGAAAGCGAGGACAGAGGACGGAATGTTGCATCCTAGCTGGGCAACAATAATTCGCCTTCCCCGGCATGGCTGGAGGACGCCTCCTCCGCAGAGCTGGAGGATGGTTTCCACCACCAGAAGCTGGAAGAAGAGGTGGCCAGCCGACCCGTGCGGGAGGTAGAGCCCCGGCTCACCTTGCTCTCCGCCCCAGCAAGGATGATGAAGATCCTTGAAGCTGAGGGCGGGACCAAGATCGCAGCCCGGCTCGCTTCTCCCCACCATCGAACTGGTTGTCACCGTCTTGGGTGACCACCGGCGAGGGGATGCGGCCGGGCTGCCTGATGAAAATCCTTAAAGCCGAACGATGGCTGAAAGGTACCAACTTCCACGAAGTTGTGTTCCTCCAACGACGACAAGGCGGAAGAACTGCGGGCGCCCCCCATCCGGGGGCTCGGAAGATGGAAAGACGCGATGCATGAGGGGAGCGCGAAGACATGGTTGCCTTTCAAGGGGGTCACCCTCCTTTTAAAGGCAACTCTCCCCACTTGCGTCCTCAGCCGTCGTGGACTGAGTCTTCTCCAACACGCTCCAAGGTCCTCCCCCTACGACACGGGGGCTGGGCCCCACGCATCGTGCAAGCTGGCCTAGGACAGAAGAAGCCAAAACCGCCGCGCGCGATGCGCGCAACTGCCCAGCGGTTACGAGCATTCCTCCACTTTCGCCCAGACCAGCGGGTGAAAGGGCAGACCTCCATGCAGGCAACGTGCAACCGCACCAAGGGGGCGCACCCTTTCGACTTTGACGCGTCCAGCGTGGAGGCCTAGGCCCACACGTCATGTAACCGGCGCGCCGGTTACTACGTGCGAGAAACTGCACCGCCACTTGCGCCAGTACCGCGCCTCCTCGACTGCGGAACCAGTGCCGCGACTCGAGGTGACCCTGCGCACGGCCCAACAGTGCCAACCGAGCACATCGGTCACGGGTCAGTCAGCCGCGGGAGAAGGCGCGACGGTCGATACGGCCAAAAATGGGCCGACAGTAATGGCGGTGGCAGGCGGGCGGAAGCAGCGGTCAAGTCGTCAGCAAGCTCACGTCCCCTCCTGGGACAGTGAGAGAACCCACTCCCACGGCGTGAAGACGACGCGCCCATGTTCCGTTCCTCGAACGGCTCGCGCACGCACAACGGCAGCCCTGCGAGCCACTCGTTCCATCGCATTAACTCTGCGGCAGGACAGGCGGCACCTTTGGCAGACGAAGCAGGCGACGCTTCACCTCCACCATAATGACCGCGTCAAAAAAGGTGTGCCACGTCATTCGATTTCGTATCCTTTTCCACTTCCTCTTTCTCTCTCTTGCCTCAGGGATCGGGAAAGGGGATACTCCAAAAGGGATCCTTCTCCGCGAAGGAAGCGGGCCCCGAGCCCCCCTACTGATCAGAGGTTCGAAGGCTGGCCCCTCGGAAGGGTTCAACAGCCGCCTCAGAGCACTCGGGCTCCGCGCCCACTACTGGTCAGAGGTTCGAAGGTTGGCCCCTCGGAAGGGTTCAACGGCTGCCTCAGGCCACTCGGGCTCCGCGCCCACTACTTATCAGGGGTTCGTAGGCTGGCCCCCGAAGGGTTCGACAGCCGCCTCAGACGCAGAGCGAGGGATGACCCTGGGTACGTTCGATACATAACCAAGGCTTGGGCTATGCTCCCGAGGTACCCTAGGACATTTCCGAGACCAACGGGAACGATCTTGTAACGGAATCCCACCAGAGGGAGGCATCGAGCCCTCGGACCCCGTCAAAAGGGGACCGGGTCCGGCAAATCACCCGCAGGTACTTTTGGAGCGCGCCTCCGGGCCACTAGCCGACCCCTAACGAATGGGGCACGAGCGTCCACTCGGATTACCCGTTAGCAACTCACTGGAGACACCATGTTCGGCGCCCTCCGAGGGCAACATGGCGCTTTCCCCCCCCCCCCTCCTCCTTGCGGAAAGGCGACGCAGGGGCGTATGTAAAAAAGTCGAGTCTGTCCTTGACCGTCCTCTCGCTCTGTGCGGAGGCTCGGGGGCTGCTCTCGCAAACCCGGCTCCGGCTAAACCGTTGACAGCGTCAACATACCAGCCCGAGAGCTTGGGACTCGACTATGCACCCGGGCTATGGCCAGTTCGCATGAGGGAACAACCAGACCGGCCGAAGCATCACGAAACGTGCTAAGACCTCAAAGGAGTCAAATCACTCCTCCGAGGCCTCGGGGGCTACACCCGGCGGGTGCGCTCGCGCGCACCCATCGGAACGAAACGTAACCGAGAAAGGCCGGTCCCCTTGCAAAAAAGTGCGACAAAAGCCTCCAAGCGAGTACCAACACTCCCTTCGAGGCTCGGGGGCTACTGTCGGGGACCATAATTAGGGGTACCCCCAAGACTCCTAATCTCAGCTGGTAACCCCCATCAGCACAAAGCTGCAAAGGCCTGATGGGTGCGATTAAGTCAAGGCTCGGTCCACTCAAGGGACACGATCTTGCCTCACCCGAGCTCAGCCTCGAGCAAGGGCAGCCGACCCCGGAGGATTCACTTCTCGCCCGAGGGCCCCCTCAAGCAACGGATACACCTTCGGCTCGCCCGAGGCCCAGTCTTCGCCAAGAAGCAACCTTGGCCAGATCGCCACACCGACCGACCGTATCGCAGAAGCATTTAATGCGAGGATGGCCTGACACCTTATCCTGACGCGCGCCCTTCAGTCGACAGAGCCGAAGTGACCGCAGTCACTTCGCCGCTCCACTGACCGGCCTGACAAGAGGACAGCGCCGCCTGCGTCGCTCCGACTGCTGTGCCACTCGACAGAGTGAGGCTGACAGCAGCCAAGTCCGGCTTCGGGCGTCATAGGAAGCTCTGCCTCGCCCGACCCCAGGGCTCGGCCCCCGGATTCGGCCTCGGCTCCGGAAGACGACGAACTCCGCCTCGCCCGACCTAGGGCTCGGACTCGGCCTTGACTCCGGAAGACGACGAACTCCGCCTCGCCCGACCCAGGGCTCGGACTCAGCCTCGGCTCCGGAAGACGACGAACTCTGCCTCGCCGACCCCAGGGCTCGGACTTAGCCTTGGCTCCGGAAGACGACGAACTCCGCCTCGCCCGACCCCAGGGCTCGGACTCAGCCTTGGCCTCAGACGATGGTCTCCGCCTCGCCCGACCCGGGGCTCGGACTCGACCTTGACCTCGGAAGACAGACTCGACCTCGACCTCGGAGGAGCCTCCGCCTTGCCCGACCCATGGCTCGGACCGACCACGTCACAGGGGGGCATCATTACCCTACCCCTAGCTAGCTCAGGCTACGGGGAACAAGACCGGCGTCCCATCTGGCTCGCCCCGGTAAATAAATAATGATGGCGCCCCGCGTGCTCCGTGACGACGGCGGCTCTTTGCCCTTTACGGAAGCAAGGAGACGTCAGCAAGGACTCGACAGCCCCGACAGCTGTCCTTCCGCAAGGCTCCAGCGCTCCTCCGACGGTCATGACATCACATGAACAGGGTGCCAAAACCTCTCCGGCTGCCACGACGGCATGTACTTAGGGCGCTAGCTCCTCTCTGCTAGACACGTTAGCACACTGCTACACCCCCCATTGTACACCTGGACCCCCTCCTTACGCCTATAAAAGGAAGGTCCAGGGCTCTCTTACGAGGAGGTTGGCCACGCGGGGAACGGGACGACGCGCAAAGTCTCTCGCTCTCTCCCACGCGGACGCTTGTAACCCCCCTACTGCAAGCGCACCCGACCTGGGCGCAGGGCAACACGAAGGCCGCAGGTTTCCCCTTTTGCCTGTCTCTTCTCTTTTGCCTCCCTTCGTGCTCCGTCTCGCGCCGACCCATCTGGGCTGGGACACGTAGCGACAATTTACTCGTCGGTCAAGGACCCCCCGGGGTCGAAACGCAGACAATATGTCACATCACAACTTTAAATAACATCACAAAGCATTTAGGAGAAATGGATTTTACAAGGATGAAAACCATATGTCAATATATTTTGAAGACCATATGTCAATATGTTTTGAAGGTCTTGAAAACCGTGTAAAACCAAATATTTTACTAATTTATGTATGACTATTTAGTTACACTATAAAATAGGGAGTAAAATTTTACTTATTATGTCGCTTTAGTTTTATATTTTTATGTTACGGTGTAAGAAAGTATGTTATGAAATTTTTAATAAAGCCTGTTTGGTTTGGGTGACTAAAGTTTATTAACTTTAGTCACTTTTAGTCCCTAAAGAAGCAAACATGGTGACTAAAGTTCGGTGACTAAACTTAAATTCTTTAGTCAACAAGAAGTGACTAAAAGGGACTAAAGTAGGATTTTTACCTCATTTGCGCTCTACTATTTCTTAGTGCAGCATACATCCACTAACTAATAGAGGTAATGCAGTCATTATTCGCACCAATTAATGATTTTTAGTCAACTTTAGTAACCGAAACCAAACTTTTTAAGAAATCAATTTTTATTTTTTAGGTAGGAGAGACTAGCTTTTCGGTTTTAATGAACAATGAATTCAATTTATATAAACTAAACCATAAATTAGTATGTTTAGGACTACATCAATTTTTATAAACTAATTTTTTAAAAACCGGGTGGTTTCAAATAGGTCCTAAAAGAACCGAACAAGACCTAAGTATATTTAGCCTAAATGTAATCAGTAGCAATAAAGGAGGCGTTTGGATTTCCATCCGAAAAAAGTAACTTTTTTTTTATCAAGAACCCTCTCTGCTCTGGCGACCCGCGACCTATGCATCCACCACTGACCACCCCTCTCGTCTCCTGCATTGATGACCCGCAGTCTCCGCACCGCTTCTAGTACTAGGGTGCGTGCATCGTCCGTCCATCGAGGGAGGGAGACACGCAGACGGCCACAGCGGCTGCCACTCGGCTGGCGCTCACACCGGATCCGGGCCCCACTACCCACCTCCTGTCCAGCCCGGTCTCCACAGCAGTGCCCACCACCGCCTGCAGTCTGCAGAGATCCCCCACTGATTCGCTCGCCGTCCCTCCGCTGCGCTGCTATATAGGACCGTGCCGCCGCGTGCGCTCGTGGACTGTGGTGTGCCTTGTGCGACAGTCGCCAGCCTGCCCCGCCTGCCGGCCCGGCCGCCCGCCTGCCCGCGGCACTGAGAAGACGAAGCTCCGGGCTCCGGGACGCCGAGCAGAGGGGAAAGGATGGAGGACAAGGCGTCCAACCTAGACGCCGTGCTCAAGGAGGCCGTCGATCTCGTACGCGCCACTCTCTGATCCCTCCTCCCTTCCTCCTTCCCCGTTTTGCCTTCTTCTGCTCTCGCGGTTGCTTCTCGGGCTCAGTGCCGCCGCCCGCTGCTGCTCTGCTAGGTGCTCCCTGCTCCGTTCTTGCATCCCTCGTTTCGCGGATTTCGTTTTCGCTTGCGGAGTGCGGATGGATGGAGTTTTTCTTTTTGGGTGCCTGGCGCTGGCGGTGAACTAGTACTACTGGCTTCTCTTCCCGTTCGTGCTCCCCGCTCGATCTCGGCGGGGCTCCGTGATCTACTCGGCGGCCGCGATTCGCTCCCGGTTGCCCCCCCGTCCACGAGGCGTTTCGGCGCTTGATCTCGCTGCGGTAGTGCGGTTACGTTCGACCCAGGTTCTTCTTCCCAGTTGCTCGGCTGTTACTTTTGTGGTCTCTTTCTTTCTTTCTTTCTTTCTTTTTACCGTCATGTCTGCCTTTTGTTTTGTGTGCGTGTGGTTTTCCGCCGCTTCAACGCACCAATTCTTGATCTTCTTTTACGCGGGTCTCCCGATAACACTAAACTCGGGTGGTTCTTGTCTGTTGCTTCACCACTTTGCTGCGGTGCTGTTTTGCGCCTGCGCAGGAGAACATACCGATCGAGGAGGTGTTCGAGAACCTCCGATGCAGCCCGCAGGGTCTCACCACGGAGCAGGCGGAGCAGCGCCTCGCCATCTTCGGGCCCAACAAGCTGGAGGAGAAGCAGGTGAAGGGACCCGCCGCCTTGGCTTCCATGCGTTTCTGTTCCTGGTGCTCCGTCTCGCACCAAGCTTACATGATGGATGTGTGCGTGTGTCTATGTGTCTGCAGGAGAGCAAGTTCCTCAAGTTCTTGGGCTTCATGTGGAACCCGCTGTCCTGGGTCATGGAGGCGGCCGCCATCATGGCCATCGCGCTCGCGAATGGGGGAGTAAGTTCTGCCGCTTCTTTTTTTCCACACCGTGTGGACATGGCCTTCAGCCCTCAGAGCGGGCGTTCTGGAGACTGGCGTCAGAGGTTTTCATGTTTGTTTCTGCTGATTTTTGTCTTCAGAACAAGCCGCCCGACTGGCAGGACTTCGTGGGGATCATCACTCTGCTCATTATCAACTCCACAATCAGCTTCATTGAGGAGAACAATGCGGGCAATGCCGCTGCTGCTCTCATGGCACGCCTCGCCCCCAAGGCCAAGGTACTGACAGGATCCTGTTTTGCTGTGTGGTTGCGAAGTTGTGTTGTTTGCCTGGAGGCTATATACTGATTTCGGTTTTGCCGTGATAAAGGTTCTCAGAAATGGCCGGTGGACCGAGGAGGAATCGGCTATCCTTGTGCCAGGAGACATCATCAGTGTGAAGCTTGGGGACATCATTCCAGCTGATGCTCGTCTGCTTGAAGGGGATCCACTGAAAATCGATCAGGTAATGCAAATTGAAGCGTTCCTCTCTATGTGGATTTTTTTGGGTTGATATTAAATTGTGCTTCTCCTGACTTCTGAGTTGCTCGCAGTCTGCACTCACCGGCGAATCCCTTCCAGTCACCAAAGGCCCTGGTGATGGAGTGTATTCTGGCTCCACTTGCAAACAGGGTGAGATTGAGGCCGTTGTCATTGCCACTGGTGTGCACACATTCTTTGGCAAGGCCGCACATCTTGTCGATTCAACAAACCAAGTTGGTCATTTTCAGAAGGCAAGCTTCTAATCCTGCTTTTCAGAACTTGCTCAATTTGGTCATTGTAATTTTTTGACGTGACGAACATTTGTTGTTTCACTATACAGGTTCTCACTGCCATAGGGAACTTTTGCATCTGTTCAATTGCTGTGGGAATGCTCGTGGAGCTTGTCGTCATGTACGCTATCCAACACAGGGCTTACCGACCCGGAATCGACAATCTATTGGTGCTTCTGATTGGAGGAATTCCAATCGCCATGCCCACTGTCCTTTCTGTGACCATGGCAATAGGGGCTCATCGCTTGGCTCAACAGGTATGCACATGTACAATGGGGGAAAATGATCTTTGTTTCTCATGTGATCTAATAAAGGAACTGGATACTGAAGTTCTGCATGCTTGTTTAGGGAGCAATCACTAAGAGAATGACAGCAATTGAAGAAATGGCTGGCATGGATGTTCTTTGTAGTGACAAGACTGGGACATTAACCTTAAACAAGTTGACTGTGGACAAGAGTCTTGTTGAGGTAGGCTGTTGTTACTAGTAGAAGTTCAATAGCTTTTCTTCGTATGGATCATTGCAGCCATTGTAAACTGCTTGTTAACTGTATCAGGTTTTCCAAAGAGGTGTTGACCAAGATACAGTAATTTTGATGGCTGCTAGAGCTTCTCGCACAGAAAATCAGGATGCCATAGATGCCACAATAGTTGGTATGCTGGCTGATCCAAAGGAGGTACTCAGATTTGTCAGGAGTTGGTGGTGTGTAGGCTGCAGCTAATTTTACTTTTATTCTAACTATTTCTCTTTCTTCTGATTGTTTGAGAAAAGGCTCGTGCTGGTGTTCAAGAGATCCATTTTCTTCCATTTAACCCAACTGATAAAAGAACTGCTTTAACCTACCTTGATGGAGAGGGGAGAATGCATCGTGTTAGCAAGGGAGCACCAGAGCAGGTACTATTTTCCTTAAAACATATTGGGAACTCTAGATTTGTGACAATCGTTCTGTTATTAACTGTGGAAGTTAAACAGATCCTTCATCTTGCCCACAACAAGTCGGATATTGAAAGAAGGGTCAGAGCTGTGATCGACAAATTTGCTGAGCGTGGTCTGCGAGCACTTGGTGTGGCTTACCAGGTTTATGACCCTTTGACGTGCACTATTGCTACACTCTTTGACTAGATGTCTATTGTACTTGACTGACAAAAATTCATGTACAGGAAGTGCCAGATGGTAGGAAAGAGAGTCCTGGAGGACCATGGCAGTTCATTGGGCTCTTGCCTCTTTTTGACCCCCCGCGCCATGATAGTGCAGAAACTATCAGAAGGGCACTCAATCTTGGTGTCAATGTCAAGATGATTACAGGTTTGCCATATTTATCACTGTCCACCTTTTGTTGATTGCTCTAAATCTGGAGTTTCATCCCATTCCTTTCCAGCTTGTTGGTAGTAATATGTTTGCAAATTTGGCTAGTGCTACTGAACCGCTGTACTGTAATACTGACTGACCTTTTTTCCCCGCCTCAGGTGATCAACTTGCTATTGGGAAGGAAACTGCACGTCGTTTGGGAATGGGTACTAATATGTACCCTTCTTCTGCTTTACTCGGACAGAATAAGGATGAGTCAATTGCTTCCTTGCCAATTGATGATTTGATTGAGAAGGCTGATGGCTTTGCTGGTGTTTTTCCAGGTACAACTATGCAGATTACCTGTTCTCGATAACTCTTGTTTGATAGGCTCAACAGTTCTTCAGCATCTATATGCAGTACTTATGTCTAATTCTTTTATTATTGCTTGATAGAACACAAGTATGAGATCGTGAAACGCTTGCAAGCAAGAAAACATATATGTGGCATGACTGGGGATGGTGTAAATGATGCACCAGCTTTGAAGAAGGCTGATATTGGTATTGCAGTAGCAGATTCTACTGATGCAGCTCGTAGTGCTTCTGACATTGTCCTAACTGAACCTGGCCTTAGTGTGATTATTAGTGCTGTGCTGACGAGTCGGGCAATTTTCCAAAGGATGAAGAATTACACGGTATGTCAATTCTGCAGTTCCATTTTAGTATTTTAGCATTCCATTTCTGTGTCCAGTATTTTCAAAGTTTATTTTTGTTCGCAGATCTATGCTGTATCGATTACCATCCGTATTGTGGTATGTATGTACTTCTGCTTCATTTTTAGAAAATGATGTTCGGTTGACTGATTGGACAAATAATATATCTGACCCCTAGATACTTTGTTGTAACAGCTTGGTTTTATGCTTCTTGCGCTGATATGGAAGTTTGACTTCCCACCATTTATGGTCCTGATCATTGCCATCCTCAATGACGGTAAGCCTCGGTTTAGTTAGTCACAGTTCATGATGAGAGTAAAATATGTAGTTGATCTTTTTTTTTCGGTTCATATTGTTAGTGTAAGTAGCATATTAGGTTACCTAACTACATCAACCTCGCGACATGAGTAGGTACCATTATGACTATCTCGAAGGACAGAGTAAAACCATCTCCACAACCCGACAGTTGGAAGTTAGCTGAGATTTTTGCAACTGGAGTAGTTCTTGGTGGTTATTTGGCCATGATGACTGTCATTTTCTTCTGGGCTGCATACAAGACTGACTTCTTCCCGGTATGGACCGGTGGTTGGTTTAGCATTATTTTAAAGTTTCGTGGGATAGTTGCGGTGCGCTCATCCTTGTCATGGTTGCTAATTTGCAGCGACTGTTCCACGTCGAAAGCCTCGAGAAGACCGCCCAGGATGACTTTCAGAAGCTCGCCTCTGCCGTGTACCTTCAAGTCAGCACGATCAGTCAGGCCCTTATCTTCGTGACGCGGTCGCGCAGCTGGTCGTTTGTGGAGCGTCCTGGGTTCTTGCTGGTCTTTGCTTTCTTGGTGGCTCAGCTGGTGAGTGATCCGATCCCAGCTCCACGCCTTACTGCACATGCCGTCTTTCCGCGTCTAGTTTCGTTCACATTTTTGTGGTGCTTGCAGATTGCCACTCTGATCGCTGTATATGCCAACTGGGCGTTCGCTGCGATCAAGGGCATTGGATGGGGTTGGGCCGGTGTCATCTGGCTCTACAACATCGTCTTCTACTTCCCGCTGGACATCATCAAGTTCCTCATCCGCTATGCGCTGAGTGGGAGGGCATGGAACCTCGTCCTTGAGCAGAGGGTAAGAACAATTGTTGACTTCCGACGCTCAGTTTTCTGGCTGTCAAATGCGCGTGCTTATCCGTGCTTTGTTGCCTTGCAAACAAACGTGTGTAACCATCTGTCTTGCTGGTGTACACGTTCAGATTGCGTTCACGAGCAAGAAGAATTTTGGCACGGAAGAAAGGGAGCGCAAGTGGGCGCATGCGCAGAGGACTCTCCATGGGCTCCAGCCGCCAGAGGCATCCATCTTCGAGAACAAGACGACATTCAATGAGCTGAACCAGCTCGCGGAAGAGGCCCGCAGGAGAGCCGAGATGGCGAGGTACATGCCATTTCAGATACCCCTTTCCACCCCATCTATCTATAGCTCAAATGTAGTCAGTCTTCTTGAGCGTCTCCACTGACTTGTCCTGCTGTGCCCGGCCCTTGGTGATTTTGTTGCAGGTTGCGAGAAGTGAGCACCCTGAAGGGGAGGATGGAGTCAGTGGTGAAGCAGAAGGGTCTGGACATCGAGACCATCCAGCAGTCCTACACCGTGTGACTGGCTGACCGACGACGACGGGGTTTATAGAGGTTTCTTCTTCTTATACTATACAATCTGTACTAGGTAGCAATAAGGATCAAGGAAGGAACCCCTATATATTGGCTGTGGTTCGCGGGAAATGAATGATGGTCATATTTATGATGTCGGTGTGGTGCTTCTGTCGCCAACTCTCGACCATACTACCCTCAACTCACCCCTTGTATGCTGTGGCATTAACCACCCCCGGCACCACCGGCAGGCATTGATATTGAGAGATGAGGTATAGTAGTCTGTAGCCTCTAGTAGATGATGATGAATTGATGATATAGTACATTTTTGCTTGCTTGCTTTCTTTCTTGTTTGTTGTTTTCCTTGGTTCTGCTCTCTGGGTTTTTGATGCTTGCTGGTTTTGTGCTATTCCTGATTCCTCTAAATCTGAAGTGGTAGCAGCGATGGCATGATAGCTGCACAGGCATGCATATGCCATGAGCATGTGCAGTGTTTACCGTTGCGGCATGGGCAGCATCAGTGGCTCACATGCTTGAGACGGAGAGATGGTCCGTGTCATGGTATGGCTTGGCTTGCCACTCATTCGTTGGTCGGTCCGTGCCCAGTTGTTAAATGGCCTGGTGCTGGTGAACCCATGTGCAAGTCCTTTCTCTTGGTGGCTGCAATGGCCGCCTAGCATCGTTGCCTTGTTGGGTATCAGCATTGGAACGCTAGGACGATTCCTGCGCAACGTGCCCGGCTAGTTTTGGGCCTCTTTGGTACAGTTTTTTTTTTCTTCTGAAAATATTTTTTTTTTGAAAATTTGGATTCCTAGATAATTTAGCTGTCACAATAATCTAGATATGATGAGATTTCCTAGATATGGGTAGAGATGGTAATGAGTTTTAGATTTTACACTAAATTGTAAGGATCAAATCAGATTAAGATCAAACTCTATTCCTATTCATTTTTGAACTAAAATTAATTAAATGTCTTAACTTATTTTGAAGAAATATTTGGATTATGATTTATTATCATCCCTACATAGGGTACTTCGGACTTATGTGTGGATAAAGATGAAGGCGTCCGGATTTAGGAAGCGACATATTCTTTTCGTCGAGATAACTGGGTGGATTCTATATTGGTTGATTTGGATGATTTTAATATAAACAATTCGTATAGAAGTGGACTAAAAATAAAACGTTTAGTAGCTAGAAGCCTATTGATCAAGCCGAAACAACAATTGCGGGACCGCGCAAATTGTAGATTCAGCGCGCTGCCGGAAACCCCATGGTATGATACTATGATAACCTGCGATGCTACAGACACAAGTATAATAACATGCTATAAGACGATTAAATGCTGATATGAAAAAGAGAGCATAGAGTAGAAGCGGTCTACAAACTAACAAACAGTTTATACCCGAGAATCAAACAAGTAGATCATGTAGTAATTGTAAAAGACTAACCATTATACATATCCACTATAAGATAGACCGTAAAGTTCTTATAGTGGTTATATTATTAAACTTATCTAAGAGAGGTTGAACGCCATTTTACGTGCAGACGGTTACATTTACTTTCAATTTTAAGCCGGGAGAAAAGTTACTGGTGGTTGTTTAACAAGGTGTGTAGGTGGTTTTGTTCACCATGTGACTGGTGGTTGATCGAGCGTTTTTTCTTTGATCTATCATAGTAATAGTAACGGGTACCCAATGTATGCCAGTGGAATAATCCTTCAGATGCATTGCAGTTTGAGATCTTGGGAATCCAAGATTTGCCGTCACCTGTATTGGTGGTACATCTAGGACTGCCGGATTTTTTCCCCCCAACGACACATCTAAACACTGTCACCAGCATTATTGTTTATTTTGCTAGCTGTAGCAATGCCAGTGTCCCGAGCAGAGCAGTGCCCTCAATTTGGCACAGTGTGCACAATAATCGGACTCATAAACCGGCGCACACCATCCGGCCACACGACAACGGCCGACACGGACTCGTTGGCAGCCGGCAGGGCGCCGGAGACCGTCACGGTGAACGACAGCCTCAGGAGGAGCCTGCTGAACACCAGCCTCTTGGGCGCGACGGCGTCTCTGACGAACGGCCCCTAACTGGCGACCTTGGCGGTGTACACGGAGCCCGGCGCGCGGGAAGCCGACGGTGAAGTTCTTGCCCGGCCTGGCGTGGTGTGCCATCGTCGGGTAGTTGAGGCTGGCGCCGGCGGCGCCCCTCCTGCCGCCGCTGCAGGCCGTGGCGTTGGAACCGGTGAGGCCGTGATGGCCCGGAGCTATACATGTCCATATTGGGCCGGCCCGTTGGGCGGCACGAGGTCCGGCACGGATCGGCACGGCCCAAACCCGGCCCAGCACGACAATATCCGTGCCCGTGCCAGCCCGACACGACCCTCGTGCCGTGCTTGGGCCAATAGGTCGGCCCACAGTGCAGGCACGAGCACGAGCCCGTTAAACGGACAGGCCCGACTCGGGCACGACTGAAGTGGAGAAAACCCTATCCTCCCGGCCTCCCCTGGCGATTAGAAAACCCTCCACTCCTCCAGAAACGTCTGGCGGCTGTTCTCTGCTCCATCGCCTGGCGCTCACGGCGATTCTAGAAAACCCTAGAGTACATCGCCGCCGCCTGGTCTCTGCTCCATCGGCGCCGGCGCGTCTCCCTCCCGCTCCTGGATCCCCTCGGCGGCTCGGCCTCCAGTCTCTGCTCCATCGCCGCGTCTGTGCTCCGCCTCCACGGGCCTCAGGTATTTCACCTCGTCTCCCTCCCGGTCCCGGCTCCCCTCGTCTTCCGGTCTGTGTTCCATCGCCAACGTCGTGTCGCTGGCTCGCTGCTCCACGGGCTCGCCGTGTCTCAGGTATTTCACCCACATCCACCCCGTCTCCCTCTCGGCTCCCGGTTCCCCTCGGCTTCCAGTCTCTGCTCCATCGCTGCGTCTATGCTCCGCCTCCACGGGCCTCAGGTATTTCACCTCGTCTCCCTCCCGGTCCCGGCTCCCCTCGTCTTCCGGTCTGTGTTCCATCGCCAACATCGTGTCGCTGGCTCGCTGCTCCACGGGCTCGCCGTGTCTCAGGTAT
This sequence comes from Zea mays, assembly GCF_902167145.1. Lineage (NCBI taxonomy): Eukaryota > Viridiplantae > Streptophyta > Magnoliopsida > Poales > Poaceae > Zea > Zea mays. The sequence continues at coordinate 14,785,110 of NC_050102.1, forward strand.
TTCACCCACATCCACCCCGTCTCCCTCTCGGCTCCCCTAGTCTTCCGGTCTCTGCTCCATCTCCATCATCGCGTCTCTGCTCCCCTCGTCTTCCGGTACCGACGTCCCCTTCCGGTCTCATCTCTCAACCACACAGTCGGTGGATCTGGTGCTCCGGTAGCGCAGGTAAGGTGGTATTAATTCGATTCACTGAACCGTACTAGGTAGATCTGGTGTAGTGGTGTCCCTCTCATTTGTATACATTGTTTTTGGATGAAGATCTTAGGTCAGCGCTTGTCGTGAGGGAGCCGGAGACGCCGACTGCGTGGGTGTTCCAATGTCCATGGATGATGATTCCATGGATGACGAGTTTGTCAAAGCCGCAGAGGCTGAGGAACGGCTACTTGAAGCTCAGAATGAGCAAGATGATGCCCGATGTTTCCTCCTTGGTAGCAGTTCAGCTGCTGCCATTGAGGTTGATGGCACCGGTGCCGCTGCTAGAACAACGGGCATGGCAGATACACGCACCGGATCCACCAGCCCAACGGCGACGGCCGATGCTAGCACATCTGCGCTTGCCTCTGGTAAGCGCTCCAGGAGGAGGGGACCGACCTCCAAGGTTTGGTTGCATTTTGAGGAAGTTACTGAGAAGCAGGGAGGTAAGGAGGTAAGGATTTCCGCCATTTGCCTTCACTGCAAGCACACACTGCCTGCTAAATCTACTTCTGGGACTGGACATTTGATCCGTCACCTAGAACTTTGCCCTGCTAAGAAAGAAAAAGAAAGAACTGGTAGATCTCAATCCATGCTTAAGTTTAACGATGATGGATCTGTTGTGCATTGGGAGTACTCTCCATCTGTTGCAAGAACTGAACTGTGTCGTATGATTGCTAGACTAGACCTACCTCTTTGTTTTGGTGAATCTAGTGCATTTCAAGAATACATTACTCGTGCTCATAATCCTCGGTTTGTTAAGTCCTCTAGGCAAAGCACTGCTAGAGACTTGATTAGGCTTTTTAATAATCGTGCTGAACAACTTATTAATGTACTCAAATCTGTTTCATCTGTTGCACTTACATCAGACATTTGGTCTGGAAAGGTAAAAGAGGATTACATCAGTGTTGTTGCTCATTTTGTGAACTCTGATTGGTGTTTAGAAAAGAGGTTGCTCGGTCTTAGACCAATTGAGGTAGCTCATACAGGTCTTAACATTGTTGAGCGGGTTGAAATGGTTGCTACTGATTATGGAATTACTGATAAAATCTTTGCTATTGTGCTCGATAATGCCTCATCTAACAAAACTGCTATGGAAGTTCTAAAACCAGTATTTTCTGGTTACATTGGCCATTTGATTCCTATGCCTAGTAGAAATGAATATGATTTGAGTGCTATTTTCTTGCATCAGCGTTGTGGATGCCACATAATTAATTTGATTATTAAGAGTTGTTTGAAACGTTTGAAACCATATCTTGAAGATTTTAGAACTGCAATAACATTCTTGAATTCTTCAAATCAACGTATTGCATCTTATAAACAATATTGCCTTAGTGTTGGTGTCCGCCCTCGTAAATTTGGAGTCGACATGGATGTTAGATGGAATTCCACTTTTCTTATGCTCAAGCATTTGGTTCCTTATCAAAGTACTTTCTCTGTTTGGGTCACAACCAACCATCCTAGCAAAGTTGATGGGTCATTTTTACTAAGTGATAATCACTCGTCTATTGCAGAAAAATTGTTATCTTTTCTTCAATTATTCTATGTTTCAACTGTGGCATTATCTGGTGTTTATTACCCTACTTCGCCCTTGATGCTGCATCATATTCTGAAAATTGTTGGGCATCTTAATGCATATGAGAACCATGAATTGTTAAGAGATGCAGTTGTTCCTATGAAATCTAAGTTTCTGAAATATTGGAGATAAATACCCATTCTATATGCCTTTGCTTTCATTCTTGATCCTAGAGCTAAGATGAGAGGGTTTCATAAAGTTCTTCAGAGGTTATCTACTCTAAATGGTACATATTATAGTAGATTCCCATCATCTATTCATACCAAACTAACTAAGATGTTTCAGATTTATGAAACCAAATTCGGTGAAGTTTGTTTGAATACTCAACCAATGCTAGGTGCTGGTTCAGGTAAGGCTACAGAGGCTTGGGATGATATATAAGGTGATGATGAAACTTATAATATTAGTTCTGGTACTTGTACTGTTAATATTTCAGAAACTAGGCCTGTTGGTTCATCTTCTATATCTGAGCTCACTTCTTACCTAGATAGTGATACTGAAACTAAGTTTGGTCCAGATTTTAACATACTTAGCTGGTGGCAACGACATAATCAAACTTATCCAATTCTTTCTATACTTGCTAGAGATATTATGACTGTTCCTGTCTCTACTATATCTTCATAATCAACTTTCAGTCTAGCTAGCAGGGTGCTCGAGGAGCGGCGACGACGGCTGACAATGGACATGGTGGAGGTGCTCTCATGCATCAAGGATTGGGAACTAGCTGACCAACACAAGCAACATACTGTGGAGAAGGAAACCAAGGACCTTGAGGCAGCTTTTGAAGCTATGTATCTCGATGATGACCATCAATTATCACCTGGGAGCAAGAGAAAGGATCAAGAAGGAAGCAAAGATGATCAAGGGGGGAGAAGGAAGGAAAAAGCTTGAAATTCTTTTGGTTTTTGTATCAATGTATGTTGTTTTGTAATAAACATGGACTATGAACTGGACTATAAATTTTATAAGGAGCTGGCTGTACTCTTTTCCTTCCTAGGTTTTCTCACGAGGTGTGAGTTTTTACCTAGGAAGGTTTTTAATGAGGCAACATTGCACTAAGGCTCCGATTTTATATTACCTAAATGCATATGTTCTGTGATGTTCTGAGTTCTGTGATGTTTTGAATATGTTTTTATGTGAATTGTGATTTATGTATAAGATTCAATATATGTGTATTCAAGATGTTTTTTATGTGATCTATGTATAAGATTCTATGTATTTCTGGCATGGGCCCGACACGAACTGATGGGCCTACCGTGCTTTAAGCCCGGCCCGGCCCATCTAATATCTGGCGTGCCGGGTCTGGGCAACCCAAACACCCACGGGCCAGCCCGGCCCGACACGATGGGTGAACTGTGCTGGGCTTGGACTAGTGCCTCCCGTGCCGGGCCCAGCCGTGCCCGGGCCGGGCCAGCCCGGCACGAACCGTTGGACATGTATACCCGGAGCTGTGTGGAGCTGTACCCTTCCGCGCACAGCATGCGGACGTAGTCGGCCTTGAGCGCGTCGTAGACGAGGCCGGGGTCGCGCGCCCGCGGCGGGTTCAGCTGCCCAGCGCCGTAGGCGAGCTCGCCGCTGCCCGAGTTGCACGACGGGTCCATGGGCGTAGCTTAATTCGTTCGCCGTAGGCAGGTGTCAGTTTCGTTGTAACGGGGGCGGGCGGTGACTAGTACGTGTGTGGCTTAATTACCTGTTGTGACGAGGGCTGACATGACCAGTCGGGGTGGAACCGTGGAAGGACTTGACGTACGCCGCAAACCTGTTGTCTTTGAGGTTCCCGAACACCGGCGACAGCGGCGTTCATGCTGCCAGGGTGTCGATCCCCTGCGTCGACAGGTCGGGCTGCACATTAATTCCAGGGAATGTAAACAAAGCACATCACATATACAAGGCATCAATGTTGTCTTTTTTTTATTTGCTTGTATATTAACAACCTTGAGAATCCCTGGGCTGATCAAGTTTGGCCCTCTGGATGAGAAGGAGGCGACGGTGGGCACCTTGGAGTCCAAGGCCGTTTCGGTACTGCGTATCCTGCCGATAGGGTGGCTGCAGAAACACAACAAACAACAAGCACTGCTCAGCAAAGGCCAGTCGGATTTGTTTCCTACTGCTTGTGCGACATGATTTCGCATCGTGTTTTGTTGACATAGGACATGATTTCGGCGAATCGGTCGTGGCTGATGGTCAGCGTAGGAAGGGGCAGCAGGAAGGAGACGATGACTGCGCCGGCGGCATCGGCGAGGAGAGTGCCCGTGCCGTCGCCTCCGCTCGCGCAGTGCCAGAAGTGGCTTCGACGACATGGAGTTCGTAGGGATGACCGGCTGCGGGGGGGACTTCATCTTTTGACGCACTCTACACGGACTCCCTCCGGAAGCGACGATGAAGAACCCTTCGGCGGTGAAGGGGACGAAGGCTGCCCGGCCATCGTGGCTCCACCGGTGGTCTCGACAAGGTGGGGCGCCACACATGGTAGGAGTCAGAGGGATCGTCAGATGTAACGCCTTTGGTGAAGAGCCTGTAGTAGATGCCCAACCGGAGTGGATGCGTGTCTTTCTTTTAAAACCCTCGAATAGTTGTAAATAAAGCATGCCTTTTGAAAAATGCTCTCGACATCGAACACGGTAATTCGATAAACAGGGGAGGGACCTCGGTTGAACCCTGGTTCTCTCTCCCTATTTCCTCCTTTTCTCTTTCCTTTTCTCGTTTCCCTTTGGTGAGTTTTAGAACAGGAAGCGTACCAGGATCTAATTGAGATAGGACGAACGAACAATAGACTCGACAAAAGTAACTAGCGGGAATTCCCATTGCAAAACCAGCTATGCTACTTTTTCTCTTCTATAATCAAATGCTTCGAGTCTTTCCTACCCTTCATTGGAAGAGCATTACGCGAAATGCTACACCACAACACTCTTTCTTCTCCGGGACCTAGACGAGAAGGGGGCCTCAGGACAAACCTCAGGTAAATCATTGAGCGGGGCGACTTCACCCCTGTCTTTGCTAGAAGTGGACCTATGGGGCGGGCAACGCAAACAGAGGGACCTGCCGGGGAGGCTGGTCGTGATTGCGAACAACTATGCCTCGAAGGCTACAATAATGGTCGCCAATGGAACCGAGGGACATGAAAACTTGTGACATATGTTATTTTTAGATGCAATGTATTATGCTTTTGGGACTAGTGCCACATATGATTTCTTTTTAGAGTTGTCCTTCATTTATATGAAACCACAAGTTAATACTATCTGTTAGCATGTTCATTCTATTAATGCATACTCTAACGAGATCTCAGTTATATGAACCACAAGTTAATATTGTCGGTTAGAGTTGTCCTTCATTTATATGAAACCACAAGTTAATACTATTCCTTATTGCATAAATCATAAAAACATCCACAGTTACCGAGGTATCCAGAACCACGCAAGGTCCTGACTAATCCTCGTTGGTGCCCCTACGCAATGGGTAGCCCACGCGAGGGCCAAGCACCATGGACGAGTAACTCCGTAGAGAGCCGCGAGTCTTCTCTATGCGCAAGTGATGCTCCGCTTCTAGATCCTCTCGGATGCTCCCGTCGTCTCCACTATCGAGCTTCTAGACGAAATGTCGTGGGCCTCGTTCCCTATGGTACATGGTGGCAGTCGTGTCACAAACGCGATTGACACTGTTTCGCAAGACTCTCGCCCCACTCGGTACAATTACAATGGTTCACACAAGAGCCAAGGGGTTTTGTGGGTTTTTTCTAAAGTCACTCAACTAACTAGGAACAACTTAGAGCAAGCGCATAAGTGGTCTTACTAACCTAAGTACTTTACAAAGCACCTACGCTAATCACCGAGTGATTCTATTAAGCACTTGAGTGTATGAGCACTTGGAAATGTTTATAACATGTGTTGGTATGTTGCTTGGGCTCCCACACATTCAAATGGCCGGTTGGGTAAAGTATATATAGACACTAACTCAAATATAGCTGTTGTAGAAAAGCTGCTGCTCTCCGCGTCACATCGGACAGTCCGGTGGTAGGCACCGGACACTCCAGTGCCCTGTAGCCGTTGGATATGACCATTGCAGTAGTTGCATGTCAGCCTTGCACCGGACAGTCCTGTGGCTCTCCTCCACAGTGCCACTAGGAACTAGCCGTTGGGTTGCAGTTCCCTAGTGCACTGGACAATCCGTTGTGTGGCACCGAGCAGTCCGGTGTGCAGCCGGACAGTCTATTGTTCTCAGCCGGACGGTCCGCGAGTGATTACACTTCAAGACTTGGACTTTGCTTGATAATTGTTGATTTTCTCTTATGGTCTTCATAATGTCTTCTTTTGAAGTGTTACTTTCTCAATGCCCTAGTCCAAGTAACTTTAGCATCCTATGAATTACAAATACAAACACTAGCAAACACATTAGTCCACAGATTATGTTGATCATTAAACACCAAAATCATTTAGTCAAATGGGTCGAGGTCCATTTTCCTTAAAATCTCCCCCTTTTTGGTGATTGGTGACAACACAACCAAAGCAAGCAAATAACAAATATTTTGATGAAAATATGCAATCTACTTGCTAGGAAGCATAAATGTCCCCACAATGTGAGATTATGGACTTAATCCTCACTGATATTCATTACTGACATGAGAGCAGATCTATATTTTCTAAGTTGCAATGACCTATAGGTGATCTTATTGTGAGAATGGTTGAGAGTGACATGCATGTTGTTGTTCCATTGGTATATCGTATCATTGCATTAGCTTTGATTTTACCAGTGGTAACAACATCTGTGGAGAGAGCTTTTTCAGCTAGAATGTCATTAAAACTGAGTTGCAGAATAAGACATGAGACGAATGGCTTAACCATACAATATAGTGTGTTATATTGAGAGGGAAATATTTACAAACATTGAGGATGCAAAGACATTGGATTATTTTCAAGGCATGAGAACCCGCAGGGTAAACCTACCTCGTACTAGTGGTATGTTATCAATTACTAGTATTATTGAATTTATTCAACATTATCTTCCAAGTCGCGTTTTTAATATGATTTCCTTGAAGGTTCTCGAGCAAGAAGCACCAATGTTGATGTTGACATGATACATTTGGAAGGAACTACATCATAACTCTTGTATGTAACATCTATGACAATGTTGTTTCACTGTATATTTTTTCTTTACATGGTACTATATATTAGATTTTATGGTGGCTTGGCTCCGGTCTTGGCCAATTTCAATTTATAGGTCCGCCACTATAGGAGAACACACACACACACACACACACACACACACACACACACACACACACACACACACACACACACATATATATATATATATATATATATATATATATATATATATATATATATATATATATATATATATATATATATATATATATATATATATATATATATATATATAGGGCAGGTATAACGGGAGCCCTGGACTTCGGATATTAAAGAGAGCCCGGGTCGGTTATGGGGTCTGGACCTCTAAACCAAGCACGCGTGTGTTTTAATGGAGACGAGACAGACATCATGCAGGACAGACGGCGCCATGACGCGGTTGGTTAATGGCTAGGCGGTAAACATATGGTAGTGGGCGGAATTATAGGGATTATATTCATCATGCAAACGTGCTTACTCTGTTACGTAGGCGCGGAATTAATGGATCTTGCATGGGGTATAATGGCGAGAGTTAAAGATAACATCGAATAAGATGTTGAAAGATATGGCATAAAACAGATACGCTATAAATGTTGCATATATAGTATATACCGTTTGGCGTAAAACATTGAGTCATTGTGCGTAAGTAGTGTGTTAGGGATATTTGTATTACATGTACATTGCTATAATATCGGTACGGTTTCGGAAATAATGGAAATACCCTGGAAACGTGGATGCGGTTACTTGTTTAGTATAGCATCCGTGATTTCCTTTCATTCGAAAAAATACCCCAAGACTGCATAACTAGTTGGCGGTGGAGATGGCCGGCTCTGGACAATCGCCGACGATGGTAGGAGATGGTGTTCGTCTTGATCCAGAGACAGAGGGAGTAGTTGATGGTAACTTACTGGTTACACCACCTCCTGCTCTACTGGGGCCTGTAATCGACGAGATGAGCATAGGGGAGGAAGGAGAACAAAGGGTTCGACCTCCGATGTCCAATATTAGCTCCAGGGAGATGGATACGCCTCAAATACTGCATTCACATGTAAGTCCAAATGTTGTATTTGATTCTTGATTGATTAGATTGTTATGATCATATTCCGTGGTACAAACAACAATGTCAATGAATTGCAGAAAAAACATTGATCCAAATATAGTGCCAACAGTAGGGATGACTTTCAAGGATGTTGATGATGCATATAAATTCTATAAAAGGTATGCATATGAAGTTGGATTTCTATTGAAGAAATATAGAGAGAAGACATTCAGTAAGTGGATAAATTGTTCACGTGAAGGTAAAAGTGCACCAAAATCAAATGATACACCTAGGATGAGGAATAGGAATTCGGGGCGTGCGCAATGTAAGGCTGAAATGAAATTAAAAAAAATATGATGATGAAAAAATGGTTGTAGCTGCAAAAATTGAACTGGTGAATTTGGAGCATAACCATGAGTTCATAACTGACGAAGCAGAGAAACAACATTTACGTTGCAACAAAAGTAGGGATGCTGAGTTCATAAATTTTGTTGATGCAATGCATGATAGCCGAGTGCCGCAGCATTGCATAGTTGATTTTATATCAGACATGCATGATAGGCCAGAGAACGTACCGGTAACTGCCTAAGATCTGAAAAACATGTAAGCAATATTTTTATGTTGCCTATGTATATATTGAGTGCCATAAATATTACTATAGTAAATGTTTGTATAATCATTTTTTGTACATACAAATGTAGGAGGGCAGCAAGGAGACGAGAAAACTGCGCAAATGATGTAGCCAAACTTTTGGCTTTTTTTACGGAATGCAAGAAACAGAATCCACAATTTTTTGTGATTTTCAGCTAGACAATGATGGGAAAATAGTGATTATTTTTTGGTCACACGCAAGTATGCAGGGGGAATATGCAGATTATGGTGATGCTGTGACATTTGATACAACACACAAGACAAATATATATGATAAACCACTGGGCATGTTTATTGGAGCTAACAGCCATCTGCAGTGTACAATGTTTGGATTTGTTTTGTTGGGAGATGAAACAGTTCAGACTTTTGAATGGGCTTTCAATTCATTCAAAACATGTATGGGATGCGAGGGTCCGAGAGTTATGCTAACAGGTATGTGGTATGTGAATTTGTTATGCAAAAAAGTCAAATAATTTATTGTGAAAGTAAAATAATAGTTTGTGATCAATTGCAGATCAAGATCCTGCAATGCCAATTGCTCTGAGAACTGTATTTCCGAAAACAGTTCACAGACTGTGTTTATGGCATGTACATAACAGATTTATGCCTTTCTTAAATGAATTATATGCAAGGTTTGCTGATAAGGATTTTAAAACAACATTCCAATCTATTATACATCATCCATTAACTCCTCATGAGTTTGAATGTGCCTGGGAAATGATGCTAGAGGAATTCAATCTTCATGAAGATATGACTCTACGCAAATTATATGAAATAAGGAAAGAATGGATACCAACATTTTTTAAAAATGACTTCTGTGGGGTAATGGTATCTACACATCGAAGTGAGAGCATGAACAGATTAGTGAAGCAATCGCATGTAGATGCGAACACCCCTCTGCATGAGTTCGCTAAACAAATGATGAAAATGTTGCATAGCAGGAAAATGAAAGAATCAAAGGAGGCATTGATGAGCAAGGTATGTCGTGTTTGTTATCAATAATGTATGGCATACATGTTTATGTAAATACGTTGTTTAATTATGATATTAACGTCTTATAGGGACCAAGGACAACAGATACATTGTATAGGTTCGAAGTGAGAGTCTCTAGGGCATACACCAGAGCTGTTATGAATAGATTTGAGGAATCAAGGAAATACGCCACTGCATACAGAATATTGAAGGACACAGACAGTTGTGATAAAGATTGGATCGTACAACATACAAAAAGATCTAATAAAATTGTGTGGGGACAACATCAATTCAAGATAACAGCGGACATAGAAGCTGGGGAGTATACATGCGAGTGCAAATAGTGGGAACATATATGTTTGTACATATTGTGTTGATTAAAAGAATAAAATTTCATACTAAATAATTTGTTGATTGTAGTACAAATTAATGTATATCATTAAAAAAATAATGGTTGGTGTTCATGTTTTAAGGTCTATTGTGTGTTCATCTTTTAAGAGCCTTCATGCATCTACAAGTTGAAAAGATACCTTCAAAGTATATATTGCAAAGGTACACTGTCTCATCAAGAAAAGATGTACCGTTTGAAAGAATTGATAAGAGCTTCAGTGGAAAGGATGGGGTTACTAAATCATACAGACAGAAAATGTTGCTAACGAAAACAATGAAAGTTGTTCGTCAGGCGTGTATGTCAAAAGCAGGGTACGACAAGGCAATGGATGTGTTGGATGAGCTCGATGGCATTCTATGCCGATTAGAGCCAGACATTGGATGTAATGAGTCATGTGATGTTAGTGATGATGAGGAAAACCAGGTAATAAGATTCCAGTTTTTTAAATGTTATACTATTTCGAACATATAGTATGCATGGTAACATATTATTTGTACCAGGAAGGAGAAGTAAATAATAATAATGCTGGCGATGGAATGGAAGATGACAATTCAATTACATGCCACAAAATGATATGTAAAGGATAAATATATAATCTTGCATGAAGTATTGTATGTAATGAATATATAAAATCAATGTACTAGAAAAAATTTTATTTTGTAGGATGAGCATAACACCATGATTGGATGTGAACATGCGTTAACATTAATAACAGTTGGTAACCAGGTACATATTCAAAAATTAGTGTTCATTTGTATATAATGAAAATAGATGTTTATGCTGCATGGAAATGATGATGTATTTGGGTTGTGCTATATAGGTGGACAACATGAGAATTCCACCTGAGGTTGGTGATACAAGTTCTCCGTGTCACGTAGCACACGACCAAATGGAACAGATTGGTGCATCCTTAGAAGCTAAGAAGGTGAGCATTGAGAACTGATTTTGCTGATTGGTAGAAAAATACTTTATGTAAATATGTGTATACTAATTAATAACTTCTTTTATTATACAGAGGTTGAATTTTAATGTGGATGTTATAAATCTGAGTATGCCGGATCGTGCAAGACCAAAAGGACGGACAATAAAAAATACAGAAGATAGGATTATGAAACTAGGTGCCAAAGGAGAAAAAAAGAAGAATAGGAGATGCCAATTGTGTGGAATAGCAGATGGACATAACAGCAGAACGTGTCTGTCTGTGGAAGAGAACAGGGCAAGCCTAGCAAAACTGGCTAATCGAAAGAGAGGACGACCGACCGGATCAAGGCTAAACAATAAAACAACTACGCCACAGCGAAATGAAACATCGACTGCTAAAAAACATCGTATTGATGAAGAAGTAGAAAATGAATAAGCCGCTGAGCATATGGAATTGGGTGAATAATTTGAAGTGTGACTAAAGAGAGGTCGATGTAGTATAAATTTGTAATAGCACAATGACCTATGTTTTAGTTTTGGAAATTAATAGTTTGCATGACTAGGTTATATAATGCGTTGATATAATACTATAATATGTTGCGTAAAACTAGACCATTACACAAATTATGAAACTAAATATATACAAAAAATTGGCATTGAACGTTTAACAATCGGCCGATCTGGACAGGAATGGTATATAAACTCAATACACTTAACATAACTAAACAATTGGGAGTACATAATTCGGGTTTCACACTACATCTACACCATAAAGGTGGTAGCATAGACACTGGACACAGTTAGCATAATTAGCATGGTAAATGTGTAAAAGGAACCTAATGTATATAAAATAAGTATATATGTTGCATAAAACTTGAATATTAAGGATAATATGATAATAGAAATACGCCAGCCATTGGACGGAAACGATTAACAATCTGACAATCTGGAAATGTAAAGCATAGAAGTTCATAACATATAGCATCACTAGGCATTCTGGTACCACTTCTATTTTACACACTTGAAATAAATACTGATACGAAGTAGCATAAACACTGGACACAACAAACATAAGTGTCATGGGGAGTATCATACACATGAGCAACACTTGACATAAGTGACTTAAGAAGTAACATAAACAGTTTGGGGATCCCAGAGGGAATCTTGTTCAGCTATGATATCTAAGTCTTGGCTTTCAAACCACGACGTTTCCTTGGAACATACTTGAAAGGCATCAGTTCTGCAGGGAAGGGGTAAACCCTGTTGTTGCGATGAAAGGTCAGGTAATGCAGAACAAAAGCACGTTGGTCCAATGGTTCATCCTGAAATTGTCATAATAGTTGAATTAATGCTAAGAAGATGTATGCAGTAGTAATATATGCATGATCAAAACACTAATTTAGTAACATACCGGAACAACAAATTCTGATAAGTCGCCATCATCAAAATCGTAGCATCGAAAGAAGTTTGCGACAAAAAAACCACAATCATTTGTTCCTGGTAACATGGTTGGACAATTGGGAAGAAGCCCAATCTTGTAGTTGCCAAACTTTGGTAGACTTGTATCTGGTCGAGCTTCATGTAACGCAATGCTAAGTCTTCTCATTATTAATCTGGACCAAGATATTTTCGTTCCATTTATCAACAATTGATCATTGTGGATTTGTTTCCAGGAAGTGCCTCCAAGCAATGGCCCATAAGGATTTGAATCTAAAATGTCTATTCGACAAAGTTGAAAGTTGATTGCATAAAGGGTCCAGTGACTACGACGTAGCATAGGAACCATGATCTGTTAACATATATGCATAAGTTTATGAATGAACAATAATATGTCTATGGAAAAATAAAGATAACGTAAAATATAACTTATGACCAAATGTATATTAAAATATTCTTACAAATAATACTAATTGAGGCTCACCAATTTAATTTGGTTCAGAACTTCATCTGGAGGAAGCGTCCGTTCTAGTTGTTCTTTAAGAACTGATGTTGAGAAGGGCTAGGGATTTGTACTGTGTTGTTCGAACTCCTCGATATTCAAAATGGTCTAGCAAAAAAAATATATTGATTAGTATTATATATTTATATAATAAGGATTGAAATATGATACAAAGTTGAAGAGAAAAAATACCCCAACATTGACATTTAGTATTAGTGTATTGATTATGGTATCTGAATTGTATAATAAATCATCATCACGAATACAGTCGATAAATCCCTGCATGAAAAGGTTCTCAAGGCATTTATTAGGGCCAAACGATTGGACAACATTCAGGACAGAACCTCCATATCCTCCAAAATCAATGATAGACCTGGAAAAAAATGAAACTTTAATTGCAAATCATCTAATTATACTTAATTGAAGTTTGACTAACGAATACATACATGCTCGGATCTAGTTGTCCTGAACAAATAAACTTAAATAGTTGGCGAGCACATTCTTCACGTGATACGTGGGGAGGTTCAGCAACTGCAGATTTTGAGAAAATATCCCTTGCAACAAGTTCAATAGTTGCCTAATATATATATTTGTTAGTAATCAATGGCATAAATAATTATGTATTGTAGTGTACATATATAAAAAAATATAAGAAGATGACATGACATGACTAACTTCTATCAATGGGGTTTTGTCAAACTATGGTGCACCAGATACGGGAGTATCATGTTTAACAATATTTTGTCCTTCCTGAAAAACAATAAAATTATTAATATATACGTAATCAGACATAGGTTATTACTACTATTAACATAATATGATGAAGTAATAAATACTGACAATATTTATGGGTGGTGTTAATTCAGAAACAACACGATTGTCGGTTGTGGGAGCCTAGTGAATAAAATAAATAAAAACATGCATATATATTATTGTTACTATCATAAATTGTAACTGAAAGTATAATAACTGTGAATAAAGTAAAACAAACATTTGATTGTGGAGTCTTGTCAAATATTGGGACATCCATAACTGAATCTTTTTCACAAACGTTTCCACTGACAATCTGTAATAGAAACATATGAAATTGGAGTAAATGATAATTTGTATGCTATATTTAATATATGATTTATATATAAAGTTTGTATGAAAAAACTTACCTGTTCTGATACTTTGATATCATCAGTAGGAACATGTATTTCCTGATCGTGTTGCTGATTATCAGGGGTTCGAACAGGTGGAGTGGATACTGGAGCATTTGTTGAAGGCATTGAGGTAGTGGGTGGGATATCTACATTTGGACAATATAATAATAAATTAGTTGTAGCTGAAATGTACCAGAAATATAAATGTAGAGTAATAAAAAAATGGTTAAACATACATATTATCACAAACTGCATCAATATACTATCGGGATGCATAAAATAAGTGAGAGTTTTCAAAATAAAATCAATTGAAAGGTGTTGGTGATGTATTAGTATAAATTAATGCATAAGTAATGTATACTATGTTGCATAAAATAAAATATTTGAAATCGTATACCTAAATATAATTTTAGTTTTAATTATCCGTGAGCTTGATTAATTTTTTAAAAAATTAAACATAAATATTAAAACCTTCTTGCTATGTATCGCGCTGCGTTGCAGCCCTCAGAACTTCATCGATCATTTCACCAAAGGTCTCAGATAGTTGAATCTGCTTAAAAACAATCATCTGATGGCTCAGCTGAAGAGAATCACAGTACTTATCCACCTCCTTGTCATGAGCATCAAACATTGATTCAAACATTGGTCGATGCTGGGAGGGCAAACATTTCAGCTTGTTGCCAATCAAATGCTTGATATGTGGCACATATATGTTGAAAACGTCAGAAACGGGCCGTTCTGGTGCAACGACATAACATGTTTCTGAACGGCTACGGAACTGTATAAAGCCAAGTTACAACTGTTAGCAGTTATTGGAATTGTAACATCTGCATAACTGGACAAAAAATGTTTATGTCTAACCGCTACATGACCGAATGGTTCACCAGTTTTATGGGGGGACGTCTGTCACCCCTAGCCAAATCTCTTATGGTCTCATTATAAAAAAACTTAATGTGGTGAGTACCATATTTGTTATCAGGTGATGCAGGGTGATGTAAGTGATCAAGATAGTAAATCTGAACAAAAAAGAATGCAAAAAATATATAATTAGTACAAAACAAATATTTGCATATCATATATATGCTTGGTAAACAAATAATTACTTACTAGAACAATGAGTGAACATCCATATATTGTTGCTGTAATGTTTGTTTTGTTCCTTTTGTGCCAATAACTGGCAGCATCACACAAATCAATATAAACTAGTTGACACCAGTCAATATCAGCCATCCGGGCCATGTTTGAAGTCATTAGTATCTCATTGTTTGTAATGCCCCATGAAGCAGATGGAAAAAGAAGTCGATTGAATAAAATCAGAAAAAAGCATCTGATTGATAATTCATCATTATTGTCAAGCACTATCTTGTCCTGAAGCTTGACAACATCAAACTCTTCTTTACAAATTTTGAGATCACGTCTCAGTTTTGCAGCAGCATCCACTTCACCATACCAATCAGTAAACTCCCTGCCCCCTCCAACACTTGGCAATCCCAAAATAAGACGAACCGTCTCTTTTGTTATCTTCAGTTCCTTGCCAGCACCTGGGTGTATGGTCATGTCATGTGAATCCAACTTATCCATCAACCACCTGATGAGAGATCTGCTCTCTAAGGCATCAGTTCGCAAATCAAATATACTGGAAAATCCCAACCTAGCGACTGCATCCCGCTGTCGATCGCTCATTATCCAAGTTGAGACAATAACATCATAAGGAATACAGATATTCAATTTCTGAAAGCATAAATGAATACGCATTAATACACAATGTATATATATTGTTATAACTAAGGATACTATATATACATACAAGTGATATTTATTAGATGCTTGTAAATAACTAGAGTCTAAAACACTAACAAAAATAAACAACATACCAAAAATAATAATATATATATAAATGTAACGTGGGAGAAATACAAAATTGATTGTGCACCAAAATTAACACATAAATAAACAGAAATATATACATAGTACCTGGGATTTTCTAGGAGTCTTCTGTTTAGGAGAGCTTGTTTTTGTAATGATATTTGACTTGACATCTATATCAAACTTTGAACTGCTTGTCACAATCGGAACTTGTGGGGAAGGGACTTTTATCTTCTTTGCACGGTTTTTTTCTGAAGGGGAAGGTGAGGCTGATCTGAATTGGCGCTTCAAAGATGGAGCATCCATGAAATCATCATCGGAGAATGTGGATGGAGCTGAAGGAGGATTTCTTTTTACATGACAAGCTAGTGCCTTTCTGCGAACACGATAAACTGGTGCTGGTTGTGGATCAGTCTGCTGCTGGTTATGTGGATTATCAGCTTGATGTGCTGAGCTGCTAGATCGAGTTTGTCTGGAAATGTCAACGGAAAAAACCTCCTGACTTTACTCAATGGTTAGTCTTTTTGCATTAGTTGGAGTGCGATCAACAGATCTCATGGTTGAACACTGAATATATCTGTTGAAAAAAATTGTTTTTAAATACAATGATTTATGCATGAATATATGCAAAAAAATCGAATTCTGACTATAACTATCTACAATGCGTACTACATAATACTAAATGGAGTTACATAACTTAAACTACCTTTTCCATTTATATGACAACATTTAATGAACCATGGTTATATACAAACATAAAGATTAATTTAATATTTCATATAATTGTAACTGGTGCATGATAAAATAAGTGTCTATTTTGCATCAACTAACTATACAATATATTTTAATAACTGGTTCATAATAATATACACATTTAGCTTATATGCAAACATAAATAACTATTGCATAAATAAAGTATCTGTATGTAATTATATATAATAAAATAGGTGTGTAAACTAATGATTCAAGTAGATAGAACAATGCAATTATGCATAATATCTTGACCAATGTTCATAAACATCTGTACAAATGTGCATAAACAGTATTGACGATGTGCATATATATCAATACCAATAAGCATATACGTGTTACTAATATTGTGTAAAGGTACTCTCTGCAAACTCATGAATAAATACCTGATCCACAGCCTTTGTCTAGGTCTTTGAATGCCGAGCGATACAGCGGATCTAGAAGGAATGCAGATGCTCTAAGATCGGGGCTACTGAACAAAAGAGAGATGCAATGAGCGATGCAATGAGCCAATTAGAGAAATGTATAATCAGATATAAATCATGCACAACTAAAAAATAAGGGTTACAATCAAACCCACTTCAATCGAAAAAATGCTTCAATATCGACGGAAACCTCGATGTATTTCAAGTTGGATGGATTACCTGGAACTTCTTGGGAAAGCAATGGCTCTTGAATCGGGCTCCAATGCTCGGAGATTGAAGGAGCTCAGCTGGATTGGAGCGGCGGAAATCGCCTGGCAAGTTGCCTCGGCCGCAAGGAAAGACGTCGGCCACTGGGGTTTCCTTCCTATTCGCGAGGGTTTCTCTCTGTTGATTGCGCGAAGACGGTTTTGGAAACCGGGAAACGGGGGAGACGTGGCTGGGCTGATGGCGGAAAGGGGATAACGACGCCGTGACTGAGAAATGCTGACCAGGTCTGGTTCAACCCAATGTGCATATTGATTATCTTGGGCTTCCTCTATTATTGGAAGCCCAGAGCTCTTTATATATATATATATATATATATATATATATATATATATATATATATATATATATATATATATATATATATATATATACTATATTAAGGCGGTAAGGGGTAGGCTGCCTCTAACATGTTCTGCCTTCCACCGATCTGGACCGTCCGATACGCCTTAGAAGCCCTCTGTCGTCCGATGCGTACACTCTCCCCCCGATGCACACCCGCTCGCGATCCTTGTTTTTCCTCTCTTGTTCGGATCCAAAAAACCCTAGCCTCATCACCGTCCTGGTGCTCGCCTTCGGCATGGTGTTCCCGCCCAAGGCCACGGTTGACGACGCCATGCTGCAGCGGTTCGCGCTGGCGCCCGCCGACCCGGCGTCTAACTCCACCATCTCCTTCAACGTCACCGCCACGTTGTCGCTTCGGAACCCAACATGTACCGGGCCATCGAGTACTGAAAGGGAAATGTGCCCTTGGGCCATTTCTATAAGATGTTGGTGATTAAGTGCCCAACACACATTAAGGGAATGAGTATATGCCAAAGGGTGGACAAAGTGCAAATCAATACAAAGGTATGATTCTAGACTTAGTACATTGGTTTTTGTGTACTAACATATTTGTCTAAGTGCTAGAATCAGAGAAAAGACAATTGGAAAAGACTTGGCTCGAGCAGCCAAGACTCTGCTCAGTCTGGGTGCACCGGACTGTCCGGTGGTGCACCGGACAGTGTCAGGTGGTGCACCAAACAGTGTCCGATGCGCCAGGCTGGCTCTGGTGAAAAGGCCGCTCTCGGGAATTCGTCGGCGGCGTACGGCTAAAATTCACCGGACTGTCCGGTGTGCACCGGACTGTCCGGTGAGCCAACAGTCGACCGTGCCAACGGTCAGCCGCGCAATCCGCGCGTGACGCGTGGCCGGGCCAACGGTCTGAAGGGGGCACCGGACTGTCCGGTGTGCACTGGACAGTGTCTGGTGCGCCAACGGCTCCAAACCTTTAACGGTCGGCTGCGCCAGAACAGGAAAGAAATCCGCACCGGACTGTCCGGTGCGCCATTCGACAGAAGGCAAGAATTGCCTTCCTGGAATGCTCTCAACGGCTCCTATCTGCCTTGGGGCTATAAAAGGGACCCCTAGGCGCATGGAGGAATACACCAAGCATACTTTGAGCAGTCTTGATCATTCACACTTCGTCTTTTACACTCGTTTGACATTCTTAGTGATTTGAGCCCCGTTCTAGTGAGAACTTTGTGATATTCATTTGAGCTCAAGTCTTGGCCGTGTGTGTGTGCGTATTGCTGTGGACTTGTGTGTGTTGCTCATCTCATCCTTACTTCCATGTTCATTTGTGATCATCTTTTGTAAGGGCGAGAGACTCCAAGTTCTGGAGATTCCTCGCAAACGGGATAATAGTGAAAGGAAGAGAAACACCATGGTATTCAAGTGGATCTTTAGATCACTTGAGAGGGGTTGATTGCCACCCTCGTCCGTTGGGACGCCACAACGTGGAGTAGGCAAGTGTTGAACTTGGCCGAACCACGAGATAAACCACTGTGCCTCTCTGTGTTGATATCTTTGTGGTTATTGTGTTTTGCAAGAACTCCTCTCTAGCTACTCGTCTTTATTGCTCTAACACTGAATCAAGTTTGTGGCTTTAAGTCTTAAGTTTTTACAGGATCACCTATTCACCCCCCTCTAGGTGCTCTCAATTGGTATCAGAGCCGTTCTCTTCACGAAAGGGACTAATCGCCCGAAGGGATGGATCCTAAGGGAAAGGGGATGGTGGTCAACGACAATGAGAAGGAGTCCATCTTCAACGAGCCAAGGGACGACAAAGTCAATGACTCCGGCTCGAGTCAAAAGAAGAAAGACGGAACGGAGAAGAGGCGCATCAGGAAGGTTGTCTACTACGACAGCGACGAATCTTCCTCTTCTCAAAAGGACGACGAATACGAGGAGAAAAAGAAAACGGTTAACTCAAACTTTTCTTTTGATTACTCTCATATTCCGCATAATTCCAATGCTCATTTGCTTTCTATTCCACTTGGTAAACCTCCTCACTTTGATGGAGAGGACTATGGATTTTGGAGTCACAAAATGCATAGTCATTTGTTATCTCTTCATCCAAGTATATGGGAGATAGTAGAAAACGGAATGCAATTTGATAGTTCAGATAATTCTATGTTTATCAATGAACAAATCCATAAGAATGCACAAGCTACTACTGTTCTTTTAGCATCATTGTGCAGGGAAGAATACAATAAGGTGAGCGGCTTGGACAATGCCAAGCAAATCTGGGACACCCTCAAGATCTCACATGAGGGGAATGACGTCACCATGCTCACCAAGATGGAGTTGGTGGAAGGCAAACTAGGAAGGTTCGCGATGATCAGGGGGGAGGAGCCAACCCAAACGTACAACAGGCTCAAGACCCTCGTCAACAAAATAAGGAGCTATGGAAGCACGCGATGGACGGACCACGACGTCGTCCGACTTATGCTAAGGTCCTTCACCGTCCTTGATCCTCATCTTGTTAACTCTATTCGTGAGAATCCTAGGTACATCAAGATGACACCCAAAGAAATACTTGGAAAGTTTGTAAGCGGACGAATGATGATCAAGGAGGCGAGATACGTTGATGAGGCGTTGAATGACCCAATCTACGAGCCTCAAACCGTTGCTCTCAAAGCAACAAATAGCAGGGAGACGCTACCTAGCAAGGTGGCGCAAGTTGAGGCGACCGGGCTGAATGAAGATGAAATGGCCCTCATCATCAAGCGCTTCAAGACGGCGCTCAAAGGTCGCAAGGAGCATCCCAACAAGAGCAAAACGAAGGGAAAGCGCTCCTGCTTCAAGTGTGGTAAGATTGGTCACTTTATTGCTAACTGTCCCAATAATGATAGTGACCAGGAACAAGGAAAGAGCGGAAAGTGGGAAAAGAAGAAGACCTACAAAAAGGCGAAGGGCGAGGCACACCTTGGAAAGGAGTGGGATTCGGATTGCTCCTCGTCCGACTCCGACAACGAAGGACTCGCCGCCTCAGCCTTCAACAAGTCGGCTCTCTTTCCCAACGAGCATCACACATGCCTCATGGCAAAGGAAAAGAAGGTAAATAGTAGAAGTACTATTACATATGCTTCCTCAAGTGATGATGAGCCTAGTGATGATGAAGTAGACTATGCTAGTTTATTCAAAGGTTTAGATAGAACTAAAATTGATAAGATCAATGAATTAATTGATGCCTTGAATGAGAAAAATAGATTGTTAGAAAAACAAGAGGATCTTTTATATGAAGAGCATGACAAATTTGTTAGTGTAGAAAATTCTCTTGTTCTAGAAGTTAAAAGAAATGAAATGCTTTCATGTGAACTATCTACATGCCATGAATCTATTTCTAACTTAAAGAGTATTAATGATGACTTGAATGCTAAGCTAGAAGTAGTTAACAAATCTAACTCTTGTGTAGAACATGTAGTGATTTGTAATAGGTGTAAGGACTTTAATATTGATGCTTGTGTTGAGCACCTTACCTCTATTGCAAAATTAAATGGTGAAGTGGCTAGTCTTAATGCCCAACTTAAGACTAGCAAAAGTGAATTTGATAAACTAAAATTCGCTAGGGATGCCTACACTATTGGTAGACACCCCTCAATTAAGGATGGGCTTGGCTTTAAGAGAGAAGCCAAGAACTTAACAAGTCATAAGGCTCCCATTCCCGCCAAGGAGAAAGGGAAGGCTCCTATGACTAATAGTGCTCAAAAGAACCATGCTTTCATGTACCATGATAGGAGATATTCTAGAAATGTTCATCATGATAGGAGTTGTAATGCTTATGATGTTCATCATGATAGGAGTTACAATGCTTATGATTCAAATGCCATGTTTGCTTCAAGTTCTTCCTATGTGCATGGTAGAGATATGCATAAGAAAAATGTCATTCATCATATGCCTAGGAGAAATGTTGCTCATGTTCCTAGGAAAATAATTAATGAACCTTCTACAATTTATCATGCTTGCAATGCTTCCTTTGCAATTTGTAGAAAGGATAAGAAGGTGATTGCTAGGAAATTAGGGGCAAAATGCAAGGGAGATAAAACTTGCATTTGGGTCCCTAAGACCATTGTTACTAATCTTGTAGGACCCAACAAGAGTTGGGTACCTAAGACCCAAGCCTAAATTGCCTTGCAGGTTTATGCATTCGGGGGCTCAAGCTGGATTATCGACAACGGATGCACAAACCACATGACGGGGGAGAAGAAGATGTTCACCTCCTACGTCAAGAACAAAGATTCCCAAAATTCAATCATATTCGGTGACGGGAATCAAGGCAAGGTTAAAGGACTAGGAAATATTGCTATTTCATCCGAGCACTCCATTTCTAATGTGTTTTTAGTTGAGTCGCTCGGGTATAACTTGTTGTCCGTTAGTCAACTTTGTAATATGGGTTATAATTGCTTATTCACAAATATAGATGTGTCTGTCTTTAGAAGAAGTGATGGTTCATTAGCTTTTAAGGGTGTACTAGACGACAAACTTTATTTAGTTGATTTTGTAAAAGAGGAGGCCGGTCTAGATGCATGCTTAATTGCTAAGACTAGCATGGGCTGGCTGTGGCATCGCCGTTTAGCACATATGGGGATGAAGAACCTTCACAAACTTCTAAAGGGAGAACATGTGTTAGGTCTAACAAATGTGACTTTCGAAAAAGATAGACCTTGTGTAGCTTGTCAAGCAGGTAAACAAGTGGGAAATGCTCATCACAGCAAGAACATGATGACCACATCAAGACCCCTAGAGCTGCTGCATATGTACCTCTTCGGACCCGTCGCCTACCTTAGCATCAGGGGAAGTAAGTATGGTCTTGTTATAGTTGATGATTTTTCCCGCTTCACTTGGGTATTCTTCTTGCAGGATAAAACAGAAACCCAAGGGACCCTCAAGCGCTTCTTAAGGAGAGCTCAAAATGAGTTTGAGCTCAAAGTGAAGAAGATAAGGAGCGACAACGGGTCCGAATTCAAGAACCTTCAAGTGGAGGAGTACCTTGAGGAGGAAGGAATCAAGCACGAGTTCTCCGCTCCCTACACACCACAGCAAAACGGTGTGGTAGAGAGGAAGAACATGACACTCATAGACATGGCAAGGATGATGCTTGGAGAGTTCAAGACGCCCGAGCAGTTTTGGTCGGAAGCCGTGAACTCGGCTTGTCACGCCATAAACCGGGTCTACCTTCATCGCCTCCTCAAGAAGACTTCGTATGAGCTTCTAACCGGTAACAAACCCAATGTTTCATACTTTCGTGTATTTGAGAGTAAATGCTACATTCTAGTGAAGAAAGGTAGGAATTCTAAATTTGCTCCCAAAGCTGTAGAAGGGTTTTTGTTAGGTTATGACTCAAATACAAAGGCGTATAGGGTCTTCAACAAATCATCAGGTTTGGTTGAAGTCTCTAGCGACGTTGTATTTGATGAGACTAATGGCTCTCCAAGAGAGCAAGTTGTTGATCTTGATGATGTAGATGAAGAAGATGTTCCAACGGACGCAATTCGCACCATGACGATTGGAGATGTGTGACCACAGGAACAAAAGGAGCAAGATCAACCTTCTTCCTCAACAATGGTGCATCCCCCAACTCAAGATGATGAACATGTTCATCAAGAAGAGGCGTGTGATCAAGGGGGAGCACAAGATGATCATGTTATGGAGGAAGAAGCACCTCAAGCCCCTCCAACCCAGGTTCGAGCGACGATCCAAAGGAATCATCCCGTCGACCAGATTCTAGGTGATATTAGCAAGGGAGTAACTACTCGCTCTAGATTAGTTAATTTTTGTGAGCATTACTCTTTTGTCTCTTCTATTGAGCCTTTCAGGGGTAGAAGAGGCCTTGCTAGATCCGGACTGGGTGTTGGCCATGCAGGAGGAGCTCAACAACTTCAAGAGAAATGAAGTTTGGACACTGGTACCACGTCCCAAGCAAAACGTTGTGGAAACCAAGTGGGTGTTCCGCAACAAACAGGACGAGCACGGGGTGGTGACAAGGAACAAGGCACGACTTGTGGAAAAAGGTTATGCCCAAGTCGCAGGTTTGGACTTTGATGAGACTTTTGCTCCTGTGGCTAGGCTAGAGTCAATTCGCATATTGTTAGCCTATGCCGCTCACCATTCTTTCAGGTTGTTCCAAATGGATGTAAAGAGCGCTTTCCTCAACGGGCCAATCAAGGAGGAGGTGTACGTAGAGCAACCCCCTGGCTTTGAGGACGAACGGTACCCCGACCACGTGTGTAAGCTCTCTAAGGCGCTCTATGGACTTAAGCAAGCCCCAAGAGCATGGTATGAATGCCTTAGAGACTTTTTAATTGCTAATGCTTTCAAGGTTGGGAAAGCCGATCCAACTTTATTCACTAAGACTTGTGATGGTGACTTATTTGTGTGCCAAATTTATGTCGATGACATAATATTTGGTTCTACCAACCAAAAGCCTTGTGAAGAATTTAGCAGGGTGATGACTCAAAAGTTTGAAATGTCGATGATGGGCGAGTTGAACTACTTCCTTGGGTTCCAAGTGAAGCAACTCAAGGACGACACTTTCATCTCCCAAACGAAGTACACGCAAGACTTGATCAAGCGGTTTGGGATGAAGGACGCCAAGCCCACAAAGACTCCAATGGGAACCGACGGACACGTCGACCTCAACAAAGGAGGTAAGTCCATTGATCAAAAAGCATACCGGTCTATGATAGGTTCCTTGCTTTACTTATGTGCTAGTAGACCGGATATTATGCTTAGTGTATGCATGTGTGCTAGATTTCAATCCGATCCAAGGGAGTGTCACTTAGTGGCCGTGAAGCGAATTCTTAGATATCTAGTCGCTACGCCTTGCTTCGGGATCTGGTATCCAAAGGGGTCTACCTTTGACTTAATTGGATATTCAGACTCCAATTATGCTGGATGCAAGGTCGATAGGAAGAGTACATCAGGGACGTGCCAATTCTTAGGAAGGTTCCTGGTGTCTTGGAGTTCTAAGAAACAAACTTCCGTTGCCCTATCCACCGCTGAGGCCGAGTATGTTGCCGCAGGTCAGTGTTGCGCGCAACTACTTTGGATGAGGCAAACCCTCCGGGACTTTGGCTACAATCTGAGCAAAGTCCCACTCCTATGTGATAATGAGAGTGCAATCCACATGGCGGATAATCCTGTTGAACACAGCCGCACTAAGCACATAGACATCCGGCATCACTTTTTGAGAGACCACCAGCAAAAGGGAGATATCGAAGTGTTTTATGTTAGCACCGAGAACCAGCTAGCCGATATCTTTACCAAGCCTTTAGATGAGAAGACCTTTTGCAGGCTGCGTAGTGAGCTAAATGTCTTAGATTCGCGAAACTTGGATTGATCTATAGCATACATGTGTTTTATGCCTTGATCATGTTCCTTATGCATTTTGTTGTTCATTTATGGTGCTCAAGTTGTACAAGCACTCTCCGGACCTCACAAGTCCATTTGCAAGTGATGCACATATTTAGGGGGAGATGTGCTACAACTTGACTCTTTGGGACTAACCATGTGTTTGAGTGTTCTTAAATTAGTCTCAAAGGTGGATTGAAAGGGAAAGGTGTACTTGGACCATGAAAGACTTCCACTGCACTCTGATAAGAGGGTAACTTACTCCAAGTTCATCTCCATGTCTCTCATTGCCTTTTGCTCTTAATTGACAATTTTGGTGAGGCAATGGGGTTTAAGGGCCAAAAATGATCCCGTTTTGGTGCTTGATGCCAAAGGGGGAGAAGTTAAGGGCCAAAGCAACAAATGGATCAGCTACCACTTGAGAATTTTTGAAAATAGTAGAGTTAGGACTTTTGATTTGCCAAAATTCTAAATGTCTCTTTTTGTCAAAAGTTGGTCTCTTGTGGGGAGAATGTTTGATTATGGGAAATAGGGGGAGTTTTTGAATCAGTGATCAATTTCTCTTGGAATACCTTTCTCTATGCCTCAACAAGTGAATTTGACTTAGAGATAGGAAATTGTGTTTGATTTGCAAAAACAAACCTAGTGGTGGCAAAGAATGATCCAAATATGCTAAATTTGAATCAAAACAAATTTGTGTTCTCATTTGCATTGATGTTGCACTTCTTTTAGTTGCTTTTTGTTGTGTTGGCATAAATCACCAAAAAGGGGGACATTGAAAGGGAAATGTGCCCTTGGGCCATTTCTATAAGATGTTGGTGATTAAGTGCCCAACACACATTAAGGGAATGAGTATATGCCAAAGGGTGGACAAAGTGCAAATCAATACAAAGGTATGATTCTAGACTTAGTACATTGGTTTTTGTGTACTAACATATTTGTCTAAGTGCTAGAATCAGAGAAAAGACAATTGGAAAAGACTTGGCTCGAGCAGCCAAGACTCTGCTCAGTCTGGGTGCACCGGACTGTACGGTGGTGCACCGAACAGTGTCCGGTGCGCCAGGCTGGCTCTGGTGAAAAGGCCGCTCTCGGGAATTCGTCGGCGGCGTACGGCTAAAATTCACCGGACTGTCCGGTGAGCCAACAGTCGACCGTGCCAACGGTCGGCCGCGTAATCTGCGTGTGACGCGTGGCCGGGCCAACGGTCTGAAGGGGGCACCGGACTGTCCGGTGTGCACCGGACAGTGTCCGATGCGCCAACGACTCCAAACCTTCAACGGTCGGCTGCGCCAGAACAGGAAAGAAATCCGCACCGGACAGTGTCCGGTGGTGCACCGGACTGTCCGGTGCGCCAGTCGACAAAAGGCAAGAATTGCCTTCCTGGAATGCTCTCAACGGCTCCTAGCTACCTTGGGGCTATAAAAGGGACCCCTAGGCGCATGGAGGAAGACACCAAGCATACTTTGAGCAGTCTTGATCATTCACACTTCGTCTTTTACACTCGTTTGACATTCTTAGTGATTTGAGCTCCGTTCTAATGAGAACTTTGTGATATTCATTTGAGCTCAAGTCTTGGCCGTGTGTGTGTGCGTATTGCTGTGGATTTGTGTGTGTTGCTCATCCCATCCTTACTTCCGTGTTCATTTGTGATCATCTTTTGTAAGGGCGAGAGACTCCAAGTTCTGGAGATTCCTCGCAAACGGGATAATAGTGAAAGGAAGAGAAACACCGTGGTATTCAAGTGGATCTTTAGATCACTTGAGAGGGGTTGATTGCCACCCTCGTCCGTTGGGACGCCACAACGTGGAGTAGGCAAGTGTTGAACTTGGCCGAACCACGGGATAAACCACTGTGCCTCTTTGTGTTGATATCTTTGTGGTTATTGTGTTTTGCAAGAACTCCTCTCTAGCTACTCGGCTTTATTGCTCTAACACTGAATCAAGTTTGTGGCTTTAAGTCTTAAGTTTTTACAGGATCACCTATTCACCCCCCTCTAGGTGCTCTCAAGTACGGCGCGCTCGCCGTGACCTTCTCCTTCAACGGCACCCGCTTCAATGACTCTGCGTTCGTGTCGGGGTTCAAGCATAAGGCGCGGAAGACGGCGACACAGAGCATGAGAATCGGCGGCGTGGGCAAGCCCATCAAGCTGACCAGGCCCGGGGTGGGTGAGTTTCAGGCGGAGAACGACACGGGCAGCTTCGGCGCGGAGATGTGGCTGGACACGGTGCTCCAGTACAAGGGCCGGTCCCACCCCACCTTCATGCCTCCTCGCGTCGTCGCAACCGCAGATCTGACCAACGGCCCCGACCGATCGACCCCCTCCCTCTCGGCGCGGCGAGGCGCAGGTGATGCTCGTCCTGTTCCGCGGCTTCTTCTGCTTTGGTAATTTTCTTCTTCCCCAATGCCATCATCCCCTGCGAGCGGCCTCACAACAGCACTAACCAGGGAGGGAGCACCATCCATTCCCGTCATCCCCAGCGAGCGGCCTCACAACAGCACTAACCCAACCTCTTCACGCTCTTCCGGGACTAGGGGTGGTGGGATCCTCAGCTACTAACTCCAACCCCCTCTAATTTAGTTTCCTAATAATTAAAAACGTGATAAATATGTCCCCCCTCCCTCTGTTCCCCTTCCTCCCCCGTGCAATGCCCACGGCCACTGCATCCAGTTAGTTGCGTTGTGTATTAAGGAACTCCATGCGGGAGGTCACATCTGCTCGTCTCATTTATATCTTTCTTTCCTTCCTGTGTAATTAACTGATTGTTTCTTCAAGACATAAGATTTGTTCCTCTTCTTGCTTCTCTTTTTCCAAGAGATTGATAGCTGTTGTAGTGTTGTGTACTTGTGTGTGCTTTGAAGAATATTTGTAGGAGTGGAGAAGTTTAATTGGATGTGCAGAAATTTCTGGAAATTTGCAACGATGGATACGCTGTCAGTTGTCTGTGATCTGGGCAATACTTGTTGATCTGGGCAATACCTTGGGAGGCAGGAGGCATTGACTTGGCGACCGGATGAGCAGACTTCGTGCAGTCAACTGAACTGAACAACATCTGTCTAATCTGAGTGCGTTTGGATGAAGATACTAGAGGTTAAAATCGAATTAGATGTAAGGAGGATGAAAGTGGATATCTGAATGGTTAAAACAAATTTAATATTTTAAAATGTGTATGTATTAAATTTGGTAATGATTTTTTTCTCCCTGTTTTGCCTCCCTTGTTCGACGTGCCCAACCTGAAGAAGTGATGCAGGAGGTTTGTCTCCACCACGCCCTGCCCCAGGCGCTTCGACCTCCGCCTCCACATCCGTCGAGAGCACGACGCGGGCAAGACGGAGCCATCGTTGAGCTCACCGTGCACGACCGCCTCTGTGACGCTTGCGACCGGTCCCAGGCCGACCCAGACCAGTGGCCCGCCGTCATGCAGTTTCGCCAGCGCGCATCGTGCAGTTGCGCCAGCACCATGCCCAGGTGAATGTTCGACACCTATCAATATACCGAACGCGTGCCTTCTGTTAAATATATTAAGCACTTGTTTATTGCTGCACATTACAAGCTCTAGAGATGTTTAGTCGTGTACAGAAAGTAGGCATTACGAGAGGAATGGAAATTGTTGTGTGACATGTCTATTTAAGTTTTTGGAGTTTGTTGAGGCAAGGATACTCAATCAATTTTAGTTATCTATTGCAAATGTAATTTAAATGGCACTTTTAAAGTTATAATGATAGTAGATTATCCTGTCTGTTTTGAAAAAAAAAAATTGCAGCTTCATTCTTGACCTTGGACACTCTTGAGATGAAAATCAGTCTTGTTTGAAGCTTGGACACCATTCCAATCTTCCCCTTGACCAAGCTTGTTCCTATTCATTTTTTATAGGCAAAGAAAGATCCCATTAATGAGCCTTACAATGTCGGTGATGATTATAATAGTGACACTGATGAAGATTCAAAGTATGACGAGGAGGAAGAACTTACATCTTCTTTTTCTGTTAGAGGGAATCAATCACATGAATTGGCACCGGTAACAAACAACCCTTCTCTATTCATCTATTATTTTGTATTGTTTTACTAAAATGAAATATTTACACACAGAATTCAAGAAAAGCTAGAATATATGGCCTACAAAAGACTGGGATACAAAACATTCCTGAGCATGTTTGGTGCCACCAAAAGTCTGATTTCAGAGAAATGGAGATGTTGATATTTGTAAAGGATGTGCAATCTGCAATGATCAATGCCTAGGACGCTGCCTTATATACATGGTGTACCTGGTACTAGCAAGGTAACAAACTAACTTTTCTTGCGACATTTATGGTTTTATCTCATCTGCTGTGGCCAAACATTAAGCCATTTTTTCTGCATTTATTTTTGTCGATCAACAGACTATGAATGTACTTGCTGCTATAAGGAGGCTGAGATCTGGATTAAATTCTACAACACTGACACCATATTGTTTTATTGAAATTAATGGTCTTAAATTAGCATCTCCAGAGAATATCTAACAGGTACTTCTGCTTGGTGGCATAATGATAAATAATTTTGTCCTACTCAACTGTAGGTGACACATAACACTCACGAAAGAATTGTAATTGGTTTCTATACAGATAAAAATAAACAAAAAGTTCTTGGCAAAACTGTATTTGGGTCTATACAAGAGAGTTGGACCAAGTGGGCTAACTGTTCATCCCAGTTTATGTTAACCAAATTAGCTACACATATGTACTAAACACCGGCATCATTTGGGCCTTGTGTGTTGTGTCATGCAATCACGTGCTTCAATCAACAAAAAATAGTTTCAGTTTGTTTGATTCATCCATTTATTTGCTTGTAATTATAAGCATGCAAATCTACTTATTAGAAGCATCACTAGATGAAACTAGCAAAAATCATTTTACAGCCTAGGTTACCTGATGCAATGTGCTGACTTCCAGATAGCCGCAACTTTTACATATGTAGGTTACCTGATGCAATGGGACTCGCTATTTTCAGGACAGTTTGCTATGCATTTAGCAATGTTGGAGAGGTTAGTTTGGGTATTGCTATATCTCTGCTGCTATCAGCAATATCCTTGTCTGTGTTGGAAAACTATGTCAAAAAGAATATCAAGTTATATGTTGTTGCCATGCTTGGATTATTTGGATTGTTCCTTCGCCAACTTATAAGCTTCAACCAGGATCAGCACAATCTCGGGCTATGAAGTTCCTAAGCCCCAAACAGTGAATTATTGCAGGATATTTCTGCTTTTAAAATTGGTTATTGGTTGAACTAAGTTTGGTTGTTTTATCAATAATTGGATGCTAGATATATACAAGCATGCCTGAATAGTGTTTTTAGCAAATAATTTAGGACATGTAGAAGCCTCGAGCAATGTCTCTGCCTGGTGCCCAGATAGCAAAATTATTGTGGTGTTTACTGAGACACCATAGGCCAGTAAAAAAATAGCTGGTGCATGAGGATTTGCACCACCGCAACAGGTTGGTATGTCGCACAACCACAGCCACACAGGCATACAGTCAAGACTATGGTTGTTCCAATTATAATCAAGATAAAGTGAAAATGCAGCATATTCCTTATGCACTGTATTTGTCCCATTAGCCCAACAATATGTCACGTCCCCTCTGAACTATGAAGGCAATACTTTACCAGTTGAATGTTCTGATTAGCTTGACCGTTGTAGCATGGAGACTTGCAAACATAATTAGGGACACTATTCTTCGAGTGCCTTTGTTAATTATAGTGAGGAATTCCCTATTGTTTTTTTTCTCAGATGTTTTGTCGATACTCGGGATTGGGTTGTGTGCCTAGGATTCCATGTTTTTTTATTTGAGCTTTACTTCCCAGTTATACTTCTCATTCTTTGGGTTTTGTACCTAATGACCTGCATCGAAACATCTATGGTTACTAAATTGTTCTTAATCGGATCAGGTACAAACTTGTCATCGTGGCTGGGGACGAAACGGGTGAAACTGAGTTTGCTATGTTTGGCCGGATAACACAGCATGTCAGCATCTCGTGCGGAAAATGGCTGCAGCGGTGTATGCCCTGTCAATAGCATCAGCGGTAATAGCTAATTGGGGAAGGAGAAAGCGTTTTGGGCTGGACATGTGAGTTTTCTTGTTTGAATTCAGTATTATTAGATGCAATAGTCCTATCCTAATTTTGATTCTCGCAGAACTCTAAGGTGGGTGGTGGAGGAGGAGGAGAGCGAGGGAGGACGACGAGGCTGCCTGGCGGAGCCATGAGGGGAAGGTGAGCGTCACCTGCAAGACCACAACCTTGGTGAGACTGCCACCATGAGCATGCCCCACGGCCGCCACCAGGATCTCGAGCTCGCCATCGATGACTTTGATGAGGAGTTGATCGACCCTGAGCTACGCTTCTCGTTCTAGCGCAACAGCAAGGTACAATACTCCCCCTCCCCACCCAACCGACCATTCTTTAGGTCGCAATAGGTGTGTATATTTTTTTACTGTTATCCCGTAATTGGAATTGTAGTCCATTCAGCAAACCTTGGCGATCCTCACCTATCGCAGCCTCTTCGGCATCGCCATCAGACTTTCTGTCATGCTGCTCCGAGAAAGGCGTGCCTGATTTTCCGACAGGTCAGTCGATCATCAATCCCCTGCCGATACAACATACCGAACTACTCCATCATCTTGCACAAACTAAACTAGATTCATTTTTCGTTTCTGATATATACACATTCTGTGTTAATTTTGATCTTGGTTCATAAGAAAAGAACAGAAAATAAACACATATCTAATGACTATAATTATACATACACCATCTCTTGTGATTTTAGATACTTTTCAATTATACCTTTTTTCTAAAATCACATGAAAATACCAATCTGTGTCCCGGTAGCGATGTAGAGCACCGCATTGGCTATTAAGTGATGAAGCGTCGTACCGAACTTGGGAAACTACACGCGAATAGATTTTTCGAAACCTTTTTCCCTTTTTCTGAGATTTAAATGGTGGTGGATACTGATTGAAGGTGACTAATGTTTGTTTGTTGTCAACCTTTCTCCCGACAGACTTGCTACGGATTTGGGAGGGAGGCATGTGTAGGTGGAGCTGCAGTGGCAGTTCAGATCCGCTGTCATGAGCTGCTACTGATCCTGATGCGTGAAGACTTGCGACAAATGACGACAAAAAAGATATAGCAGGAGTGTGGAGAATAATGGCACTTGGGGATTCAGGTGTATGTACAGTTCTGCCCTAGGCTGCTAGCTAGCCGATTTGTTTATAGCTTACATGCTCCAGTTATTCACAAATATTAGATTTGTTTTCTTATTAATTTCATACTGTTTGCTTTATAGGTTTGTGGAGTGGACTTGACTGACAAAGTAGTGGACATAATTTTCCATGTATTTGATGCTAACTGTGATGGTAACATGAGCTCAGAGGAGTTCTTGAGGTCATTACAAAGAAGAGAAAATGACATTCGCCAGCCAGCAACTTCTGATTTTCTAGGGGTGATTGCCTGCTGGTTGAACTGTACAAAGTGTTCTCTTCAAAAAATGCTGCCCCAGTAGATTCTTTTGACAGTCGTGACACTTTGTTCCATTGTCCTTGGTTGCTCTGTGTTAAATGTAGGTTTGCCAATCTCACCATTTGTTTGGTTTCATTATCCAGTTTTCATATAAGTTGAACTAAACTACTCGTTAATTGTTCATCTAGGTACATAATAGTTGTCTTTATCTGTTTTGGCAATGATTCTGAATTTTAGATTGTGTGCAGGAGCTGGAGAACGTGATCGACAACCGATAGAGTTTTGAAGTGTGAAGAGGACTTTTGGTGTAAATATTACCCTGCGGCCCCTTCTTAATACTGATTAGAATTGGTCATACCACATAGCAGCTGTAAGGAATACCTTCTGTTCTCGTCCAAGGGCTCCGATAACATACATCTTCTCGCTTGTCTGGTTGCGATATAAGGAAATGTTTTTGTTTTCATCAAAGGTGCCCACATGAATCTTTCCAACAGTTTGCTTTCGCTCCAGTCTGTGTTTGGTTCTGCCTCCAGTTCGTGTAGAAAACCTTACTCAGAAGGAGTTGTGTCTTTCTTTCTCACGCAGAGAGGAAAAGATGGTCATGCCAAGAGTTCCAGGGCAGCACCTCCTGCCGCCAAGGAGTATGACGAAGACGAGGAGGAGCACACGGAGACCTTTTGCGGAAGCTACATCGGCCTTTACATTGGCAGCAACTAAATAATGTATTCATGTTCCATTTTTGTTTTTCTTTTGAAAAAAAGGAGAATAATATATGTTTTAGCTGCATCTACATCGCCAGTCTGCACCGCATCTAATGATTTGTTCAATAACTGGCAGGGACTGAGTTAGCTGACAATAGGCCATTTGATTCCATCCCATTTTTTGGTGCATGTAGTGTATCATGTTTCGTTTACCATCTCTATTATCAAGATTAAAGCTCTGGATATCTTTTCAAGACCATGCTGAGTGTACAGGTAATCCAGTCCAGAAAATTGTGTTTATTTTTAAAATTGTTATAGTTGGCGGCATGTTATTATACCAAGAAAACTTTATTTATGTGTGTTCTATATATATTTTACCTATCTTCATACACTATTGATAGGCAAATCATAATCATAAATTGAAAAACATGCTTGTAGTATGTTTCAGTTTCTATTTATCCTTACCACCCCTCAAGTGCAGACACCACTTGTAATTAGCCTGTTAGTGTTTCCCTTGGTAGACCTATAGCCTAACTTTTAATGTTAGTGTTTCAATTTCTATTTATCCACTAAAATCTATCTTCTAGAGGACCGAGGCCATTCAAGTAGAGGTACCCTTGCTCTGTCTATATCTTACATTTAGGTTACTTAATTGGTGACTGTGATCTTGTAGTTATGGTCCAAAATTTTATATGGCACAAAGATGACTATGTTAGTTCCTAAGTTCTTTTAATGTCACAGATCTTGCTAGACAATTTCATAGTGTGTTATTGTGTTAGTGCTCTAATATTCGGACCTGTCATGCTCTATAGTGTGTTAGCCAATTTTATAGTAGGTTACCAGCTAGCAGCACCACTCACAAAAGAACCCCGTGGGTCAGTCATCCTTTGTTGCTTGAGGTGGCTATTTTTTCTTAATGGTTTAATTCTTTGTTTATTTCAGCATTCTGACTATCATAATATAAGCCATATGGCTTCATTTGTTGGTTTCCAACCCTTCACCAGGGAAAAAGAATGTGAGGGTGATTAATTATTTTATTGGATAATCCTTATACAACAAACTCTTACCGCACCCCACTCTTGTGTCCATTTATGAATTAGTTATATAACAAGCTACAACAACCATACTTCATAGTTGATGGTACAAAATGCAATGAGAATCAATTATGGAAAACAAAAATCCAGCTAACAAATGATTTTCTTGTAGCATATGCATGAGAAAGAACATGAATATGTACTTTGTGCTTATGCACCATTGTGGCGTGCAGCCCGACGCCTACATGTTCCCCACGGTATTCAAGGCCTGTGACTATGTGAATGGCTGCAGGGTGCAGGGACGGACTCCTGTTCCCCGTGGTACTCAAGGCCTGCAATTGCGTGCATGGCTACAGGGATGGACTCTTGGTTCACGGCGAATAGAGGTACAATCCTTATATAGATGAGATGACTGAACTTTTAATTAGTTAGTTAACCTCTAGAATTAAGGAGACTACAAGGACAAATTAGCATTGTATAGGCGCGGGAAGCCGGGAACAAGGAAACACCATTAGACTTGTGAGAGCACCTAGAGGGGGGGTGAATAGGTGATCCTGTAAAAACTTGAAACTTAAAGCCACAAACTTGATTAAGTGTTAGCACAATGAAATCAAGTGGCTAAGGAGAGCTCTTGTGAACCACAATTGTCACAGTGAGAAGAAGCACAAGAGACACAAGGATTTATCCCGTGGTTCGGCCAAGTGCAATACTTGCCTAGTCCACGTAGTGGCGTTCCAATGGACGAGAGTTGCACTCAACTCCTTTCAAGTGATCCAATGATCAACTTGAATACCACGATGTTCTTCTTTCTTTTCTCTTTCCCGTTTGCGAGGAATCTCCACAACTTGGAGCCTCTCGCCCTTACAATGAGATGATCACAAAGAAGCACAGATGTAAGATTGGGAAGAGCAACACACACAAGCCTCAAAGCACACGGACAAACACGCACACAAGTCACAACTCGAGCTCTAAGATCACACACGGAGTTCTCAACTCAAGAGGAGATCAAATTGCTATCACAACGAATCAAATGCGCTAGAGAGATGTCTTGGTGCTAAGAGATGATCAAAGAATGCTTGGTTTACTCCTTCATGCGCTTAGGGGTCCCTTTTATAGCCCCAAGGCAGCTAGGAGTCGTTGAGAGCAATCCAGGAAGGCAATTCTTGCCTTCTGTCGACTGGTGCACCGGACAGTCCGGTGCACCACCGGACACTGTCCGGTGCAGATTTCTTTCCTGTTCTGGCGCAGCCGACCGTTGAAGATTTGGAGCCGTTGGCGCACCGGACACTGTCCGGTGCACACCGGACAGTCTGGTGCCCCCATCAGACCGTCGGCCCGGCCACACGTCACGAGCGGATTGCGCGGCCGACCGTTGGCTCACCGGACAGTCCAGTGCACCACCGGACAGTCCGATGATTTTTAGCCGTATGCCGCCGACAAAATCCCGAGAGCTGCCTTTTCACCAGAGCCAGCCTGGCGCACCAGACACTGTCCGGTGCACCACCGGACAGTCCGGTGCACCCAGACTGAGCAGAGTCTTGGCTGCTCGAGCTAAGTCTTTTCCATTTGTCTTTTCTCTGATTCTAGCACTTAGACAAATATGTTAGTACACTAAAACCAATGTACTAAGTCTAGAATCATACCTTTGTATTGATTTGCACTTTATCCATCATTTGGCATAGTTTAACACATAACCATTTGTGTTGGACACTTAATCACCAAAATGCTTAGAAATGGCCCAAGGGCACATTTCCCTTTCAATCTCCCCCTTTTGGTGATTTATGCCAACACAACAAAAAGCAACATATAAAAGTGCAACATCAATGCAAATGAGAACAAGAATTTGTTTTGATTCAAATTTGGCGTATTTGGATCATTCTTTGCCACCACTTGGTTTGTTTTTGCAAATCAAACTCAATTTTCTATCTCTAAGTCAAATTCACTTGTTGAGGCATAGAGAAAGGTATTCCAAGAGAAATTGATCAAAGATTCAAAAACTCCCCCTTTTTCCCATAATCAAACATTCTCCCCACAAGAGACCAACTTTTGACAAGAAGAGACATTAAGAGGATTTTGACAAAACAAAAGCTCTAACTCTACTATTTTCAAAATTCTCAAGTGGTAGCTGATCCATTTCTTGCTTTGGCCTTATTTTCTCCCCCTTTGGCATCAAGCACCAAAACGGGATCAATCTTGGCCCTTAAACCCCATTACCTCACCAAAATTTTCAACTTAGAGTAAAGAGGCAATAAGATCATAGAGATGAACTTGGAGTAAGTTACCCTCTCATCGGAGTGCAGTGGAAGTCTTTCATGGTCCAAGTCCAGCTTTCCCTTTCAATGCACCTTTGAGACTAATTTAAGAAAACTCAAGCACATGGTTAGTCTCAAAGGATCAAGTTGTAGCACATCTCCCCCTAAATATGTGCATCGCTTACACATGGACTTTTGAGGTCCGAGGTTGCTTTGTACAACTTGATCACCACAATTAAGCAACAAAATGCATAAAGAAACATGATCAAAGGCATAAAACACATGTATGCTATAAATCAATCCAAGTTCCGTGAATCTAAGACATTTAACTCACTACGCAGCCTGCAAAAGGTCTTCTCATCTAAAGGCTTGGTAAAGATATCGGCTAGCTGGTTCTCGGTGCTAACATAAAACACTTCGATATCTCCCTTTTGCTAGTGGTCTCTCAAAAAGTGATGCCGGATGTCTATGTGCTTAGTACGGCTGTGTTCAACAGGATTATCCGCCATGCGGATAGCACTCTCATTATCACATAGGAGTGGGACTTTGCTCAGATTGTAGCGAAAGTCCCAGAGGGTTTGCCTCATCCAAAGTAGTTGCGCGCAACACTGACCTGCGGCAACATACTCGGCCTCAGCAGTGGATAGGGCAACAGAAGTTTGTTTCTTAGAACTCCAAGACACCAGGGACCTTACTAAGAATTGGCACGTCCCAGATGTACTCTTCCAATCAACCTTACATCCAGCATAATCGGAGTCTGAATATCCAATTAAGTCAAAGGTAGACCCCTTTGGATACCAGATCCCGAAGCAAGGCGTAGCGACTAAATATCTAAGAATTCGTTTCATGGCCACTAAGTGACACTCCCTTGGATTGGATTGAAATCTAGCACACATGTATAGACTAAGCATAATATCCGGTCTACTAGCACATAAGTAAAGCAAGGAACCTATCCTAGACCGGTATGCTTTTTGATCAACGGACTTACCTCCTTTGTTGAGGTCGATGTGTCCGTCAGTTCCCATTGGAGTCTTTGCGGGCTTGGCGTCCTTCATCCCAAACCGCTTGATCAAGTCTTGCGTGTACTTTGTTTGGGAGATGAAAGTGCCGTCCTTGAGTTGCTTCACTTGGAACCCAAGGAAGTAGTTCAACTCGCCCATCATCGACATTTCAAACTTTGGAGTCATCACCCTGGTA
This sequence comes from Zea mays, assembly GCF_902167145.1. Taxonomy (NCBI): domain Eukaryota; kingdom Viridiplantae; phylum Streptophyta; class Magnoliopsida; order Poales; family Poaceae; genus Zea; species Zea mays. Next base: position 14,822,728 of record NC_050102.1, read on the forward strand.
AACTCTTCACAAGACTTTTGGTTAGTAGAACCAAATATTATGTCATCGACATAAATTTGGCACACAAATAAGTCACCATCACACGTCTTAGTGAATAAAGTTGGATCGACTTTCCCAACCTTGAAAGCATTAGCAATTAAAAAGTCTCTAAGGCATTCATACCATGCTCTTGGGGCTTGCTTAAGTCCATAGAGCGCCTTAGAGAGCTTACACACGTGGTCGGGGTACCGTTCATCCTCAAAGCCAGGGGGTTGCTCTACGTACACCTCCTCCTTGATTGGCCCGTTGAGGAAAGCACTCTTCACATCCATTTGGAACAACCTGAAAGAATGGTGAGCAGCATAGGCTAACAATATGCGAATTGACTCTAGCCTAGCCACAGGAGCAAAAGTCTCCTCAAAGTCCAAACCTGCGACTTGGGCATAACCTTTTGCCACAAGTCGTGCCTTGTTCCTTGTCACCACCCCGTGCTCGTCCTATTTATTGCGGAACACCCACTTGGTTCCCACAACGTTTTCCTTGGGATGAGGCACCAGTGTCCAAACTTCATTTCGCTTGAAGTTGTTGAGCTCCTCCTGCATGGCCAACACCCAGTCCGGATCTAGCAAGGCCTCTTCTACCCTGAAAGGCTCAATAGAAGAGACAAAAGAGTAATGCTCACAAAAATTAACTAATCGAGAGCGAGTAGTTACTCCCTTGCTAATATCACCCAATATCTGGTCGACGGGATGATTCCTTTGAATCCTCGCTTGAACTTGAGTTGGAGGGGCATGTTGTGCTTCTTCCTCCATAACATGATCATCTTGTGCTCCCCCTTGATCACACGCCTCTTCTTGATGAACCTGTTCATCGTCTTGTGTTGGGGGTTGCACCATTGTTGAGGAAGAAGGTTGATCTTGCTCTTTTTGTTCCTGTGGCCGCACATCTCCAATTGCCATGGTGCGTATTGCGGTCGTTGGAACGTCTTCTTCATCTACATCATCAAGATCAACAACTTGCTCTCTTGGAGAGCCATTAGTCTCATCAAATACAACGTCGCTAGAGACTTCAACCAAACCCGATGATTTGTTGAAGACCCTATATGCCTTTGTATTTGAGTCATAACCTAACAAAAACCCTTCTACAGCTTTGGGAGCAAACTTAGAATTTCTACCTTTCTTCACTAGAATATAACATTTGCTCCCAAAGACACGAAAGTATGACACATTGGCTTTGTTACCGGTTAGGAGTTCGTACGACGTCTTCTTGAGGAGGCGATGAAGGTAGACCCGGTTTATAGCGTGGCAAGCCGTGTTCACGGCTTCCGACCAAAACCGCTCGGGTGTAACACCCCAGGTGTTTATCGTCTGCTCGACCACGAGTGCAGACCTTAACACGTGATAGCGATGAATAAAATGGACACTAAATTTTAATTATCTCGCAAGGGTTCGAGTTTGGTGCCATTTTCATTTCGATAATCTATGTAATTAAAAGGGGTTCACAGGTTTTGTCGTTATTTAACAAATAAGCAGACCGAGGTAATTAGAACCGAACCGAGTAAAATGCTTAATTCAGTTTTGAATCAGATTTGAAGTATGCTGAAAATAATATCAACTAGCTGTTTTTGGGTCCTCATAACTTTTGATCTATAAACAGTTTGAAGGTGGACATTATAACAAGGTTGTAGAGCTATACTAGGGATACAAATTTGCTTAGGCAACCTGCCCCTAAAACCATGTGCAACTGGGTGTAAATCTGGTCCAAAGAGAGGCTGACAGGTTTGGATTTCAGACTTGGTGTAATTGTCCAAGTCAGAATTTCAGTGTGTTTGGCTCAACTTTGGAGCTTTGTGGTGCCTGATCCATGTGGTTTTGGGCTAAGATTGATGTATCAAGTTTGAAGACCACATGTTGGTGTGTAACTTTGGTTAAAGGTCATATCCCTAAAGCTACTTGGAACTTGGAGAAAAGGTGGTCCAAAGTGGAGCTGTCAGACTTGTGATTTCTGGACTTCGATTCAGAAATTGATGTGCAGTTTCAGCATTTTTAGCAAACTTCAGATCTCTGTTGTGATAAACTTTTGATGTTATGGCATGCACTCTCCACAGAGAAGTCTTAGAGGGTAGTGTGGTGAGTAACTTCTATTAAGTTTCATCTCCTTGAGCTTGTTTAGAAAGGGGAGAAAATGCTGCTCCAAGTCGCTATGTCAGACATTGGTGTGCTGAACCAAATTCAGCTAGGCTGAATTGTTGAGTTCGCTGGTGCTGCCCCAACTTTGGTGCTCGATAACTTGAGGTCAGTTGAGCTTTTGATAGTAACCATTAAAACAAAGTTGAAGACTGTGTATCAGTGAGCAATCTTGGTATAGGTCCGTTGTAGGTTGATGCACTGGTGTTGGAGTAAATTGTGTTCAAACTCTCTCTGTCAGGTGCGAGTTCAGCTTTTGGTTCAGTTAGCTGAATCTGAATTTCAGTATTTTCATCCCACTTTGAAGCACCATAACTTTTGATCCATGAATCTTTGACCTAAGGCTGCTGCAGCAAACATTTAAATCTATGTGTTGGGAACAATCTTTGTTAACTAAGATTGGCATGTATTGCTTGCACTAGTGAGGATCAAAGGGGTTTAAAGATGGGGGTTCATTTGGCGCCAGGTGCAGTTTTGGAATCTGAAACGTGATTCAGCTTTTCTGAATTTTTAGAAGACACATATTCCTCTCAGTTTTGGACCCTTCTAATTATTAATTCCTGAACTTTGGTGGATGATCATTACACCAAATATAAAGAGTTATTATCGGAGAACCATTCTTATTAAGCATTGATTTCCTGTCATTACTTAGAACTGGAAGAAAATCGTCCTTCAATTCCCTCTGTTTTGCAAGTTGGAAACTGAAACTTGTGTCAGTTTTGGGGGCCAGGGTTCAACATGCTCGCCTATGTCTCAGCCATCCTCATCCCTTTTATTTTCTAGAGCATGTCTATCTCCATGGAATATCCCCACCGCCTACTCTTCTTCTTATCCCAAGAGCTACCGTATTCTTTTTCTCTCATACGGATAGAGATAGCTGGAAGGAGAATTTCCTCACGTATCTCTCCCTCTGTGCTGTGCAACCGGCCACGTACTGAAGCTCTTCCTCACGCCACCTCTGCATCTCATTCACGTCATTTATTTCCCACGTATTTAGCTCCTGGAAACTTCCTTCACAAGATGCGTTGAACACCCTGGGAATCACCCACGCCACCCATCTCACCACTGCACCACTGCGCGCTTCGTACTGCTGGCCGGGCTGCTCCAGCACCAGGAACGCTCGCTCCTGCTCGTCGACGTTAGATTTTCCCAGACGCGCGAGCTCCCCAGCAACTCCAACACGTTGCTCGCCTCGCTCAGTCTTCAAGCCATCGTGCCGCTGGTTCTAGCCAAAGTCGGGCGCGTTCTTTCCTTCGCCAGGCAGCACCTCCAGTCGTCGTTTCTTTTCCACGGCTGCACGCTCACCGACTCAAGCGCTTGGCCATGGAGCTCGGTTTCGTGTGTGCCTGTGCTGGGTCGCCGGGTCACATGCTCGTCCGTTTTGATGTTGTGCACGTTCCGGCTTGTGGAACTCGCCGGCGTTGTCAGCTACTACTAGACCTCACAGTGGTACTGTGATGCCGCCGTGGAGACGTCTACTGTGCCATCTATTCTCTGTTGTCTCGCTACACCTGATTGTCATCCTCGTCCTTGTCTCGATCTCGCTACGGCAGCATCGGCGCTCTCGATATCGTCCTGAGTTCACTCCGCGTGCTGCGACGTCTCGCTCACCTCATCGCCAAGTCGTCGTCGCCCTCGCGGTTATCGGGTCGATTCGATCAGGGTAAGCTGATCTATTATTCCCGCTAGTTAAATCTAGTAAAACTAGAAAAATCGTGATTGTTGTGTTTAGTGAGTTATAGATGTCTAGTGCTTTCGTAGGATTGTGTCGATGTCTTGCCGCTAAATATTTGATTCTCTTTTTTGTATCATCCGGATACTTTATGCTCATACATGTGCATTGTGCATCTCATGAGGTACGATAATTAATCAAGTAAGACGAAGGAAAAGAGTCAAGTCGATACCAAGCGCGGGCTAATCCGCAGGATGATGCTGATGAACGAACCGGAAGATGGATAATCTGAACGAGTGCCAAGCCAATTGGTGCTCGTCAAGTGGTCGCCTAACAAACACTAACCTAGTGTTACCCAGGCAAGCCCCGGTGCATGCAACCCCTTCCTTGTATTTTTAAATTATTTTTACACACTTTAAGTCTAGTGAATGTGCATTAAGTTTATAGGAGTTGCTTGAAAACCCTTTGATGCATTGGCTACCTTGATATCCATCCCTTTTATAGATACTTCTGGTGAAGTATCAAAATATGATTTACAAAAAAATGCTTAGCCCTGCTTATAGGCAGATAGAGTTTGTCCTTTGCACTTATGCCTAGCTCAGGATGATCCTGAGGAAGGATGACTTCTACCTGCACGGATATTTTCATTGGGAGCATGGTGGGATCTTACTGCAAGGTTCCCTATAATGCTCTTTTCATCCTTAGGAACACAAAACAATCCTAAGGGTGGAAATACTTAAATCGGGACTTGGGCTAGGAACAGGTGATGTTCCGTCCGGGTCAATTAAGGATTGGATGCGTATGTAGGCCTGTATGATCAAGGACTATCTTAACTGGCCACATGCCCTGGAAATGGGACAGGGTAAGCTTGAACCCGGCTATTCCATACGTGAAAAGACAACCGCGCACTGGGCGTGGGAGATGGTGGGAGTAGCGTGTACCCTCCTGGCTAGAGGCTGGATGGAGGAGTACTGTGCTCCCGGGTAGCGCGAACCGGTTCACGTTGTGGAGGATCTGTGGGAACGGTTGACATATGCAAGGGTTAAGTGCTACATATGTCGTGTGGTTAGAGATCCTCAGCTGAGTAAATCGATTCGGATCGCCGTTATATCCCCGGAGAGTGGAGACTTGATCGCTGCCCTGCAACCTAAGTCAGGATGTGAACCTCATGAATAAAAATGATGTTGTATTGATGAGATGGTGAAATTAGACCAGATGCAAACAGAGTCTATTAATATTTAATCTGGCGTTAAAATATTGAAAGTAAGGACTCACTTTAGTAAGCTAATTCTGCAAAAGTATCTAAGTTGATTTTTGCTAAAGCCTCTCCTTGATTCCCAAATCCAGCATATCCTTGAGAGTCTTTTCTTTAGTCGGGTAAGTCTTGCTGAGTAATTCCATACTCAGGGTTTTATTCCCTGTTTTTTTTCAGGTTATAGTTTTGTGCTGCTGTTGATGGTGTTAAGTGTCGGTGGGCTCGACCTTCTTATATAAGTATACCCCATCTTTATCTTATTGAGGATGGTCACTTGAGCTAGCATATATTTCAAACTTATAAACAATTTATAACAATTCAAACTTATTTCTTTGAATCACTTTTGTAACCACTCCGATCATGTACATTGTAAAACTTGATGTAACATGTAAAATTTGGTAATAAGATTTCCGCTGTAAAATTTTTGGTGTGTGATTTGTGTTTACTTAATCCCGGTTCTGGTTGTAAGTGGTTTATCTGAGGTCCTTGGGACACTCGGACGGATCCTGTTAAGTTATTTGGTGCACAAGCATAGCCGTCTGAGGTCTTTGAGACAAGGACAGGTGCATGTGGGCCCGATAACTTGGGAGGTTCTGCCACAGCTGGTATCGGAGCAGGATTAAGTATATACGGTCACATACTATTTTCAAAACAAAAGTTTTGGTTTCGAAAAACCTATTTTCGACTAAACAGATTGTTTGGCTTTGAAAAACAGCTTTGAAAAAAAACTATAATGCTAGTGACATCCTCTATTAAGCCCTAAATTAAGGACTATTAGGTGCCTTATTTGAAAACCACTAACCCACAACCGGGGGTATTGCATACATGTGTATTGTTATTTTTGAGGCCATTCAGTACTGAATGGATCGACGCTCAAGGTAAGGTGAGATGTGAGAGCATGACCGAACAAACGTTGGTCTAGGGAAGTGCTTAATTGTAGCGCTTGATTATATACATGTTCCACATATGTATATATGAAGGCTGCGATGTGGAGTATTTACTTTTCTAGGAATTCAGTACCCCATGGATGTGTATGGGTATACAGACATGGGAATACTGAGAAGTGTAATGTACTTGCAACGACGCACCTACGCTCAGGTAAGAAGGTGAGTTACCATAATGAGTTGCCCTATGGTTAAAGTGTGGCAACGGCGCCTATGCGTGGCTCGACGCTTAATGATGAGCTGGCCTCCATATAGAAATATATGGAGTATAAATTGTGATAAACTGTCATGTTTGAATTGCATCATTGGGAAAATGGGCTGTGATGGAATTTTCTGCAGGTACACTAACCTCGAAAACGTATGTGTAGTTGACGACTAGAAAAACACCGTGAGAGTCGTAAGTATGCCACCGAGATAGAACACTATTGCCACAGTATGTTGGCAAAATCAGTGAGGACGTGTAGGACGAGCATGCATCCTGATTGTCACATTATGTTTGTCACTTATACACCCAAAATGCTTCTCTCATCTTTATTCCAGTAACCATTGATTGTAAATAATATGGTGTTTTAAAGCTACATGTTTAGATAGCTTTCAGGCTGTTTTAATTTGACCATTAGTGCAAATGGTGTTTGCTCTTGTGCTTGATATACTAATAGAAAGTTAGTGACTTGTTTGCCTAAACCCAAATCTAGGCCATGTTCTTAGTTGATGAACCATGACCCAAAGTTCATTTTTCCGTTACCCCTCCTTGACCCAAACTTATACAAACAATGCTTAGATAATTTCTTCATTGGACAAAAAAGGGTACTTAAGCTTAAAATAAGAATCTCGACTCATATTTCCATCTTAGACCATGCCCTTGACAATTGGTACAAGCTGATGTCTCTTATCCAGTTTGCCTGTTCTTAAGAATGGCCATGTTGCTTCATCAACCTAACCTAGGAAAGGCATGTCCGACCATTTTCTTGACTTTGATGCCTTTGGTTTCCTCATATCTATCTAAGGCATATCAACTCAATCTTATGATTGTTTTCCTCTGTATCTAATCAGATACTAATCCTTGACCTTGTAATCTCTGTGATGGGCATAGAAATATGCTTGTGGCTGAAGTATCGGTCTCCCATCGTACTTCTCTCATCAAGTTTAAGTTATGGTCATGTCTTGTTCATTTCATCGGGCCATAATCTATTTGGTTCTCTACTTGTAACCATTCTTACAGGTGGAGTATCTCCTTGTATAATGTCACCCTTGCCCAATTCATTTGTGTCGCGTGAGATTTCTTATTGGTTATGTCTAATAATGGTGTTGTGATTAAAACTGATGGTGCCGCGACAAAATCGAGGGCCTCCTGTGGATGCATACACATGGTTGTGCTGCTCGGCACGCGCTGGTATCATGGTTAGTAGTTGTAATCCATTATGAGACTATATCAATGTGTTATCCTGGCACAATCTAGTTTTACCATGTGAGATTCATTATTGGTGCCAGTTCGGTGATGGTGTCATGATTAATGACTTATGGTGCCGCTGCGGAACTGAGAGCCCCTTGTGAATGTACACGCAAGGTTATGCTGCTTGGCGTGTGCCGGTACCGAAGTCTCTAGTCATGATCCACTATGGAATTACACTGATGTGTAATCTTTCGTGGACTTTCCCTTAAAAAAATTTCTATGTTGTTTGTCAAGTGATCAAGCAACATCTATCATCTCTGTTGGATCAAAAGGGCATATCCCTTTCATGTGTGGTCTCTTTTCCTTGACTTTGATGGTGACTTCACACATACACGTTCCCTTTGCATCCTTTGTGTAAAGGTGAACCCTTGGAGCTTTTTAGTGTTGGAAGACAGGTAATTAGCTCTCAAAATGGAGATTGGTTTTCCCTGCTGCTGAGATGCAGGAGTTTGTTCATTCGCTCTCCTATTTAATCCATGTATTCCCTAACCAAGTGGATGGTTCATCTCGCATGCAAAAACGGATGAACAACATGACCAAATGGATTACTACCCATGTGCATGATCACCTGGTGATATGAGTGAACTCTCAAACATTGGCTTACCGATGGTACTGAGAGGACTTGCTCGATGTCAAAAGTAGTTCAACAAGTTGGTTTTTACTAACTTGTAACTGCCCAATGAACGAATGTTGAGTTTAGAGATCGTTTTATCGAGTTGTCTAAACTCACTTTGGTTCAACCCATCCTAAGAAAGTTATTACAAAGATTAAGTTAAAATCGACTGATAACCCCCTAATCATCGCTCTAGTCATGCCCCGATCGCCTCACGTGTGCTTTTCCAGCATGTGCGATCAGGTCGAGCCATGCCTAGTGCTCGATAAAATGGACTGGTTGTAAAGTCCGTATCTACAGATCCCTCCGCTGGTAATTCTCTAGAATCTATACCATATTTCGTGGACTTGAATTCTCGGGTTAGCCACATGTTAACCGCGACCGTATTCGACATCCACACACGTCCCCTGTGCTATGAATTTCCTGTAACCACTTGTTGGTAAACCTCTTTCTGTGTGTTTTACCCAAGAGGTTGCATCTGATTATTTTTGGGTAAAATCGTGTATCCACCGCTCGCCCAACAGACTCAAATAGTACAGTGTTATCAGAAAAAGCAAACTGCACATGGAACCTTATGTGTTCCTCTGGCAGACATCGTCTCTATTGGTGGACATTTCTAAATTAGCTTAAGGCAATGCATGTTATGTCCACTAGAGAAACCATATTCTGAGACACCCGCCTTTGCTTGGAGCTGTTTTATGGTTACCGCTGATATGGACAGGAGTTACATTATTCTCTGCTCTTAAAAGTCTTTCGTTCTGAATCTCGGGACGAGATTCTTTTAAGGGGGGAGGGTTGTAACACCCCAGGTGTTTATCGTCTGCTCGACCACGAGTGCGGACCTTAACACGTGATAGCGATGAATAAAATGGACACTAAATTTTAATTATCTCGCAAGGGTTCGAGTTTGGTGCCATTTTCATTTCGATAATCTATGTAATTAAAAGGGGTTCACAGGTTTTGTCGTTATTTAACAATTAAGCAGACCGAGGTAATTAGAACCGAACCGAGTAAAATGCTTAATTCAGTTTTGAATCAGATTTGAAGTATGCTGAAAATAATATCAACTAGCTGTTTTTGGGTCCTCATAACTTTTGATCTATAAACAGTTTGAAGGTGGACATTATAACAAGGTTGTAGAGCTATACTAGGGATACAAATTTGCTTAGGCAACCTGCCCCTAAAACCATGTGCAACTGGGTGTAAATCTGGTCCAAAGAGAGGCTGACAGGTTTGGATTTCAGACTTGGTGTAATTGTCCAAGTCAGAATTTCAGTGTGTTTGGCTCAACTTTGGAGCTTTGTGGTGCCTGATCCATGTGGTTTTGGGCTAAGATTGATGTATCAAGTTTGAAGACCACATGTTGGTGTGTAACTTTGGTTAAAGGTCATATCCCTAAAGCTACTTGGAACTTGGAGAAAAGGTGGTCCAAAGTGGAGCTGTCAGACTTGTGATTTCTGGACTTCGATTCAGAAATTGATGTGCAGTTTCAGCATTTTTAGCAAACTTCAGATCTCTGTTGTGATAAACTTTTGATGTTATGGCATGCACTCTCCACAGAGAAGTCTTAGAGGGTAGTGTGGTGAGTAACTTCTATTAAGTTTCATCTCCTTGAGCTTGTTTAGAAAGGGGAGAAAATGCTGCTCCAAGTCGCTATGTCAGACATTGGTGTGCTGAACCAAATTCAGCTAGGCTGAATTGTTGAGTTCGCTGGTGCTGCCCCAACTTTGGTGCTCGATAACTTGAGGTCAGTTGAGCTTTTGATAGTAACCATTAAAACAAAGTTGAAGACTGTGTATCAGTGAGCAATCTTGGTATAGGTCCGTTGTAGGTTGATGCACTGGTGTTGGAGTAAATTGTGTTCAAACTCTCTCTGTCAGGTGCGAGTTCAGCTTTTGGTTCAGTTAGCTGAATCTGAATTTCAGTATTTTCATCCCACTTTGAAGCACCATAACTTTTGATCCATGAATCTTTGACCTAAGGCTGCTGCAGCAAACATTTAAATCTATGTGTTGGGAACAATCTTTGTTAACTAAGATTGGCATGTATTGCTTGCACTAGTGAGGATCAAAGGGGTTTAAAGATGGGGGTTCATTTGGCGCCAGGTGCAGTTTTGGAATCTGAAACGTGATTCAGCTTTTCTGAATTTTTAGAAGACACATATTCCTCTCAGTTTTGGACCCTTCTAATTATTAATTCCTGAACTTTGGTGGATGATCATTACACCAAATATAAAGAGTTATTATCGGAGAACCATTCTTATTAAGCATTGATTTCCTGTCATTACTTAGAACTGGAAGAAAATCGTCCTTCAATTCCCTCTGTTTTGCAAGTTGGAAACTGAAACTTGTGTCAGTTTTGGGGGCCAGGGTTCAACATGCTCGCCTATGTCTCAGCCATCCTCATCCCTTTTATTTTCTAGAGCATGTCTATCTCCATGGAATATCCCCACCGCCTACTCTTCTTCTTATCCCAAGAGCTACCGTATTCTTTTTCTCTCATACGGATAGAGATAGCTGGAAGGAGAATTTCCTCACGTATCTCTCCCTCTGTGCTGTGCAACCGGCCACGTACTGAAGCTCTTCCTCACGCCACCTCTGCATCTCATTCACGTCATTTATTTCCCACGTATTCAGCTCCTGGAAACTTCCTTCACAAGATGCGTTGAACACCCTGGGAATCACCCACGCCACCCATCTCACCACTGCACCACTGCGCGCTTCGTACTGCTGGCCGGGCTGCTCCAGCACCAGGAACGCTCGCTCCTGCTCGTCGACGTTAGATTTTCCCAGACGCGCGAGCTCCCCAGCAACTCCAACACGTTGCTCGCCTCGCTCAGTCTTCAAGCCATCGTGCCGCTGGTTCTAGCCAAAGTCGGGCGCGTTCTTTCCTTCGCCAGGCAGCACCTCCAGTCGTCGTTTCTTTTCCACGGCTGCACGCTCACCGACTCAAGCGCTTGGCCATGGAGCTCGGTTTCGTGTGTGCCTGTGCTGGGTCGCCGGGTCACATGCTCGTCCGTTTTGATGTTGTGCACGTTCCGGCTTGTGGAACTCGCCGGCGTTGTCAGCTACTACTAGACCTCACAGTGGTACTGTGATGCCGCCGTGGAGGCGTCTATTGTGCCATCTATTCTCTGTTGTCTCGCTACACCTGATTGTCATCCTCGTCCTTGTCTCGATCTCGCTACGGCAGCATCGGCGCTCTCGATATCGTCCTGAGTTCACTCCGCGTGCTGCGACGTCTCGCTCACCTCATCGCCAAGTTGTCGTCGCCCTCGCGGTTATCAGGTCGATTCGATCAGGGTAAGCTGATCTATTATTCCCGCTAGTTAAATCTAGTAAAACTAGAAAAATCGTGATTGTTGTGTTTAGTGAGTTATAGATGTCTAGTGCTTTCGTAGGATTGTGTCGATGTCTTGCCGCTAAATATTTGATTCTCTTTTTTGTATCATCCGGATACTTTATGCTCATACATGTGCATTGTGCATCTCATGAGGTACGATAATTAATCAAGTAAGACGAAGGAAAAGAGTCAAGTCGATACCAAGCGCGGGCTAATCCGCAGGATGATGCTGATGAACGAACCGGAAGATGGATAATCTGAACGAGTGCCAAGCCAATGGGTGCTCGTCAAGTGGTCGCCTAACAAACACTAACCTAGTGTTACCCAGGCAAGCCCCGGTGCATGCAACCCCTTCCTTGTATTTTTAAATTATTTTTACACACTTTAAGTCTAGTGAATGTGCATTAAGTTTATAGGAGTTGCTTGAAAACCCTTTGATGCATTGGCTACCTTGATATCCATCCCTTTTATAGATACTTCTGGTGAAGTATCAAAATATGATTTACAAAAAAATGCTTAGCCCTGCTTATAGGCAGATAGAGTTTGTCCTTTGCACTTATGCCTAGCTCAGGATGATCCTGAGGAAGGATGACTTCTACCTGCACGGATATTTTCATTGGGAGCATGGTGGGATCTTACTGCAAGGTTCCCTATAATGCTCTTTTCATCCTTAGGAACACAAAACAATCCTAAGGGTGGAAATACTTAAATCGGGACTTGGGCTAGGAACAGGTGATGTTCCGTCCGGGTCAATTAAGGATTGGATGCGTATGTAGGCCTGTATGATCAAGGACTATCTTAACTGGCCACATGCCCTGGAAATGGGACAGGGTAAGCTTGAACCCGGCTATTCCATACGTGAAAAGACAACCGCGCACTGGGCGTGGGAGATGGTGGGAGTAGCGTGTACCCTCCTGGCTAGAGGCTGGATGGAGGAGTACTGTGCTCCCGGGTAGCGCGAACCGGTTCACGTTGTGGAGGATCTGTGGGAACGGTTGACATATGCAAGGGTTAAGTGCTACATATGTCGTGTGGTTAGAGATCCTCAGCTGAGTAAATCGATTCGGATCGCCGTTATATCCCCGGAGAGTGGAGACTTGATCGCTGCCCTGCAACCTAAGTCAGGATGTGAACCTCATGAATAAAAATGATGTTGTATTGATGAGATGGTGAAATTAGACCAGATGCAAACAGAGTCTATTAATATTTAATCTGGCGTTAAAATATTGAAAGTAAGGACTCACTTTAGTAAGCTAATTCTGCAAAAGTATCTAAGTTGATTTTTGCTAAAGCCTCTCCTTGATTCCCAAATCCAGCATATCCTTGAGAGTCTTTTCTTTAGTCGGGTAAGTCTTGCTGAGTAATTCCATACTCAGGGTTTTATTCCCTGTTTTTTTTTCAGGTTATAGTTTTGTGCTGCTGTTGATGGTGTTAAGTGTCGGTGGGCTCGGCCTTCTTATATAAGTATACCCCATCTTTATCTTATTGAGGATGGTCACTTGAGCTAGCATATATTTCAAACTTATAAACAATTTATAACAATTCAAACTTATTTCTTTGAATCACTTTTGTAACCACTCCGATCATGTACATTGTAAAACTTGATGTAACATGTAAAATTTGGTAATAAGATTTCCGCTGTAAAATTTTTGGTGTGTGATTTGTGTTTACTTAATCCCGGTTCTGGTTGTAAGTGGTTTATCTGAGGTCCTTGGGACACTCGGACGGATCCTGTTAAGTTATTTGGTGCACAAGCATAGCCGTCTGAGGTCTTTGAGACAAGGACAGGTGCATGTGGGCCCGATAACTTGGGAGGTTCTGCCACATCGGGGGTCTTGAACTCTCCAAGCATCATCCTCGCCATGTCAATGAGTGTCCTGTTCTTCCTTTCTACCACACCATTTTGCTGTGGTGTGTAGGGAGCGGAGAACTCGTGCTTGATTCCTTCCTCCTCAAGGTACTCCTCCACTTGAAGGTTCTTGAACTCGGACCCGTTGTCGCTCCTTATCTTCTTCACCTTGAGCTCAAACTCATTTTGAGCTCTCCTTAGGAAGCGCTTGAGGGTCCCTTGGGTTTCTGTTTTATCCTGCAAAAAGAATACCCAAGTGAAGCGGGAAAAATCATCAACTATAACAAGACCATACTTACTTCCTCCTATGCTTAGGTAGGCGACGGGTCCGAAGAGGTCCATATGAAGTAACTCCAGAGGAATTGATGTGGTAATTACATTCTTGCTGTGATGAGCACTTCCCACCTGTTTACCTACTTGACAAGCTACACAAGGTCTATCTTTTTTGAAAGTCACATTTGTTGGTCCTAACACATGTTCTCCCTTTAGAAGTTTGTGAAGGTTCTTCATCCCCACATGTGCTAGACGGCGATGCCACAGCCAGCCCATGCTAGTCTTAGCAATTAAACATGCATCTAGACCGGCCTCCTCCTTTGCAAAATCAACTAAATAGAGTTTGCCGTCTAGTACACCCTTAAAAGCTAATGAACCATCACTCCGTCTAAAGACAGACACATCTACATTTGTAAATAAGCAATTATACCCCATATTACAAAATTGACTAACGGACAACAAGTTATATCCGAGCGATTCTACTAAAAACACATTAGAAATGGAATGCTCGGACGAAATTGCTATTTTTCCTAGTCCTTTAACCTTGCCTTGGTTCCCATCACCGAATATGATTGAATCTTGGGAATCCTTGTTCTTGACGTAGGAGGTGAACATCTTCTTCTCCCCCGTCATGTGGTTTGTGCATCCGCTGTCGATAATCCAGCTTGAGCCCCCGGATGCATAAACCTTCAAGGCAAATTTAGGCTTGGGTCTTAGGTACCCAACTCTTGTTGGGTCCTACAAGGTTAGTGACAATAGCCTTAGGAACCCAAATGCAAGTTTTATCTCCCTTGCATTTTGCCCCTAATTTCCTAGCAATTACTTTCTTATCCTTTCTACAAATTGCAAAGGAAGCATTGCAAGCATGATAAATTGTAGAAGGTTCATTACTTGCTTTCCTAGGTATATGAACAACATTTCTCCTAGGCATATGATGAATAACATTTTTCCTAGGCATATCATGCACAATAGAAGAACTAGAAGCATGCATAGCATATGAATCATAAGAGTAATTCCTATAAGCATTTCTAGAGAATTTTCTATCACTATAAATGAAAGCATGATTCTTTTGAACACTATTAGCCATAGGGGCCTTCCCTTTCTCCTTGGCGGAGATGGGAGCCTTATGACTTGTTAAGTTCTTGACTTCCCTCTTAAAGCCAAGCCCATCCTTAATTGAGGGGTGTCTACCAACAGTGTAGGCATCCCTTGCAAATTTTAGTTTATCAAATTCATTTTTGCTAGTCTTAAGTTGGGCATTAAGACTAGCCACTTCACCATTTAGTTTTGCAATAGAAGTAAGGTGCTCAACACATGCATCAACATTAAAGTCCTTACACCTATTGCATATCACTACATGTTCTACACAAGAATTAGATCTATATTTGCTACTTCTAGCTTAGCATTTAAATCATCATTAACACTTTTTAAACTAGAAATAGTCTCATGGCAAGTAGATAATTCACAAGAAAGCATTTCATTCCTTTTAACTTCTAAAGCAAGAGATTTTTGGACATCTACAAAATTATCATGCTCTTCATACAAAAGATCCTCTTGCTTTTCTAACAATCTATTCTTGTCATTCAAAGCATCAATTAATTCATTGATTTTATCAATTTTAGTTCTATCTAAACCTTTGAATAAACTTGCATAGTCTATTTCATCATCGCTAGATTCATCATCACTTGAAGAAGCATATGTAGTATTATTCCTAGTGCATACCTTCTTTTCCTTTGCCATGAGGCAGGTGTGATGCTCATTGGGGAAGAGGGATGATTTGTTGAAGGCAGAGGCAGCAAGTCCTTCGTCGTCGGATGAAGAGCAATCCGAGTCCCACTCTTTGCCAAGGTGTGCCTCGCCCTTCGCTTTCTTGTAAGTCTTCTTCTTTTCCCTCTTCTTTTCTTGATCCTGGTCACTATCATTATCAGGACAATTAGCAATAAAGTGACCAACCTTACCACACTTGAAGCAGGAGCGCTTCCCCTTCGTCTTGCTCTTGTTGGGATGCTCCTTGCGACCTTTGAGCGCCGTCTTGAAGCGCTTGATGATGAGGGCCATTTCATCTTCATTTAGCCCGGCCGCCTCAACTTGCGCCACCTTTCTAGGTAGCGCCTCCCTGCTACTTGTTGCTTTTAGAGCAATGGTTTGAGGCTCGTGGATTGGGCCATTTAACGCCTCATCAACATATCTTGCCTCCTTGATCATCATTCGCCCGCTTACGAACTTTCCAAGTATCTCCTCGGGCGTCATCTTGTTGTACCTAGGATTTTCACAAATAGAGTTTACAAGATGCGGATCAAGGATGGTGAAGGACCTTAGCATAAGCCTGACGATGTCGTGGTCCGTCCATCTCGTGCTTCCATAGCTCCTTATTTTGTTGACCAGGGTCTTGAGCCTGTTGTAGGTTTGAGTTGGCTCCTCCCCCTTGATCATCGCGAACCTTCCTAGTTCGCCTTCCACCAACTCCATCTTGGTGAGCATGGTGACGTCGTTTCCCTCATGCTTGAGGGTGTCCCAAATCTGTTTGGCGTTATCCAAGCCGCTCATCTTATGATATTCTTTCCTGCACAATGATGCTAACAAAACAGTAGTAGCTTGTGCATTTTTGTGAATTTGTTCATTGATAAATATGGGACTATCCGTACTATCAAATTGCATTCCATTTTCTACTATCTCCCATATACTTGGATGGAGAGAGAACAAGTGACTACGCATTTTGTGACTCCAAAATCCGTAGTCCTCTCCATCAAAGTGAGGAGGTTTACCAAGTGGAATGGAAAGCAAATGAGCATTGGAACTTTGCATAATACAAGAATAATCGAAAGAGAAGTTCGAGTTAACCGTTTTCTTTTTCTTCTCGTATTCATCATCCTTTTGGGAAGAGGAAGACTCGTCGCTGTCGTAGTAGACTATCTTCTTGATCCACCTCTTCTTCTTCCTGTCCTTCTTCTTTTGACTCGAGCCGGAGTTAGTGGCTTTGTCGTCCCTCGGCTCGTTGAAGATGGACTCCTTCTCCTTATCGTTGACCACCATCCCCTTTCCCTTAGAATCCATTTCTTCGGGCGATTAGTCCCTTTCGTGAAGAGAATGGCTTTGATACCAATTGAGAGCACCTAGAGGGGGGTGAATAGGTGATCCTGTAAAAACTTGAAAGTTAAAGCCACAAACTTGATTAAGTGTTAGCACAATGAAATCAAGTGGCTAAGGAGAGCTCTTGTGAACCACAATTGACACAGTGAGAACAAGCACAAGAGACACAAGGATTTATCCCGTGGTTCGGCCAAGTGCAATACTTGCCTAGTCCACGTTGTGGCGTCCCAATGGACGAGAGTTGCACTCAACTCCTTTCAAGTGATCCAATGATCAACTTGAATACCACGGTGTTCTTCTTTCTTTTCTCTTTCCTATTTGCGAGGAATCTCCACAACTTGGAGCCTCTCGCCCTTACAATGAGATGATCACAAAGAAGCACAGATGTAAGATTGGGAAGACAACACACACAAGCCTCAAAGCACACGCACAAACACGCACACAAGTCACAACTCGAGCTCTAAGATCACACACGGAGTTCTCAACTCAAGAGGAGCTCAAATTGCTATCACAACGAATCAAATGCGCTAGAGAGATGTCTTGGTGCTAAGAGATGATCAAAGAATGCTTGGTTTACTCCTTCATGCGCCTAGGAGTCCCTTTTATAGCCCCAAGGCAGCTAGGAGTCGTTGAGAGCAATCCAGGAAGGCAATTCTTGCCTTTTGTCGACTGGTGCATCGGACAGTCCGGTGCACCACCGGACACTGTCCGGTGCAGATTTCTTTCCTGTTCTGGCGCAGCCGACCGTTGAAGATTTGGAGCCGTTGGCGCACCGGACACTGTCCGGTGCACACCAGACAGTCCGGTGCCCCCATCAGACCAGTGGCCCGGCCACGCGTCACGCGCGGATTGCGCGGCCGACCGTTGGCTCGGCCGACCGTTGGCTCACCGGACAGTCCGGTGCACCACCGGACAGTCTGGTGATTTTTAGCCGTACGCCGCCGACGAAATCCCGAGAGCGGCCTTTTCACCAGAGCCAGCCTGGCGCACCGGACACTGTCCGGTGCACCTAGACTGAGCAGAGTCTTGGCTGCTCGAGCCAAGTCTTTTCCATTTGTCTTTTCTCTGATTCTAGCACTTAGACAAATATGTTAGTACACTAAAACCAATGTACTAAGTCTAGAATCATATCTTTGTATTGATTTGCACTTTGTCCATCATTTGGCATAGTTTAACACATAACCATTTGTGTTGGACACTTAATCACCAAAATACTTAGAAATGGCCCAAGGGCACATTTCCCTTTCAACTTGACAAAGTACTAACGTGCCACAGGAAGTAAGCAATACATATTTTTTCTGGGTTACGGTTACGGGAGACTACCGAGGAAAAATTAATCATAGGCGGCTCTTCACACCAATCCGCTTCCTCCATTGCTCTTCCCGTACCCTGGCCTGGCGAGGTCGCGCTTAGCCAGCTTTGCAGGTCTCCTCCGTTTAAAACATGGCACCTAGCTGTTTTGGTGAGAAACCCTAGATTGATTGGAGTTGGATGTTCTGGAGTGGCGAGGAACCCTAGATTGATTGGAGTTAGATGGATGCTTGCTCGTTTTGTTAGTTCCTTTATCGTCCCTCAAATCCAAGCATTCCTTCGTGGGACTGGTACGATGCTCCAGTTCATCTAAAGCAGTTTGCCTTTTGGGGAATACTGGTTTGTGTTCGTTTTTCCAAAACTGTCTGGGGTTCAGTTTCATCTGAACCCGCTGTCCGCATGCTCTGTGTTTGAGACCCCTTTGGATTTATTGTTATAATGAGTTTTGCTTGCCGGTGTTCAATTAGTGTACCATTGAATTTTTAGCAGAGCACTGATCAAGTGTTTTGTTCCACGGATTTTTTAATCAGTTCTAATGCCCATAGATTATCTCATACATGTGTTGATTTCTACACATTTTGAATTTCATCTTATAATCAAATCTGGTCTGATTGACTGTTGCCTTTTATTTTCTTTTTAGTAACTTTTTGAGTACCAATGATGTAAAGGGACACAAGCTCTAGCAATGTTTCTGCTTCTCATGTAGGCCGTGTAAGACGTCGCAAACATCCAACTGAGGTTAGTAATTTCTTGTTCCTTTTGCTCTTTATTGCGCTTTGATCTCTCTCTCTCTCTCCCTCTTTAGATTTCAGCTAATACACTGAAACATGGTTCAACCTAGAGCAACAACCTGTTTTAGGTGTTCTTTTTCGTACTAATATTGGTCATTTTTTCAGGCTACCATAGATGGGAATAGAGTTAATGGACAACCATTGCTTGTCAGTGATCAGGACAAATATAAATCAGTGCTTACCCATACGTATTCTACAGTATGGATGATTGGAGGCTTTGCCTTTATTATTTATATGGGTCATCTATATATCTGGGCTATGGTGGTTGTGATTCAAATATACATGGCAAGAGAACTTTTCAACTTACTCAGAAAATCCAGTGAAGAGAAACAACTGCCAGGGTTCAGGGTCCTGAATTGGTAAGCAATGGTTCATTTTGATTCTACCAAGTTTAAACAGAAATTTGTCAATTTCACAGCTACCATGCTTTCAGCAGTATTTTTTCCCGTTATGACGTTTATGCCCAAGTATTATTTCCTATTGTAGGCACTTTTTTTCACGGCAATGCTGTACACTTATGGGCGCTTTCTTAGTCGTCAACTGGTGAATATAGTGACTTCAGATCACTTGCTTTATAAGTGAATCTGGAACTGTGTAGAGAAATTGGTTAGGATGAAATAGAAAGAGATAGGTTGTACACTTATGGGCGCTTTCTCTCTTTATGTGCCATGTTGGATGGTTCTCTCTACTTCCAGTTCAGCCTGCATACATTACTAATAAATACCATAATTTTGAATCAGGAACTGTGTAGAGAAATTGGTTAGGATGAAATAGAAAGAGATAGGATGATACTGTGTAGAGAAATTATGTTACAAGTGAATTACATGATTTGTGTATCTAACTGAACCTTGTAGTTATCATGGAAGAGACACTGACTTATTCGTGTGCAGATCTAGATGCCAACCATTAGGCATGATTCGATTCTAGAAGATCCTGATGGTGACACCTCACAACCACAACACATCTCGGACTACTACCATGTCAGTCTCAAGAATGTGATGATAACATGACCATTCAAATTGGTGAAGTACTTCAGATGCAAATTGAGGTTCAAAGATAGTTAAATGAACTACTTGAGGTAAGTCACTGACACCACTAAGATAACGCTCTTGGTTCAGATAGCTTTTTCACATTGTAGATAAGGTAGGTTGAACAATGGGCTATCTCAAGCATTTTGGCTAGCACAGTCCCAAATGACTTACAATTTGGAATGGAGGGAGTACAAGCTACCCTTTTAGATCAATGAATAAGATTGTTTAAGCTAAAAATATGCACATAGCAATTAGTTATTGTAGGTTGAAGAAACATATAGTCTGTTTTTTGGATAATAAAACAAATAGTTTGTTTAAAAACCAAACATGAAAATAGATCTCTCAAACACCAATTTATCGTTGAACTTCAAAACGTTTCGTGAACATTCTCATTAATGTAAGTCTGCAATCTTCAACAGATGGCTTGCAACCTATATATGGTCCCTCATTCTAAATTATGATTTTAGTTATAGGTCATGTTTTTTTCAACCTGTACGAGTCCACTCAATTTTGAACTTCTCCCATGCAGAAATGGTCATTTGTTAAATCTGAGCAGAAAAGATCGGAAATCCAAGGGCTTATGGAATTGGTATTGCAAAGATCTTCATGTGATTCGGATCCTTATAAGGAAAGATAATTTATATACATGAGGGAGCCACCTATTGATTCTTTTGATGTCTCTACATGTGGTAATAGTTTCATCTGAGATTGTCTCTACCTACTATATATGCAGCTTGTTTACTAAAAAAGTTCTATTTCTCAAACTGCTAACTACTTGATTCTTTACTGCTAGGCCTTGATTTGCTGGATGACATCTTGTTGGGTTATAAAGCTGAATGGCCAATGAATATTGGCATTACAGTAGACGCATTGAAAATACATGCTAAAATATTATGAATGTTCTTTACTGCAGTTGCTGCGGAGGAAGCCGACAGCGCAGCTATGGTCGTTGAGAAGAAGGTTGTCGCGTCTGTGTAGCTTGTCGCCGTTGCTGCGCACAAGGCGGGCTGCGCCATGGATGCTATCTGTTTGTATTACTTTTGGTTGGTTGCATTAAGTGTTGTACTGTGTGTTTGGTAATGCAGTTACTTTTGTATTCAGTGAACTGTTTGGTAATGCGGTTCCTTCTGTATTTAGTGAATTGTGTGGTACTGCGTACACACTGTAGTTCCTTTTGTATTAAGTGTAGTAGTGATGAGGTAATGCATTGCACTTGTACTACTGAGCTAAATCTATGTACTTGTGCCTGTTGTGGCTAAAAAGCATATGTTTAAGAAAATACTGCTTTCTGTGAATGAGGTACTAGCAATCTGTGTACATTATGGCTCTAAATGGCTAAGTCTGTGTACTTGTGTTTATATGAAATCTGAAATATCTGTTGAGGCTATTTTCTCAGTACTACTGAGGCTATTTATAGTTTCTCGAAAACTATTCTTCAGTATCTTGGGAACTTTTGTTCAGTTTCAACTAAACTATTTTTAAGTTTCTCAAGAACTAGAGACTATTTTCTCATGAACTATTGTATAGTTTCTCAGGACCTATTCTTCAGTTTCTTAGGAACTATTATTCAATCTCTCATGTACTATTTTTCTGTTTCTCAGGAACTATTGTTGAGTTTGTCTTGAACTATTGTATAGTTTCTTAGAAATAAATATTGTTCAGTTTCATAGAAATCTGAAATAACTGCAGATTCAAGTGACTATTTTCATAGAAATATGAAATAACTACAGATTTAAGTGACTATTTTTACCGAAATCTGAAATAACTGCAGTTCATAGAGTACAAGGGAAATAGAGGAGTATTTTCACTAGAAAGTAGTGCTTGAGATCATGAATGAATTCTAGACTATTTTCACTAGAGAACAGTAGTTCATTTCACAAATTACAGTTTCAAACAAGTTCACATACCGGTACACACTGCACTTCACATATTACAATTTAAGTGGCTAGATTACACTTTCTTCTTCTTCGGGGTGATTTTTAACTAAACATCTAAGAATGTGTGGAGACGATGTTGCTCCTGCTGAAATAGTACTACCGGCTTCTGTCGTAGCAATCTGTGATGAGACACCCCCAGCCCTCCAGTCACCACTTCTTCAGTCCTTGTATTAGGAACCACCTCATCAGTATGTTACTATCATATAGCCCGAAGCTCTTTAGGAACCACTTCATCAGTACGTTGCCCGTGAACTATCTCGTGTACATGCAATCTATAGAGCATAATGGAATTAAATAGTTGTGACCTAACCACATAAGAATCTAACTAGATATATGCTCGTGTGTTGCTATGGTAAAATACATTAATATATAAAAAATATTGTGTTTTATAATATTAACTCCGTAGCAATGCACGGACATATACCTATAACATACATATGTACATAAGTTATTGTGTTATTATACAGTTCCGTTGCAACGCACTCACCTAGTATATATATATATATATATATATATATATATATATATATATATATATATATATATATAGGGACGAGGTAATGGAAGCCCTGGGCTTCCATTAGTACCAGGAAGCCCCAGCCAGGTATAGCCACGTCCCGTACCAGCGGGCGTCCCATCGGGCACGGGTTCTGACTCGGACAGATTTTAGCGTAAAACGTAAACAAAAACAGCGTAAATGATTACGAGTTTTAGCGTAAATCGTAGATCTGTTTTGAAACTGCGAATGCGGCCCGAAAATTACGGCGTAAAAATCTCGCGCGTCCCATCGTGATCGGGTTCTGACTCAGAAAGATTTTAGCGTAAAACATGAACCAAAACAGCGTAAACGAGTACGAAATTTAGCGTAAATCGTATATCTGTTTCGAAACCGTAAATGGGTCCCGAAAATTACGGCGTAATAATCGCGTGCGTCCGATCGTGCGCGGGTTTTGGCTCAAATAGATTTTAGCGTAAAACGTGAGCTAAAACAGTGTAAATGAGTACACAATTTAGCGTAAATCGTATACATGTTTCGTAACAGCAAATGAGGCCTGAATTACGGCGTGAAAATCGCGTGCGGCCGATTGAGCGCGGGTTCTGGCTCGAATGGATTTCAGCGTAAAAACGTGAACCAAAACATTGTAAATTAGCACAAATTTTACCATAAATCGTATATCTGTTTCGTAATGGCGAATGGAGCCCAAATTTACGGCTCGGACGGATTTAAGCGTAAATCGTGAACCAAAACAACGTAAATGAGTATAAATTTTAGCGTAAATCGTCCATCTGTTTCATAATAACGAATGTAGATCGAATGTATCTCTCAGCGCATGAGATTGTCATAAAATGCATCAAGAAATTTCGTAAATTGGTGTAAGATACAACAAGAAGTGATCTGAGGTAATTGTAGCGTAAAATGCAAGCTAACCATCTACAGGAGAACTGTTTCAGATTTTACAATAAGATATAAAAGATAATTATTCCTGTACTCAGCTATGATAATGTCGTGTTTACATTTTAGCTGTTGGTACATACACACAAAACTCGGTTTCACCATAACACCACTGTTAGCAAAAAACTGAGTTCAAAAGGCTCTTCCAGCTTTCCTAATGTGGAGAAAACCACTGAGGTCCATATCTGCAAACGTAACATGAACTGTTAATATGATCTTTCCTTGTTAATATGTCTTTTCAAGCTTGTTATGACTAACATAACCTAAAGTCTAAACTGAATGCAAACTTGAGTTAGAAGATCATATTACCTATAGCACAAATGTCATGTTATTCTGACTATTTTAGGACCAACAAACCATTTGGAAGCCAAACAAATCCCTGTTCAATTTGCCTCAAAGCAACATATAAGAAATTACATAGTCAGCTTCTGAATACGTGCACTGCTCTTAAATGAAGAAAACTGGAGCCAGGCAAAAAAATAAGTGAAACTATACCCACAAATAACCCAGTGAAATCATAAAGCTAAGGGTGCACATGGATCGGACACAATCGTATATCACTAATATTACATTTGTTTCCAGATTTCTATTCGGATTTGAATATGGATAGTATCAACTAGCTATGCGGGATAGGATACAAATGGATATCGACATCATATACAAATTTATTTGTTCTGATATGGATGCGGTATCGGATGTTAAACATCCAGACTCAAATACGAACAGATCTGAACTCCTCTAAACAAATTCTATGGTTAGAAAATATATTCCAGCAGAAACCCACAACCTCGGAACCCCAAACAGCCCTTGCGGATGGAAATCCACAAACCAGATCCGAAGCTCCCGAACCCCGCCAGCTGCCTTAAGCGCAGAAAACCCCCAAATCGTAACCCCATCAATCGTAGATTCCACAAAATCCACACCCGTCACTAGAGAGACAAGAAAGAGGAATCATAGAGAATTGCCAATGGACCTCGGTGCAGGCGGCGGTCGGCATCTGGCCAATGGAGCTCGGTGTAGGCGGTGACGCAGGGATGCCCGGAGCTGGATTCTTGGTCGGTGATGGCGCGGGAACAGGAGAGGGTGTCGGAGATGGCATCGCGGAGGAGATATTGGGGCTGGCGCTGGGGTCGGACGAGGAGGCAGAGTAACCGGGGGGCACTGCCGCGTCGAGCCAACGCCGGAGAGCCCCCGTGGTGGCGAGCAGCAAAGCAGGAGATCCGGACGCCGGTGGCCGGTGCCTAGGCAGCTGGCCGAGTCTGCGAATCACCGAGTCTGGAGAGGGCGAGGGGCGAACAGATCTGGGCTAGGAGGCACCTCTGGAACGATGACAGGGAGGCGATCGCCATGGATCTTGTCTATGGGATGCTTGTCCGCCGTGCTCGCTCGTGTCGCGCAACAGCCGCCACTGAAACCCTAGTCTCAGCTATCGCGCGGAAGGCCAGGTAGAGCGGTTGGTTTTATACAATGGTACATGAGCGTAAACTTGTGTATAACTAAGCGTAAACATTATAGTGGGTGGACCGGATGGTCGTCTGGTCAACCAAGCGGGTGGTTGGGGCTTCCTGTAGTTAAAAAGAGCCCAGGGCTCTAAATACTATATATCACGCCATGCACGAGGAGCCCGAGATATCTCGATCGTGGAGAGGACAAGGACGTGCTTCCCGACGGACAGGGACAGGGCGGCCAGCTGGACGCTGAGCGCCACGCGCACTTGCGATGTTTCGTGCACAAGGCTACGGATCAAGCAATGCGCGCTGTTGCACGGCTGCTCGATCTCAGCCTATCATCGCATGTACATATTGACCGACCCACTGCACTACGGGAAGTGTTCATGCATTCCGTGAGCAGCACTGCCGCGCAAGCTTCCAACACGGAGCTAGGATACGATGCCTCGTCTGCTGCTTCTGCTCCTCGTCACCGCCATCGCCGCAAAAGACCTCAGCGCCTCTGAAACCGTCGGCGATGGAGACCAGGTCAGGTCAGACGGATCGATCGTACGTGGCTCGCGACCAGCATATGCATGCATGTGCATGGTTTTGCAGCCAGTACGTAGATCGAGCTAGCAATAGCTTGCTGGCTGTACTGTCTTGTCTTGTGTTTTGTTTTCCTGCAGGATCATCTAACATAGATCTAGGCAACAACTTCATCAAATATATACTATGTTGTTTGATCGTGCGTGTGATAAGCATGCAGGTCTACATCGTGTACTTGGGGCATCTACCCAGCAGCGCGGATGCGTCAGAACATACTGAAGGCTTCTCTGCTGTAGAACTTGCTCATCACGACATGCTGGATCAGGTCCTCGACGGCGGCAGGTCGAAAACTCTCCTTGATTACTGTATCGTTAGAATATACAATATTAATTGGATTTTTATCATGACGTAACAGACTAGAGTTAATAGACAATGAATTAATTAGAGAAAAAAGAAAAGAAAAGATAATATATGCTAACGACACGAATTAAAAACAAGAGACAGATATAATGGATTAGAGCTAGAAACGTACGTTAGTGTCCCAACGTATTGGAATCGATGCTCCCAAGAGCCAATACTGCCGGCTTCCAGAGCAAAAGAAAGCATATAAGAAAAAAAATATTGTCTTTGTAAAATTAAGAGCCAGTGTTTTTTTTTGTCTTTTGCAGCTCTGCTTCAGACAGGATTCTGCGTAGTTACAAGAGAAGCTTAAATGGCTTTGCCGCCAAGTTGAGCAAAGAAGAGGCACATAAACTGTCTGGTTTGTGACACTGACAATTAACATGCTCTTCTTCCCCATCATTTTTGTGTGATTGTACGTGCATTGAGGTTTATTTAGGCCTCAATCTTATACTATTTTTCCTTTAATTTGTTAATTACCTTTAGGCATGAATGGTGTTGTCTCAGTCTTCCCAAGTAGGACCCTCGATCTTTTGACCACGAGATCCTGGGACTTCCTGGGCTTCCCTCAAACGCCCATTCAAGAGCTGCCACTGGAGGGTGATGTCATCGTCGGTATGCTCGACACCGGTGTGTGGCCTGACTCGCCATCTTTCTCCGATGAAGGCTTTGGCCCACCGCCGAGCAGGTGGAAGGGTACATGCCACAACTTCACGTGTAACAAGTACGAAAAGGCTTTTTTTGTTTTTAGTGTCTATCTAGCTCGAGTATGCTCAACGTTAATCTATTGTTGTTATTACCTCTTGTTCTAAACCAATGGATCATAATCTATGGTTGTTAAGCTATATGGCTTATTTTGTAAGAAAATAAATAAAGAAAAAATGATTTAATATAATATAAATGTTTTTATTTATCAAAAGTACACTCTTCATTTTAATCTATAAGATGTTTTGAGTTTTAAAATGCATAATTTTTGCTATACACTTATATTACTGTCTAGATATATATCAAAAAATAATATATATCTTTTAAAAATAGAATGTCTTATAATGTAGAATAAAATCATTATTAAATAAAGGATCATTAAATAGTAAATAATACTTATATCTTCTAAAATTCTCTAGTAGCTCGTGCGAGAGTAGATATCTTCTAAAATTCATTTTTGCATTGCTTGCATGCAGTAAAATCATCGGAGCACGCGCCTACAACGGAGGATCCAGCAGCTCTGGCCAGTCGCCACTGGACGATGACGGCCACGGCAGCCACACGGCATCCACCGCGGCCGGGCGCGCGGTGGGCAACGTGAGCATGTACGGCTTGGCCGGCGGCACAGCTCGCGGCGGGGTGCCCGGCGCCAGGCTCGCCATCTACAAGGTTTGCTGCGGCGAGGCCGACATCCTCGCGGGGTTCGACGACGCCATCGCCGACGGCGTGGACGTGATCTCCATCTCCATCGGTAGCCCCTTCCCGTTTGACTACTTCGGCGACGTGATAGCCATCGGCTCCTTCCACGCCATGAGGCGTGGGGTGGTCACGTCCGCGGCGGCCGGGAACTCGGGGCTGGATTTGGGGAACGTCTGCAACGTCGCGCCGTGGATGCTGTCTGTGGCGGCGAGCAGCATCGATCGCCGATTCGTCGACAGGATTGTCCTTGGGAATGGCAAGACCATCGTGGTCAGCGCTGAAACTGAAATCGACATGTACTTGCTTCCTTGTACTGTGACAAACTATGCAGTACTGCTGCATTGTTCTTCTTTTGCAGGGAGCCTCCATTAACACCTTCCCAACGCTATCAAATGCCACGCTTGCATTCCCCGTCAACGGGTAAGAAGATGATGACAAAGCATGTGTTGAGTCATTTGGGTATCTGGAATTAATGTTGCACAAGTTCGTTCATATCAAAATCAGTTCGACGACGGCCGCAAAACTCTTGAAAATAAACAGCTAGTGCGTTTTTATATATATGCATGGTTTCTTTTGCTGTGAAGTGTAGGTCCTGTGATCCAGAGAACCTCGCCGGAGGCTCATACAAAGGCAAGATCGTCCTCTGCCAGAATGCCGCTGCAAACGACGGTTCAGGTCCTCTGTTGGCCGGTGCAGCAGGCGTCGTCATAGTCAGCCGAATACCCGATGTGGCCTTCGCTCTGCCTCTCCCCGGTCTGACGGTATCTCAGGATCAGTTCGACCAAACCATGGCCTATGTCAACAGCACAAGGTGAGTGAGTGAGTGAGATCGTGGTTTAGGGTTTAGGGTGAACTGTACTGTCTTGATCAATTGCCTGAAAACAACCAATAATCCTGCTGGTCTCTGTTAATTTTGCAGTCATCCTGTGGGCACCATAGACCGCACCGAGACAACTGTGGATCCACATTCCACAAGCTCCGGTAGCCGCCTCCTTCTCTTCTCCAGGCCCCAACCTGATCACCCCTCAAGTCTTGAAGGTGAGTGAGTGCCTGCCTGCCTGCCTGCCGTCATTCACTGCAAATATAAATAATATCGCGTGCGTGTGGTTAAAACTGTCTCAAATTAAACCAATAATGCAGCCTGATCTGTCTGCACCGGGGATTGACATCATAGCCTCGTGGTCGCTGCTGTCGTCGCCTACAGGCATTCCCAACGACACGAGGAAGGTTCAGTACAACATCATCTCCGGCACATCCATGGCGTGCCCGCACGCGAGCGGAGCCGCGGCGTACGTCAGGTCGTTCCACCGTGACTGGTCGCCAGCGATGATCATGTCGGCTCTCATCACCACCGGTATGTATTGTACGCTGCATTCCAACGACGACATCAAATTAAGATCCATTCCGTTCGTCAATAATAGTTACCACACATGGCGCTAGCTCGTCGTGATGCAATGCAATGCAAATGCTATGCTATGCAGCCACTCCGATGGACACGGCGGCCAACTCCAACGCCAGCGCGCTCAAGTACGGCGCCGGGCAGCTCAACCCGGTGAGCGCGCACGACCCAGGGCTCGTGTACGACGCATCGGAGAGCGACTACGTGGCCATGCTGTGCGCGCAGGGGTACAACGCCACGCAGCTCGCGCTCGTCACCGGCTCCAACGCCACCGCCGCCTGCTCCAACGGCTCGACGACGCCTGGCTCTCCCGGCGACCTCAACTACCCGACCATGGCGGCCCCCGTGGAGCCGGGGAAGAACTTCACCGCGGTGTTCCCGCGGACCGTCACCAACGTCGGGGCCGCCACCGCCGTGTACGACGTCAGGGTCGGGGTTCCTGCCGAGGCGGCCAGTGTCGTCTCGGTTCAGGTTTCGCCGGCCAGGCTAGTGTTCAGCGAGCAGAACCAGAAGGTCTCGTTCACCGTGACTGTGTCCGGCGCGGCGCTGGAGGAGGGCACGGTCTACTCTTTCACCGTGGTATGGTACAACGACGAGCATACGGTGAGAAGCCCAGTGGTGGTGTACGCAATGCAATGACGGGCGCTCATCCCACCCAGTCCCAGTGAGGGTGGTGCCATATGCATGCAACGCTTTTGTCTTCTCTGCAATGCTTGAAGCATTAAACTTCCTTGTTTTTGGCCAGGAATAATATACGTAAATAACAAAGCATATGGAATCTCTAGAATGAACTCGCCAACAACACTAGCATATCCTGGCATTATTCCTCATTCGTGCTCGCGTATGAGTT
This sequence comes from Zea mays, assembly GCF_902167145.1. Classification (NCBI taxonomy): domain Eukaryota; kingdom Viridiplantae; phylum Streptophyta; class Magnoliopsida; order Poales; family Poaceae; genus Zea; species Zea mays. The sequence goes on from NC_050102.1 coordinate 14,851,935, forward strand.
GCTAAAACAAAAGGAACGGAAACACAGCATAAATTTTGTAGGAAAGGACGTATGATGTGCGTTATAAAATGTGCTTTCGATTTTTCTTTGCCACTTTTACGGCACCTTTTTAATCCGTATCATTGGCATTTATCAAGTTCTCGACAAGTCTCTACGGCAAATTGGGTGGTCAAACTTGTTTTTTTTTTGCTTGCTTGCTTGTCGTTGCCGTTTTTTTGGGTGCAAACACAACTCGAAACACAAAGCAAAAAAGAGAGAAGTAGTTGGTGATGTCCCCTGGTGAAATTTGATATGTAGCATTCCAGATGGTCTAGTCAAGACCGAGACAACCTCTGTGTATTTCTCACTGTCACGGATCTATTCGAGATATGTTGGGGATCACTATAGGTCGGGGACCATAATTAGAGGTACCCTCAAGACTCCTAATTCTTAGCTGGTAACCCCCATCAGCACAAAGCTGCAAAGGCCTGATGGGTGCGACTAAGTCAGGGATCTGTCCATTCGAGGGACTCGATCACGCCTCGCCCGAACCCAGCCTCGGGCAAGGGCAGCCGACCCCGGAGGATCTACGTCTCGCCCGATGCCCCCCTCCAGCGACGAACATACTTCCGGCTCGCCCGAGGTCCAGTCTTCGCCAAGAAGCAACCCTGGCCAAATCACCACGCCAACCGACCAAATCGCAGGGGCATTTAATGCAAAGGTGGTCTGACACCTTTATCCTGACGCGCGCCCTTCAGTCGACAGAGCCGAAGTGACCGCAGTCACTTCGCTGCTCCACTGACCGGCCTGACAGAAGGACAGCCGCCTGCGCCGCTCCGACTGCTGTGCCACTCGACAGTGAGGCTGGCAGGCAGCCAGGCCCGGCCTCAGGCACCATAGGAAACTGCGCTTCGCCCGACCCAGGGCTCGGACTCGGGCTCAGCCCCGGAAGACGGCGAACTCCGCTCCGCCCGACCCAGGGCTCGGACTCGGGCTCAGCCCCGGAAGACGGCGAACTCCGGTCCGCCCGACCCAGGGCTCGGACTCGGGCTCAGCCCCGGAAGACGGCGAACTCCGCTCCACCCGACCCAGGGCTCGGACTCGGGCTCAGCCCCGGAAGACGACGAACTCCATTTCGCCCGACCCCAGGGCTCGGACTCAGCCCTGGCCTCAGCCGACGGTCTCCGCCTCGCCCGACCCAGTGGCTCGGACTCGACCTCGGCCTCGGAAGACAGACTCGACCTCGGAGGAGCCTCCACATCGCCCAACCTAGGGCACAGACCGACCACGTCAACAGGAGGCGCCATCATTACCCTACCCCAAGCTGACTCAGGCTACGGGAAACAAGACCAGCGTCCCATCTGGCTCGCTCCGCCAGACAAGCAATGATGGCGCCCCGCACGCTCTATGACGACGGCGGCTCTCAGCCCCCTTACGGAAGCAAGAGGACGTCAGCAAGGACTCGACAGCTCCGACAGCTGTCCTTCCGCCAGACTCCAGCGCTCCTCCGACGGCCACGACACCACACGAACCGGGTGCCAAAACCTCTCCGGCTGCCACGATGGCATGTACTTAGGGCGCTAGCTCCCCTCCGCTAGACACGTTAGCACTCTGCTACACCCCCCATTGTACACCTGGATCCTCTCCTTACGCCTATAAAAGGAAGGACCAGGGCCCTCTTACAGAGGGTTGGTAGCGCGGGGAAGAGAACGGGACAGGCGCTCGCGTGAGGCCGCTCGCTCCCTCCCGCGTGGACGCTTGTAACCCCCTACTGCAAGCGCACCCGACCTGGGCGCGGGACAAACACGAAGGCCGCGGGATTTCCACCTCTCTCTCTCTCCGGCTGCCTTTTCCCCCCTTCGCGCTCCGTCTCGCGCCGACCCATCTGGGCTGGGGCACGCGGCGACAGTTTACTCGTCGGTCCAGGGACCCCCCGGTCTCGAAACGCCGACAGTTGGCGCGCCAGGTAGGGGCCTGCTGCATGTTGATGAACAGCTTCCCGTCAAGCTCCAGATGGGTAGTCTTCAGCAACCTTTCCAGCCCGGGACGGTGCTCCGTTTCGGGAGTCTTGAGTTCATGTCCTTCGACGGCAGCTACGACATGATACTCCTTCCCCTGCCGTGCGACAACGACAATGGCGGCCGACAGCCCGCCCGCCGGCGGCGGAATCGACGACGTCTTCCCCGCGCGGTGGAAGAACGACATTCGAGCTCACCCCGCCCTCTCCCCCGCCGACGGAGGAGGAGGCGGGGCAACCAAGGCCAAGCAGGAGGCAGTGCCTCGTCGGCTGTCGAGCGAGTCGACGGCGCCGGTGCCCCAAAGGGGGCACGTCGGGCCTCGACCTCGCGTCTGAGACGAAGACGAGCGCCGTCTCCCCGCAACACGCCAATCCCAAGCAAACGGACGACGCTAGCACGCTCGCGAAGGACTTGCTGGGTGTCACCCTCGTACCTGAGACGACGGTGCAGTCCGTCCCTGACGTGACTTCGTCACCGCCCGTCGACCAAGAGGTACCCACCGATTCCCATCTCACACCTTTTGGATTCAGCCTCAACCCGCCAAGCGACTTCGCTTTGGCGGGCGCTCTCGTAGAGGCGAGTCCAAACCCTCTGGGGTATCGTATGCGGTTGCCCTGGGACCGGCTAACGGATGCCTCGACCTACGGGCCCTCGGGGTCCGAGGAAGACGACATGCCCGACTTCTGTTGGGATTTCTCCGGACTTCGTAACCCCAGTGCCATGCTGGACTTCATGACCGCATGCGACTACTGCCTTTCCGACTGTTCCGACGGTAGCCGCAGCCTCGGCGACGAGGACCGCGGCCCAAGTCGTGAATGTTTCCACGTCGATCTAGGGGGTCCCTCCGAAGGCAACCATCTTGGTATGCCAGAGAACGGTGATCTCCCTAGGCATGTGCCTCGCGTTGACATCCTACGGGAGCTAGCTGTGGTCCCCGTTCAGGCGGGGGGTCATGACCCACAGCTCGAGCAAATCCGCGGGGTGCAGGCCAGGCTCGACGAGGGAGCAGGAACACTTGAGCCGATCCGCCGGGACGTCGGGCAGGAATGGGCGGGCCAACCTCCGGCCGGGGAAGTGCGTCATCTACCCCAGGGCTTCCAGCACCGCATCGCCGACGATGTCAGGGTGAGGCCGCCACCCGCTTCCAGTGGAGTCGGCCAGAACCTGGCTGCAGCGGCAATACTTCTCCGCGCGATGCCGGAGCCATCAACCACCGAGGGGCGGCGTATCCAGGGAGAGCTCAAGAATCTCCTGGAGGGCGCCGCGGTCCGACGGGCCGAAAGCTCCGCCTCCCGAAGGCAGGGGTACCCCTCGGAACATCGCGCCGCGACTTCCTGATTCATGCGGGAAGCCTCGGTCCACACCGGGCGCACGCGCAACACAGTGCCTGCGGCCCCGGGTCGCCTCGGCAACGAGCACCATCACCGTGACCGTCGGGCCCACCTCGACGAGAGGGTGCGCCGAGGCTACCGCCCCAAGCGTGGGGGACGCTACGACAGCGGGGAGGATCGGAGTCCCTCGCCCGAACCACCCGGTCCGCAGGCTTTCAGCCGCGCCATACGACGGGCGCCGTTCCCGACCCAGTTCCGACCCCCGACTACTATCACAAAGTACTCGGGGGAGACGAGACCGGAACTGTGGCTTGCAGACTACGGGCTGGCCTACCAACTGGGTGGAACGGACGATGACAACCTCATCATCCGCAACCTCCCCCTGTTCCTCTCCGACACCGCTCGCGCCTGGTTAGAGCACCTGCCTCCGGGGCAGATCTCCAACTGGGACGACCTGGTCCAAGCCTTCGCCGGCAATTTCCAGGGCACGTACGTGCGCCCTGGGAACTCCTGGGACCTCCGAAGCTGCCGACAGCAGCCGGGAGAGTCTCTCCGGGACTACATCCGGTGATTCTCGAAGCAGCGCACCGAGCTGCCCGACATCACCGATTCGGATGTCATCGGCGCGTTCCTCGCCGGCACCACTTGCCGCGACCTGGTCAGCAAGCTGGGTCGAAAGACCCCCACCAGGGCGAGCGAGCTGATGGACATCGCTACCAAGTTCGCCTCTGGCCAGGAGGCGGTTGAGGCTATCTTCCGGAAGGACAAGCAGCCCTAGGGTCGCCCATCGGAAGATGCCCCCAAGGCATCAACTCAGCGCGGCGCCAAGAAGAAGGGCAAGAAGAAGTCGCAAGCGAAACGCGACGCCACCGACGTGGACCTTGTCGCTGCCGCCGAGTACAAGAACCCTCGGAAACCCCCCGGAGGTGCCAACCTCTTCGACAAGATGCTCAAGGAGCCGTGCCCCTATCATCAGGGGCCCGTCAAGCACACCCTTGAGGAGTGCACCATGCTTCGGCGCCACATCCACAGGGCCGAGCCACCCGCGGAGGGTGGCAGGGCTCGCGACGACGACAAGAAGGAAGATCACCAGGCAGGAGAGTTCCCCGAGGTCCGTGACTGCTTCATGATCTACGGTGGGCAAGCGGCGAACGCCTCGGCTCGGCACCGCAAGCAAGAGCGTCGGGAGGTCTGTTCGGTAAAGGTGGCGGCGCCAGTCTACCTAGACTGGTCCGACAAGCCCATCACCTTCGACCAAGCCGACCACCCCGACCACGTGCCGAGCCCGGGGAAATACCCGCTCGTTGTTGACCCCATCATCGGCGACGTCAGGCTCACCAAGGTCCTCATGGACGGAGGCAGCAGCCTCAACATCATCTACGCCGAGACCCTCGGGCTCCTCCGTGTTGATCTGTCCTCGGTCCGGGCAGGCGCTGCGCCTTTCCACGGGATCATCCCCGGGAAGCGTGTCCAGCCCCTCGGACAACTCGACCTTCCCGTCTGCTTTGGAACACCCTCCAACTTCCGAAGGGAGACCCTCACGTTCGAGGTGGTCGGGTGTAACGCCCTGAATTTGGGGGTAGAATTTTTTCTTCTTTTCTCTCACCAAATTCAGGCGTTACTCTTTCCTTTTTCCCTTTTCTTCTCGCTAAGCCTTGATCTTTTCCAAAGTCACAACGGGTTTTGGCTTTAGACCTCGTGTAAAGCAAAACCTTAAAACACTTTATTTTGTGTGATGCACCATGCCGAACCATGCATACTTTTTGATTGATTAAAAATGTGAATGCTTTCATCTAGAGGAAAATTAGAAATTAGAAAAAAGAAAAAGCCTTTTCTTTTTTTTCTTTTCTCTTCCCCCCTTCTCCCCTTTTGGCCCAACCGCCCCCCCTTCGGCCGGCCCAGCTGGCGGCCCAGCCGCCCCCCTTCCCCCCCTTCCTGCGTGGGCCCCGCGCCGGCCCAGCCGCGCCCCCCTTCCCCCCCTTTGGGCCCAGTCGGCCCAACCGTTCCCCCCCTCTCTTTTTTTTCTTTTTCCAAAAATCCCCTCCCTCTCCCTCTCTCTCTCTCTCTCTCCCTCACCCTCTCCCCTGCCTAGCGCCGCCGCTGCCTCTCCCCTCCCCGGCGCCGCCGCCGCGCCGTCCCCCTCTGGTGAGGCCCCCCCTCCTCCTCCCTCCTCTCCTCCCTCTCCCTCCTCTCTCTCCTCCCTCCGGCGCCCTCCCCTCACCCGCGCCGCTCGGCTCGGCCGCTCCGGCGAGCTCGGCCCGGCCCCGGCCGCCCCGGCCTCGCCCGCGCCCGGCCGGCTCCGGCCCCGGCCACCCCGGCCGCTCGCGCCCCCGACCCCGCCCAGCTCGGCCCGGCCCCAGCCGCCCCGGCTCGGCCGCTCCAGCGAGCCCCGTCCCACGCCCGCCCCCTCCGGCGAGCCCGCCCCCTCGTCCGCTCGCCCCCTCCAGCGAGCTTCCCCCCGGTTCAACCGCCCCGGCCCCGGCTCGGCCGCCCGCGCCGCCCCTCCCCCGCGTTCGGCCCAACCGCCCCGCCCCGGCCTCGGCTCGGCCGCCCGCGCCCCGACCCCGGCCCAACCGCCCGCGCCCCCGCGCCCGGCCTCGGCCGTGCCCCCGTCCTACCCGTGCTTCGCCCCGTCCGTGCGCCGTGTTTGCCCGCTCGCCCCGCCGTGCCTTGCTCGTGTCGTGTCGGCCCTCGGCGTGGCCTTGAGCTCGGCCCAGCGTGCCCTCGGCGCGCGGCCTCGAGCTCGGCCAGCGCACGGCCCCGACGCGTGCGCGACTCGTTCGCGGCACGTTAAGTGTGGTTTTGCGCGTGCGCGTGCTCGCGCAGCGTTCTGGCGTAGCTCGTCGTGCTCGCGACGCGACGCATAGCGCCCTGTCGCGCTCGCGACATGATCGTCTACCCCCTAGCCCCGTCTACCCCCCCGTATCCTATCTGCGCTAATCACGTTGTTTATATTAATAAGATAGGAGTCTCAATTTGGAAATTGGTTGCGTTAGTTAATTTGTACAGCTAATCATCTATCTCATTCAATGATAATCTACTAAAAGTGGTCACGTTTACATTAGTGCATGTAGCTAATTCTTTTGTTAGAACCAATTGGAATTAGAACACGTGACGTCTAGTTATTCATCAACCCATAGTGCGTCTCGGGCATAAGCTTTAACTCTCGCGAGACCTTTTCTCATTCCTTTCTAACCATGGTAAGTTCATTATCGTACATGATATTCTATGCATATTTACTTCATTTGTTCTCTTGTATGGTGTACTGTTTGTTCCCTAATTTGAATGGATGGATGTATGTATGCTTGCAACCGCATAGAGAACGATCCGGTCGAAGAGCCCGAGGAACTCGCAGGAGAAGCCCCTGAGCAGCAGTCGGTTGGTGGAGGCAAGTGTCCCTTGACCTATCTCTGTCCTACTCATTCTTTAATTCACCTCCCGCTTTACACATTTATGCCTAAGGATTGACTAGCTTTGTTATCCATGTCCTTGGTTACCTATTTGGGTTAGATTATTATTGCTTAGCTTTATGCTATTGCTTAACTCTAATCAATGAATATGATGAGATTATCTATGATACGTTGTTTTCCCCTTTCTTATGATGATGTTATACTTGTGGTCTTCAAGGGGGCTCGAGCGGTTTCTCGAGTGCCTCTCCGTAAGGACCTGTTCTATGGATGACCGCCCGGGAAAACATTGCAACCATGAGGGTGGAATGGGATGCCCTTAGCTGAATAATTAGAGGATCCGGGGTGTAGTTCACTTAGCCGTCGTGCCGTCAATGGGGCTCGGTGTATGCGGCTCGCTCTGCCAAGTTTGGGTTCGCCCCTTGGGGAGGAGTGCGGTGCATTTAGGAAACCTAACGGGTGGCTACAACCCCGAGGAATCTTTGTAAAGGCTACGTAGTGATGCCCTGCTGGGTCACCTTGGTAGTGATCAATGGAGAGTCATGATCTCCGGGCAGAAAGGGAATCACGGCTTGTGGGTAAAGTGCACAACCTCTGCAGAGTGTTTGAAAACTGATATATCAGCCGTGCTCGCGGTTATGAGCGGCCAAGGGAGCTCCAGTGATTAGTGGTACTTGATCAGAGACATTATGGTACAGGTGGCTATGAGATCGATGGTTCTGGTTATGACTATGGTGCTGGTAAGTGGTATTCTTTCCGTTTGGAAAGGGTACATCGGGCTAATAACTTGGGTTAATACTAAAACCTGGCTTTCTATTAGTAAATAATAATCTGACCAACTAAAAGCAACTGCTTGACTTATCCCCACATAAAGCTAGTCCACTACAGCCAAACAGGATACTTGCTGAGTATGTTGATGTGTACTCACCCTTGCTCTACACACCAAACCCCCCATTCCCAGGTTGTCAGCATTGCAACCACTGCTCAGGAGAAGACGAAGCTGTGGAAGGAGACTTCCAGGAGTTCCAAGACTACGATGAGTTCTAGGCGTGGGTTAGCGGCAACCCCCAGTCGGCTGCCTGTGAAGGCCGCGGTTATCTACGTTTCGTTTTCGCACTTTGATTTATTGTAAGGACTATGTGGACGTCTCAGACGTATGATGTAATCGACTATTATTTCCCTTTATAATACTATTTGAGCACTATGTGATGATGTCCATGTTATGTAACTGCTGTGTACCTGAATAACTGATCCTGGCACGTACATGGTTCGCATTCGGTTTACCTTCTAAAACCGGGTGTGACATAAGTGGTATCAAAGCCGTGCTGACTGTAGGACCGCTAACCTAGAGTAGAATGGTCGTTCTAAGGATTATAGACCTCTGCCCCTGCCTTGACTTTGGTACCCCTTCAAAAGTTGGTCATATTGACCAAATCTATGTTCTACTATATATTATACCTTGCTGAAAATTTTGTTTTATTCTAATCCTTCATTTATTTATGGTTCATTATTTGCTGGTCATATTAATTCTGTTCTCACTCTTTTGCTTGCGGTGTCTTTCGTAGATGGCTCGACTTAGACACACTGCACGAAAGTCCGTCATCCCCTTCTTACCCTCCCGCCTTGCGGAGCGTCCGCTTCGTCGTCCCGTGGCCGGTCAGTCCAGCCACTTGGAGAGACTGCACCACTGTCTGCATGAGGAGCAGGAACGTCGACGACAGGAGCAACAGGGCTCTTCTTTCTCGCTCCAGCAGGAGATAGAGTCTGTGAGGAGCTGCTCCCCTGTGCTTCCTCTGGAGGTGCCCCCTGCATCACCACTGGGCGCCCCAGCCTCTGGAGTAGCTGCTGGAGGAGACCCAGACGACGGAGATGACGACGACAGCCCGAGCCACGACACCGACTTCCCTGCTGACCATGAGCTGGAAGGATGGGTTGCTCGACCCATCACTCGTGACGCTGCTCGCGGGTGTCACTTCCATGATGCGCTCGACACCCTGCTACGTCGGGCACTTGACCGGCGTACTTGGTCCATCGAGTATCGCTGTGTGGTCTACCAGCATAGTCGCGGGGTTTACCCGGACCGCTGGGAGGCGACCTGCTTGGTGCGCCGTCCGGAGAACAGTCTCCAGGGTGCAGAGGCCTGCTCAGAGCACTATTCTATCTCTGAGCGGGACTCAGCTGAGGCGGCCATGCAAGATGTCGCACGGCGTGCGCTTTCGCACTACTGCTCAGTTCTCGGTGGGGTAGCTGACGGTCTCGACCTGAAGTATTACCCCCGCCGTCCATCTGGCAGCACAGGAGGCGTGATTGTTTCACCTGCTGGTGAGGACAATCCTAGGTTGAGCAGCACAGTCAACCTAGCCGCCGTGCTAAACACGGAGCTGGACCATGCACTAGACGAGCTGAGTAGGGCTCGTGCTGAGATCGCCCTGCTGCGGGCTGAGCGCGCTGAACGTCGTCACTTGGATGATGGTTCCCCTGCCCCCGTTGGGACTCAGCACCCGTACCGCTCACCTCGGCGTGGACGCCAGTCTTATGGCAATCCCGACTGCAAGACCAAGATAAATCTAGAACCATAGATCGTTAGAGTTGGATCCTGTAATTAATACAAAATATATACGTAGAAGCTACAGTCTTAGCGTTAGTCTCGCTTTTAGTTAGTCTTAGTTAGACAGGGTAGTTTGCTATATCCTGTGCATTTATGTTTGTCATGATGAACTATGTTTGGTTTGGATCTTTGTAATGACTGTCACCAGAGTGTGGGTACCCCCTGCATTATGGTTTACCTGTTATATGTCAATGGAGTTAGTTATATAATTGGGAAAACCTTTTATTCCACTCTCCTCTTTATCTGAGAAGCTGTGTGGTCTGTGTTGGAGATCTGTCGGTGTTTTGGGTCCGACCGCACACCCGGGGTTGCCCCTCAAGGTGCTTTCTAGGAGTAGGACGGTGTCAACGACTGTAGCAAAATGGTTCGTGCCGATCGCACGAGAGACAGTGAACAAGATTTACAGGTTCGGGCCGCTTAGAGATGCGTAACACCCTACGTCCTGATGAGAATTCGGCTGTGGTTACAAGAGGGCTCTCTGGGTTGAAGGCACAGAGAGTTTACGTGGGTGGCTAAGTAGGATAGGGTCGATCGTTCTGAAGGGGTGCCCCCTAGGCCTTATATACTCGACCGTGGGGCAGTACACGTGGGTAAGATAACAACAAGTAGCTAAAAGATAGTGAACCTCTTGAGATTATCCCTACGTAACCCTCGCCGACTTATCCTCGCATGGCTTCGTTGCATGGAGACTCCAGCGCGGGAAAGTCGGATCTCTGTTGCAGCCATTCGCTCGACGCTGTGGGCCGTCCGGGTTTGCACCAATCCAGCCTCATGTCGTTCTGCTTTGCCGGTTGTTTCTCCCCAGGCCCACGAAAGAATGACCTTACGATTTATTGGGCCCTTGGGCCTTTCGTGAGGTCCTTTACTCTTTTAGTGGACCCGGGGGATATCTATCTCCCACAAGCCCCCGATCTTTGGGTTGATTTGGAGGTAATCAACTCAAAGATCCAAGGTCCAAAAATGACTCCCTGCTGTTTTCTCTTGCTCTGATCACTTGTTCGACCAAAGTTTAGTTTTGTGCCTGTGCCTTAGAAATCAGCATTTTGGATTGTAAGATTCTGGACTTCATTGGGTGCACCGGAGGTGCACCCAATGGGTGTAGCCCCCGACCTTTGAGTAGATTTTAGAAGATAATCTACTTAAAGGTCTTCTCCAAAGATTATCTCCATTCGCGTTCCTGCATCTCAGTTGAGGATTGATCTTTCCAATCTTGTTCCACGCCTTAGAGGTCGGCACTATATTGATTTAGAATGATAATCCATGGGGTGCACCGAAGGTGCACCCAATGGGTGTAGCCCCCGACCTTCAAGTGGATTTTTGAGGATAATCCACTCGAAGGTCTTCCTTCTGTGTCCTTTTGCTGAAAATTATCCTTTCTGCTTGTAAAAAATTGGCATGATGTCATCCGCGCTATGTCATCAATATTATGCTTCAGAGGTCAGCATGTATTTTGTCTTTTGCAGCCGAGTTCGCAATCCATCCATATCTCGCTAGGTAGTGTAATTTATTTGCTCTGTGACTGATTGGACATTTGATGGACGTTCTCTGTCTAGTCTTCAAGTCATTTCTGTCGACCATATTTTGCACTCTACTGGCTATATTTGGCTTCCCTCTAACTCTTGTTGATATCTCATTTTTGTCTCGAGGTATTCACTGCGTGCCCTGCACGGATGTGACCGTTTTGAAAAATATACTGATAATTCCTGGGCGTCCCCCCCCCCAATGGGTGTGGGCAAGGGACAGCTTGGTACGCTGAGTGTTTTAGCCGGTTGCCTCTGAGTAGTAATGCGATGGGACGGCTAGTGTAATCATATCCTTTGCGCTGTTGACTGGAGTCCCAATGGGTGTAGTGATGCATGAAACGGCGTCCGCTGTCTGACGTGTCTTCAGATGGGTGGGAGTGCTTATTGAATGCTTTGCGACTGTTCAGTGACCGCGGTTGGAAGTGAGCGGTTGCCTTCCCCTCTATAAATAACGCCTTTGCTTCTCTGGTTTTTTCACATCTCTTCGCTGTTACTTGCTGCCTTCTTCTCCTCCCTTCTGTCTGCTTCCACCATGGGCAAGGGCACCAAGCGCAAGCGCGAGCCGACTCCTCCGTCGGACAAGTTCGGTGACTCGGAATACTCAGAGGAGGAGTTCTCCTCTGAGTCCGAGGGATCCCCAGCCCCCGTCTCTCCCCCGGCGTCGTCCGATGACTCGGACGACTCCCAGGGGATAGCCGCGGAGGTCTGGACGTACATCCGGGCCGTCGAGCGCTCCGGGCTCGAAGGCTCGGATGAGTCGGAGTACTCCTCGGATGAGGAGGACTCGGACGGCGGCGACGAGGGTGAAGGCGACGACGACGATGACGACGACGACGACGGCGACGGCGACGGTGACGGCAGCGGCAGTGGCAGGGGCGGCGGCGACGGCAGCAGGGACAGCACCAAGGGTGGCAGCAGCAAGGGCAGCACCAAGGGCGGCGGCGGCGGCAGGGGCAGGGCCAGTGGCTAGACGCCACTGGTCTTCTTAGATGTTAGTATAGTTTAGTATAGTTAGAATAATGTAGTAGTAATTAGTGTAGTTTAGTAGTAGTAATAATGTAGAGTAGAAGTAGGGAGGTACCAACTCATGAAGAGTTGGTTTGTAAACTCGTTAACTTCCCTTTAATGAAGAACTATCGTTGATCCCCCCTTTTCGATGACTTGTCGTTGCTTTCCCTGAATGTTGAACCGATTCTTTTAATGTAGTAGAAACAACGCCGAGCGATGTGTAGGTTATCATCGGCGTTTTAGAAGTAACACCAAGCAATCGAACACAAGATCCGCGTTTTAGAGGCAATGCCGAATGATAGAAAGTCGGCATCGGCATTTTAGAAGTAATGCCGAGCGACAGAATACAGGGTCGGCGCTTTAGAAACAATGCCGAGTGATTGAAGGTCGGCGTCGGTATTTTTGAAGTAATGCCGAGCGATTGAACACGTGGTCGGCGTTTTAGAAGCAATGCCGAGTGAGTGAAGGTCGGCATCGGCATTGTAGAAGTAATGCCGAGCGATTGAACACGTGGTCGGCGTTTTAGAGGTAACGCCGAGTGATTGAAGGTCGGCATCGGCATTTTAGAAGTAATGCCGAGCGATTGAACACGTGGTCGGCATTTTAGAGGTAATGCCGAGTGATTGAAGGTCGGCATCGGCATTTTAGAAGTAATGCCGCGCGATTGAACACGTGGTCGGCGTTTTAGAGGTAACGCCGAGTGATTGAAGGTCGGCATCGGCATTTTAGAAGTAATGCCGAGCGATTGAACATGTGGTCGGCATTTTAGAGGTAATGCCGAGTGATTGAAGGTCGGCATCGGCATTTTAGAAGTAATGCCGAGTGATTGAACACGTTGTCGGCGTTTTAGAGGTAACGCCGAATGATAGCCAGCTTTACAAGTTATTTTGAGGAAAATAACCGAGTGATGAGGTGGCACGTCGGCTCTCTTGGAAATAACTGTCAGATATCTACGTGGCATGCTGGAATTTCGGAGATGACCGCCGGGTGATGACTGGGCACTTTTAAAAGGGTATCTGGCTCAAGAATATCCCTTAAGAGTCGCGCTTTTAGCCGCCTTTGCTTTCCGTGCCCTAGTTCTTGCATTTCCGCATCTGAATCTTCTTTGCTACTCGCCTCCTACTCTGTTTCACCAGTGAGAAGCAAGATGGCGCCCAAGAGGAAAACTGCGAGCTCGTCTGCTGCGGTGATCCCCCCAATCGACCCCAACAGTCAGTTACCTTTCGCAGGTAACCACATGTCCGTAATTTCCGAAGATGAGCTTCTCCGTCTTGTCTCCATCGGGGTTCTCCCTCCGCGGGAACTCTGCTCTTGGCGAGTTTGCCACGGGACTACTGTCACAACCGAAGATACCCACGAATCAGTAGTTTACGCTCCTTTCCTTCTCCGCGGCCTCGGCCTTCCAATCTCTCCTTTTTTCCGTGGCCTTCTTGACTTTTATCATATCAACTTGACCCATTTGAACCCTAATTCTATTCTCCAAATCTCCATCTTCGTCCACCTATGCAAAGCCTACCTCGGTGTGCTGCCGCATTTTGGTTTGTGGAAGTATCTGTACCATTGTCGCCCTGGGATGGCCGGGGGGCAACATCAGCTGGTTGGAGGTGCTAGTTTGGAAATGCGCCGTGGACGGAAGACCGAGTATCTCGAGATACCCCTCAAGGACAGCATTAAAGGTTGGCGTCTGGAGTGGTTTATAATTGATAATTATGGAAATTCTCTCCCTCCCCGCTCAGGAAGACAGCCAGATGTTCGTACTCTGAGTTGGACTGAGTCTCCCACGGATCAAGAAGTGGCCGAGGCGGGTGTGTTGCTTACTGAAATCGGATTACTGAAAGAGAGAGGTCTGACTGCCGAAGCTGTGGTCACAGATTTCGTTTTCAAAAACATTCAGTCGCTGAAAGACAGGGCCTATCCGGCATATCTTTACCGAGGGCTGGCCGACTCAACCCGAGTTACCAATAGGAGAATTCCTTCTGTTGATTTGGTAAGCCGACTTGAAATGATCCTCAGAGGTAAAGTTTCGAATGTTGGTGCTCCAGTGGCATACTCGGCTTGGAACCTGCCTCCTCCCAAAGATTTCACCCTTTTTTGTGTCAAATCCGCCTGTGACTGACAACAATTTGGGCCTTAGAGTGCGACCCTCTGCTGAGGAAGTCAATTCTTTAGTTGTTTCGCTCGGGGCGATTTCTGATGATGAACGGCAGGTTTATTTTGAAGTGCCTCTGAATCCCAGTGATGCTGACATAAATGATATGCTTGATCTATTAGCTGAGGATTCGTCCGATGCTGCTCCTGTTGGTACCTTGGCAGTGGTGCCCCTTCCAGAGGTTGATACAACTTTGGATGTCTCAAAAACTGTCAGCACTCGTCCGAGGCGCCCTAGCCGAGCTAGTCGTCCCGAGCCTTCTGCTGATGAGCAAAAGAAAAAGAGAAGACGCCTCCGGCGAGTATCCAGTTTCGATGAGGACGCCGGCATTTTAGTTCCTGCTGCTGAAGAAGTGCCTGTTATCGGTCTTACTGATACTGAACCCAATGGGTGTGCCCAAACTGTCGTTGATCCCAATGGGTGTGCCCAAACTGTCGTTGATCCCAATGGGTGTGCCCAAACTGTTGGTGATCCCAGTGGGAGTGCTGCTTGTGTTGCCACTGTAGAGGATGAAGAGGAAGAAGATGAAATTCCTTTAACTCGGAAAAACAGTCAGCAATTCATTGCTAGCGGTGGAAGTAGTGGAGTTCCTTCTCCTGCTTTGTCTGCCCTTATTGGCTTGCAAGAGCTGTCCATGGCCGACTTTGATAAAACTCTAGAGGATATGGTCCCAGAAGACTTGCTATCGGAGCCTGCAGATGCTGATGCGTCAGAAACTTGTGCAGCCGTGCCAGATGCTGGGTTGAGGTCATCCCGTGCCTCGTCGACCTTAGAGCATGGTCTCGAGGGTCGGGATGCTGACCTGGATCGTTCTGATCCCATGGAAGTAGCTGAAGGCCCGTCAACCTTAGAGGTGGTCACGGCAGAGAGCCTGGGTCCCAAGAATGGCACTGATATATGCCCAGCCCCCGAGGATGTCGTCGGGAGTGACTTAGCTCGGGTTAAGAGTGTAGACCACTGCCCAGCCCCCGAGGGTGTTGCCGGGGATGATCCGGCTCAGGTGGGCAGCGCCGACTGTGACCCAGCCCCCGAGGGTGCCCGAGCAGGGTCTCCTTCCTGCACTTCTATGGACGTTCACGTGGGTTCACCTCCACACTCTGGCGGCATGGTGGTGGCTCAAACTCCAGATCAGGGGGTCGCTTTAGAGGGCAGCATCCCCACTGGTCTGGCGTTAGGCTCTGCTGAATGTACTGAGCTCGTTCCTGCTGGTCTACTGCAAACTGCTTCGGGTGGTGGTCTGACACCTGATTATCAGTTGATTTCTCCTGACTTGGGGATCCCTTCGTTCTTTTCCAACCTCCAGGTGCTGTGCTGTGCTTTAGTTTGATCTTTATGTTGCATGAATTGCTGTCATTATGCTCATCTGTTCTTCTCGTCAGGCTTTGGTGAATGGATTGGCCAGTCAACTGAAATCACAGGGTGCTTCCACCCCAGAAGTGGCTTCATCTCTCTTGTCGGGCGTAAAACGACGTAGCTTTTGTCGAATCGGCCTCGCCTGGGGGTAGACTTTCAGTTTGTGCTCGGCCAGTTCTCTTGGGACTCCCGGCATATCCGCAGGTTGCCACGCGAATACATCCCGATTATCTTGCAGAAACTGGACGAGCGCGCTTTCCTATTTGTCATTCAAACTGGAGCTGATGACAGCCGTCTTGCGCTCGTCAGCGAACCCCAGGTTGATTCTTTTGGTTTCTTCAGTCAGCCGCATAGAGGTCGCGGCCTGAGTTTCATTCGCTGGTACCGTGAGGCCTTCCTCAGGCTTAGAGTTCGCTGATGTAGAAGGAACCGCCGACGGCTTGGTGGTGAGGGCTGCCTGAATGGCCACTCTGAAACACTCTGCAGCGCCTTGGAAGTCGGCACGCACAGTTATGATTCCTCGTGGTCCTGGCATCTTCAGTATCATGTATGTATAGTGCGGAATGGCCATAAATTTGGCCAGTCCCGGCCTCCCGATGATGGCGTTGTACCCGCAGTCGAAGTTCGCCACCTCGAACCTCAGGAACTCGGTTCTGTAGTTCTCCGGAGTTCCGAAGGTGACCGGCATGTAGATGTGACCCAGCGGGTATTCCCCTTCCGTCGGCACGATGCCGAAGAAAGGAGTGTCCGACTCGTGGAGCTCTTTGAGGTGAACTCCCAAGCCTTGGAGTGTACGGGGGAAGGTGACGTTGATGCTGCTCCCCCCGTCCACTAGCACCTTCTTTACCCGGCTCTCTCGGATCACCGGATCGACGAGGAGCGGGTATTTGCCTGGATGGTCGAAGTTGAGCCACTGATCCTCCCGAGTGAAAGTGATCGGGTGCTCCGACCACCGGTACGGGGCGGGAGGTCCGGTGGTTGCCACCAGTATCTGGCGGTCGTTGAGCTTTTGTTGTCTTTTGTTCTCCTGCGACCCATGTCCGCCGAAGATGACGTTGACCTCCCTGTCAACGCGCGGGAAAGCTCCTCCTCCCCCCTCCCCCTGCCGACGGGGCTGTTGTGGTTCATCAGGTCCTCCCCTCGGCGGAGGAGGCGGTAGAGGTTGGAAGGGTCGGCCGTGCCCGACGGAGTGCTTGAAATCCCGGCAGTTTCGAAGGGTGTGGCGCATGTCCTTGTGGTACGGGCACTGGGCATCGAGGATGTCGTCCAGCGTGCGCTCGCCTCCACGAGGTCCTCCTCGGGCGCGAGAGGCGGGTGGTCCGGCGGCGTGTACTTCTTCTCGAGGCCTCTTCTCCCAGCGTTTGTCGGACGGCTGGTTCGCGTCACGTCGTGGCGCTGCTGGTGCAGGCTTTGCTCCTCCGATGAGATCTTGGGCCCGCTCGTCGGCGGTGATGTAGAGGTCGGCTTCCCGGAACAGCTCCTCGGAGGTAGTCGGCGCCTTTTGTAGTATGGCTCGGACGAAAACCGAGTCATTGGATCCTCTGTAGAAGTCCTCGATCACGGCTGCCTCCGTGACCTCGGGGATGCGGTTTCTCATGGTCTGGAACCTTTTAAGGTATGATCGGAGAGTCTCGTCCCCCTTCGCTTGATGGATTTGAGGTCCCATGGTTGCGCCGGCTTGTCAGAGAGGGACTGGAAGTTGGCGATGAAACGTCGACTGAAGTCTCCCCAGTCGTCGATGCAGTGTCGGGGTAGATGTCGCAGCCACTGCAGCGCATCTTGCCCAAGGACGATGGGCAGATACGCGGTCATGACGTCTTCGGATGCTCCGGCAGCTCGAGCGGCAGTGGTGTAGACGGCTAACCAACCCCCTGGATCCTGCTTAGGTTCATATTTGTCAACATTGGATACCTTGAAGTTGGGAGGCCATTGGATGGCCCTAAGGCGCGGAGTAAGTGCAGATACTCCGCACGTGTCCTCCTGTCGTCGGGGATGACGTCTGTCCCGGGGAGGGGAGTGGTGGTGGCGGTCCCTCGACCGCCCCCGGGTGGTACCGCCAGTTGAAGCTGTTGCCGACTCAGTCCTGGTGGCCTGGCTTTGAGTCGGGAAGCCATGATCTCGGTCATACTCCTCCCGACGGCGAATTTCGTTCTCATGCCGCCGTTCGCGCGAAGCATTGATGGAGCTTCGCGCGTCTCGGCGACTGTTGATGGTGTGTCGCAAATCGTTCGGCGGGTGAGCGAGCGGTAGAAGATGGTTGGCCGCCTGAGTAAACAGGCGTCGGTATCCTTCGGCGTCGGGAGTCCGAGGAAGTCCGTCAGCTATCCGAGCTAGAACGCCTCCGACTTCGCTCGGCGTGTTCATAGCTCGAGCAAAGTCGGGGTTCAAGTTGCGCCCGAAGAGCGGATTCTCCCGGCGTTGCCTTGCATCTTGCTCGGCTTGCTCCTGAATCCGTCGGCGATCACGTCGTCGGGAGTTCCTTCGTTCCCTGAAGACGCGTTCTTCCGGAGTTTCTCCTACCTCCGAGACCTCGTCTCGCGAGACAGGCTGCTCCGGATCCCGCTCTCCGGCCGCGTGATGTCGTCGAACGTTCCTGCGTCGGTTCCTTCGTCGGCGGGATTCTCGCTGAGGCGGTTCTTCTCCAGGCGCGGTCGGTTCATCGTCGGAGACGACGAGCGACTCTGCTCTCCCGATGAAGAGGACGTCGGGGTAGAACGGCATTGCTGCCGCGGCGACTTTCTTTCCGTTCTCCTTTGAGATCGGAGGAACGGGAAGAACGATTTGCCTCTCCCTGGTCTCCTTCTTTCTCACGACCCGTGTCCATTCTTTCGTCGGGGAAGTAGACAGCGGACTCTTCCGGGTCAGCGAGCTTCTAGCTCCAGCTTCCCCGGAGACGATCTTTTTCCGAAGAGCCGGAAGTAGCGTCTTTCCAGCATTTTCGGAGTTTGTTGGAGGAGACTTCTGTTCCGGCAGATCTGCGAGGTGGTGTAGAATTCCTTCTTCATCTGCTACGGACGAGATTGTCCCGAAGCAGAATACAGATCCAGGACGCACGGCGATTTTGCTATGGAAGGTGACGGCCATTGAGCTAGCTTGGATCGTCGACACACCCCCTACCTGGCGCGCCAGCTGTCGGTGTTTTGGGTCCGACCGCACACCCGGGGTTGCCCCTCAAGGTGTTTTCTAGGAGTAGGACGGTGTCAACGACTGTAGCAAAATGGTTCGTGCCGATCGCACGAGAGACAGTTGTTGGGGACTTGTTCTCAAATGCTATGAATTAAGAACAAGGAAACATAGAATGTTAAATGATACTGTCCTTCGTCCGCGAAGCATTATTCCTTTGAGGATAATGGATCTTAGACGAAGGTTGATAAGCGTCTTATTACGAAGTTGAACCTTCGTAATAAACTTTCAATAAACGTTGTAGAATAATGTAAAATAAAAGGTAAGAATGAATAAATGATTCACAGATGGATTATATAATATTCACTTAATATATTGAATCATAAAATACAATGATACCTATGCCTTGACAAAGGTTGTATTCCGAGAAATGCGATTGCAAATGTCAGAAAAATGCGTGAACAGTAACGGAATACTGTTCACTATTTATAGGCACAGGACGCAGCCTGTGAGGAATTACAAGTATGCCCCTTATAAGAACTCACAACGTTGACTCAGACCTTTATGGACTAAAAGGTCATTCTATCTTTAAGTCGGTTTGTAATGCCGAAGCTCTGCGAAAAGGCACCTTCGGCTATCTTGTGCGAACAGCTTCATCCGAGGATCACTTCTTTCTATAAGACCTTCGGCGACGAAGCATAGACCCAACAGTAGCCCCTTTCGCGGTGCTAGATCGTTTTTCGTAACGAGCTTGATCCGTGAAAAAAGTTTCTTAAGCTTCAGAGCGCCGAAGGTCTCAAAAAACACCTTCCCTGAGCTCGTTGTCGAGAAACGATTGGATTTCCCTGCGCGCAGCGGCCCCACCTTGCAGAGTTACTGTTCGGTCACTGCGGTCCACCGTACAGCGAGTGCGAGCGGGTGTCCGCCTGGTGTAAAACTCCTGGCACTTCACCTTCTTACCTGCGGCACTATATAAACAGACGAGTAGGTGTGAAGTTACCACAGCATTTACTGCTATTTGCACTGTTTTGCTGCCAAAATTTTTAACCATCGCCGAAGCTTGTTTGTCAGATTTGAACGAAGCTCCATCTTGAAGCCTGCTTCGGAGAAAAAAGTATCAAAGTTTCACAAGTTCATAATTAAATGGCCAGAGTTCGCTCTACAGCTAGGGTTGAGCGTGAGGGGGACGAAACTGAAGCTTCGGAGACTGTGCCCATCTCCGAAGCGATGCAGCGCTCCGGACTGGTGACTGCGGAAGAAATGCCTGCTGCCGAAGCAAACCTGACAGCTGCCGAAGGAGAAGGGAACATTGAAGAAACCGACTCCGAAGATGACTACCGTATTGCCATGCCCAGCAAACCCAGCCACCTAGACTTCGGAAAATCGACTGTTTCAAAGGTTGATCTCGCCAAGATGGTGAAAGCAGGTTTTTTCAGTGAAGATCAGAAGAAGCTACTTCGCTTCGGGGGAGAAGAGACCACCCCGAAGCCAGAGAAGGACGAGGTTGTCATCTTCAAAAGCTTTTTAAAGGCTGGGCTAAGATTCCCTGTTCACGAGATTGTTGCGGAGATATTGAAGAGGTTTGGCATCTACCTTCACCAGTTAACTCCTAACGCTATCGTTAGGCTTAGCGTTTATATTTGGGCCCTCCGAAGCCAAGCAGTGGAGCCTTTTGCTGACAGTTTCTGTCGAGTTCATGAATTGCATTATCAAACAAAGGCCAGAAAAGATGGGCTTCATGAAAACTTCGGTTGCTACAATTTTGCCTACCGGAAAACCGCAAAGTTTCCTGTAATCAGCTACCGAAGCAAATGGCCGGCAGGCTGGAAATCAGAATGGTTCTATGTCAAGGTTGATGAGGACAAGGAGAAGCTTGTGCAAAGTCCACTCGAGCTAACTTTCGGAGAAACCCGACCCCACTGCAACATGACACCAGAGGGTCAAACTCAACGGGCAATGGATGAATTCAGAATCATTGCAGAGCATATTGGTACCAGGGATCTGGTTCAAGAATTCTTAGCATTCAAAGTCTTCCCTACTCTGAAAAAATGGGAAATGCCAAAGTTAAAGGGGGAGAAGAAGGAAGGGGATCTTGTCAGGCTTCCTTACCACTTCAAATTCAAGAAATATTTTAAGAAGCCCTGCCAAGAGTGGCTGGATACAGTTGAGGTGATGTGTAATGAAATTCTTGGAAATTATTCGAAAAAAGAAGATCAACTGATGACAGCAGCCTTCGGCACCCGTCCGAAGCGAAGGCTGAACCGAGTGCTTGATGCACTGGGTTTCGAATATCCTGACTATGCGCAGCTGAACAAGGGTGCTGAGGGCCAGAGAAGAAAAAGAGCGGCCGAAGCTTTAAACAAGGATGAAGAACAACCACCAAAAAAGAAGAAAATTGTCAAGAGAAAAATATCAACTCCAAAGCGAAAACTATCCGAAGAAGAGGGGACCCCCACACCACCTTCTACTAGCGACGTGGAGGAAATTCTAAAGGTAATGACTGAACCCATGCCCACGAAGCTAAGTCCATTAGGGCCTCGACTGACGAAGCTTTTTCAAAAGGTGGCGGAGCCGGAAAAAACGAAGATAGCCAAAGCGAAAAGGCAAAGAATTATTGCCGTAACAGAAGTTATTGACAAGACGCCACCGAGGGCGTCAATTCAGAAAACACCAGCTGTTGAGGGCACAGAAAATGTCGAAGTCGCACCTTCGGAGATCGCGGCTACCGAAGCCGCTACAGCCGAAGATGTAAACTTAGAATCTACTATTGAAGACATCAACAAAATTTTAACAGACATGGCTGCAGAAGAAGCTGCCACCACTGCTGAAGAAACCATGGCCACAGTGCCTGGGAAAGGGAAAGAAATAGCCGAAGACACTTCGGACGACGAAGCCTACTCATTTCAAAATTTAGTCGGGCAAAAACTGTCGAAGGCCGAAAAAGAAGAGCTTAAGGAATACGCCAAATCTTGCGGATACAAGCCAGGAGCTCTTCTATTTGGAGGCATTGATGATGAAAAACTGGGCTGCATCCGGGACTCAGCTGGGGCTAAGGTCATCGGTACTCTATCAAAGAGTATCGGTTTTCCGAAACTAGAGACAGACATCAGCCGCTACCGACGACAGCATATCGTCGGCAGCTTATTTTATTCCAATTTCAAGGTAAACAATCTTTTCTCTGTTCCTTATTGCTTTGGATAATGAAAATGTTACTAACGAAAACTGTTTTTGTGCAGAGCATGCTACTGAGCAAAGCTCTGAAGATGCAGCAGGATTTGGAGGACAAAAAACACGAAGCTATAATTGGAAATTTAGAGAGCAAAATAAAAGAACAATCAGCCATCATCGAAAAGAAAGACTTCGAACTTCAATCAACCGAAGGCTTGCTGGCAGAGACCGAAGCTAAAATATCAGAATTGAATTCGAAGCTTATCGGTCAATCAAAACAGTTTGAACAAGAAAAGCTAGAGCTTAATTCTAAACTTGAAGCCGAAGTCCAAGCCAACTCAAATTTGAAGAAATCATTAACAAGCCTTCAGGATAAATGTTTGAATTTTAGCAACAATTGTATCCAACAACTAAAGAAGATCTTTTACTCAGTTGGAGCCAGCAGCGGGAAATTTACCCCTTCGGATGAAGATTTACCAAAAGCCTTCGATCATATCGAAGCTGAAATTGAAGAACTTGACGAAGTTATAGCTGGGCACGGTGACTTCTGTGCCTGGGTAGCTTCTCGGGGTACTGCTGCAGCATTCCTGAAGGCTGGCTGCGAGCATGGAAAGATTGTCAACAGGCCCAACTTCACCCTGTCTCCATCAATCCTGGACGACATACCTGACCTCGCCCGAAGTATCTCAAATAGATTTATAAAAATGATATGGACAAAAGGCGGGCGGGAGAAGGCTGGAGACGAAGCTCGAAGTCATCTTGAACCAGTAAGAAATCCTACTTTGTACTTACCTTCTCCTTCATACTTGATTTTTACTCTGGATACCTGGATTCATGTAGGATGACGAAGCTGAAGGTGATTAAAGAATATGCCGCCGAAGCGGAAGCCTGAAGAAGATTAGTAGTAGTAGGCTAGAAAATACTGAGGAAAATTTGTAACAACTTGTTGTAAATACAATTAAACCGTTCTCAAGGAACTTTGTTCATACCTTGTAATATATCCTTACCCTTTTATTAAGACGCTTTGATGTGGACGAAATCAATATTTTGAGCCGAAGGCGAAAAAAACACCTTCCCTTCTTTTCGTACACAACGAAGCATTAAAGACTGCTTCTTCTTTCTGCGGAAGCTTTGCTTTTTTGTACACTCCAAAACATAAAAGAATACTTCTCCTTTTTGCCGAAGCAACCACTTAGTAACACAGATCCCATGAATGAATGCTTATGAATGCAAATGCTATGATGTAATGAGTTGTGCGAATGAATGTCCAAAACATATAACCGAAGCCACACTCAACCATTATTTCCTTGGAATCAACCACACATCAGCTCTGCATTCCCTTAGGAACGACTTTGGAGCTTCCTCGTCTTTTACTTAGACGGTATAAACTCTGCATTCCCTTAGGAACGTCTTTGGAGTTTCTTCGCCTTTTACTTAGGCGGTATAAGCTCTGCATTCCCTTAGGAACGTCTTTGGAGCTTCTTCGTCTTTTACTTAGACGGTACCAGCGTTGACTTTTCGCTGAGAGCTCTGCATCCCCTTAGGGACGTCTTTGGAGCTTCTTCTCTTTTTTCTTTTTCAGTTTCTGCACTCGATGGTGCGTTCTCAGCTGTTACATTTACATTTTTTGGGGGATTTTGCTCTTATAAGACTAAAAAAGGAAATTACACATGATGGCCCCATTAAAAACCTTTCTCCCCCTTCGGAAAGGAAAAGGGTGCCATGAAAAAGAAAAGAAAAAACATAAAAAAATTACATCATGTTATACATAGTATCGCCGAAGCTCATCCGCATTCCAAGACCTTGGAATTTCGTTGCCATCCATGTCCTTCAATCTGTACGATCCAGGCCTTGACGAAGATACTACTAAGAATGGTCCTTCCCATTTCAACTGTAGCTTACCCACTGTATCTGGGTTAGCCACTCTCCGAAGCACCAAGTGTCCCGGCTCAATATTTTTTAGCCGGACTTTTCTATCTCGCCATTTAACTGTTTCAGCCTGATATTTATTGATATTCTCCACGGCCTGAAGCCTGGTCCCTTCTAAAGCATCCTTTTCCACAAGGCAAGCATCTTCGGGACCTGATTCTGCCGAAGCTACTACTCTTATTGATCCAGCTTTGGCTTCTTCCGGGGTTATTGCTTCGTCTCCGAATAATAACTTGAATGGGGTAAAGCCTGTAGACCTTGATGCTGTTGTATTGTGGCTCCACACCACTTTGGTTAACTGGTCTGGCCACTTTCCCCTGGGTTGATTGAAGATTAACTTCATTATTCCTGTCATTATAATGCCGTTGGCCCTTTCAACAAGCCCATTCGACTCCGGATGCCTGACTGATGCAAAATGGATCTTCGTTCCAATTTGATCACAAAAGTTTCTGAAAGCTTCGGAGTCGAACTGCGTTCCATTGTCTACAGTGATGGCCTTCGGTACTCCGAAGCGACAGACAATGTTCTGCCAGAAAAACTTTTGGACAGTGGCCGAAGTTATTGTAGCTAATGGCTTCGCCTCAATCCATTTGGAAAAATACTCCACAGCTACTACAACATATTTTAGATTCCCTTGGGCCGGTGGTAATGGACCCAACAAGTCAAGGCCCCATCTTTGCAATGGCCAGATGGGTTGTATCAGCTGTGTCAAAGACGAAGGTTGCTTTTGATCTCTTGCACATTTTTGACAACCTTCGCACTTTTGGACTAACTCCGCTGCATCCGAAGCTGCCTTCGGCCAATAAAAACCTTGGCGGAACACTTTTCCAAGTAATGGCCTGGATCCGATGTGGGATCCACACAGGCCTGCATGTATCTCTTTCATCAACTCTATACCTTCGGCTCTAGATAAGCACTTGAGCAGCGGAGCGCAAACTCCATGTTTGTATAATTCCCCTTCTATCATGACATACGGACGAGCTCTTGCCTCTATTCTTTTATTGTAAGCTTCGTCATCTGAAAGGAACTTACCCTGAAGGTAAGAGATTATTTCAGTTCTCCAATCTTCGCTGTAAACAGGAGATATGTTGAGGACTGCTCTTTCAAGGAGCTCCACTGAAGGTGCCTTTATTGTTTCGAAGAACACATCCGAAGGTAACAGCAGCCCCTGTGCCGCAGACTTAGCTAGCAAATCAGCATGCTCATTTTGTCCTCGAGGAATATTCTTGACAGAGAATCCTTCGAAGGATGCTTCGATCCTTCGGACCGTATCTAGATATTTTTCAAGCTTCGGATCTTTAGCCTTGCAACTTTTGTCAACATGACCCGAAACCACCTGGGAATCAGTTTTAAGAATTGCCCTTCTGATTCCCATTGCCTTTAATTTCCGAAGGCCCAGAAGCAGGGCTTCGTACTCAACAATATTGTTCGTGCAGCTGAAATCAAGTCTTGCTGCATAACAAGTTTTGACCTTGGATGGTGAAACCAACACAGCAGCTGCACCTGCTCCGAAGATTCCCCAAGAGCCATCACAAAACACTGTCCACACTTCGGCATCTTTATTTGCTTCTTCATCCTGAGCCCCTGGCGTCCAGTCGGCAATGAAATCTGCCAATGCTTGAGACTGGATCGAAGATCTATGCACATAATCAATGTAAAATTCGTTGAGCTCTGCAGCCCATTTCCCAATCCGTCCAGTAGCTTCTCTATTTCTCATTATATCCTTCAACGGCTGCGAAGAAGGAACAATGATATTGTATGCCTGAAAATAATGCCGAAGCTTCCTGGATGCCATTAAAACGGCATATAATACCTTCTCCAGCTCTGTATAATTTTTCTTTGAGACACTAAGGACCTCAGATACAAAATACACTGGAACTTGCTTCTTGAGCTGGCCATAAAGCTTCTCCTGGACAAGTGCCGCACTTACTGCTGAGTGCGAAGCTGCCACATATAACAACAGAGGAGCCCCTGGCGTTGGCGGAGTTAATGTTGTGAGATCTATCAAGTATTGCTTCAACTCTTCGAAGGCTTTTTGCTGGATTGGTCCCCATTGAAAGACTTCGGCCGACTTCAGCACTTCGAAGAATGGTAAATTTCTCTCTGCTGATCTGGATATGAATCTATTGAGAGATGCCAATCTTCCTATCAATCTTTGAGCCCCCTTCTTTGTAGTTGGTGGCTCCATCCGAAGTATAGCTTCAATTTTACTTGGATTGGCTTCAATTCCCTTTGTTGAAACCAAGCATCCAAGAAATTTCCCCTTCTTCACTCCGAAGACACATTTTTCTGGATTTAACTTTAAGCCGGCTTGCCTGAAACTGGCAAAGGTCTCCTGCAAATCAACAATATGATTTTCCTGCTTCGTGCTTTTTACAATAATGTCATCTACATAAGTCAACACATTTCTGCCAATCTGAGACTGGAGGACCTTCGCAGTCATTCTGCTAAAACTTCCCCCAGCATTTTTGAGCCCCTCAGGCATTCGAAGATAGCAATACGTGCCACTTGGGGTTATGAAGCTAGTCTTCGGCTCATCTTCCTTCTTCATCCAAATTTGATGATAGCCTGAGTAACAGTCCAGGAGACTCATAAGCTCTGAAGAAGCTGCTGCATCGACTAAAGAGTCTATTCTTGGCAGCGGGAATTCATCCTTCGGACAAGCCTTGTTGAGATCTGTGAAATCGATACACATTCTCCACTTGCCATTGGCCTTCTTCACCATAACAGTGTTAGCTAGCCACTCTGGATACTTTACTTCTCTGATAACTCCCGCACCGAGGAGTCTTTTTACTTCATTGCGAGCCCCTTCGGCCTTATCATCCGACATCTTCCGAAGCCTCTGCTTCCTGGGTCTGAAAGATGGGTCAACATTGAGCGAATGTTCAATAACATCCCTATTAACTCCGCAGAGATCATTGGCTGACCATGCAAAAACATCTTTGTTGTTGAACAAAAACCTTATTAAGGTTTTCTCCTGCTCTTCAGATAACTGAGAACCCAACAACACCTTCTGCTCTGCTATATCTTCACATAAGAGCATGGGCTTCGGCTGATCTGCTGAAGCTGCTTTCTCCCTTCTAAACTTGTACTGCTCACAAGCCTCAGCTTCATCTATGTTATGAATTGCTTTTGAGTCAGTCCAGTTTCCTTCGGCCCTTCTGGCAGCTTCCTGACTTCCATGAACAGCGATGGGTCCCTGATCCGAAGGTATCTTCATGCAAAGATAAGCAGGATGAAGAATTGCTTCGAAGGCATTGAGGGTACCACGACCAATAATTGCATTATAGGGGTATTCCATGTCAACAATATCGAACACAACATGTTCGGTTCTGGTGTTGTTGACGAATCCGAAGGTTACTGACATGGTGATCTTGCCCAGTGCTACAATCTGTCTTCCTCCGAAGCCACAAAGAGGATGTGTAGCATCATGAATCTTATCTTCTGGCTCTTGCATTTGTCTGAAGGCTTTAGCAAATATGATGTCAGCTGCACTGCCTGTATCAACCAAGACATTGTGAACCAGAAATCCTTTGATAACACAAGAGATAACCATGGCATCGTTGTGTGGGTAATCTTTGAGCTGAAGGTCCTCTTGAGAGAAGGTAATAGGAATGTGAGACCATCTTGATTTGATGAAGGGTCCTTGCACCCCAACATGTTGTACTCTTCTCTGTGCCTCCTTCTTCTGCTTCTTGTTAGCTGGCTCTGAGGACGAGCCACCTGTGATCGGGAGCACCAGCTTCGGGTCCGAAGCAACTCCAGCTTGATTGTTGAACGAAGCCATCAGCTCAGAAAAGTGGAAGTGAGTTCACCGGAGGTGGGCGCCAATGTTGGGGACTTGTTCTCAAATGCTATGAATTAAGAACAAGGCAACATAGAATGTTAAATGATACTGTCCTTCGTCCGCGAAGCATTATTCCTTTGAGGATAATGGATCTTAGACGAAGGTTGATAAGCGTCTTATTACGAAGTTGAACCTTCGTAATAAACTTTCAATAAACGTTGTAGAATAATGTAAAATAAAAGGTAAGAATGAATAAATGATTCACAGATGCATTATATAATATTCACTTAATATATTGAATCATAAAATACAATGATACCTATGCCTTGACAAAGGTTGTATTCCGAGAAATGCGATTGCAAATGTCAGAAAAATGCGTGAACAGTAACGGAATACTGTTCACTATTTATAGGCACAGGACGCAGCCTGTGAGGAATTACAAGTATGCCCCTTATAAGAACTTACAACGTTGACTCAGACCTTTATGGACTAAAAGGTCATTCTATCTTTAAGTCGGTTTGTAATGCCGAAGCTCTGCGAAAAGGCACCTTCGGCTATCTTGTGCGAACAGCTTCATCCGAGGATCACTTCTTTCTATAAGACCTTCGGCGACGAAGCATAGACCCAACAACAGTGAACAAGATTTACAGGTTCAGGCCGCTTAGAGATGCGTAACACCCTACGTCCTGATGAGAATTCGGCTGTGGTTACAAGAGGGCTCTCTGGGTTGAAGGCACAGAGAGTTTACGTGGGTGGCTAAGTAGGATAGGGTCGATCGTTCTGAAGGGGTGCCCCCTAGGCCTTATATACTCGACCGTGGGGCAGTACACGTGGGTAAGATAACAACAAGTAGCTAAAAGATAGTGAACCTCTTGAGATTATCCCTACGTAACCCTCGCCGACTTATCCTCGCATGGCTTCGTTGCATGGAGACTCCAGCGCGGGAAAGTCGGATCTCTGTTGCAGCCATTCGCTCGACGCTGTGGGCCGTCCGGGTTTGCACCAATCCAGCCTCATGTCGTTCTGCTTTGCCGGTTGTTTCTCCCCAGGCCCACGAAAGAATGACCTTACGATTTATTGGGCCCTTGGGCCTTTCGTGAGGTCCTTTACTCTTTTAGTGGACCCGGGGGATATCTATCTCCCACAAGATCAGTGAAGATGCTCATCTGTTCAGTGCTGTTGGAGAATTCTATACTCTTTTCTTATGCTGCAAGATTTGCCAGATCAGTTCTGATGTGTGGTTGCATTCTGCAGATGTCAGAGAACAGGCGCAGAGGAGGAAGGCGTGCTCAGCAGGAGCGAGCCGCTCAGCAGGAAGAGGTGCCCCAGTAACAGCACCTGCCGCCCCCGCCCCCGATGTCCATCGAGCAGATGTTTCTGATGCAGACTCAGGCAGTTCAAGCCATCGGTCAGACTCTGGCCGCCATTCAGCAGCAGCAGCAGCAACAGCAGCAGGCCCCACCTCAGCCTCAGATGCCTCAGATGCCCAGAGACAAGCGTGCTGAATTCATGAGAGGTCATCCACCAACGTTTGCTCACTCTTCTGACCCCATGGATGCTGAAGATTGGCTGCGCACTGTGGAGCGGGAGTTGCATACCGCTCAGTGCGATGACAGGGAGAAAGTCCTGTATGGTCCCCGTCTGTTGAGAGGAGCAGCCTAGTCATGGTAGGAGTCTTACCTCGCCACCCATGCCCACCCCGACGCCATCACCTGGGAAGAGTTCAGAGGAAGCTTCCGTCAGTACCATGTTCCTGCAGGTCTGATGACAGTGAAGAAGGAGGAGTTCCTGGCCCTCAAGCAAGGGCCATTGTCTGTCAGTGAGTACCGGGACAGGTTTCTGCAGTTGTCTCGCTATGCTCCTGAAGATGTCAACACCGACGCCAAGCGACAATACCGTTTCCTGAGAGGCTTGGTTGACCCTCTGCAGTACCAGCTGATGAATCACACCTTCCCGACATTCCAGCACCTGATTGACAGAGCAATCATGACAGAAAGGAAGCGTAAGGAGATGGAAGATCGTAAGCGCAAGATCAGTGGACCCCAGCCTGGAAGCAGCAACCGTCCTCGTTTCTCAGGCAATCAACCTCAGCAGTTCAGGCAGAACCAGCGTCCACCTTAGCAGCATCAGCAGTTCCAAAGGCAGTATCCTCAGCACCAGTATCAGAATCGTCAGAGCAATCAGTCAGGAGGTCAGTTTCAGAGGCAGAATCAGCAGGCACTTCGTCTTCCTGCCCCAGCAGCCCAGCAGAATAATCAGGCAGCACCAGCTTAGGTTGGAAACAGAGCATGTTTCCACTGTGGAGAGCAAGGCCACTGGGTGATGCAATGTCCGAAGAAGGCAGCCCAGCAGCAGTCAGGCCCCAATGCCCCAGCAAAGCAGAACGTGCCTCAGCCTGGAGCAGGCAATCGCTCTCAGCCGCGCTACAATCATGGGAGACTGAACCACTTGGAGGCTGAAGCAGTTCAGGAGACCCCCGGCATGATAGTAGGTATGTTCCCAGTCGACTCCCATATTGCAGAAGTGTTATTTGATACTGGAGCAACGCATTCTTTCATTACTGCATCATGGGTAGAAGCACATAATCTTCCAATTACTACCATGTCAACCCCCATTCAAATTGACTCAGCCGGTGGTAGAATTCGAGCTGATAGCATCTGTTTGAATGTAAGTGTGGAAATAAGGGGGATAGTGTTTCCCGCTAACCTTATAGTAATGGGTACTCAGGGAATAGATGTCATCCTAGGGATGAATTGGCTAGATAAGTATCAGGCAGTTATCAGTTGTGATAAGAGGACAATCAAGTTGGTGTCCCCACTAGGAGAGGAAGTGGTGACCGAGTTAGTCCCGCCTGAGCCGAAGAGAGGAAGTTGTTATCAGATGGCTGTCGATAGCAGTGAAGCAGACCCAATTGAGAGTATCAGGGTTGTGTCTGAGTTCCCAGATGTGTTTCCAAAGGACTTACCGGGTATGCCACCAGAGCAGAAAGTTGAGTTTGTCATAGAACTTCTTCCTGGAACCGCCCCTATCTTCAAGAGAGCTTACAGAATATCTGGGCCAGAGTTGGTTGAGCTTAAGAAGCAAATCGATGAGTTGTCAGAGAAAGGTTACATCCGGCCAAGCACCTCGCCTTGGGCCGCCCCTGTCTTGTTCGTGGAAAAGAAAGATGGCACCAAAAGGATGTGTATCGATTATCGAGCTTTGAATGAAGTCACGATCAAGAATAAGTACCCTTTGCCCAGAATAGAAGATCTGTTCGACCAGTTGAGAGGAGCCAGTGTGTTCTCCAAGATTGATCTGAGGTCAGGTTATCATCAGCTCAGGATCCGACCTTCGGACATTCCAAAGACGGCATTCATTACCAAGTATGGGTTACATGAGTTCACTGTGATGTCTTTTGGATTGACCAATGCACCGGCCTTCTTTATGAATCTGATGAACAGTGTATTCATGGATTACCTTGATAAGTTTGTGGTGGTATTCATTGATGACATTCTGGTTTATTCTCAAAGCGGAGAGGAGCATGCAGATCATTTGAGGATGGTATTGCAGAGATTGCGAGAGCACCAGTTGTATGCAAAGTTGAGCAAATGTGAGTTCTGGATCAATGAAGTCCTGTTCTTGGGTCACATAATCAACAGAGAAGGATTGGCTGTGGATCCGAAGAAAGTGGCAGACATTCTGAACTGGAAAGCGCCAACGGATGCTCGAGGAATCAAGAGTTTCATTGGAATGGCCGGATATTATCGGCGATTCATTGAAGGGTTTTCGAAGATTGCGAAACCAATGACAGCGTTGCTAGGCAACAAAGTTGAGTTCAAGTGGACCCAGAAATGTCAAGAGGCCTTTGAAGCGCTGAAAGAGAAGTTGACAACAGCGTCTGTCCTAGTCTTGCCTGATGTGCATAAGCCCTTCTCGGTGTATTGTGATGCTTGTTACACAGGTTTGGGATGCGTATTGATGCAAGAGGGAAGAATTGTGGCTTACTCGTCCCAACAGTTAAAGGTTCATGAGAAGAATTACCCAATCCATGACCTAGAGTTGGCAGCAGTGGTTCACGCACTGAAGACATGGAGGCACTATCTGTATGGACAGAAATGTGATGTTTACACAGACCACAAGAGTCTGAAGTACATATTCACTCAGTCAGAATTGAATATGAGGCAGCGAAGATGGTTAGAGTTGATCAAAGACTATGAGTTGGAGATTCACTACCATCCAGGCAAAGCAAACATAGTGGCAGATGCTTTGAGCAGGAAGAGTCAAGTCAATCTGATGGTCGCTCGTCCGATGCCTTACGAGTTGGCCAAGGAGTTTGACAGGTTAAGTCTCGGATTTCTGAACCATTCGCGAGGAGTCACAGTTGAGTTGGAACCTACCTTGGAGCGAGAAATCAAAGAAGCGCAAAAGAATGATGAAAAGATCAGTGAGATTCGGCGACTGATTCTAGATGGTAGAGGCAAAGACTTTCGAGAAGATGCAGAGGGTGTGATATGGTTCAAAGACCGCTTGTGTGTTCCTAATGTCCAGTCCATTCGGGAGTTGATTCTTAAGGAAGCTCATGAGACAGCTTATTTGATTCACCCTGGTAGTGAGAAGATGTATCAGGATCTGAAGAAGAAATTCTGGTGGTACGGAATGAAGAGGGAAATCGCAGAGCATGTGGCTATGTGCGATAGTTGTCGAAGAATTAAGGCAGAGCACCAGAGACCTACTGGATTGTTGCAACCGTTGCAGATCCCTCAGTGGAAATGGGATGAAATCGGTATGGATTTCATAGTCGGATTGCCTCGCACTCGAGCCGGCTACGATTCCATTTGGGTAGTAGTGGACCGCTTGACCAAGTCAGCCCACTTCATACCTGTCAAGACCAACTACAGCAGTGCAGTGTTGGCAGAATTGTATATGTCTTGGATCATTTGTCTTCATGGTGTGCCAAAGAAGATAGTGTCAGACCGAGGAACGTAGTTCACCTCTCATTTCTGGCAGCAGTTACATGAAGCCTTGGGCACACATCTGAATTTCAGTTCAGCTTATCATCCGTAGACAGATGGCCAGACCGAAAGAACCAATCAAATTCTTGAAGATATGTTGAGAGCCTGTGCGTTGCAAGATAAGTCGGGATGGGATAAGCGATTGCCTTATGCAGAGTTTTCCTATAACAACAGTTACCAGGCCAGTTTGAAGATGTCACCATTTCAAGCGCTCTATGGGAGGAGTTGTAGAACTCCGTTGCAATGGGATCAGCCTGGGGAAAAGCAAGTGTTCGGGCCAGACATTTTGCTTAAAGCCGAAGAGAACATCAAGATGGTCCGAGAAAATCTGAAGATAGCGCAATCGAGGCAGCGAAGCTATACAGATACAAGAAGAAGAGAGCTGAGTTTTGAAGTCGGAGACTTTGTCTATCTGAAGGTGTCACCGATCAGAGGAGTCAGAAGATTCGGAGTCAAAGGCAAGCTAGCACCCCGCTACATTGGTCCGTACCAAATTCTCTCAAGGCGTGGAGAAGTGGCCTATCAGCTCAGTCTGCCAGAGAATTTGTCCGCAGTGCATGATGTCTTTCATGTGTCTCAGTTGAAGAAGTGCTTGCGTGTGCCAGAAGAGCAGTTGCCAGTGGAAGGTCTTGAAGTCCAGGAGGACTTGACCTACGTTGAGAAGCCAGTGCAAATCCTTGAGGTTGCAGACAGAGTCACCCGAAGGAAGACCATCAGAATGTGCAAAGTCAGGTGGAAGCACCATTCAGAGGAAGAAGCAACCTGGGAGCGTGAAGAGGATCTGATGGCTAAATACCTAGAGCTCTTTGCTAGCCAACCCTGAATCTCGAGGGCGAGATTCTTTTAAGGGGGATAGGTTTGTAACGCCCTGAATTTGGGGGTAGAATTTTTTCTTCTTTTCTCTCACCAAATTCAGGCGTTACTCTTTCCTTTTTCCCTTTTCTTCTCGCTAAGCCTTGATCTTTTCCAAAGTCACAGCGGGTTTTGGCATTAGATCTCGTGTAAAGCAAAACCTTAAAACACTTTATTTTGTGTGATGCACCATGCCGAACCATGCATACTTTTTGATTGATTAAAAATGTGAATGCTTTCATCTAGAGGAAAATTAGAAATTAGAAAAAAGAAAAAGCCTTTTCTTTTTTTCTTTTCTCTTCCCCCTTCTCCCCTTTCGGCCCAACCGCCCCCCTTCGGCCGGCCCAGCTGGCGGCCCAGCCGCCCCCCTCCCCCCCCTTTGGGCCCAGTCGGCCCAACCGTTCCCCCCTCTCTTTTTTTTTCTTTTTCCAAAAATCCCCTCCCTCTCCCTCTCTCTCTCTCCCTCACCCTCTCCCCTGCCCTAGTGCCGCCGCCGCCTCTCCCCTGCCCTAGCGTCGCCGCCGCCTCTCCCCTCCCCGGCGCCGCCGCCGCGCCGTTCCCCTCCGGTGAGGCCCCCCCTCCTCCTCCCTCCTCTCCTCCCTCTCCCTCCTCTCTCTCCTCCCTCCGGCGCCCTCCCCTCACCCGCGCCGCCCGGCTCGGCCCCCGGCTCGGCCGCTCCGGCGAGCTCGGCCCGGCCCCGGCCGCCCCGGCCTCGCCCGCGCCCGGCCGGCTCCAGCCCCGGCCACCCCGGCCGCTCGCGCCCCCGACCTCGCCCAGCTCGGCCCGGCCCCAGCCGCCCCGGCTCGACCGCCCGCCCCGGCCCCCGGCTCGGCCGCTCCGGCGAGCCCCATCCCGCGCCCGCCCCCTCCGGCGAGCCCGCCCCCCTCGTCCGCCCGCCCCCTCCGGCGAGCCCGCCCCCCTCGTCCGCCCGCCCCCTCCAGCGAGCTTCCCCCCCGGTTCAACCGCCCCCCAGTTCAACCGCCCCGGCCCCGGCTCGGCCGCCCGCGCCGCCCCTCCCCCGCGCTCGGCCCAACCGCCCTGCCCCGGCCTCGGCTCGGCCGCCCGCGCCCCGACCCCGGCCCAACCGCCCGCGCCCCCGCGCCCGGCCTCGGCCGTGCCCCCGTCCTACCCGTGCTTCGCCCCGCCCGTGCGCCGTGTTTGCCCGCTCGCCCCGCCGTGCCTTGCTCGTGTCGTGTCGGCCCTCGGCGTGGCCTTGAGCTCGGCCCAGCGTGCCCTCGGCGCGTGGCCTCGAGCTCGGCCAGCGCACGGCCCCGACGCGTGCGCGACTCGTTCGCGGCACGTTAAGTGTGGTTTTGCGCTTGCGCGTGCTCGCGCAGCGTTCTGGCGTAGCTCGTCGTGCTCGCGACGCGACGCATAGCGCCCTGTCGCGCTCGCGACATGATCGTCTACCCCCTAGCCCCGTCTACCCCCCCGTATCCTATCTGCGCTAATCACGTTGTTTATATTAATAAGATAGGAGTCTCAATTTGGAAATTGGTTGCGTTAGTTAATTTGTACAGCTAATCATCTATCTCATTCAATGATAATCTACTAAAAGTGGTCACGTTTACATTAGTGCATATAGCTAATTCTTTTGTTAGAACCAATTGGAATTAGAACACGTGACGTCTAGTTATTCATCAACCCATAGTGCGTCTCGGGGATAAGCTTTAACTCTCGCGAGACCTTTTCTCATTCCTTTCTAACCATGGTAAGTTCATTATCGTACGTGATATTCTATGCATATTTACTTCATTTGTTCTCTTGTATGGTGTACTGTTTGTTCCCTAATTTGAATGGATGGATGTATGTATGCTTGCAACTGCATAGAGAACGATCCGGTCGAAGAGCCCGAGGAACTCGCAGGAGAAGCCCCTGAGCAGCAGTCGGTTGGTGGAGGCAAGTGTCCCTTGACCTATCTCTGTCCTACTCATTCTTTAATTCACCTCCCGCTTTACACATTAATGCCTAAGGATTGACTAGCTTTGTTATCCATGTCCTTGGTTACCTATTTGGATTAGATTATTATTGCTTAGCTTTATGCTATTTCTTAACTCTAATCAATGAACATGATGAGATTATCTATGATACGCTGTTTTCCCCTTTCTTATGATGATGTTATACTTGTGGTCTTCAAGGGGGCTCGAGCGGTTTCTCGAGTGCCTCTCCGTAAGGACCTGTTCTATGGATGACCGCCCGGGAAAACAGTGCAACCATGAGGGTGGAATGGGATGCCCTTAGCTGAATAATTAGAGGATCCGGGGTGTAGTTCACTTAGCCGTCGTGCCGTCAATGGGGCTCGGTGTATGCGGCTCGCTCTGCCAAGTTTGGGTTCGCCCCTTGGGGAGGAGTGCGGTGCATTTAGGAAACCTAACGGGTGGCTACAGCCCCGAGGAATCTTTGTAAAGGCTACGTAGTGATGCCCTGCTGGGTCACCTTGGTAGTGATCAATGGAGAGTCATGATCTCCGGGCAGAAAGGGAATCACGGCTTGTGGGTAAAGTGCACAACCTCTGCAGAGTGTTTGAAAACTGATATATCAGCCGTGCTCGCGGTTATGAGCGGCCAAGGGAGCTCCAGTGATTAGTGGTACTTGATCAGAGACATTATGGTACAGGTGGCTATGAGATCGATGGTTCTGGTTATGACTATGGTGCTGGTAAGTGGTATTCTTTCCGTTTGGAAAGGGTACATCGGGCTAATAACTTGGGTTAATACTAAAACCTGGCTTTCTATTAGTAAATAATAATCTGACCAACTAAAAGCAACTGCTTGACTTATCCCCACATAAAGCTAGTCCACTACAGCCAAACAGGATACTTGCTGAGTATGTTGATGTGTACTCACCCTTGCTCTACACACCAAACCCCCCCCCATTCCCAGGTTGTCAGCATTGCAACCACTGCTCAGGAGAAGACGAAGCTGTGGAAGGAGACTTCCAGGAGTTCCAAGACTACGACGAGTTCTAGGCGTGGGTTAGCGGCAACCCCCAGTCGGCTGCCTGTGAAGGCCGCGGTTATCTAAGTTTCGTTTTCGCACTTTGATTTATTGTAAGGACTATGTGGACGTCTCAGACGTATGATGTAATCGACTATTATTTCCCTTTATAATACTATTTGAGCACTGTGTGATAAAGTCCATGTTATGTAACTGCTGTGTACGTGAATAACTGATCCTGACACGTACATGGTTCGCATTCGGTTTACCTTCTAAAACCGGGTGTGACATCGGGTTCCGAGGAACCTACCACACAGTATTGGGGAGGCCATGCTACGTGAAGTTCATGGCCATCCCCAACTACACCTACCTCAAGCTCAAGATGCCGGGCCCCAACGGGGTCATCACCGTCGGCCCCACGTACCGACACGCGTTCGAATGTGACGTGGAGTGCGTGGAGTACGTCGAGGCCCTCGCCGAATCCGAGGCCCTCATCGCCGACCTGGAGAGCCTCTCTAAGGAGGTGCCAGACGTGAAGCGCCACGCCAGCAACTTCGAGCCAGCAGAAACGGTTAAGTCCGTCCCCCTCGACCCCGGCAGTGACGCCTCCAAGCAGATCCGGATCGGCTCCGAGCTCGATCCCAAATAGGAAGCAGTGCTCGTCGACTTTCTCCGCGCAAACGCCGACGTTTTCGCGTGGAGTCCCTCGGACATGCCAGGCATACCGAGGGATGTCGCCGAGCACTCGCTGGATATCCGAGCTGGAGCCCGACCCGTGAAGCAGCCTCTGCGCCGATTCGACGAAGAAAAGCGCAGAGCCATAGGCGAGGAGATCCACAAGCTAATGGCGACAGGGTTCATCAAAGAGGTATTCCATCCCGAATGGCTTGCCAACCCTATGCTTGTGAGAAAGAAAGGAGGGAAATGGTGGATGTGTGTAGACTACACTGGTCTAAACAAAGCATGTCCGAAGGTTCCCTACCCTCTGCCTCGCATCGATCAAATCATGGATTCCACTGCTGGGTGCGAAACCCTGTCTTTCCTCGATGCCTACTCAGGGTATCACCAAATCAGGATGAAAGAGTCCGACCAGCTCGCGACTTCTTTCATCACACCCTTCGGCATGTACTGCTATGTCACCATGTCGTTCGGCTTGAGGAATGCGGGTGCGACGTACCAGCGGTGCATGAACCATGTGTTCGGCGAACACATTGGCCGGACGGTCGAGGCCTACGTCGATGACATCGTAGTCAAGACGAGGAAAGCCTTCGACCTCCTTTCCGACCTTGAAGTGACATTCCGATGTCTCAAGGCGAAAGGCGTGAAGCTCAATCCCGAAAAGTGTGTCTTCGGGGTACCCCGAGGCATGCTCTTGGGGTTCATCGTCTCCGAGCGGGGCATCGAAGCCAACCCGGAGAAGATCACGACCATCACCAGCATGGGGCCCATCAAGGACTTGAAAGGCGTATAGAGAGTCACGGGATGTCTTGCGGCTCTGAGCCGCTTCATCTCGCGCCTCGGCGAAAGAGGTCTGCCTCTGTACCGCCTCTTAAGGAAGGCCGAGTGCTTCACTTGGACCCCTGAGGCCGAGGAAGCCCTCGGGAACCTGAAGGCGCTCCTCACGAACGCGCCCATCTTGGTGTCCCCCGCTGCCGGAGAAGCCCTCTTGATCTACGTCGTCGCGACCACTCAGGTGGTTAGCGCCGCGATTGTGGTTAAGAGACGAGAAGAGGGGCATGCATTGCCCGTCCAGAGGCCAGTCTACTTCATCA
Source organism: Zea mays (assembly GCF_902167145.1). Lineage (NCBI taxonomy): Eukaryota > Viridiplantae > Streptophyta > Magnoliopsida > Poales > Poaceae > Zea > Zea mays. Next base: position 14,889,872 of record NC_050102.1, read on the forward strand.
GCGAGGTACTGTCCGAGACCAAGATCCGCTACCCACAAGTTCAGAAGCTGTTATACACAGTAATCCTGACGCGGCAGAAGTTGCGACACTACTTCGAGTCTCATCCGGTAACTGTGGTGTCATCCTTCCCCTGGGGGAGATCATCCAGTGCCGAGAGGCCTCGGGTAGAATCGCAAAGTGGGCGGTGAAAATCATGGGCGAAACAATCTCGTTCACCCCTCGGAAGGCCATCAAGTCCCAGGTCTTGGCGGACTTCATGGCTGAATGGGTCGACACCTAGCTCCCAACAGTTCCGATCTAGCCGGAACTCTGGACCATGTTCTTCGACGGGTCGCTGATGAAGACAAGAGCCGGCGCAGGCCTACTCTTCATCTCGCCCCTCGGGAAGCACCTACGCTACGTGCTACGCCTCCATTTCCTGGCGTCCAACAATGTGGCTGAGTACGAGGCTCTGGTCAACGGGTTGTGGATCGCCATCGAGCTAGGGGTCTGACGCCTCGACGCTCGCGGTGACTCGCAGCTTGTCATCGACCAAGTCATGAAGAACTCCCACTACCGCGACCCAAAGATGGAGGCCTACTGCGATGAGGTTCGGCGCCTGGAAGACAAGTTTTACGGGCTCGAGCTCAACCACATCGCCCGGCGCTACAACGAGACTGCGGACGAGCTGGCTAAAATAGCCTCGGGGCGAACAACGGTTCCCCCGGACGTCTTCTCCCGAGACCCGCATCAACCCTCCGTCAAGATCGACGACACGCCCGAGCCCGAGGCACCCTCGGCCCAGCCCGAGGTACCCTCGGCTCGGCCCGAGGCACCCTCAGCTCGGCCCGAGGCACCCTCGGTTCAGCCCGAGGTACCCTCGGCCCCCGAGGGTGAGGCACTACTCGTCGAGGAGGAGCGAAGCGGGGTCACGCCTAATCGAAACTGGCAGACCCCATACCTGCAATATCTCCATCGAGGAGAGCTACCCCTCGACCGAGCCGAAGCTCGGCGGTTGGCGCGACGCGCCAAGTCGTTCGTCTTGCTGGGAGATGGGAAGGAGCTCTACCACCGCAGCCCCTCAGGCATCCTCCAGCGATGCATCCCCATCGCCGAAGGTCAGGAGCTCCTACGAGAGATACACTCGGGGGCTTGCGGCCATCACGTAGCACCTCGAGCCCTTGTTGGAAACGCCTTCCGACAAGGTTTCTACTGGCCGACGGCGGTGGCCGATGCCACTAGAATTGTCCGCACCTGCGAAGGGTGTCAGTTCTACGCGAGGCAGACCCACCTGCCCGCTCAGGCTCTGCAGACGATACCCATCACCTGGCCTTTTGCTGTGTGGGGTCTGGACCTCGTCGGCCCCTTGCAGAAGGCACCTAGGGGCTACACGCACCTGTTGGTCGCCATCGACAAATTCTCCAAGTGGATCGAGGTCCAACCCCTAAACAGCATCAGGTCCGAACAGGCGGTGGCGTTCTTCACCAACATCATCCATCGTTTTGGGGTCCCGAACTCCATCATCATCGACAACGGCACCCAGTTCACCGGCAGAAAGTTCCTGGACTTCTGCGAGGATCACCACATCCGGGTGGACTGGGCCGCCGTGGCTCACCCCATGATGAATGGGCAAGTAGAGCGTGCCAACGACATGATTCTACAAGGACTCAAGCCTCGAATCTACAACGACCTCAACAATTTCGGCAAGCGATGGATGAAGGAACTCCCCTCGGTGGTTTGGAGTCTGAGGACAACGCCGAGCCGAGCCACGGGCTTCACGCCGTTCTTTCTAGTCTATGGGGCCGAGACCATCTTGCCCACAGACTTAGAATACGGTTCCCCGAGGACGAGGGCCTACGCCAACCAAAGCAACCAAGCTAGTCAAGAAGACTCGCGGGACCAGCTGGAAGAGGCTCGGGACATGGCCTTACTACACTCGGCGCGGTACCAGCAGTCCCTGCGACGCTACCACGCCCGAGGGGTCCGGTCCCGAGACCTCCAGGTGGGTGACCTGGTGCTTCGGCTGCGACAGGACGCCCGAGGGCGGCACAAGCTCACGCCTCCCTGGGAAGGGCCGTTCGTCATCGTCAAAGTTCTGAAGCCCGGAACGTACAAGCTGGCCAACAGTCAAGGCGAGGTCTACAGCAACGCTTGGAACATCCAACAGCTACGTCGCTTCTACCCTTAAGATGCTTTCAAGTTGTTCGTATACCTCGTTCCCACGCAAAGTTTAGTCATCAAGGAAGGGTCAGCCTTGCCTCGGCAAAGCCCGACCCTCCCTCGGGGGCTAAAAGGGGGGAACCCCCTCTGCGTCGAAATTCTTCCTCGAAAAAAGATCTTTTCTGCTAGAATATCTTTCGTGCTTTTCGACTACTTCGAAAGTGGATCCTGAAAACGACGGAGTACACGTAAGCAGCCAAGGCTGACCGAGCCGAGGGACTCCTACGCCTCCGAGATACGGATACCTCACTCATCACCTTCTGCGATAAGTAACTCGCGTTCGGATAAGTGATTCCGCGGACCGAACAAGTCTTCACGCTCGAAAGCTCCTCTGCCGAAGCGATTCTTTGGGCCTTCTCGACTGCGTCGGTGATAGAACCCCATGGACGGGCAAGAGCGCGCGTAAGCGGCAAGGCCGACCGAGCCGAGGGATTCCTACGCCTCCGGGATACGGATACCTCACTCATCGCCTCCCGTGAAAAGCAACTCTCGCTCGCACAGACAATTTTGTTACCGACGAAAAAGTCCAGATACTCGAAACAAGAGGAAAAGAAGCGCAGCTTTACAACACGGCGAGGGTGTGTTTGGGCCTTGGCGGCCGCAGAAAACACACACTACAAGATAATCCGATCCTGCAGGCTCGGATCTTGACAGTTGAAGGGAGCAACAGCACCCTCGGCGTCAACTACACCTTCAGCGAGGTCCGACCTAGCCTCGGACGGCGACGCGGTCCGAGGATCTCCACTCTGAAGGACGACGTCATCATCACGCCCGGGCCATCGCCGCCAGGGTCTTCTCCGAGAATCCGGCTCGAGCAGGCGGCTCGGCCGGTCACCCCGAGGCCTCGGGCAGCTGTCCCCCGAAGACATCAGCCCGGCCCGAGGCCTCGGCAACTCAATCCCGGCGTCGGTCCCGCCAGTGGACGACCCGGCCAGGCTCTGGCCGACCAAGTCTTCTTTTAGAGCCAACTCTGCCTCTGTCCGTGCTGACACCGCTACCCCTGGCTTCGGCTCATCGAAGAGCGGCCGAGGGGTTCCTTTTACTAAGCAAGAGAAGCCTCGGGCAGAAAGGCCAACCGAGCCGAGGGACTCCCACGCCTCCGGGATACGGATACCTCACTCGTCACCTTTGCACGGGGTGACTCACGCTTGGTGAAGCGGTTCAGACAACCAACAGGCGAGTCTTAGTGCTCGAAAATGAGGAAAAAACACGGCTCCGCGCCAAAAATACATATATGTTCAGGCCCCGACAGCCACAATGAATAAAAGACCAGCATTCCAGGTGCCATTACAAACGGAACTCCGGTTCCACCTCCGCAGGTACGAACAACCCCACACGATTGGGGGGCCTGCGGAGCAACAGAAGACCGACGAACGGCTCGCCGTCGCCCGCTCCAGCAGCGGCGACGACGACGACTTCTGCTCCGGAGGGCCGAACAGCAGCAGCGATGACCTCAGGGCGGATGCTGCTGCCATGAGGCCCTCGCCCGTGCCCTCACTCGTGAGGCAAGGACGGGCAGAAGGCCGTAGAGTTGGAGGTCGGTCCGTGGGCGGCCCCGGCTACCTCGTCGGCGGAAGAACCTCTTCCAGCTGCCGTGGCGGAAGGCGGCGCCGGGAGCGGCTCCGAAGCCACTCGGGTCAGAGAGCCAGGCACGCGGCAGCTGCCAGCGCCACGAACGGCGAACGCCCTTCCCCCCCGATCACTGAGGGAAGGAGCGGGCCGCCGCCCGCGCAGGGGCCGACCCCAACTCGGCACACTCCCCTCCCCAGCACTGATGATGAAAATCCTTGAGGCTGAGGGAGGGGCAGAGGCCGCAACCCGGCTTGCTTTCCCCCGCCATCGAACTAGAGGTCACCGTCTTGGGTGACCGCCGGCGGAGGGGTGCAGCCGGGCTGCATGATGAAAATCCTTGAAGCCGAACGATTGCTGAAAGGTACCAGCTCCCACAAAGTTGTGTTCCTCCAACGATAAGGCGGAAGGATTGCGGATGTCCCCCATCCGGGGGCTCGGAAGGTGGAAAGACACGATGCATAAGGGAGCGCGAAGACATGGTCGCCTTTCAAGGGCGTCACCCTCCTTTTAAAGGCGACTCTCCCTACTTGCGTCCCCAGCCGACGTGGGCTGAGTCTTCTCCAACACGCTCCAAGGTCCTACCCCTACGGCGTGGGGGCTGGGTCCCACGCGTCATGCAAGCTGGCCCAAAGCAGAAGAAGCCAAACCGCCGCGCGCGGTGCATGCAACCGCCCAGCGGTTACGAGCATTCCTCCACTTTCGCCCAGACCAGCGGGCGAAAGGGCGGGCAGCCATGCAGGCGGCATGCAACCGCGCCAAGTGGACGCGCCCCTCCGACTTCCAACGCACCCAGCATGGGGGCCCACGCCCACGCGTCATGCAACCGACGCGTCGGTCGCTACGTGCAAGCAACTGCATCGCCACTCGCACCACTGCCACGCCTCCTCGACTGCGGAACTAGTACTGCGACTCGAGGCAACCCTGCGTACGACCCAGCAGTGCCAGCCAGGCGCGACGGTCAATACAGCCAAAAATGGGCTGGCAGTAATGGTGGTGGCAGGCGGGCAGGAGCAGCGGTCACGTCGTCAGCCAAGCTCACGTCCCGTCCAGGGGCAGTGAGAGAACCCTCTCTCACGGCGCGAAGACGGCGCGCCCGCGTTTCGTTCCTCGAACGGCTCGCGCACGCGCAACGGCCGCCCCGCGAACTACTCGCCCCGTCGCATTAACTCCGCGGCGGGACAGGCGGCGCCTCTGGCAGGAGAAGCAAGCGATGCTTCGCCTTCGCCATAAAGACCGCATTCAAAGAGGTACGCCACGACAATCGATTTCGTATCCTTTTCCCTTTCCTCTTTCTCTCTCTTACAACAGGGACCGGGAAAGGGGATACCCCGAAAAGGATCCTTCTCCGTGAAGGAAACAGGCTCCGAGCCTCCCTACTGATCAGAGGTTCAAAGGCTGGCCCCTCGGAGGGGTTTAACAGCCGCCTCAGAGCGCGTGGGCCCCACACCCACTACTGGTCAGAGGTTCGAAGGCTGGCCCCTCGGAAGGGTTCAACGGCCGCCTTAGGCTACTCGGGCTCCGCGCCCACTACTGATCAGGGGTTCGTAGGCTGGCCCTCGAAGGGTTCACAGCCGCCTCAGACACAGAGCGAGGGATGACCCTGGGTACGTTCGATACATAACCAAGGCTCGGGCTACGCTCCCGAGGTACCCTAGGACATTTCCGAGACCAGCGGGAACGATCTTGTAACAGAATCCCATCAAAGGGAGGCATCGAGCCCTCGGACCCCGTCGAAAGGGGACCGGGTCCGGCAGATCACCCGCAGGTACTTTTGAGCGCGCCTCCGGGCCTCTAGCCGACCCCTAACAAATGGGGCACGGGCGTCCACTCGGATTACCCGCCAGCAGCTCACCGGAGACACCATGTTCGGCGCCCTCCGAGGGCAACATGGCGCTTTCTCCCCCTCCTCCTTGCGGAAAGGCGACGCAGGGGCGTATGTAAAAAAGTCGAGTCTGTCCTTGACCGTCCTCTCGCCCTGTGCAGAGGCTCGGGGGCTGCTCTCGCAAACCCGGCTCCGGCCAAACCGTTGACAGCGTCAACATACCAGCCCGAGAACTTGGGACCCGACCGTGCACCCGGGCTACGACCAGCTCGCATGAGGGAACGACCAGATCAGCCGAAGCATTGCGCGAGGCATTAAGACCTCGGAGGAGTCAAACCACTCCTCCGAGGCCTCGGGGGCTACACCCGGCGGGTGCGCTCGCGCGCACCCACCGGAACAAAACGCAACCGAGAAAGGCTGGTCCCCATGCAAAAAAGTGCGACAAAAGCCTCCAAGCGAGTGTTAACACTCCCTTTGAGGCTCGGGGGCTACTGTCGGGGACCATAATTAGGGGTACCCTCAAGACTCCTAATTCTCAGCTGGTAACCCCGATCAGCACAAAGCTGCAAAGGCCTGATGGGTGCGACTAAGTCAGGGATCTGTCCATTCGAGGGACTCGATCACGCCTCGCCCGAACCCAGCCTCGGGCAAGGGCAGCCGACCTCGGAGGATCTACGTCTCGCCCGAGGCCCCCCTCCAGCGACGAACATACTTCCGGCTCGCCCGAGGCCCAGTCTTCGCCAAGAAGAAACCCTGGCCAAATCACCACGCCAACCGATCAAATCGCAGGGGCATTTAATGCAAAGGTGGCCTGACACCTTTATCCTGACGCGCGCCCTTCAGTCGACAGAGCCGAAGTGACCGCAGTCACTTCGCCGCTCCACTGACCGGCCTGAGAGAAGGACAGCGCCGCCTGCGCCGCTCCGACTGCTGTGCCACTCGACAGAGTGAGGCTGACAGGCAGCCAGGCCCGGCCTCAGGCATAGGGATGGCAATGGGTCGGGTTCGGATCGGGTATGGTAAATATCCGCCCGCGACAATACCCGCGGGTATTACTTATACCCGCCCATGACTATACCCGCGGGTAGGAATTTGTACCCGTGCCCGTACCCATCGGGTATCGGGCGGGTATCGGATACCCGCGGGTATAATCACAAAACAATATATCTGTACTGTTACAGAAGGTTGACAAAACAATATATGTGTACATAGCGTTTACACTTGAATTGAACCAAACAATATATCGGATCGCAGCGTTTACACTTGAATTGAACCAAACAATATACGCAGGGTCGCAGGTAGCGGCTGACCAGCTCGCTAGCGGTGGCGGCTGGCTGTTGGAGAACGCAGCCACACAGGGTCGCAGCCTCGCTCCTCGCAGGGACGCCGGACCTAGACCGCTGGACGACAGCCGGACCTGGACGGCAGTCGGCAGGAACGCACCACGGGTCCACGGCAGCCGGACCTGGACCACGGCAGCCTCGCAGGGACGTAGCCACGCAGGAACGCCGAACGCACCACGGGCCACGGCAGGAATGCACCACGGCAGCCGGACCTGGTTTGGCCTTTCTGGCCGCCGGCGGCTGGCGGATGGGGTGGCGCGGCTGCTTGTGGCTGGAGCGCTGGGCGTGCAGGCGGCTGGCGGATGAGAGGATTGAGAGCGAGAGTGCGAGACAGAGAGTCAGAGAGAGACACGGCGTGAGAGTCTGAGAGAGCCAGAGAGGAGAGACCGAGACTAGGGTTCCCTGGGTGAAAACTGGACGTTGGGCCGGTTTCGGTTTCTAGACTCTGGTGGGCTCAAAAGTGAAAACTGAGAATAATTCGGATATCCGCCAGGACCCGCGGGTGAAATATAAAACCCGTACCCGACCCGATTTTACCACGGGTCGGGTATGGGTGAGACCCGCGGGTTAAATTTCGTACCCGAACCCGAAACCGACGGGTCGGATATCCGTGGATATCCGAACCCGCGGGTAAAATTGCCATCCCTACTCAGGCACCATAGGAAACTCCGCTTCGCCCGACCCAGGGCTCGGACTCGGGCTCAGCCCCGGAAGACGGCGAACTCCGCTCCGCCCGACCCAGGGCTTGGACTCGGGCTCAGCCCCGGAAGACGGCGAACTCCGCTCCGCCCGACCCAGGGCTCGGACTCAGGCTCAGCCCCGGAAGACGGCGAACTCCGCTCCGCCCGACCCAGGGCTCGGACTCGGGCTCAGCCCCGGAAGACGGCGAACTCCGCTCCGCCCGACCCAGGGCTCGGACTCGGGCTCAGCCTCGGAAGACGGCGAACTCCGCTCCGCCCGACCCAGGGCTCGGACTCGGGCTCAGCCCCGGAAGACTGCGAACTCCGCTCCACCCGACCCAGGGCTCGGACTCGGGCTCAGCCCCGGAAGACGACGAACTCCGTTTCGCCCGACCCCAGGGCTCGGACTCAGCCCTTGCCTCAGCCGACGGTCTCCGCCTCGCCTGACCCAGGGGCTCGGACTGGACCTCGGCCTCGGAAGACAGACTCGACCTCGACCTCGGAGGAGCCTTCACATCGCCCAACCTAGGGCACAGACCGACCACGTCAACAGGAGGCGCCATCATTACCCTACCCCAAGCTGACTCAGGCTACGGGAAACAAGACCGGCGTCCCATCTGGCTCGCTCCGCCAGACAAGCAATGATGGCGCCCCGCACGCTCTATGATGACGGCGGCTCTCAGCCCCCTTACAGAAGCAAGAGGACGTCAGCAAGGACTCGAAAGCTCCGACAGCTGTCCTTCCGCCAGACTCCAGCGCTCCTCCGACGACCACGACACCACACGAACCGGGTGCCAAAACCTCTCCGGCTGCCACGATGGCATGTACTTAGGGCGCTAGCTCTCCTCCGCTAGACACGTTAGCACTATGCTACACCCCCCATTGTACACCTGGATCCTCTCCTTACGCCTATAAAAGGAAGGACCAGGGCCCTCTTACAGAGGGTTGGCCGCGCGGGAAAGAGAACGGGACAGACGCTCGCGTGAGGCCGCTCGCTCCCTCCCGCGTGGACGCTTGTAACCCCCTAATGCAAGCGCACCCGACCTGGGCGCGGGACAAACACGAAGGCCGCGGGATTTCCACCTCTCTCTCTCCGGCTGCCTTTTCCCCCCCTTCGCGCTCCGTCTCGCGCCGACCCATCTGGGCTGGGGCACGCGGCGACAGTTTACTCGTCGGTCCAGGGACCCCCCGGTCTCGAAACGCTGACACTATCGGAATCAGCTGCTTTGCCGAGTGTTTAAAACACTCGGCAAAGCATGTAAAACACTCGGCGAATGATAACTGCAGTGCCTATTCCCGACTCTCGGCAAATATAACGGCCGTCAGCTATAGACGGCTGCTGATGGTCCTTTAACGAGCATCGGTCTTCACGCCGAGTGTCTACGTGTGTCGAGAGTCCTGCTCTCGGTAAACGTGATCGTTACTGAGAGCAGGGCTTTGTTGAGAGCGATAATCGGCAAAGAGCCAAAGACTTCTTGGCCGAGTGCCTAATAAAAAAACATTCGGTAAAGCGTCGAGCACTCGACAAAAATCCTGATTCCGGTAGTGGATTTAGCAGGTGAAGAACAAGATCGATCGACATAACTGAACTTTCAGTCAGCTTTGTGCTACAATAAAATTTATTTGCTACTGCTATGCGCACCACAACAAGCGCATGCACCGATGCACGTATGCGGTTTCAGCGCAAGGTGGAAATTAAATTTCTATCCCAAAAGCGAATGATCCATTCAAGTGTCCGCGAACTCACCGTCAGACCCACACAAGACACCAGACATGGCGCGGTGGAATCGAAGTACACGCGAATTATCCTGTATGTTTATAAACATCTGTATTCGGAGCAGCTAGCGTGAGAGCGCGCGCACACGATGGGCACCGCGCTCAAGGCGCTCACCCTTCGCGTCGTCCTCGCCGCCTGCTTCTTCCTCGGCAGCTTGATCCATGCATCAGAGGTCATCGGCGATGGCGACGAAAAGCAGCAGGTCAGTCCCCACTCGGCCACTCCCACCAGATGAGAGAGACCTCGTGCGATGCACACAGCTCCGATGAGAGACCGCAGTACATACGTGGCTTTACATTGCAGGTGTATATCGTGTACATGGGGCACCAGCATGAGCCGTCGTCGGAGGAACTAGCGGCGGGTGGTTTCTCTGCGGCAAAAGCTGCTCATCACCGGCTGCTCAACCAGGTCCTCGGTCATGGCAGGTCAAGCTCTTGATAAGCTAACATTTATCTCTACTACTGTCGAGCACTAGTTTCCACCTCCGTCGTTGCGTCAAGATTTTTTTTAAAAAAATCTAATATATTTCTTCGTAGTAATCAATAATCCGCAGTTAAGCCACATCCCCATCCCGGCTCCCTCGCCTCTCCCATTGTAATAACACGGCCGCCATGGACGTCACCGTCGACCTCGCCCGCCTCCTCAAGCGCTACTCCTGTCTAGCTGCCGACCCACTGGTCCACCCCCGCGACGTCCGCGGCCTAGTGGCGCGACCTGACGTACGAACCGCCACTCGCCAAGTCCGCGCTCTCCTGCTCGGCGCGGCGAGGACCTCCCCCCCGTCCTTCATGCTCTTGGCTCTGCTGCCGGCGCTATTCCCGTCCCACCTCGTGCACGCCCACCACACGCTCTCCATCGTGGCCTGCCGCATGAGCACCCGCGAGGCTGTGGTGATATGGCCAGGAAAGGAAGAGAACGGGAGAAAGAGAGGGGGCACAAGTACATAGAATAATATAGAAAGGATATTTGAGTTTCGAAAACTAAGGTCATAAAAAATAAGTAAAAAAAGAAATATTTGAGCCTCTAAATGATCTTAGATAAAAATGTTGCCTCTATATAACTTTTATATATGCTTCAGCGATGCTACGGATAGGATGATTTACAGCTACACGAGGAGCATCAACGGATTCGCGGCCAGGCTGACCGACGACGAGAAGGACAAGCTGTCGAGCAGGGAGGGCGTGGTGTCCGTCTTCCCAAGCCGGACGTACCGACTCCAGACCACGAGGTCATGGGACTTCCTCGGCTTCCCCGAGACGGCGCGCCGGAGCCTGCCCACGGAGGCGGAGGTCATCGTCGGCATGATCGACACCGGCGTGTGGCCGGACTCCCCGTCCTTCTCCGATGAGGGCTTCGGCCCGCCACCGAGCAGGTGGAAGGGCGCCTGCCACAACTTCACGTGCAACAAGTACGTATGACGATCGCGCGCGTGTTAATCTTCTTTCCGCTGCTGTCGGTTGACACACTAGCTTCGACGTACACGTGTTGACGCACGCAGCAAGATCATCGGCGCCCGCGCGTACAGGCAAGGCCATACCGGCCTGTCGCCAGTGGACACCGACGGGCACGGCAGCCACACGGCGTCCACGGTGGCGGGGCGGGTGGTGGAGGGCGTCGGCCTCGCGGGCCTGGCCGCCGGGTCGGCGCGCGGCGCGGTGCCGGGCGCCAGGCTCGCGGTGTACAAGGCGTGCTGGGACGACTGGTGCCGCAGCGAGGACATGCTGGCCGCGTTCGACGACGCCGCCGCCGACGGCGTCGACCTGATCTCCTTCTCCATCGGGAGCACGCTCCCGTTCCCCTACTTCGAGGACGCGGCGGCCATCGGGGCGTTCCACGCCATGCGGCGCGGGGTGCTCACCTCCGCGGCGGCCGGCAACTCGGCGCTCGACGGCGGGCGCGTCGACAACGTCGCGCCGTGGATCCTGTCCGTCGCCGCGAGCAGCACCGATCGCCGGCTCGTGGGCAAACTGGTCCTCGGCAACGGCAAGACCATTGCCGTGAGATCACGCACTGGTTTGATCCTTGGGAAATCGTCGCGTATAGTATAACTCATGTTCTTTTGGAACGCAGGGAGCCTCCGTTAACATCTTTCCCAAGCTAAAGAAAGCCCCGCTCGTCCTCCCGATGAACATCAACGGGTACGTAATTAGTCTCCCAATAAAAAAAACCTGTATGAGACAGTCTTTGTGTTAGCTAATTCATGTTTACCATGAACTCTGCATTGCAGCTCGTGTGAGCCGGAGTCACTGGCCGGACAATCATACAAGGGGAAGATCCTTCTCTGCGCGAGCGGAGGCGACGGCACGGGCCCTGTCCTCGCCGGCGCCGCCGGCGCAGTCATCGTCAACGGCGAGCCCGACGTCGCCTTCCTGCTGCCCCTTCCTGCGCTGACCATCAGCGACGACCAATTCACCGAAATCATGGCCTATGTAAACAAAACACGGTGCGCGCGGAATCATGTCGCACAAGCAGCAAGAACAAATCCGGGTGGCCTTTGCTGAGCAGTGCTTGTTGTGTGTTGTCTTTCTGCAGCCACCCTGTCGGCACGATACGCAGTACCGAAACGGCCTTCGACTCCAAGGCGCCCGTCGTCGCCTCCTTCTCATCCAGAGGGCCAAACTTGATCAGCCCAGGGATTCTCAAGGTTGTTAATATACAAGCAAATAAAAAAAAGACAATACTGACTCCATGCATATGTGCTGTGCTTTGTTTACTACCCCTGGAATTAATGTGCAGCCCGACCTGTCGGCGCCGGGGATTGACATCCTGGCAGCATGGACGCCGCTGTCGCCGGTGTCCGGGAACCTCAAGGACAGCAGGTTCGCGGCGTACAGCATCGTCTCAGGCACGTCCATGGCGTGCCCCCACGCCACCGGCGTCGCAGCGTACGTCAAGTCCTTCCACCCCGACTGGTCGCCGGCGATGATCATGTCAGCCCTCATCACCACAGGTAATTCGCATCGATCGTCGACTCCTCGATCAGCCACATACGTACGTACTAGTCATCACCGACCGCCCCCGCCGCAACAGAACTGACACCTACCTGCGATGAACGAATTAAGCTACGCCCATGGACCCGTCGCGCAACCCAGGCGGCGGCGAGCTCGTCTACGGCGCTGGGCAGCTGAACCCGTCGCGGGCGCGTGACCCCGGCCTCGTCTACGACACGCGTGAGGATGACTACATCCGCATGCTGTGTGCGGAAGGGTACAACTCCACGCAGCTCCGGGTAGTCACCGGCTCCAACGCCACGGCTTGCCCGGCTTCCGCCAGCGGAGGAAGGAGTGGCGCCGCCGCCGGCCTCAACTACCCGACGATGGCGCACCACGCCAAGCCGGGCAAGAACTTCACCGTCCGCTTCCTGCGCGCCGTCACCAACGTCGGAGCGCCACGCTCCGTGTACACCGCCAAGGTCGCCGGCTCGGGGTCGTTCGTGAGAGTCACCGTCGCGCCCAAGAGGCTGGAGTTCAGCAGGCTCCTCCAGAGGCTGTCGTTCACCGTGACAGTCTCTGGCGCCCTGCCGGCGGCGAACGAGTTCGTGTCGGCCGCTGTCGTGTGGTCTGATGGTGTGCGCCGGGTTAGGAGTCCGATTATTGTGCACACTGTGCCAAACTGAGGGCACTGCTCTGCTCAGGACACTGACGTTGCAAATAGCTAGCAAAATAATGTTGGTGACAATGTTAGGTCCGTCGTTGGAAAAATTCGTCAATCCCAGATATACGACCAATACAGGTGACGACAAATCTTGGATTCCCAAGAACTCAAATTGACCAAAACCACCTGTGTACCTATAGTAACTCACAACTTGCTAGACAACCACCAGTCACATTTCTCCCGTACGTCTTAAAACTGAAAGTCGTAAATGAGCAGTACGGGAAGCCCCACCCAGTTATACCTTGATGCCTGTACACGCGCGGGTTCTGGCTTGGATGGGTTTTAGCGTTAAACATGAACTAAAATAACGTGTTAAACATGAACTAAAATAACGTAAATGAGTACGAATTTTAGCGTAAATTGTAGAGTTTTTTCGTAACAGTGATGGGGCCAGAAATTACGCCATGAAAAGCGTGAGGGTTCTTACTCGAGCGGATTTCAACGTAAAACGTGACCAAAACAACTTAAATGGGTACAAATTTCAGCGTAAATCGTCGATCTTTTCGTAACGACGAATGGTGCCTGAATTACAGCATGAAAATCACATGTGTACGACATTGCGCGGGTTCGGGCTCGGGCAGATTTAAGCGTAAAACCTGAACCAAAATAGTGTAAATGAGTACACATTTTAGCGTAAATCATCAATCTGTTGCGTAACAGCGAATGTGGCCCGAATGTATTTCTCTCCGCATGAGATTGTCGTAAAACATGTTAAAAATGTCATAAATTGTGTAACACGCAAGAAATTATTTGAGGTAATTGTAGCATAAAATGCAAGCTAACCATGTACTAAACAACTATTTCAAATTTTACAATAAGATATAAGAGATAATTATTCTTGTACTCAACTTTGATAATATCGTGTTAATATGATCTTTCCTTGCTAATATGGCCATCTCTTCTAGCTTTTTATGACTAACATAACCTACATTGAGGGTCTTTTCCTACCATGTTCCACCCTGTAGAGAGCAAAAAAACACATCGGAAAACTTGAGTACGAATAGCCACAAAATTGAAGATATGTACAAGTAGATTTATTCTATCTCAAGCTGCTACATATATAACAAATGGTATGGTATAGTAAAATTGAATCCAGGTACCACACTATGTTCTTTGTCAGATAGCAGAGCGTGAAGCAAATACTATTACTAGTTTACTACAACAGTCTAACAAAACTTTATATGAACATTGCCTGATTTAACTGTATTGCCTTATGCTAAGGTGAATAAATGATTGTTTAGGGACATGAACACAGTGATATATAACATCAAATCTTGTTGAACATTAGTAGTCAATATACCTGAGCATGGATGACAACCTCCCCACAGACTGCATATTCCCATTTTAAGACCTTTAATAGTTCTCAGTGTATTCGCTAGGCAAGAGAAGCCAAACAACCTACAAATATGTATCCTAAAGTAATGAACCAAGGATCTATTATGAACCAAGGATCTATTATGCATCCTTTAGTCAAGGCACAACATACTGCCAACTGTAACTATAACAGATAAATTCACGAATTTAGATAAATTATTGAATGCAACCCTTGAGGGCTAGATTTACACGCCACATGTTACCTACAATAAGACAAGACTATAGGAAAAGAGAAAAAAGATGTAAGTGTCGATGATCATTCAAAAGCCTCCTTGATCAGATCGACCATCTTTTACTGTATCATTTATGTAACTACTATAAGATTTACTACACAGATAAAAAATGACGAGAAAGTGTTATAGGGAGCAATATGCAGGACCATGATAATATAAGCCAAATACGTGGTAGTAGATTTGGATAATCTAAACTCCAATTGGAGTCTACTAGTTTCTTTGGATAACATAGATGGGGTCTATTTGGATTTGGACAACAAAAGCATGCAAAACAATTTATGCAATAGTTGCTCATGAGCTGAGCAATTTATGCAAACAAATTACAATACATCTTCAGCTACCATAAGTGCAGCTACATCGTATTCATCTGGAAGCCGGAATGCAGGAAGAAAAAAAATACCACAAACAAGCTAATCGCGTTGCAAGATGGAGCCAGTCCATTAAACCATATTACGTAGCCTAGAATATCAAGTATTATAAGTTTGTGCGTAGTATCTACAATTAATCAAAACTACTTCTCTTTGGCATCTCTCTTGCATTGAATTGCATTGTCCCTCTTACACTTAAATATCAAGCCAGGCTGAACCAAGAGACATCACTGGTGATAATTACACTACCGTCGCTGAAAATTATTGCGCTCCATGTTTCCCGCGAAACGAACTGATTATATCTAATATTAACAGTATATGAGAAACTTCATCAAATAAAGAAAAAATATGGAGGAACAGATAGACAAGCATGAAGAGTTGTTAAGTAATTGAAGCCTGACAGAACTAAGATTTTCAGTAAAGCATTCTGCTGCTACTATTCCTACACAAGATACTAAAAAATACATAACGGAAACATGAAATTAGGAACAATATGCAGGTGTAAACATGGCATCACACGCAAGATATCGCAAGCAGATTCAGGTGTTGCATATAATAAAAAACACATGCCTTTTATTAACACAATATCCTTCCTAATTTGCTGATTTTCTCACCCAAGTCTGAAGTTGTTGAATGCTCTATTTTCTTTTCTTCTTTTCTGTTATTAGTTGAAGGCACACTTGCACACCCTTACTTGCATCACTTCATTACATAACTGATGAGTTAGTCTGCTCGATGCCCTTCAGGACAAGTTTGTTACTCCCTGGACAAAAAAAATTCAAGAATGGTGATGGTATTGAGGTGATGATACATGCACAAAATCCTGATTTGGTTCCTAACATCGTTTATCCATGGATCAAAAGTAAAGAAGTTGACATTAGAGCTGAGTATATATGTTTCACATATTTATCTTTACCCCATCCTTTAAAATAAAAATCTAATGTTTTCCCACTTGATGTCACTCCTAAAAGTCGCCAACTCCAATTACTAGCTATAAATAATCACCTTACCTGAAGATCCTCCATTCCTCCTTGATTAAAAAGATCGTGACAATGTTATGAAGGGTTGAAAGGAGCCAAAGATCATCAACAACACTCGAGAACAAAAAAAGTCCCCAAATCATAAACAAACTGAAACACACTCACCGTGGAGGTGTGGACCTTAGGGCGCATGTTGTAGTGCTTGAAGATGTCAGCCACCTCCAAGTCGCTCTCTGCACATCGAATCTAGGTCCATCAAATCCACCTCTCCTGTCTGCATCAACCATCTGATAACTCACAATCAGATCAAATCTAGTACCTAAACAATCTAGCTATATCCTAATAAGTGCTAGTATGATACAGAGATAAAGAAGCAGAAACAACTTTGTATCGGCCTAATCATAGCATCTCTTGTCAAAGCTTGTAGGTTTGTAGCTACCAGAGATGTGGCATCAAGCCAAAACTCCTTCTGTAATGACAACAAGATCGATAGACCAAACACACAGGATTAAAACATAGTGGTAGTTCTGCAAAAAGCCTTAGAGACCCAATTTTAATCACACACCACAGTTGAAACAAAACAACTCTAGACTGAGCAAACCACAAAGGTTATGTTTAAGAGATGGACTCCTGCAGCTGAGAGCAGTAGCTGCTATTTATAGTGTCAAACGACACTTACTATCATAAGTTTTTTGATCTTCACAGGGGCTACAAAGCTCAAGGAGTTGCTGGATGTGGTCAACGGAGGGAACAATCTGCTCGCACAAGGTGTCAGAATGAATCAATGCTCGCCACAACTACCATATCCCTCTCAAGTGGATATGAATAAAATAAAACATACCTGTACGAGCAACTTCAAGTGAAGCAAATAATGCATGTATACGCTTGTGGTTAGATCAGATATGAACGCAGTTGTCAGATAGATTAAGCTAAGGTTTGGGTGCTCGGTGGCTTAACATGAAAGAAAGGGAGGAAGGACCGAAGGAGAGAGGGTGCACGTAACAGGTGGTGGGTGCTCGTCGCCCCTGAAGGCGTGGTGAAGGGCCGAAGACCTGTCGTAGGGTGGCGGGCGTCCGGTCATCACCGAAAGAGATGAGGGAGGGTGCACATATCTGGTGGTGGGTGCCTGTTGCTCGCGAAGGCTTGGCGACGAGCCGAAGACCTGGCATCGGGTGGTAGGCGCCCAGTCATCGTCGAGCGAGAGAGCGAGCACACGAGGGACTGACACCAAGAAGCAGCAGTCGCCGCCCTACGTGTCCAACATGGCATTGACGTTCGAGAGCGCCATAACCTTGGGGTGGATGCCCGCAGACGGCGGACAAGGCTGTGGGGGCGAGGGCGCTGTGGCGGCGCACTGTTGGACAATCACCGGAGGGGAGAAGTAGGCTGGCGAAGGCTAGGGTTTGGATTGGCATGAGGGAATGAGGGCGGTTGGCGATCTGGTGTGACCCCGTGGGGTGAATGGGCCTAGCGCTCGGGCTCTTCTAGCTGGGCCTATGAAGGTTCGGGCCTCTACCACGCACGGGTCAGCCAGGTCGAAAGGTATGGTCAGGGCTTCCTGTAGTTATAGAAAGCCCAAGACTCTTAATATGTAAACTATATATATAATTCTATTTTATTAAGAAATAGAACTGGTTTAAACTCATACATTTGTAAGAGGCTCAAATTGGAGTTGTCTCGAGTCCAATCGATGTTTATAGGCGAGGGCATAGAAGGAAAAACATTGAAGACCCCAAAGAGCTATGCAGTCAGGGCGACCGCTGAGCGTCTGGTTAGTAGTTGTTAGCTGGTTAGTAGTTGTTAGGATTAATGTTTTCTTGCCATATAGCTATACATTACATGTGTGATGAACCTTCATATTGTATTGCATACGACTTACGGGCAAGAAATGGTTAGGGAGCATGGTGAAGACTATGATTGGCGAGGAGCGCCAACCATCGACACTGAAGTTGTGTATTCTATTGGAGGAGAGGCCTATGGAAGATATAAACTTGTGAAAATTTTTCAATAAGATTGAAATTATGACCGAATAGCTAATTTTCTTGTTTTTCAAGATATTCTATGTTTACTGGTGTGATCGATTCGATTGAGTTGCGGTCTCGTGGGGCTCTTCATCGCAGATGGGTTGTGGTAGCAGCCATAGTCGGCGCTCGAGCATGGAGGAGGCTATGAGGGACCAGCAATAAAAGTTTCATGAAGAGCTACAGCAACAACAAATGATATTCGTCGGACAACAATCAGAGTACATGGCTGCTTAGAACGCACCAGGCAAATAAGCAATGGACATGAGTGTCTTATTTATTCTCAACACGGCCGTATATTTGTCCTATAAGTAATATACCGTATTTGCAACAGTCTTGGTTTCCAGAACAGGCATAGCAGCAACCATTCGTTTTCCCTCAATTTCAGTCGTCGATGTCTCAGTGGGGATTACATGCTCCGACACTTCCTCCAACTCAGGTGCGTCGATAAGTATCTCTACTCGAATGTATTATGAACTAGAACTTATTATGAACCAACTCCCTTGCATCGTTCAAATTCAATTTAGTTTAGACTTGTCGTTTCTATTAACTTTTCAAATCTTGGCTTAATTTGATTTTTGTAGAGATCAGGGGTTATGGGCCACAACACAACACGCCACCACCGGTGATACCAGCACTAGGAGGACCTTCTGAAGGAGAGGGAGCTACTACAAAGGAGGTTAGTTGACAAATAATTCATTGAATAGTGGTCAACTATTAATATTGTAGTTATTAATGTATTCTTCTTTCTTTCAGACTCCAAACCAGATAGACGACTTCGTTAACAACTTGTTCGCTTCTGGAGGTAGTGGTCACAACTCAAACAACCCCTATATGTGATGATTTTACTCTTGTGGTGAATTTGGCCGATGTGATGGATTCTGATGGAATTGTGAGTTTGTGGTGATTGTAATGGATTTGTGAGGTATTTTGGTGGTTTGTGATGTAATTGTGAGGAATTGTGATATTTGTGGTGAATGTGCGTAATTCTGAGAATTTGTGTTGCTGTTATAATGCTGTGATTCACATATGGTATATATTGGCTTATTGACATTTTTTAGATAATGGAAAAACATCGTTTGGACCTTTCCCTCACATGTAGGGTATAGCCAACAATTTACATCACACCATAACAAAGAACTGTTGGATTAATGTGGGCTTGGCCCAAATTAATATTCAATAATAGTCAATGCTAATGGCCCACTTTAATGCTATGGTGTACTAATTATTTAGTACCATATTGGAAGTTCAAAGGACAAATCAATCAACTTAAATAGGTGGACCATTGGTGCATCTATTGAGAAGTTGAGAAAAGAATGAAAGACTGCCACACGCGCGCGCGCGCGCGCCGCCGCCGCCGCCGGCCGGGCCGGGCCGTGGCCGTGGCCGTGCTCGTGGCTCGTGGCTCGTGGTAGATCGGACCTTGGTCCGAATATTCCTTTCAAACGGTTGCGCATTTTGCCTGGATTGATGACCGTCATAATAACCGTCCGTTTCCTGTCTTATGGCTAGTAACGGACGTCAGTTACTGTCGTCAGTTTCCAGTTCTAATGCGCGACCGTTTCTGTCCGTTGCTCTTCTCCCTTCTTCTGACCGGCTATAAGAATGGAGAGGGAGAGCTCTTCCAGTCACGCGAATTATCTCACGCGAATTGCAAACAACACATTCCCGTCCCATCTTCTGCGAGCACAGAGAGAGTGGGAGAGCAGGCCTCCGAAATCACCGACCGCAGAGATACACTTGCACGGGTGTGCGGGCGATCAGATTTTTGGGGAGCGTCTTCACGACTGCTCGCGTGATCGTCCACAGCTTGCTGTTCGTCGCCTACCCAAGTTGACGCGTGCTGCTGTTCTTCTTCCCGGCGACCGTTCGAGGGACTGCACTGCGTACATCTTCCTGCACCGACTTCGTACGACTACATCGAACAAACACACGAGATGTCTCGTGTGAATGGAGCCACTGGTGCCTTGAGCATCGGTCCCTCCGCTGGGTACACTCTGTTCTTCGTATTTGTGCATGTTTCATTGCTGTTTACTGCTTATGCGAGTAGTTATACACACATGCACATACATGTCATCACATATATCGCACTGATTTTCTGGATTAAATTAAAACTAAAAATGCCTAACTTTCTAACATTCCAAAAATCTGATATTAGGCATTTTTCTGTTAGTGGTTTTGCTGCTGCGTTAAAACCAAGTGAACCTTTTGATGGGACATTTTACAAGAGATGGCGTAGTAAGATGATACTGTGGTTGACCGCAATGAACTGCTATCACGCCGCACAGGGGAAACCCGAACAGTTCACTCCTGAAGAGGAGAGAATGTTCGACGTTGCCGATAACCTGTTTCGAGGCGCCGTGATTGGCGCTCTTGCCAACAAGTATGTTGATTCTTATCTAACGTGCACATCTGCAAAAGAGTTATGGGATGCATTAGATGAGAAGTTTGGTGTTTCTGATGCTGGTAGCGAGCTGTACATCATGGAGCAGCTATTTGACTATAAGATGGTGGAAAACCGTCCTGTAGTTGAACAGGCTCATGAAATACAGGCACTGGCTAAAGAACTCGAACAATTCCCATGTGTCTTGCCTGACAAGTTCGTGGCCGGCGGTATTATCGCTAAACTGCCACCTTCTTGGACGGACTTTGCTACCACTCTAAAACATAAGAGACAAGAGTTTAGCGTGGCTGAGCTTATTGGTTCTCTTGATGTTGAGGAGAGGGCGAGAGCAAAAGACACTCGTGGAAAAGGAGTTGAGACTTCTAGTGCCAATATGGTACAAAAGAAGAACTCCAATGCATCACATAATAATAAAAAGAAGAACAAGCAACAGAATGCCACGAAGCCCAAGCAGGCAGCCTCGTTCAAAAAGAAGAACAAAGGAGCTGGTTGCTTTGTTTGCGGGAGTACTGATCACTGGGCAAGCGCTTGTCCAGACCGCAAATTTAAGCAAGAGAAAAAACCAGCTCAAGAGAAGAAAACAGTAAACATGGTTGTTAGCGAGACTGCAGAAGGAACATCGGGGTATGGTAATCTTTTACCTACTGTTCTTTCAGTGTGTCAATCCCATGAGTGGTGGGCTGATACCGGTGCTAATATTCATGTGTGTGCTGATATTTCTTTATTTTCTTCTTATCAGTGCAAAGGGACTGGAGCCTTGCTGATGGGGAACGGATCACATGCGCGTGTTCTTGGTGTTGGTACAGTCATTCTGAAGTTTACTTCGGGAAAGACGGTGCTATTGAAGAACGTGCAGCATGTCCCCTCCATCAAAAAGAATCTAGTTAGTGGCTCTCAATTGTGTCGAGATGGCTACAAAATTGTCTTTGAGTCTAATAAATGTATACTGTCTAAGTATGGAACGTTTGTTGGAAAAGGCTATGACAGCGGAGGCTTGTTCCGCTTATCTTTGCATGATGCGTGTAATAAGTCTGTGAACAATGTTGTTTCGAATGAGTCGTATATTTGGCATTCACGACTTTGTCATATCAATTTTGGTTGTGTCTCGCGGTTAGCAGATTTAAATTTAATCCCGAAATTTGATTTAGTCAAAGGTTCTAAGTGCCAGGTGTGCGTGCAATCTAAGCAACGTCGCAAGCCTCACAAGGCTGCGGAGGCGAGGAATTTGGCACCACTAGACTTAATACATTCCGATTTATGTGAGATGAACGGAATATTGACTAAAGGAGGCAAGCGATATTTTATTACTTTTATCGATGACTCTACTAGATTTTGTTATGTGTATCTCTTAAAATCAAAAGATGAAGCTTTGCATTATTTTAAGACCTACAAAGCTGAAGTTGAAAATCAACTCGAGAGGAAAATTAAACGGTTAAGGTCTGATCGTGGTGGAGAATATTTTTCGGGTGATTTTTCTGATTTTTGTGTGGAACATGGTATTATTCATGAGAGGACACCGCCATACTCACCACAATCCAATGGGGTTGCTGAAAGAAAGAACCGTACTCTAACTGATTTGGTTAACGCCATGTTAGAGACTTCAGGGCTATCTAAGGAATGGTGGGGTGAGGCGATCTTGACGGCGTGTCATGTCCTGAATAAAGTTCCCACAAAGAACAAAGAAATCACACCATTCGAGGAATGGGAAAAGAAGAAATTAAATATCTCCTATTTGCGCACCTGGGGTTGTTTGGCTAAAGTAAATGTGCCAATTAACAAGAAGCGCAAATTAGGACCGAAAACTGTTGATTGTGTTTTCCTTGGGTATGCTTTCCACAGCATTGGATATAGGTTTTTAATTATAAACTCTGGAGTACCGGACATGTTGGTTGGTACAATTATGGAGTCCAGAGATGCTACGTTTTTTGAGGACGAATTTCCCATGAAAGCTACACATGATACGTCTAATGATGAACCAACGATACCCCATGAGCATTTTATTCCGGTAGAACACACTGAGGAATCCCATATACATAATCATGTGGAAAATGACAATGTATCAACTCGAAAGAGTAAGAGACCAAGGATTGCAAAGTCCTTTGGTGATGATTACATTGTATATCTTGTGGATGACACACCAAGTACCATTGAAGAGGCATATTCCTCTCCTGATGCTGACTTTTGGAAGGAAGCAATAAGGAGTGAGATGGATTCTATTATGTCTAATGCAACTTGGGAGGTAGTTGAGCGTCCTTATGGGTGTAAGCCCATTGGAAGTAAATGGGTGTTCAAGAAAAAACTTAGGCCTGATGGTACTATTGAAAGGTACAAGGCGAGGCTTGTAATTAAAGGCTATTCACAGAAGGAAGGTGAGGATTTCTTTGATACTTATTCACCTGTGGCTCGATTGACCACAATTCGTGTGCTACTTTCTTTGGCTGCCTCTCATGGTCTACTCGTCCATCAAATGGATGTTAAGACAGCATTCCTAAATGGAGAGCTAGATGAGGAAATTTACATGGAGCAGCCAGCTGGGTTTGTAGCAAACGGTCAAGAAGGCATGGTGTGTAAATTATTGAAATCTTTATATGGCCTAAAACAAGCACCTAAGCAATGGCATGAAAAGTTCGATAAAACTTTGACATCTGCCGGTTTTGTTGTGAACGAAGCAGACAAGTGTGTATACTATCGGTATGGTGGGGGCGAGGGAGTAATTTTATGCCTATATGTTGATGACATTCTAATCTTGGGGACGAGTCTTGATGTGATTAAAGAGACAAAAGACTTTCTGTCTAATAATTTTGAAATAAAAGATTTGGGAGAAGCTGATGTTATTCTTAACATTAAGCTACTGAGAGAAGGCATTGGTGGGATCACACTTGTGCAATCCCATTATGTGGAAAAGGTTTTGAGTCGCTTTGGTTTTAGCGAATGTGAACCTGCTCCAACGCCTTATGATCCTAGTAAGCTATTAAAGAAAAATCGAAGGATAGCTAGGGATCAATTGAGATATTCCCAAATAATTGGTTCACTCATGTATTTAGCTAGCGCTACGAGGCCTGACATCTCATTTGCTGTGAGCAAACTTAGTCGATTTGTTTCAAATCCGGGAGATGATCACTGGCGTGCTCTTGAGAGAGTTTTGCGCTATCTAAAGGGTACTATGAGTTTAGGCATCCATTATACCGGGTACCCAACAGTGTTGGAGGGTTATTGTGATGCAAACTGGATATCTGATGCTGATGAGATATATGCCACAAGTGGATATGTGTTTTCACTTGGAGGTGGTGCTGTTTCATGGAAGTCTTGCAAGCAGACCATCTTAACGAGGTCGACTATGGAAGCAGAACTCACAGCATTAGATACCGCTTCAGTTGAGGCTGAGTGGCTTCGTGAACTCCTTATGGATTTACCGGTGGTTGAAAAACCTGTGCCGGCTATCTCCATGAACTGTGATAATCAGACTGTAATAATTAAGATAAACAGTTCTAAGGATAATATGAAGTCGACAAGGCACATAAAGAGGCGTTTGAAATCTGTCAGGAAATTGAGAAACTCCGGAGTAATAGCGTTAGATTATGTCCATACGTCTAAAAATCTGGCAGATCAATTTACTAAGGGGCTATCACGTAGTGTGATAGATAGTGCATCAAGTGAGATGGGCATGAGACCCACCTAAAGTTTATCATAGTGGTAACCTGTTCTATGTGATCGGAGATCCCGTGAATTAGAATGGTGAAACAAGCTAGTGGTAGACTGAGAGGAAAGACCCTTAATAAGGCTCATTTCAGATGCATATCTTTCCTTACTGTAAGGTAGGTTGGTGTTTACACCTTAATATGTTCCAAGTGGCTTTGTGAAGCAAAGATGTTGTCCTACAGAACATCTTTAGAGGAACATACCTATATGGGTTAACTGCTAGTCACAGTTTATGAGATCTGGGTGGTCTCTAGATACCCATGAAAGGCTATGGAGTTTGACTTATATGCTCCAACCAGAGGGGATGCGTTCAGCAATCTAGTACTGGTAAAGAGTTTAGATGAAACTCATTCCACGCAAAACTGCCAATTCAAGGCCTAGTCCATTGTGCAGTTGTGGTCAAGTGTAGTCTAAGTTCTAGGTGGATGTTCAACTTAACAGTCTCCATCGAAACACCAGTATATCAAACGTTTGAGATGATGAGAGCTTTTTTGTGTGACTTAGCATTTGGTGGGGATTGTTGGATTAATGTGGGCTTGGCCCAAATTAATATTCAATAATAGTCAATGCTAATGGCCCACTTTAATGCTATGGTGTACTAATTATTTAGTACCATATTGGAAGTTCAAAGGACAAATCAATCAACTTAAATAGGTGGACCATTGGTGCATCTATTGAGAAGTTGAGAAAAGAATGAAAGACTGCCACACGCGCGCGCGCGCGCGCCGCCGCCGCCGCCGGCCGGGCCGGGCCGTGGCCGTGGCCGTGGCCGTGGCTCGTGGCTCGTGGCTCGTGGCTCGTGGCTCGTGGCTCGTGGCTCGTGGCTCGTGGCTCGTGGCTCGTGGCTCCCGTCATAATAACCGTCCGTTTCCAGTTCTAATGCGCGACCGTTTCTGTCCGTTGCTCTTCTCCCTTCTTCTGACCGGCTATAAGAATGGAGAGGGAGAGCTCTTCCAGTCACGCGAATTATCTCACACGAATTGCAAACAACACATTCCCGTCCCATCTTCTGCGAGCACAGAGAGAGTGGGAGAGCAGGCCTCCGAAATCACCGACCGCAGAGATACACTTGCACGGGTGTGCGGGCGATCAGATTTTTGGGGAGCGTCTTCGCGACTGCTCGCGTGATCGTCCACAGCTTGCTGTTCGTCGCCTACCCAAGTTGACGCGTTCGCGACTGCTCGCGTGATCGTCCACAGCTTGCTGTTCGTCGCCTACCCAAGTTGACGCGTGCTGCTGTTCTTCTTCCCGGCGACCGTTCGAGGGACTGCACTGCGTACATCTTCCTGCACCGACTTCGTACGACTACATCGAACAAACACACGAGATGTCTCGTGTGAATGGAGCCACTGGTGCCTTGAGCATCGGTCCCTCCGCTGGGTACACTCTGTTCTTCGTATTTGTGCATGTTTCATTGCTGTTTACTGCTTATGCGAGTAGTTATACACACATGCACATACATGTCATCACATATATCGCACTGATTTTCTGGATTAAATTAAAACTAAAAATGCCTAACTTTCTAACAAGAACCACCAAACTGACATATATAGTTGAACTACATGCTCAAGTGGATCTATCAGCAACTAACACTGATCCACGTCTCCAAAACATCCGATCTCTTACCATTTTTTCCCTCAAACCATTATCTGTAATCTACTTGGGCTCACAGACTTTATTTATTGGTATACATCCAAAAGAAGGAAACCTTTTATTCGTAGAGACCAGTGCGTGTGCACCCAAATTACGCACTCATGCTCGTTGCTGCGCGTCGTCGTCATCGTCCGTTGCTGCGTACACCACCACCGGGCTCCTCACCTCATGCTCATTGCTAGACCACACGACGGCGGCCGAGCGCACCTCGCCCTCCGCCATTGCCACACCGGACACGATCACGGTGAACGAGACCTTCTGGTTCTGCGCACTGAACTCTAGCCTGGTGGGTGAAACGTCAACAACGAGTTCATCAGCGGCCTCAACGTTCGAGTCGTAGACGACAGCTGCGGCCGCCCCGACGTTGGTAACAGTCCGCGGGAAGGCGACGGTGAAGTTGCTCCACGGCTCGACGCTGGCCGCCATGGTCGGGTAGTTGAGGTCGCCGCCGCTGGCGGCTAGGCCGGGTGACGTCGTCGTTGAGCTATTGGCGCAGGCCGTGGTGTTGGAGCCGGTGATCAGCGCTAGCTGCTTTTGGGTGTACCCCGCCGCGCAAAGCATAGCCACGTAGTCGCCCTCCAATGCGTCGTACACGAGGCCTGGGTCATGTGCCTTTGTTGGGTTGAGCTGCCCGGCGCCGTACTTGAGCGCGGTCGCGTTGGAGTTGCCCGGTGTGTCCATCGGAGTGGCTGCATAATACACGCACGCATGATGAACACGATAACAACCATGCGTTATATTTTGTGATATGATAACAACCGGTCGTGGTCGTACTCGTACCGGTGGTGATGAGAGCCGACATGATCATCGCCGGCGACCAGTCGCGGTGGAACGACTTGACGTACGCAGCGGCCCCGCTCGCGTGTGGGCACGCCATGGATGTACCGGAGATGATGTTGTACTGAACCTTCCTTGTGTCGTTAGGATTGTCCGAGGGCGATGACAGCGGCGACCATGAGGCGATGATGTCGACCCCTGGCGCAGATAGATCCGGCTGCATGTGCATTTTAATTTGAACGTTGTACATGCATATATAATAGTGTTTTTAACTATGACTACAAGAAAATCCATGAAATGAAATGACATTTATTACTAGCGCACCTTCAAGATACCAGTGGTGATCAAGTTGGGACCTGGAGAAGAGAAGGAGGCAGGCACCGGAGCTTGCGTGTTCGTCGTCGTCTCCGTGCGGTCGATGGTACCCACAGGATTACTGCAAATAGAGCATGATTATTGCAAAATAGAGCATGATACAGGCTTGCCTGGTTAGTGAGCTCACCTAGTGCTGTTGACATACGCCATGATTTGGTCGAAATTGTCCTGAGTTACCATGAGACCAGGGAGAGGCAGAGTGAAAGCGACGTCGGGTGCACGGGTGACTAAGATGGCACCTGCTGCACCAGCCAAGAGAGGACCTGAGCCGTCGTTGAGATGGCCCTCCTGGGGTGGGCACAGAACGATCTTGCCTTTGTAACTGTAAGTACCACCGACGAGGCTCTCTGGATCGCAGGACCTGCAGTGTTTTTTTAGCAAACATACCATCGTTGCAACTTGCAAGTATGTATATATCGTCTCTTACCCGTTGGCAGGGAATGCAAGTGTGGCATTTGTTATCGTTGCGAAGGTGTTAATGGAGGATCCCTGCAACAGAACAAAGAAAAAAATATATAGTTGTAGTGGTTACCCTTTTCATTCCTGTGAAGAAAATATATATATATATAGGGACGGCACAACACAAAGCAGTTAGCTAGTGTTCATCGCTGACCGCTATGGTCTGGCCATTCCCAAGGACAATCTTGTCGATGAACTGGCGATCGATGCTGCTCGCCGCCACAGACAGCATCCACGGCGCGACGTTGCAAACATAGCCCCCGTCGAGCCCCGAGTTCCCCGCAGCCGCCGATGTGAGCACGCCACGCCTCATGGCGTGGAAGGAGCCGATGGCCTGCGCGTCGCTGAAGTAGTCGGACGGGGACGAGCTGCCGATGGAGAAGGAGATCACGTCCACGCCGTCGGCGATGGCGTCATCGAACCCCGCGAGGATGTCGGCGTCGCTGCAGCCCTCCCCCTGGCACACCTTGTAGATGGCGAGCCTAGCACCCGGCACCGCACCGCGGGCCGTGCCGGCGGCCAGGCCGTAGAAGCTCACGTTGGCCACTGCCATGCCAGCCACGGTGGACGCCGTGTGGCTGCCGTGGCCCGCGTCGTCCAGCGGCGACGACTCAGAGCTGGATCCTGTTAGGTCGTAGGAGCGAGCTCCGATGATTTTACTGCACATACGCAAAGCTGTAGTTTAGCAGCGAGTTTGGGTCATGTGTATTACGCAAATCTACTCTTCATTAGGGACCGGCCGGGAGAGCTTCAAGTTAAGGGCTCCTGATAATACTGTCAATTCTGTTTTGAAAATAATGCTATGTTGTGGCCATATATGCACGAATGCCGAAAACGAAGTCTTTAGCTGAATTAGAAACGAAATCATAAATATGTGATGTTATCACAACAACATAAAACATCTTAGCATTAAGTGTTTTTGAAGCTCCAACATGAGAAAATGCATAGCTAAAAAAATCAAATAAAGGGTCAACTCTCTCAAAGAACTAATTCTATTTAGGTAGATAGTAACACAAGAGGCATTTTTCATACTTGTTGCACGTGAAGTTGTGGCATGTACCCTTCCACCTGCTCGGCGGTGGGCCAAAGCCTTCGTCGGAGAAGGACGGGGAGTCAGGCCACACACCGGTGTCGAGCATACCGACGATGACGTCTCCCTCTAGTTGTAGCTCTTCCTTGGGCGTTTGAGGGAAGCCTAAGAAGTCCCAAGACCTTGTAGTCAAAGGCCTAAGGGTCTTACTTGGGAAGACCGAGACAACGCCATTCATGCCTAACCAAAATGAATATTGTATAAAATAAAGCTAGATTCATTCACGCTTCAAAATAAATTGAAGGTTAATAAATTTGATCTTAGGCCAACATATTTGTTTTGCCAATGTTTATTAGGCGCACCTATCACAGCCAAATAGTTAAGTTATTGCCACGATCTAACCTATCCTAGCCTACAACAGTTTTTTATAGTCACAGTCTAACCAAACAGACCTTAATATATACGGTAGGATGAATCGGTTTCCCACAAAATCGAGACATAATCGAAGTTTTGGTGGGATTATCACTTATTTCCAGCTGTAATCCTCTTATATATAATGGCTGGTTATTATAGCAAAAGCTACTGTTATAGGTACGCAGAAAAACCAGAACTCTGAAATATATCAATCTCACAAAATAACAGCAATGAAAAGAAAGGCTTGTTAATTGCCCAACCAGAAAGTTTATGCGCCTCTTCTTCACTTAGCTTGGCAGCGAAGCCATTTAAGCTTCTCTTGTAACTACGGAGGATCCTGTCTGAAGCAGAGCTGCAAAAGGACAAACGCAGTATATAGGTTTACACACTCTGACAAAAACATGAGAATGTAAAACTTCGACAAATTAATACTCCTGTTTTTTTTTGAGATGATTTATACGTATAGCCTGACAAAAAAAATGTGCCCGCCTGCAGGCGGCCACGAACTGGACGCCGAAATTTATAATACTAGGCACTAGCGTGATTGGTCCTGAAATAAATGTCAGGTGCTACTCTTCTCTGCTAGCTGGTGAACACTGAAAAGACATCTTCATCAGACCTGCCGTCGTCGAGGACCTGGTTCAGCAGGCCGTGGTGAGCAAATTCTACAGCAGAGAAGCCTCCAGGTTCTGACGCATCGGCATCCGTGCTGGGTAGGTGCCCCAGGTACACGATGTAGACCTGCTCGTCATGTACGATCAGACAGATGCCATGCAAGTACTAACAACGACGACGTCTACTTAGGTCGATGGCCGGTCTGAGTCTGACCTGGCCGCCATCGCTGGTGGGTACTTCAGAGGTGGCGAAGACAGCGACGAGGAGGAGGAGGAGGAGGAGAAGCAGCGGCGGCACTGTTCTGGGACGAGGCATGGTGTACGTACGTCCTACTGATTCCTACGACGCCTGTTGGTGCAGCGCGGTATATATATATATATCTACAGCCAAACTATGATAGTATAGACGCGTGGCATTGCTCGCTCCGTAGCCTTGTGCAGCCAGCTAGCTAGCTAGGAAACAACGCAAGGGCCTGGCGCTCATCGTCCTGGCGACCTCACCGGAAAGTACGTACGCAGTTCCACGAAATATATCGGTCTCCTGCTGCTGGAATATTCAGCGTGCTAGGCTTATCGTGTCGTGTTTTCCCAGGAACTTTTTTTTATTTGAACAGCAGAGCTCAACAGAAAAACGGAAAACATCCGACCTTCCGACGACTTTAGAGCCAGCCGACCAACATTAACCTAACATCCATGGCTGGCAGCCGGACTGTCGGATATAATGTAATATTCAACGGTTTATCTGTCAGTCGTCGGACAAACCATCGGACATAAAATATTTTAAAGACAACGTTGTTTCACTTTTCCAAATAAGCGCCCCGCGCCACTCGCCAGCTCCCCATCGCCACCGCTTGACAGCTCCCCGTCGCCACCACCGCCACTCCACCTCACTGATGCACGCGCTCGTTGGCACCCACCCCCTCACCAACACCCCCACCTTGCCGGTGCCCGCATCCTCGCCGGCCACAGCTCCACGGCCTCGCCGGCATTTCTTGCCTGCAGATCTGTGCATCTCGCTAGCGCCCCTCACCCTCGGCCCTGTGCTCGCACCTGCCACCTTCGACGCTAAGTAAGTTATTTCTGACGGTCGAAATTGTTTTAATTTGTATTGTTTTAATTTGTTTAGAGGTAAACTGAATTTGAAATTTCCGAGGGTTAAACCCTCGAAAATAAACTTATTCTATATTATTTTCACACGAAATAATGTTAACAAATGACGTCTATTGTAGCGTAAATGTGTGTATCGTGGTGTTAACAAATGGAGCGTAACCTAGGTGTCACCCGTTTCAGCCTAACACACCTCACATGCGAGGTATATGGCCATGCAAAACACTATTTTGTACTGTTACACTGTAAATAGAATGGTTCACAATGGAGTTTGAAATAGAAGATAGGATATGAGCTAGCGTTATTCATCCTAGCCTATAGGCTAGCTCCTAGCACATGTCCGCGAGATGTTTGTTGATAGCTGCTACCGACGCGATTTGATTATTTCACAAATTAAGAAATTTTTGAGGTGGCCGAAAGAAAAATCTAAAATTTCGTAATGCATATATACGTGCTATATAACACTACACTTATATTTTCTATTTTTATACACAAAAGATATGTAGTCATAAATCATGCTAATATTTGTTTAGATACATATTTCAAGTGTAAGGTCTTTAAAAAGTCGGCAAAACTTCATGAATTTCGGTAATTTTAGGGGTGGCTGTTTTTTTAATATAAAAATTTAAAACACTAGAATGTATACAAAGAGATTCAATTGTTGTTGGAATATACAAAACTTATGGCAAGGGGCATGCAAGGGTAATATTTGATTGCATATTATGTATCTTCGAATATAGAGTCAAACTGAATATAGGGCGATTCAAATGTAGTGTCAAAATCAAATTGTTCCAATTCGATTTTCACCAGCATCATGAGTCTAATCTAGACTTAGAATTCCTATTTCCAAAAACTTCCATATCAAGTTAACAAGTCTGCACAAGTTTTGCACAAAACATTGCTCTATTGAGCAGTTCAACAATACATAACAGACAATCTCACAACACCAGTGACACCAATGACATGCAATTGATTTCCTGTCTACACCATACCTCACCCTACATGACCTGTCATCCACCTTGCCTCTCTCACACCCACCCACTACCCCCTTACCATCTCCTCATCATTCTCTCTCTCACATAGAGAACACGTAGAAGATGAGTAAGAGAGGAGCAAAAGAAAAAATAAGAATATGAGGAGAGGAAGGAGGAGACTAACAACAAACTTCCCCATCACCACTATGCCCTCAACCTTTCCAGAGTTCAAGATGGAGGCCCTAAGATTCATCTTATTTTTCATGCTCATGCAGGTTTCATAAGGTCAATCTCCTTCCCTAAGCCCTCCCCAACTAGTGACGACAACCTTCTTCCCATTGAGCAACTCATAGGGGGTCTTCTCAAGCAACATGTATGGTGTTGATATATAGCTTTGACCCAAAACCTTTCTGGTGTGTTATACTCATCTATCATGGTTCTTCCAAGGGTGATCAAGGTCCTATTCTTCCTCTCAACTACACCATTTTTATGGGTGTATGCTTTAGAGACTTCATGATTGATCCCGTGAATGTGTATATTGTCAAATTCTTTTCTATTATCACTTCTAATTGTCTTGATCTTGTGATTAAATTCATTTTGAACTTTCTTGGCAAATCTCTTAAATATAGATGCAACTTCAGACTTTTATTGAAGAAAGAACACTCAAGTACATCTAGAGTTATCATCCATAATTACCAAGCAATAGAGGTTTCCACCCACACTAGCATAAGATATTGTACCAAATAAGTCCATATGAAGTAACTCTAGTGGCCTTGATGTTGATATGAAAGATCTTGTAGGATGAGTATTTGCTACTTGTTTTCCAACTTGACATGCATTACAAAGTTTATCCTACTCAAAGACAACATCATTCAAACCTCTAACCATTTCTTTCTTCAATAGTTTCTTGAGTGTCCCCATTCTGACATGAGCTAACCTCCTATGCCGTAACCATCCAAGTGATGTTTTGATAAAGAGGCAAGTCCTCATGTTAGCATTTTCCAAGGTAAAAATCCACTAAATATAGAATGTTGTATATAAACCCTTTGAATATAAGTTGGAGATCATCCACTTTAGACACAACAACCTCTTTCTCCATGAATAAACATTGATATACATGATCACATATTTGACTAATGGATAGCAAGTTGAAGCTTAGATATGCAACAATGATAACATTTGAAACTAAGTGGTCATTTGATATGGCTACTTTTCCTAACCCTTTTACTTTTCCCTTTGAATTGTTCCCAAAGGTAATCTTTTCTTTATCATCCACTTTTCATTAAGTGAGGTTAACATCCATGAGTCACCATCCATATGTTGAGTGTAACCACTATCTATTACCCAATGACTCCCACTGCCTTGTAGTTCACCTACATGCAAGGAGGATCAAGCTTGACGATTAGGTATGTAAACTTGATGGGGGCCTACAACTTTCTCAACCAAGTATTTCATAACCCATATCTTTTTAGGCCTAAACGTGTGCCCTGTTTTCCCTAAAGGCTTGGTTCTCAATACCACTGCTATCCACTTCCATGACAATGTTCATAAGTAACTCATTTTGGAGGTATATACCCTTATTAAACTTTTGCAAGCCGATAGCAAGGTGATTCTTTTCTTGTTTGAGTTTTCTATTTTCTTCCCTAAGCCTATATTGTTAAGATCCAATTCTCTATCAATAACTTTGTTCTCTATGACAATGTTTTATTTCATAGTTACATCTATTAAATCTTTCTTTAGCTTCTCATTCTCTACTATGATTTCTTTAATGTTCTCAAGAAGTTTTTTGTATTCCACTTTTTGTATATATGATAGTTGCTTGTTCAATGTTCATACTCAAGTCATCACATGATGTTGCTACATCAATCTTAGAAATGTCGTTACTAGCCTTATGTCTTTTGATAGAAAAATGTCATATACAATAATAATATTTCCACGATTAATTATAATTTGAGTGTAATATTCTTTGAAAGAGAGAAGTCCATCATTAAGCTCCCTATTTGTTTCATCGAATTTGTCATATTTCCATTTAACATCCTTAATGGGGTGTTTGGATCGATTTATTTTTGAGGAATTAGAATTTATTCAATAAAGTGATCTATTTGGTTTGGAATTTAACATTCCACCACTTTCCAAAGTTCAGATATAAGACTATCTTAAATTCCTGGGGTGGAGGATGAGAATGATTTTATGTATCACTAGAATATGTTTCTATATGTAACTTATATGACACTCTTTGGCTCACTCCTCTACAGCAAAAATGTAGCACATAAATATCTCTAACTTCTTGCTAATAATAGTATACATATATATTTTTGCATAAAACTGTATTAGCTTAATTGATATGTGCTTAAATTAGAATTATTAGAATGGAATTCAATTCTAAGGATCCAAACGGGGCCTAAGGGAATTCTTAAGCTATTTAGTAGTTGATGACATAACTTGATTTTTATATTTTATCTCATCACTTGCTTTTACAACTATGTCATACCGAGCAATCAAAGACTTGTTCTTATTTTTTAATTTATCACACTTAGCTTGTGTATTTCTAATAATATAGTACCACTAAAAGAAAATAATGGTCCTATCACTACTTAAAGTGTTCAACATATCCATTAACACCTATAACTAGTCGATTTTCTTAACCTTTTCAACCATTCCTTTTAAAACCCTTAGTTGACCTTCATCAACAAGGGCATGAAAACCTCTTAAACCCAATCATCCTGCATCATTATGACTTAACTTACTGTGTCGCTGCAAAACATATAATATATGCTCTCACTTGGTTGTGTGCCTTTAGAGAACAAGTAAGAAAATGTTAAGTACAACATCATGAATCCTAATTATTATTCAATTAAACTTCCAAACTATTTAAATTTAAATTAGTTAATAAAAGAAAAGACAAGAGGTTACCTTGTTTTTTTTCTCATGGTCTTGGGTTGTTGCCAAAATCCTCTACTCCATGCTAGAATACCTAAGTCACAAATACTTGGTTAAGCTCCTCTTTAGTACTGAATACTCTTTCACCACTTTGGCATGGTGGGTTTCAATACCATGTACAAGCTTCTAGACCCTATTAATAATGTTTGCACCACCAAGTAAGGTCACCAAGTCCTACATTAATATATCTAGGTGCTAACAAACATTAAGAAACTCAAGTCTTCAAGCCTCCAATTCGTGGAACCCAAGCAAGACCACCATTAACCCTCTACACTAACAATTAAATCTCAATTATTAGCTTGTGTAAATATAATTTTTTAATCTTCATGTTTATATATGCTATATTAGTACTTATTTATATGGTGAAGAGGCTAGGGACCATTGAAAAAATGTAATAGACACAAAATGATCATCTGACGATATGGCAACCTCCAAATTCCATGCCTTATCATATGGTGGCATTATGTAGGTTCATTCCTTTAGTAAATAGTTGGGAATTTATTAGAAAACTATCCACCCTATCATATGTCTATGGGCCACAGAGTTCCACTAGATTATATGGTGCATCACGAAGACATAGAAAAATGGTCAATTAGTCTAGCTTGGCCCACTAGACAATCTAATGATGCTCCGAAGTCCTTATTGGATCATATGCATCACTTTATTAACCATGCAGACAAGTCAGTAAGTCAACATCCACTTCCACAAGATCATTCACCATGCAAGATACCAAAATCCTCCGTAAGAACATAAGACACATGATAGTGACTAGGCCTAGAAGTTGCTAAGTCTAGTTTGACTTCACTAGACAATTCATCAAGGTCATGATGTCCTTTGCTTGATCATACAAAACTAATATGGTTATTAGGTTAAGTCATTCATAGGAAACAACATCACCGAACAAGTCACATTATGTCACTCATATCATCTAGTTGATGCCCCAATGTTGTTTTTCCACATGTTTCAATCTTGATCTTGACCAATTCAACCTTTTGGGATCCTTGACAAGCAATGATCTCAATGGGGCTGCATTCAACAGTCAACTCAACTGAGAGTTAACCCATTCTTGAGTCACCATGCTCTCTCTTAGATCCTCTCTAGTTAAATGCATTGAACTCCTTTTAATAATACAACCAACGAAAAACAATTACTTATTTCACACCACTTAATGAATGTCCCAATGAAAGTCTAGTCTTTAGTTTTCACAAATATCCTTTATGCCATACACTTTCATGAACCAAGTCTTCGTACCAATACCAAGTGGGCTTTCTCAATGTGACTAACTCAATTCCATTTAACCCTACAAAACATATATTAATCACAACTACTTGTGATCCTCAATCACTAAAACTCCATAGTCTCCACAATAGGGTCTTATTATGTGTTTAATATCTTTAATGTTAAGTGTCCGACAAATTTTCCTTTGCATTGCAAAAAACACAAGTATTTGTAGCCATTGCAAAACATGGAACTACCTTTGATTTTGGGAATGACTGCGTGTGTGAATTCATGCATTCATCTTATATTTGCGACAACAAAATCAATTTAATTGAAGGTATGGATCTAGAAAGTACAAAGAAGGTACTTTAAAGTATTCGATAAGCATGGCATTGAGCCCTTCACCTAAGTTAAGTTGGGTCTTTTGCTATCTTGGGATTTGTAGGTAATTTGTCTAGGTGGGAAAGAAAAACTAGAATTCAATTGATGTTGATAATTGTTGATGGAATCATAAATGAGTTGAACAATACAAGACTGCTAATGTCCTCTAGGCAATCCACCTCCCTACTTAACCATTCCATTAGGCTTGTGTGATATCCTGGCCCCTGGGATGGTGATATCCTGGCCCAATGCTTAATAGAATTAATAGGGTATCCATACCAACAAGGTGCATCTTCTTTTTCAGAAGCCTATCTCGAAAGAACCTCCAAGTTAAGTGTGTTTGGCATGGAGCAATTTAGGATGGGTGACCGACCGGAAAGTTTTCTCGGGTGCGCATGAGTGAGGACAAAGTGCAAAAAAG
Organism: Zea mays; assembly: GCF_902167145.1. NCBI lineage: Eukaryota > Viridiplantae > Streptophyta > Magnoliopsida > Poales > Poaceae > Zea > Zea mays. The sequence goes on from NC_050102.1 coordinate 14,926,361, forward strand.
GCTCGTGTTGGTCTGTGAGGACAACATATGATCCTAGCGAGCTGCCAGGAGTAAGTACCGTCGATTCGGGAGTGGACGGAGTGTTACAGCTTGTCCGATGCCGTTGACACTATCCTCTACCACATACTGTTATATCTAAATCTGCACTATGTAACCTTGTCGGGCATCTAACAACTTCACTTGGAGTTTGACCTCTAATTTGTGCTCTTTATAGTCAAGCATCTTCATCATACGACGAAAACCCTTCACAGCTAACTCTGGCAGCACTTAGAAACGATAAATCTTGTTCTTGACTAGTGTGAACACACTTGCCTTCACATGTCCTGTCTATGTTTCTCTAGACATATATTAAGCACAACCGGAATCCTAAAGATTCCCATCGGGTAGAATAATTCCCGTCGTTCTTTGACTAGGCCGACGAGAATAAGGTAATTCCCGTTGGCTATCTGACGGCCGATGAGAATTAAATTAACTTTCGTCAGCCCTGTACTTTGGCCGACGGGGATTACCTTATTCCCGTCGGCCCCGTACTTTGGCCGACGGGGATTAAGCATTTATGAGCCGCCGCCTATCCCCACACGGACTCCTTTTCAAACGCGTCGTCCACCCACTCCGTTGATCCGCTCACCGCCACGCCGCTGTCCGCCAGTGCCCCACCACGCTGGACCACCACGCTGGCCCACCACCGGTCCGCCACCGCCATCGAGGGCCCCCGTTCATCCTCCCCACCGCCGGTCCGCCCCACCGCGCCAGCCCCACCGCCGAGGGCCACCGTCGGTCCTCCCCACCGCCGGTCTGCCCCACCCGCCGGCGCCCACCTCCCCACAGCCACCGACACTGCCCACCACTGCAGCCGCCACACTCCCACCACCGCGCCGGCCCCCGCAAGCTCCCCGCACGGACTCATGTTTGATTCCTTTAATCACCCTTCTAAACTTTAGGGACTAACATATCTTGTTTGGTTCTAGGAACTAAAACTAATTAAAGAGCATTAAATTATTATGTATAAAGACAAAATTGATATAGGTGGTCCAGTTTTGGCCTACTTACCGTATTGGAATGCTGAGGGCTAGACCCTATAAAGTGCAAGTTTAGTCACCTTTATTTACCCCTTGGTGACTAAAAGGCTAAAGTTTAAGATGCCTCCTTTAGTCACCTTGTTTGACAGTTTAGAGACTAAAATTTAATCACTAAAATTCATTAGGTGGGAACCAAACGGGGCTTAAGCACCGAATGAAGGTTTCTACACCAAGAACTTGTACCAACTTATAACTGAACATATAAAGACAAAATTGCAAAAATGAAGTATTCGACAAAGATAGCCAACTGATATATTAATTGAGCCCAATCTAGTACATCCCAAAGAAGATTACACAAGTTGTTGCATATGAGAACATTATTAATAACAACATGAAGTTTATAATAAACAGTACTATTATAGTATATAGCATATACTAAGGTGCCCTCCTCAATTCTGGACTACGCTTCAAAATTAATTCCCAAGAATTCAGCTGCCTCTTCAAGCTCTGATAATGCTGCTTCGTAGTCAGATGCAGATCCATAGGATGATGTTCCGTCAGATTCGGAGTCAGAGAAGTCCCAGTCCCAGTAGCTGCAGATCATTTGGTACAGTTCATGATAGTGGACGGACCTGCAGTATTCTGCAAAGGCTTGGGTGATTGTGAACGGACGGTAGCAGCCTTCAAGGATCCCTTCCTCAAACATGATCTCTCTAGCTTGCAGCCCGGCGGCAACTTGACAAGTGGTGATTCTTGAAGGCTCATAGCCGCCTCGAGCTGCTAGGACCGGTTCCACGAAGTAGATGCAGCCAGCTTTGATGCCCTCGAAGGGGAACTTGCCGGCGTCGATGGAGATGCACCTGACATGACTGACGAAGATGGCGCGACTACCGATGCTACTGACTGGCTCAAGCACATTCTGCTTGGTGTCCACCCTACGCACTAACGGCTGGTCAGGAACACCACCACCCAGTGGCCTGGTCACGAGCAGCAGATCTCCCCCAGACTGCACCAGATAATACCTGCCGCCACTCCCTGCCAGTGCTGCAGCTGCAGCAGGACTCGCATCGGGACTAGCGTTATGGTTAGGACTAGGAATGGAGGTTCCCATCCATATCGTCGCCGCAGACCGGCACTTTTGCCCGTCAGGAACATCGTCAACGATCGACGTGAAGATGGCACCGTGCGGGTCGCTGGCGTACACGTCGCCGTCGAGGGCAGCTATGGGTGTGGGCTTGTCAGAGTCCAAGCGGTTAAAGCGCTTGAAGTGGTCGCTACTCTGGTCCGCCCATATGATGTCGCCGTCCTCTAGGGAGACGAAGAGCATCAGCGGCTTGGTGGTCACCGCGGCCGCCTTCACCCCTTCCGCCGGCGCTCTCACCTTGAAGCCAGCGACGGCGCCCGTGAAGGGGTTGAGGAGGCGGGTGCGGTGGGGCTCTTGTTTCTCGCCGAGCACGATGAGGCCGCCGCTCGTGGCGCCGACGAAGAGGTAGTCGCGGAGGACCGGGACGCTCATGCGGAGGAACCGGCCGGCGTCGACGTCCACGAACGTGACGCGCTCCTCCTGCCTGTCGAGCAGCGCCCACTTGGTGGGCTCGAAGCGGGTGGGGTCGGTGCGGTCGTCCGCCTTCCCTGGGTGGTCGCTGGTCTCCGCGCGCCAGTTGCGGCACACGCGGCGGAAAGCCATGTAGCAGTCGATGTCGTTGTCGTCCACCATGCGTTCGGCCAGCTTGATGGTGATGTCCTTTGGAAGCGAGGACGACCAGTAGGACATCGCAGCCGTCGGCGCCGTCTGGTGAGCAAGGTGAGCCCTCTTCTGTGTGGAGAGTGTGCAAGGCATGGTTTGCTCGCTGGTCTCGCTACTGCTGCTGCTGCTGCTGTAGATCTGTGTCTCTCTGCTTAGTTGGAGTACTTCATCGGATTGTGAGGGTGACAATAATATATAGATGTAATAGTTTCTCTTGTTTTTGTGGAAAGAAGCCATGGTGTTGTGCAGCTGTAAATTGTTGGACGATGACGTGCATTTCAACGTTCGTCAATATAGGAATGCATTCAGTTCTCTCCAAAAATTACACTACCGTGTTGGTGAGAAATGGCATGAGTTTATTAGTCATCAATGTGACTTGAGACTTCAGTAACCCTAGTCATATTTGAATATGGCAGGGAGCGAGGCAGTTATTAAAGACCTGCTTATTTTCAAGCGGAGCACATAGATACGCGGGTTTGACACGTGCTGCCACGGGGCCGGCCGGGTGGCGCGGGGGAATTATTAGATATATCTATAGAAAAAAAAAGCATGCTTAATTTGCTTGTAAATTTGGTGGAGAGCCAACACCACATTTTGAGCCCAAAAAAATCTTCACCAGCTGCCAGCAAAGTGTAAGCGTACGTAGTCTACAGTACTACCCCCAGCTAGTAGTACGTAGTGCATGCGTTTTGGTGGTAAACTTGTGCTGCGAACATGGTCAAAGGAAAGTGATGTCATAATTTTCAATTACATGGAGGAGTACGTAGTTCCATGAAATACTGAAATATATGCACCTCATTGTTGCATTATTGTATGTCACTTCGTTGCCGAATGGTGTAATCGCACATACTACTTCAACTAATTCTTATACGAGATAAGAATCACATCAACAAGTCATGCTAAAATTAAAGGTGTTAGTATATTGACAATAAGAACCATATCAACATTATGTATATTAGGAGACTTATGCACGAGGTCTCGAATTAATTTCTATGTTGTGAGCACAAAAAATATTATTGTTACCCCCTCGTCATTGGCACCAGTTTCTGCTAGACCTAGCTGATAAGTAATCTGAGGTTTTTTTTTTGCATGCATATGTATGAACAACACAATGAGTTTAGTGCTTCTCTCTCACTTCTCACAATAAGATGCAAAAATATCTTTTCCTAATTCTATGTGCAAAAAAATGTGGAATCTAGTTTTGCAGACAGAGTAACAATAATAAAATGAAGGAAAATAGAGTGCACAGGAATGCATCCAGTTCAAGCTAGTCAATAAGGAAAGAAAACAACAAATTTAATTGTACTTAAATCATGAGTTGCAAACTTAATTGGAACCTAGTGTCATAAGAACAAAAGGTAGATAGATAAGAAAAATTATATGCCTCCAATCAGGGATGTAAACATGCAAAATCGGTCGAGATAAACCTTTTCTCGTTTTCATTTTTACATTTTAGTTAGAATACAAACTCAAATTCGGGATTGTCGGAAATTGAATCGGACACAGGATGTGTTTTTTTGTACCGTTTGCACATGTGTCCAAAAATACGGATTCGAGCAGGACAAATATAGAAATCGGTGCGGAACGAAATGGGATTTTCCCGATCGTTTACTTCCCTACCTAAAATATCCTTGGTAATAAGAAAAAATATAAGAAATATCTGTGTTGCCTAGGGAAAGTGGAAGAGAAACGTAAGTGAAAAGCACATGACAACTTAGGAAAGGACAGTAAGACTAATGGATACTTCTTAATTTCTGCCAAAAATCGGTGTCAGCATGTGTTTGTCGCATGTATGTGGCCCATAGATCGGCCACAACAACTTGAATTGTCGAGTGCAACACGCAACCTCGATTGGTCCACTAGTTAGAAAGATTGTTTTAATGAGCAGAAGATAGGGAAGAAAAAATTTATGCATGTAATTTCCTTGGCAACAAAATTTGAAAGATGTTGTGCTACCAAGGTAAAGTGGAATAAAAACAGTTGAGGAAAGCATGTGATGGTTTGGGAAACGGAGGATTTAAACAAGTGACTACTTAATTATATTTCTCCCAAAACACAAAAGGGAAGAGTTAACCATGTGACTACTTAATTTATCCAAAAATGCATCTATAGCACTGTAAACACGTCATAAATCAACCACTTTAACATGAACCAATTGGTAGAGCGAGAAGGCTCAATCATTACACACTCTAGAAAGATCACTACAATGTGAAAAAATCTAAATATAGAGAAGAAAAAACAATATACCCCCTGATTTCCATGGAAACATAACAAAGTAGACATGGAACCAACTCACGAAAATAAATGAGAAACGGAAGTGAAAAGTAGGTGATAGTTTTGGAAGGGGAAGAGTAGAAGAAAATGACTACTACTTAAGTTCTCCCAAAACTCAATTTGAATAGGTACTAATCCAAATAGTAGGAGTGAGCCACCTAATTTTAAAGGGATTAGTGTGGTTACCCATGCCGCACAAGCTAACACCATGCAAAACAACTAAATAGTAATGGACATAAACACACTAAGGTCACAAACATAATGGCCATCATCTAAGAAGTGTTAGTCAAATAGGAATGGTTGGTCAACAGTGATGGGCACATGCTCAACATTTCATTCAATTGGGATGGATGCAATTGGAACCCATCACTTTTGTCTGAATGAGAAGCAATGAGAAGTAGTGACACCCGACACTTTTGTCTTGTTAAAAGTGATATATTTACATGCTTGGTCATCGCTATTGTCCTAAGCATCCATAGGTAGCTCCTGCATTCATGTCTTCCTCACACCTAATAACTTCACAACAAAATAAAATGATTAATATCTCATGATTCCATAGTTCTACTTTATAACCCAAACATAGCATCTACTCTACTCTAGATATATAAGTTAATGTTGATGAACGCATTAAAGACCTAATTTTGGCTTAGGGTTTTGGTGACTAATGAACATATCAACCTATGACTAACATGTGTTTTGTACTAAGACACTTTCTGTATACATGGTTCTCTAGCCCCCTAGGATGATTTGGCTTGATGACAAGTATGAAGCATAGGCTATTCACAAAGATAAGAACTCATCTAGTCAAGTGTGATATCCGTCTTAGCCTTGGTGGCTTGTGTGATATCCTAGTCCAAGGCTTAACAGGATTCATATAATACTCATACCAACAAGGTGCACCTTCTTTTTTAGAAACCTGTCTCGAGAAAACCTCTGGGTTAAGTGTGCTTGGCTTAGAGCAATTTTGGGACGGGTGTCCAACTAGGAAGTTTTCTTAGATGTGCACGAGTGAGGACAAAGTGCGCACAAAAGTCTCATGTTGGTCTATGAGGATGGTCTATGATCCTAGAGGTATGTCAGGTGTATCACTGGTCCAAGAGTAGACAAGGTGTTACAAATGGTATCAGAGTCGATCCTTGTAGTTTCACGAGTGTGTGGGGGCTAGGGGTTTGGGCATATGGTGCACGTTGGCCCTGAGTGGTCACATGGCATATCGTATGATGACACTAGACACACATACATGACCAAGAGGAGAGGTTCCTGGCTTGAGTTGATCGATGAGGATGTCAGTCTTCTAAGGGGTTGGATTGTGATATCCTAGCCCTGGTGAATTGTGTGATATCCTTGTACAAGGCTTAATAAGATTGATAGAATTCTCATACTAACAAGGTGCACCTTCTTTTTTGGAAGCATGTCTCGAGAGAACCTCTAGGTTAAGAGTGCTTAGCTTAGAGCAATTTTGGGAAGTGTGTCTGACCAGGAATTGTTTTCTCTAGTCCACATGAGTGAGGACAAAATGTGCACAAAAGACTCATGTTGGTCTGTGGAGATGGTCTACGACCCTAGAGGACTACCAGAAGTAAGTACCACCGGTATGAGAGTGTACTGGGTGTTACAAATGGTATCAGAGCTAACCCTTGTGGTTTCATGGGTCTGTGTGGGCTAGGTGTTCGAGCATATGGCACATGCATGGTGCATGTGGACCCCTGAGTGGTCACATGGCACAACATATGATGACACTAGATACACAGACGTGACCAAGAGGGGAGGTTCCTACTTAGGGTTGACCGATGAGGACATCGGTCTTCAAAGGGTAGATTGTGATATCCTGGCCCTGGTGAATTTTATGATATTCTATTACCATCTTCTTAGAGCAATTTTGGGATGGCTGACCGACCAGGAAGTTTTCTCGGATACGTATGAGTGAGGACAAAGTTTGCAAAAAAAAACTCGTGTTGTTCTATGGGTAGGCTTGGATGAAAAACTCACAGCTCGATATAACTCGCTCGGCTTGACTCATTAGTAGCTTGATTTGACTCGGCTCAATTGAAATGGGTCACGAGCTAAGCCAACATTTTAGTTTGGTTCTTAACGAGCCGAACGAGCTGCACACAGCACAACCGCACGTTTAGAGAAGCCCAGCCTAGGTGCCAAGTGGCCCAGCTCACAGGTCAACACTCAATAACAATGCACTGAGGCCATCCTCCACATCCATGCCATAGGACATGGCAGACCACTAATGAACGACATGGCATGAAACACTAAAACCCTAGTGACTGGGTCCCATCTGCCATATCCCAGACCCACCGTTGGGCGACCAACTACCATCCTCCATCTTACTGCTCCATCTAATCAAAACACAGGCGCAGACCTTGGTGTAGGTTGCGGCATAGTCTAATACACTGTCGTGCATAAGGTTGTGTGGACGGTATCGTCCTGTCTCCTCCGCAAGTCTCTTCATGCCTCAGTAAGTAACACATGAGGAACAGTAAATATCATAATGAAGGGCACCTAAGCAGTGTATTGAGTCAATTCACACACCTTGGAAACGTGCGGGTAATAGTGTATCCCATACATTGCATACTGGGCGCACCGCACACAGTTAATGTGGGGGTATGTTACCTACCCTTTATCGTGGGCAAGTGCACATCACACATGTGCCTAACGCTGGTGGGCACCATGTTAGAAGCTTATGTTAGGCATTGTCCGATGGCTTACGTCAGGTGTGCCTAGCCACATGTCGGCACCAGACCTCTGTATGGGCAAGGAACAGGCCCGAGAACGTGTGGCGATGGGGCACCTCTAGGCCAGCTCTAATTAAGGACCTGAACCATGCTTGAGGGGGGCCGCCCCCAGCCGTTTTGGCCCAAACAGGTGGTGGTACCGAACGTTGCTTGGTTTGAGGTACAAAAATGGCATACATGGGTCTGGGAGCACTCCGGGGGTCTAGAACAGATCTTGCTACCAAAGAGTGCCCTTTATCCATGGTTGCTGGGGCGCTCCAGACCCCTTCTCCATGAATCCAAAGGTCCATGTGTAGGTCCGAGTTCTGGCTGTGGGGACACTGGACATGTGGTCGAAGCTCCTGGTTACTCCCTTTGTGGGACTCGTGGTGATGGTGGCCCAACCTAGGGAAACAACCTAGTTGAACCACGACTTCAAATGATGGGCCTTAACCCAAATCTAGTTTAGCCACCTAGTAATCTTATGGCTATGGGCAACCATAGGGGTCTCATCTTGACCCAGCAAGAGTGGGTGCCCCATATATAGGGTACCGACAAAGGTCCCCGGGCCCACCTCGGGTGAGGTGGTGAATTCGTAGGTGGGGCCAAAAGTTGCGTGTTGTTCCATAAATGCAAATCCTGTGCAGTGACACTGCGCCTGTAGTCTCCATGTTGAATGGTTTGCTCATCGGCATACTATTATTGTTGTTGCAGAAAAAAAGGTCTTGCCCTCGTGTATACTGTTGGGAGCCTTCGTCTTTTAAAGGTCATCAAAAACACGTTTAACCACTGGTTGCCAAGTATTGCAGGAGCTTCACACCAGAACACCTTTGATACAGGACATTGGAGGGTCGACGAAGCTAACTTCGTCATAGCGACACATGGAGATGATGCAAGGAGGAGTATTCCTGAATGTTGAAAGCAAAGGGCAACATTGCCCTTGTATTATTTGTAAATCCTCAGTGTAATCCTTGCGGCTGTAAATGTAATTTCGTACGAAGCTGTATGATTCTCTATAAATAGATGAATAATGCCCTACATAAAGTACCATTTGAATGGCTGGACAATTGTTGTGTGTAATATTTTCGCTAAAGCATCTTCGCTCTAATTCATTATGTAGAGCCAAAGGTACGATTGTAAATTCATTATACGAAAGTAGTGAAATACGATATTAATACATCTGAGATGAGTTGTTATGTTGAATTTCTTTTACATTTTTTACCTATTTATGAAATTAAGTCATGACTTGTTCAGTTAAGTCTCAACCTTCGTCTTCGAAGGAGTTGTTTCGAAGGGATGACTGCATAAGGACGAAGGTTGTTTATCTTTTTAACATTGTGTTGCCTTCTTTTTGATTGTACATAGCAATCGGGAACAAGTGACCAACATATACTTAGTTTTGCTTGAAAAGTCAAGATAACTTCCTTTCCTTACCCCCCTAACATAGGGGCTCCCTAGAGGTAGTCCTCGGTGCGCGGGGCTTCCTTTGAACCAGAGAGCTATCTCTGAGTATGGTTTAGGAATAGTGCTTAGCAACGTATCCTAGTGATCCTTACCTTGTCGTCTCAATCTATCAAGGGCGAGTTTAGAATGGCCTTTCAGTCTATACCCTTAGCAGCCTCGTGCTTAGCCATTCTTGGTGGAGTGTGCACCCTAAGGAATAGTGCATGGGGTTTACAAGGGCCTTTTAGTCTATACTCAATCTATCAAGCGTACCTTCATGCTTAGCAGTGTACCCTCGTGATCCTTACCATGTTGGATCTCAACTTCAGGAATAGTGCTTAGCAGTTTCTATTGTAATCTACCAATACCCTTTTAGTTTGCACCCTTGGTTAAAGATATGATGATGGATCCAATACATAAGGATTATACCGAGAGCAAAACCTTTCTTCATCATTGGACATGTGAGACCGTACATGGAGATCATGAGGGACCAGGTTTACAAGGGTAGCCCCTACTAGGCTAGATCATAGAGGGTACCAAAGATCGGGTTTATGCGAGTGACATTACCGGACTGTGGGTCATATATTAGCAGACCGGGTTTATGGGGCCAAACCCCTACCAAACTGTTCCTTGTGTAAGCACCTCCAATTGAGTTAGCTGGCTTCTTCCACTTTTTTCTCTATTAATTTCCCTAGAGCTCTGGTAGTTTCCTTTGTTCGAGGCTATCATCAAACCAAAGGCCAATCCTAGACGTGGTCTAGGGTTGATGCTTGGCAACATCCCCTTAGGGAATTCACTTTGTTGTATTCCATCCTCTAAATCACACAGCCGAGCCTTGTCAAACCTAGTTTGGGACTGGCCCCTAAATCTGAACGAAGCCCGGACCCCCAGGTACTCAGTCCGGATGGTACTTAGTCAGCTATTCTAGGGCGGTGGAAGGTGTAGGATTACGGTACATGACCAGGCTAATCGTCTACCCAGCTTTGGACCACCCAGAGAATGTGGACTTTTCCCTTAAACCAAGTTCCTAGTAATATGTCCCTTATTCATCATCAAGTGAGGCTCCAAACTAGGTGCAAGGCTAGCTACAAATTTCAGCTTTCATGATTACAACAGAAGCTTAGACCCACAGAGGGGGTAGAGAGAAACAATATTTGTAAAAAAGTAAAAGAAACTGATAGATGAGAACGCTTCCCTCCTTTTTGACCAGATCTATGAGATCTGTGTAATGAATACCAGAGACCGGGTTTACAAGGGCAGCCCCTACCGTACTGAACCACATATAAATGTTATCCTATTGCAAAGGAAGAGTCCATTCTCATGCTACCTTACAGATGGAAGGTATGGGGCTTACCTATGCAGTGTAAGTGATGTCTGCCTTCAGACTCGAAGGGCAAGCAGCAGCTCGTTGTGCCTTGGAGATCGTCGACCTAGAACACCGTGGTAGATAGGTTGGGCTTTGGTGGTGCATATCCCACTGGTAGACTAATGCCATGAATAGTGCAATCTTTGATGCTGCTCAACCCATTGGATTCAAAGGGTAAGAAGCAGCCTGGGCCACCTCTAAGATGGCTATGGATGGAGCTAGGTTGGGGGCCGACGGTGGTCACCCCGAACGCCATGAGTCGGGGGCTGCAGGCCAAATTGGCCTACCCTGAACGCCATGAGCTTGTGTTGGCAGTGCGGAGCCTAGTAGCAGGTCGATGCAGTGGACCACGCAGGTCTTGGCTCTGCGCTGCCCTTGAAACACCACCGGTGCGAGTGGTGGGCCCCTAGGAGGAGCCACCACGATCGATGGCTGCCATTGGTGACACCATGGATGAGCTTGGTTGGAGGCGACAGTCGCTCTAGGGCAGCACAGGCTTTGGCCTTGCCTTTGTAAGGCCCCAAGGCATGTGGGAGTGTTCCCCACTGTCCGTGAACTACCTCCGTCATGGTGTGGGTGTGGTTTATGAATGTGTATCCTTTACTAGCTTGCTTGCTAGGCTCCTCCGGTATGGTCGGAGACTGAGCACACAATGAGGCTTGGTCAACGATCGATGAGGACCACTTCGTGTGCCAAAGCGTAAGCCGATGCAGTAGGCCACACGACCCTTAGCACGGCTCATGGCACCCTACCAATGGATTCCAAGGAGGAAGCCAAGTTTATGAAAACATGGCCCTTGTTGTCATGGCTTCCTGAAACCCATTGGTAGGTAGAAGAAGTCACCCTTTGGGATTGGGGGTGACAGCTCCATGTACCATGGAACATAGTGGCCAGTCGGTGGGGTCTAACTCACCTGTGCTTGCAATTGGCTGCTAGCCGATGATAACAACCTCGAATGCCACTGTGTGGCTCGAGGTCGATGGTGGTGGCATCGAGCACAGTGGAGACTGGCGAAGTGCTGACGAAGGCAACCTCAAACACCATGGCTTAGGCCTATGTCGCCCACCGTTTGATGGTAGTTGCGCGCTTGTTAATGCGTTGCTTGAGATCAATGATGACCCACTTGAGGTGTTGTTTCTCCACTTTGCGCTAGATGTCGGCGGGCTTTCCTTGGCCGAGATTGCTGGAGAGCGAGCGAGATGTCATATCAATCAAGGTGTCAGGCTCTAGAGCCTGGTGTGCCAAATGTTAGAGGGGAAATCCTCCGGCCGGGTGGCGGAATACACCAGCCCCTCAGGCCTCGAGGCGTGGCGAGAGGTTTTGCCTGACCCAATGGATGAACACGAGAACACGAGGGTTTAGAGTGGTTCAGGTCTTCAGAGCATAATACCCTACATGCACTATGAGTTGTATTATTTGAGAGCTTGAGAGTCGTAAGTCTAAATGTGGATTGACCTCCGCTCGGTGTCACAAGTGCCTTCCCTTTTACAGTCCAAGGGGCACATTACAAGGGAGCTAGGCCCTAACAGGTGGGCCTAGGTGTTTATAACACGAAGTGTGTCAGGTAGAGCTGGTGGTGCTGGATCGTCTGGGCGCGTATCTCCAATTGGTTGTTGCATTGTCTCTTGGCATCCCATCTTCTTGCTCTGTCTAATAGGAATACATGCACAAACCTTGGTGTAGGCTGTGACGTGGTAAGATAAGCAGTCATGCGTAGGGGTGTGTGGACGGTGTCGTCCCGTCTCCTCCACCTGTCTCTTCATGCCTCGGCAACGCACAAGGAATAGTAAAGATCATAATAAAGGGCACCTAAGCGGCGTATGAGTCAGTGCCCTCTCCTTGGAACGTGCGGGTAATAGTGTATCTCATATGTTGCAGACTAGTTGCGCCGCGTGCAGTTAATGCAGGGGGTATGTGTAACACCTCAAGTCCATCAATTTAAAATAATACATTAATAGTAATTTAAAACCTAGTAGTGAGTAAAGTAAAAATTTAAATCAAGTCTTGATCTCATTTATCTTTAGAGAATGATTTTTGTCTGATAATAATTGATTGGTTATTTATAAAATCTATTTTATGTGAAACCCATTTAATTAGTATAAGAACTTTGGTCCAAAAATTAATATTTTTATTACAAAATAATTTTAGTATGACTATTATGATTTTTAGAAATATTTAAAAATATATTTTTTTTATATTTTTAATGAAAAGAAAAAAAGAGAAACCCTAATCGGCGATGGACGAAATTGGCCCATAAGGCCCATCAGCCGTGCGCCGCATCCCCCACTCCCCCTTTCTCTCTCTTACACGTGGGGCCCGCCCGCGGCCCTTTCCCTTCCTCCAGCCGTGCTCACGCCTGACCCCACGCCCGCGTCGTGCCCTATTCGGACCATCCTCCGTCCCGACCGCACCCTGCCCCTCGCCTGGGCTCGCGCCCGTGACCTCACCGCCGACCGCCCTGCTCGCCGTGGATTACCCTCCGTTCTTCGATTCGTACCTATGCAATAGTCCGAGAACAAGGTGGAAGAGAACACAAATTTTTATTTAAAATTTTTAAAGTCATGTTTAAATTAGTTTATGATTTCTGTAATTATTTGTTTGAATTTGTGAATATTGTGATTTGGAAACAACTGATTTTAAGTGTACGCAATGAATTAGTATATTATTAATTGTCGCATGGTGTATGCTAATTGTTTAGTTATTCTGGAGTTTGTGTTTGGAAAGGAAAATGACAGGATTTGGTATATCACGTGTTAGTGATGAACACTAGATAAGTAATTTCACAATTAACTTTGGTTATAATGAATTTTAGAACTTCTCGAGAAAGTTATACTTATAGGTTCATACAGTTAATTTGGATCTACTAAAGAAATAATAGAAGCTTTATTAACAGTGAGATAATATAAGTAGTGCTTGTGTTCCAGATAATTCAAATATTGTAGTCCAATCAGTGGTATAATTTATTATTAAAATTATTTGATCTCTGGTTATTATGATGATATTTTCTTTTAGAAAGAAAGGATAAAACTAAAATTAGACACATGTTTATAGTAGAAATAATTAATTAATAATTAATTTATTTCCGTAGAGTTGGTTAAATCACTACTTCTAAGTTATGTTATGTAAAGTACTTTCGTAGTTGAATTTTCATATAGCTTTCACTAGTGATAATCCAAAAATAAAATTTATATTTTATGTCGTAGCAAATGGATGTCATTACGTGTAGACTAATAGTATGGATATGAATTAGGTTTTATTCTAGACATTTTTATATGTATGGTTTGTTCGGTGTATGTTTATTCATGTAATGATGTATGTTATTCATGTAATATTGTATGTTTATTTATTTGGTGTATGTTTTCTTTTTGTATGTGCGATATGCAAATCTATATTAGAAGATGATTTCGTGGTAGAAGACTAAAATACGTTTGAAGACGATCCGCGTGACACCTTTGAATATTTGCATATATTAGATGGGATTTGCCTAAATAAGATTCTCCCTCTGCATTTCTGTTTGTACCCAAAAAATGCATATAATAATGTTTACCTTTGGATATTTGCATAAATTTGATGGGATTTACCTAAATAGGATTACCTAGAAATACCAACCCTATTCCTTGATTACCCTGGGATAAATACTATGCTTAGTAATTATGCTACTTCTCAACTCTATCATTATGATGTCACCCTTTAATGATACTATTGTTCCAAAAATGAAATTTGTGTTACTATAGTAACCTGATGGTTAAACAAGATCATGTTGTATTAAACGGAACATGGAGTGACCACCCAGAAAAACAGTGCAACCACGAGTGCTATCATGGCTCTAGCTTTGGTGAATAGCTTTATAGACTTAGTGCTTAGCAACCCTACCTGAAAGATGGGCAAGAGGGGGCGGTAGTGGTTTGGTGGCAGCTCATGTTAACATGGAGTGGTAGTTTTGGCTAAGTTACCTCGCCTAGAAGGTCACCAATATTGACGTGGAAACCTTAGTGGGTGGCTTTGTACTAAGGATATTTTGCGAAAGCCTCATAATGGATCCCTAGCCATTCACCTCGGAAGTGTTTAAGGGTCCATACAACCCAGGCTAGATAGGATACATGGCTTGTGGGTAAAGTTGTACCACCTCAGTAGAGTGTAAAACTAATATGTTAGTCGTGCTCACGGTTAAGAGCAACCTGGACCCTCACATGATAACTAAACTTAAAGATGGAGAATAAATCATGATCCAATGATTTATAAATGGTTTGCTTAAGTGCTTTCACTTAAGTATTTTCGATATAATCATATGCTTATGATTAATTGGGATATTTTGGGATACACTTACTATTAGTAAATTAGGAGTTGTTAATAAAATATTGACCAACTAAAATGCTTACCGCTTAACCATAGCCTACCTTGTTAACCCTGCATAACTCCTCCTACTTGCTGAGCCCCCACCATTTTTGAGCTCACCCCTTGCTAAATTTTTGTTCAGAAGCTGATGAGGAAGACTGTGACGATGGTGATGATGAGTACTGAGTCTAGCGACGCGCCGGTCATCTTCCTGTGGGAGATTACCCAAGTTATTTCCGTTGTACTTTGATGATGATACTATTTCAGACTTTTAAGCCTGGATGATGTAATAAAGTTACTATACTCTCTTTTACGCCTTTATTGCATTATCTTTTGATATATTACACTTGTGATGTCAACATAGTGTGGAAAATGGTTCCTGGCACATATATGTTATGCATTCGGTTTTGCCCCTAAAATCGGATGTGACAGTATGTTACTCGCCCTTTGGCGTGAGCAAGTGCACATCCTACATGCGTCTAACGCTGGTGGGCCCATGTCAGAGGCTTATGTTAGGCACTGCCCGACTACTTACGTCAGGTGTGCCCGGCCACATGTTGACATCAGACCTCTGCTTGGGTCAGGAGCAGGCTCGAGGACATGTGGCGATGCGGCACGTCCGGCCCGCTCTCACTACGAACTAGGATCATGCTTGAGGGGGTTTGGCCCACAGCTGTTTTGGCCCGGACACATGGTGGTACCAGACCTCACTTTGTTTGAGGTCTAAATGGCATAAGTGTGTCCGGGAGCACTTTGGGGGTCCAGAACCGATCTTGGTACCAGAGAGTGCCCTTTCTCCATGGTCACAGGGGCCCTCCGGACCCCTTCTCCATGAATCTGAAGGGTCCATGTGTAGGTCCGAGTTCCGGCTATGGGGACCCTATACCTACGGTCGAAGCTCCTGGTTACTCCCTTTGTGGGACTCGTGGTGATGGTGGCCCAGCCTAGGGAAACAACCTAGCTGGACCGCGACTTCACATGGTGAGCCTTAACCTAGAGTTGGGTTAGCCACTTGGTAATCTTATGGTTATGAGAAGTCATAGGGGTTTCATCTTGACCTAGTAGGAGTTGGTACCCCATATTAAGGGCACTGACAGATCTGATCAAGCAAGAGTGGCTACGAGAGGGGTTAATGAAGATATTTGTGATACACATCAATATGCTCCAAAGAAAAAATGGTTGTTGCATAGGGGATGGTTTTTATTGTCCTACTATGAATGTCGATATTGTTTTTGCTACTACATATCAATAATGCCAACTCATTAGACAAGGTTTCAAGGTCATGTATCTGACCCCAACCTTAAACACTTGGCACTAAATACCTTAATTATTTATTTCATCATTGATGTGTTTTTGCTACCACATATCAATGATGTCCGACTCAACACATTATCGATAGGTCAAGATCATGCGTCAACCATGGATGTGCTACTCTATACTTGTTGGTACCCTGAAACTAGGGTATCCCTTACTGCTGTATAAAAACGCAGTACCCACGCGACTATTTTTAGTCGCATGGTAAAAGAGCTGTATGTGGGACCAGGCCATGACTCGCCCAAGCCTCGGGCGACTACTCTGGGCCAGCAACAGCACCTAACCCCACCACATGGGCAGGTCTGGTGCCACCATGTGTCCAAAGAAAGTGACATACTCTGAGGCATCACCAGTGAGTCTGGACCCCCATGGGAAGGTGCCGGACCCCTGTATATACGGTATGGGCCTCCAAGTTTGGTCTAGGACCTCCATGTGTGCGAACCGGACCCCTAGAATGGGATCCGGACCCCCCTGTATGGGGTCCGGGCTGCCCACAGTGGGGTCCCAGGGTTCCAGGACAAAATATACCTGGGCCTTAATCAGGACCCAGGCGGGGTTCCGGTGCCGACACGTGTCCAGACCTAATCTGGTGGGATCCGAACCTTATCACATACACTCCTGCTCCTCGCCCAGGCGGAGACCCGAAGCTGCCACGTGGCCTACTGCGCGCGGCGTAAGCCAACGGGCGGAACCTGGCATGAAGCATCTGGGCTATGCGCGTCTTTGCATTCATTACGGATAAGACATGCGCCTGTCCATTCCAGTGACAGGCGACGTGCCTAGTCCACGCTGCGTGGGCCGCGCTGTTACTCACACGTTACCATAGCAAGGACAATACTGTAACGCCCTGAATTTGGGGGTAGAACTTTTTCTTCTTTTCCCTCACCAAATTCAGGCGTTACCCTTTCCTTTTCCCTTTTCTCCTCACTAAACCTTGATCTTTTCCAAAGTTATAGTGGGATTCGGCTTGAGATCCCATGTAAAGCAAAACCCTAAAACACTTTATTTTGTGCGATGCACCATGCCGAACCATGCATACTTTTTGATTGTTTAAAAATGTGAATGCATTCATCTAGAGAAAATATATTTTAGAAAAAGGAAAACCTTTTTCTTCTCTTTCCCCCCCTCCTTCCCCATTTTTGGCCCAGCCGCCCCCTCCCCCTCGTGCCCGGCCCAGCCGGCCGGCCCAGCCGCGCCCCCTCCCCTTTCCCTCCCCCGCCGTGGGCCACCCCGGCCGGCCCAGCCGCCCCCCCCCGCGCGCGCCCCCTTTGGGCCCAAAGCGGCCCAGCCGCCCCTCCCCTCCCCCCAAATTCTCTCTCTCTCCTCCCCTGCGGGCCCCGCCCGTCATTCTCTCTCCCTCTCTCCCTCTCCCCTACCCTAATCGCCGCCGCCGCCCTCTCCCCGCGCCGCCGCCGCCGCCGCCGTCGCGCCGCCCTCCCTCACCGCGGTGAGCCCCCTCCCCCTTCTCCCTCCCCTCCCTCCCCCTTCCCCGCCTGCCGGCGTCCTCCCGCGGCGCAGCCACGCCCGGCCCCGCCCGGCCGCCCCCCGCTCGGCCGCCCCGGCGCCTCGCCCCGCCCGGCTCCCCGGCGAGCCGCCCCGCGCCCGGCCCCGCCCGGCCGCCCCGGCGACCCGCCCCGACCTCGCTCGGCCCCGGCGAGCCGCCCCCGCCCCGCCCTTGCTCGCTCCCCGGCGAGCCGCCCCGCGCCCGGCCCCGCCCGGCCGCCCCGGCGACCCGCCCCGCCCTCGCTCGCCCCCCGCCCCGACCTCGCTCGCCCCCCGGCGAGCCGCCCCCGCCGCCGCCCTGGCTCGGCCGCGCCGCCCTCGCCGCCGCCCCATCCCCGCCCCCGCCTCGGCCCGGCTCGGCCGCGCCCGCGCCCGCTCCGACCTCGGCCGCGCCCGCCTCGGCTCTGGCCATGGCACCGCCGCCCCGGCCCCGGTCGCCCTCGTCCCGTGCGCGCCGCCCGGCCCCGCCTCGGCCCCGGCCGCGCCACCCCGCGCCCGGCCGCCCTCGTCTCGGCTCCGGCTGCGCCGCCCCAGCCGTGCCCCCGCCCCGCCCGTGCTCCGTGCTCGCCCGCCCGCCTCGGCGTGCCCTGCTCGCGTCGTGACAGTCCCAGCGCGGCCTCGAGCTCGGCCCAGCGTGCCTATGGCGCGCGGCCCCGACATGCGCACAGCTAGTTCGCGGCGCGTGCGTGCGGCCTTGCGCGCGTGCTCGCGTAGTGCGCAGTGCCTTGGCACGGCCCGTCGTGCCTTCGTCTACCCCCAGACGTGCCCGTCTACCCCCCTTGTTTATATTTTATGCGTGCTAATCACATCGTTCATGTTAATAAGATAGGAGTCTCAATTTAGAAATTGGTTACGTTAGTTAATTTGTATAGCTAATCGTCTATCTCATTTAATGTTAATCTACTAAAAGTGGTCATGTTTCCATTAGTGCATGTAGCTAATCCTTATTATTGGAGCTAAGTAGAACTAGAGCACGTAACGTTTAGTTATTCGTCTACCCGTAGTGCGCCTCGAGCATAAGCTTTAACCCCTGCGAGACCTTCCCCCGTCTCTTTCTAACCATGGTAAATGCAATATCGCATGTCATATTCTATGCATGTTTAATCTACTTGTTCTCTTGCATGGTGTACTGTTGGTTTCCTAATTTCAATGGATGGATGTATGTATGTTTGCACTCGCATAGAGAACGATCCGGTTGAAGAGCCCGAGGAACTCACAGGAGAAGCCCATGAGCAGTAATCGGTTGGTGGAGGCAAGTGTCCCTTGACCTATCTCTGTCCTATTCATTCTTTAATTCACCTCCCGCATTACACATGTATACCTAAGGATTGACTAGCATTTGTTATCCATGTCCTTGTTTACCTATTTGGGTTGGATTATTATTGTTTAGCTTTATGCTATTGCTCAACTATACTCAATGAACATGATGAGATTATCTATGATACACTGTTTTCCCCTCCTTTATTATGATGTTATTCTTGTGGCATTCAAGGGGGCTCGAGCGGTTTCTCGAGTGCCTCTCCGTAAGGACCTGTTCTTTGGATGACCGCCCGGGAAAACAGTGCAACCATGAGGGTGGAATGGGGTGCCCTTAGCTGAATAATTAGAGGATCCGGGGTGTAGTTCGCTTAGCCGTTGTGCCGTCAATGGGGCTCGGTGTATGCGGCTCGCTCTGCCAAGTTTGGGTTCGCCCCTTGGGGAGGAGTGCGGTGCATTTAGGAAACCTAACGGGCGGCTACAGCCCCGGGGAGTCTTTGTAAAGGCTACGTAGTGATGCCCTACTGGGTCACCTTGGTAGTGATCAATGGAGAGTCATGATCTCCGGGCAGAAAGGGAATCACGGCTTGTGGGTAAAGTGCACAACCTCTACAGAGTGTTTGAAAACTGATATATCAGCCGTGCTCGCGGTTATGAGCGGCCAAGGGAGCTCCAGTGATTAGTGGTACTTGATCAGAGACATCTTGGTTTACAGGTGGCAATGAGATTGATGGTTTTGGTTATGACTATGGTGCTGGTAAGTGGTATTCTTTCCATTTGGAAAGGGTACATCGGGCTAATAACTTGGGTTAATACTAAAACCTGGCTTTCTACTAGTAAATAATAATCTGACCAACTAAAAGCAACTGCTTGACTTACCCCCATATAAAGCTAGTCCACTACAGCCAAACAGGATACTTGCTGAGTATGTTGATGTGTACTCACCCTTGCTCTACACACCAAACCCCCCCTCCCCAGGTTGTCAGCATTGCAACCACTGCTCAGGAGAAGATGAAGTCGTAGAAGGAGACTTCCAGGAGTTTTAAGACTACGATGAGTTCTAGGCGTGGGTTAGCGGCAACCCCCTAGTCGGCTGCCTGTGAAGGCCGTGTTTATCTACGTTTCTTTTCCGCACTTTGATTATTTGTAAAGACTATGTGGATGTCTCAGACATATGATGTAATCGACTATTATTTCCCTTTTTAATACTATTTGAGCACTGTGTGATGATGTCCATGATTATGTAACTGTTGTGTACGTGAATTGCTGATCCTGGCACGTACATGGTTCGCATTCGGTTTGCCTTCTAAAACCGGGTGTGACATAAGTGGTATCAAAGCCGTGCTGACTGTAGGACCGCTAACCTAGAGTAGAATGGTTGTTCTAAGGATTATAGACCTCTGTCCCTGCCTTGACTTTGGTATCCCTTCAAAAGTTGGTCATATCGACCAAACCTATGTTCTACTATATATTATACCTTGCTGAAAATTGTGTTTTATTCTAATCCTTCATTTATTTATGGTTCATTACTTGCTGGTCATATTGATTCTGTTCTCACTCTTTTGCTTGCAGTGTCTTTTGTAGATGGCTTGACTTAGACACACTGCACGAAAGTCCGTCATCCCCTTCTTACCCTCCCGCCTTGCTGAGCGTCCGCTTCGCCGTCCCGTGGCCGGACAGTCCAGCCACTTGGAGAGACTGCACCACCGCCTGCATGAGGAGCAGGAACGTTGACGACAGGAGCAGCAGGGCTCTTCCTTCTCGCTCCAGCAGGAGATAGAGTCCGTGAGGAGCTGCTCCCCTGTGCTTCCTCTGGAGGCGCCCCCTGCACCACCACTGGGCGCCCTAGCCTCTGGAGTAGCTGCTGGAGGAGACCCAGACGACGGAGGTGGCGACGACAGCTCAAGCCACGACACCGACTTCTCTGCTGACCAGGAGCCGGAAGGATGGGTTGCTCGACCCATCACTCGCGACGCTGCTCGCGGGTGTCACTTCCACGACGCGCTCGACACCCTGCTACGTCGGGCACTTAACAGGTGTACTTGGTCTATCGAGTATCGCTGTGTGGTCTACCAGCATAGTCGCGGGGTCTACCCAGACCGCTGGGAGGCGACCTGCTTGGTGCGCCGTCCGGAGAACAGTCTCTAGGGTGCTGAGGTCTGCTCAGAGCACTATTCTATCTCTGAGCGGGACTCAGCTGAGGCGGCCATGCAAGATGCTGCATGGCGTGCGCTTTCACACTACTGCTCGGTTCTTGGTGGGGTAGCCGACGGTCTCAACCTGAAGTATTACCCCCGCCGTCCATCTGGCAGCACAGGAGGTGTGATTGTCTCACCTGTTGGTGAGGACAATCCTAGGTTGAGCAGCACAGTCAACCTAGCCGCCGTGCTAAACACGGAGCTGGACCATGCGCTAGACGAGCTAAGTAGGGCTCGTGCTGAGATCGCCCTGCTGCGGGCTGAGCGCGCGGAACATCGTCACCTGGATGATGGTTCCCCCGCTCCCGTCGGGACTCAGCACCCGTACCGCTCACCTCGGCGTGGACGCCAGTCTTATAGCAATCCCGACTGCAAGACCAAGATAAACCTAGAACCATAGATCATTAGAGTTGGATTTTGTAATTAATACAAAATATATACGTAGAAGCTACAGTCTTAGCGTTAGTCTCGCTCTTAGTTAGTCTTAGTTAGACAGGGTAGTTTGCTATATCCTGTGCATTTATGTTTGTCATGATGAACTATGTTTGGTTTGGATCTTTGTAATGACTGTCACCAGAGTGTGGGTATCCCCTGCATTTTGGTTTACCTACTATGTTAAGGGAGTTAGTTATCTAGTTGGGAAGCCTTTTATTCTACTTTCCTCTTTATCTGAGAAGCTGTGTGGTCTGTGTTGGAGATCAGTGAAGATGCTCATCTGTTCAGTGTGGTAGAGAATTCGATACTCTTTTCTTATGCTGCAAGATTTGCAAGATCAGTTCTAATGTGTTGTTGCATTCTGCAGATGTCAGAGAACAGGCGCAGAGGAGGAAGGCGTGCTCAGCAGGAGCAAGCCGCTCAACAGGAAGAGGTGCCCCAGCAACAGCAGCTGCCGCCCCCGCCCCTGATGTCCATCGAACAGATGTTTCTGATGCAGACTCAGGCAGTTCAAGCCATCGGTCAGACTCTGGCCGCCATTCAGCAGCAACAGCAGCAGGCCCCACCCCAGCCTCAGATGCCTAGGGACAAGCGTGCTGAATTCATGAGAGGTCATCCACCAACGTTGGCTCACTCTTCTGACCCCATGGATGCTGAAGACTGGCTGCGCACTGTGGAGCGGGAGTTGCATACCGCTCAGTGCGATGACAGGGAGAAAGTCATGTATGGTCCTCGTCTGTTGAGAGGAGCAGCCCAATCATGGTGGGAGTCTTATCTCGTCACCCATGCCAACCCCGACACCATCACCTGAGAAGAGTTCAGAGGTACCTTTCGTCAGTACCATGTGCCTGCAGGTCTGATGACAGTGAAGAAGGAGGAGTTCCTGGCCCTTAAGCAAGGGTCATCGTCTGTCAGTGAGTACCGAGACAGGTTTCTGTAGCTGTCTCGCTATGCTCCTGAAGATGTCAACACCGACGCCAAGCGACAGTACCGTTTCCTGAGAGGCTTGGTTGACCCTCTTCAGTATCAGCTGATGAATCACACCTTCCTGACATTCTAGCACCTGATTGACAGGGCAATCATGACAGAGAGGAAGCGTAAGGAAATGGAGGATCGTAAGCGCAAGATCAGTGGACCCAGCCTGGAAGCAGCAATCGTCCTCGTTTCTCAGGCAATCAACCTCAGCAATTCAGGCAGAACCAACGTCCACCTCAGCAGCATCAGCAGTTCCAAAGGCAGTATCCTCAGCAGCAGTATCAGAACCGTTAGAGCAATCAGTCAGGAGGTCAGTTTCAGAGGCAGAATCAGCAGGCACCTCGTCTTCCTGCCCCAGCAACCCAGCAGAACAGTCAGGCAACACCAGCTCAGGTTGGAAACAGAGCATGTTTCCACTGTGGAGAGCAAGGCCACTGGGTGATGCAATGTCCGAAGAAAGCAGCCCAGCAGTGATCAGGCCCCAATGCCCCAACAAAGCAGAATGTGTCTCAGCCTGGAGCAGGAAACCGCTCTCAGCCGCGCTATAATCATGGGAGACTGAACCACTTGGAGGCTGAAGCAGCTCAGGAGACCCCCGACATGATAGTAGGTATGTTCCCAGTCGACTCCCATATTGCAGAAGTGTTATTTGATACTGGAGCAACACATTCTTTCATTACTGCATCATGGGTAAAAGCCCATAATCTTCCAATTACTACCATGTCAACCCCCATTCAAATTGACTCAGCCGGTGGTAGAATTCGAGCTGATAGCATATGTTTGAATGTAAGTGTGGAAATAAGGGGGATAGCATTTCCCGCCAACCTCATAGTAATGGGTACTCAGGGAATAGATGTCATCCTAGGGATGAATTGGCTAGATAAGTATCAGGCAGTGATCAGTTGTGATAAGAGGACAATCAAGTTGGTGTCCCCACTAGGAGAGGAAGTGGTGACCGAATTAGTCCCGCCTGAGCCGAAGAAAGGAAGTTGTTATCAGATGGCTGTCGATAGCAGTGAAGCAGACCCAATTGAGAGGATCAAGATTGTGTCTGAGTTTCCAGATGTGTTTCCCAAGGACTTACCGGGTATGCCACCAGAGCGGAAAGTTGAATTTGCCATAGAGCTTCTTCCTGGAACCGCCCCCATCTTTAAGAGAGCTTACAGAATATCAGGACCAGAGTTGGTTGAACTTATGGAGCAGATTGATGAGCTGTCAGAGAAAGGTTACATCCGGCCAAGCACCTCGCCTTGGGCCACCCCTGTCCTATTTGTGGAGAAGAAAGATGGCACCAAAAGGATGTGTATCGATTATCGAGCTCTGAATGAGGTCACAATCAAGAACAAGTACCCTTTGCCCAGAATAGAAGATCTGTTTGACCAGTTGAGAGGAGCCAGTGTGTTCTCCAAGATTGATCTGAGGTCAGGTTACCATCAGCTCAGGATCCGACCTTCGAATATTCCGAAGACGACATTCATTACCAAGTATGGGTTGTATGAGTTCACTGTGATGTCTTTTGGTTTGACCAATGCGCCAGCCTTTTTCATGAACTTGATGAACAGTGTATTCATGGATTATCTTGACAAGTTTGTGGTGGTATTCATTGATGACATTCTGATTTATTCTCATAGCAAAGAAGAGCATGCAAGTCATTTGAAGATGGTATTGCAGAGATTGCGAGAGCACCAGTTGTATGCAAAGTTGAGCAAGTGTGAATTCTGGATCAATGAAGTCCTGTTCTTGGGTCACGTAATCAACAAAGAAGGACTGGTTGTGGATCCGAAGAAAGTGGCAGACATTCTGAACTGGAAAGCGCCAACAGATGCTCGAGGAATCAAGAGCTTCATTGGAATGGCTGGATATTATCGGCGATTCATCGAAGGGTTTTCGAAGATTGCGAAACCAATGACAGCTTTGCTAGACAACAAGGTTGAGTTCAAGTGGACCCAGAAATGTCAAGAGGCCTTTGAAGCGCTGAAAGAGAAGTTGACTACAGCGCCTGTCTTAGTCTTGCCTGATGTGCACAAGCCCTTCTCGGTGTACTGTGATGCTTGTTACACAGGTTTGGGATGCGTGTTGATGCAAGAGGGAAGAGTTATGGCTTACTCGTCCCGACAGTTGAAGGTTCATGAGAAGAATTACCCAATCCATGATCTAGAGTTGGCAGCAGTGGTTCACGCACTGAAGACATGGAGGCATTATCTGTATGTACAGAAATGTGATGTTTACACAGACCACAAGAGTCTGAAGTACATATTCACTCAGTCAGAGTTGAATATGAGGCAGCGAAGATGGTTAGAGTTGATCAAAGACTATGAGTTGGAGATTCACTACCATCCAGGCAAAGCGAACGTAGTAGCAGATGCTTTGAGCAGGAAGAGCCAAATCAATCTAATGGACACTCGTCCGATGCCTTATGAGTTGGCCAAAGAGTTTGACAGGTTGAGTCTCGGATTTCTGAACAATTCTCGAGGAGTCACAATTGAGTTGGAACCTACCCTGGAGCGGGAAATCAAAGAAGCACAGAAGAACGATGAGAAGATCAGTGAGATTCGGCGACTGATTCTAGATGGCAGAGGCAAAGATTTTCGAGAAGATGCAGAAGGTGTGATATGGTTCAAAAACCGCTTGTGCGTTCCCAATGTCCAGTCTATTCGGGAGTTGATCCTCAAGAAAGCTCATGAGACATCCTATTCGATTCACCCTGGCAGTGAGAAGATGTATCAAGATCTGAAGAAGAAATTCTGGTGGTACAGAATGAAGAGGGAAATCACAGAGCATGTGGCTATGTGTGATAGTTGTCGAAGGATCAAGGCAGAGCACCAGAGACCAAATGGATTGTTGCAGCCGTTGCAAATCCCTCAATGGAAATGGGATGAAATCGGTATGGATTTCATAGTCGGATTGCCTCGCACTCGAGCCGGCTACGATTCCATTTGGGTAGTAGTGGACCGTTTGACCAAGTCAGTCCACTTCATACCCGTCAAGACCAACTACAGCATTGCAGTATTGGCAGAATTGTATATGTCTCGGATCGTTTGTCTTCATGGTGTGCCAAAGAAGATAGTGTCAGACCGAGGAACGCAGTTCACCTCTCATTTCTGGCAGCAGTTGCATGAGGCCTTGGGCACACATCTGAATTTCAGTTCAGCTTATCACCCGCAAACAGATGGTCAGACTGAGAGAACCAATCAAATTCTTGAAGATATGTTGAGAGCCTGTGCGTTGCAAGATCAGTCCGGATGAGACAAGTGATTGCCTTATGCAGAGTTCTCCTATAACAACAGTTACCAGGCCAGTTTGAAGATGTCACCATTTCAGGCGCTCTATGGAAGGAGTTGTAGAACTCCGATGCAATGGGATCAGCCTGGAGAAAAGCAGGTGTTTGGGCCAGACATTTTGCTTGAAGCTGAAGAGAACATCAAGATGGTCCGAGAGAATCTGAAGATAGCACAGTCAAGACAGCGAAGTTATGCAGACACAAGAAGAAGAGAGCTGAGTTTTGAAGTCGGAGACTTCGTCTATCTGAAAGTGTCACCTATCAGAGGAGTCAGAAGGTTCAGAGTCAAAGGCAAGCTAGCACCCCGCTATATTGGTCCGTACCAGATTCTCACAAGGCGTGGAGAAGTGGCCTACCAGCTCAGTCTGCCAGAGAATTTGTCTGCTGTGCATGATGTCTTTCATGTGTCTCAGTTGAAGAAGTGCTTGCATGTGCCAGAAGAGCAGTTGCCAGTGGAAGGTCTGGAGGTCCAAGAGGACTTGACCTACACAGAGAAACTAGCGCAGATCCTTGAGGTTGCAGATAGAGTCACCCGAAGGAAGACCATCAGAATGTGCAAAGTCAGATGGAATCACCATTCTGAGGAAGAAGCAACCAGGGAGCGTGAAGATGATCTGATGGCTAAATACCCAGAGCTCTTTGCTAGCCAACCCTGAATCTCGAGGGCGAGATTCTTTTAAGGGGAGTAGGTTTGTAACGCCCTGAATTTGGGGGTAGAATTTTTTCTTCTTTTCCCTCACCAAATTCAGGCGTTACCCTTTCATTTTCCCTTTTCTCCTCGCTAAACCTTGATCTCTTCCAAAGTTATAGCGCCCCCCCTTTCCCTCCCCAGCCGTGGGCCGCCCCGGCCGGCCCAGCCGCCGCCCCCGCGCGCCCCCTTTGGGCCCAAAGCGGCCCAGCCGCCCCTCCCCTCCCCCTCCCCCCAAATTCTCTCTCTCTCCTCCCCTGCGGGCCCCGCCCGTCATTCTCTCTCCCTCTCTCCCTCTCCCCTACCCTAACCGCCGCCGCCGCCCTCTCCCCGCGCCGCCGCCACCATGCCGCCCTCCCTCGCCGCGGTGAGGCCCCCCCTCCCCCCTTCTCCCTCCCCTCCCTCCCCCTTCCCCGCCCGCCGGCGTCCTCCCGCGGCGCAGCCGCGCCTGGCCCCGCCCGGCCGCCCCCCGCTCGGCCGCCCCGGCGAGCCGCCCCGCCCAGCTCCCCGGCGAGCTGCCCCGCGCCCGGCCGCCCCGGCGAGCCGCCCCGACCTCGCTCGCTCCCCGGCGAGCCGCCCCGGCGACCCGCCCCGCCCTCGCTCGCCCCCGGCGAGCCGCCCCCGCCGCTGCCCCGGCTCGACCGCCCCGTCCCCGCCCCGCCTCGGCCCGGCTCGGCCACGCCCGCGCCCGCCCCGACCTCGGCCGCCCTGCGCCCGCCCCGGCCCGGCCGTGCCCGCCCCGGCCCGGCCGTGCCCGCCTCGGCTTCGGCCATGGCGCCGCCGCCCCGGCCCCGGTCGTGATAGTCGCCTAGAGGGGGGGTGAATAGGGCGAAACTGAAATTTACAAATATAAACACAACTACAAGCCGAGTTAGCATTAGTAATGAGGAAACGAGTCCGAGAGAGAGGATGAAAAACAAATCGCAAGCAAATGAAGAGTGTGACACGCGAATTTGTTTTACCGAGGTTCGGTTCTTGCAAACCTACTCCCCGTTGAGGAGGCCACAAAGGCCGGGTCTCTTTCAACCCTTCCCTCTCTCAAACGATCCCTCGGACCGAGTGAGCTTTCTCTTCTCAATCACTTGGAACACAAAGTTCCCACAAGGACCACCACAAGTTTGGTGTCTCTTGCCTCAATTACAAGTGAGTTTGATCGCAATTAAAGAATCAAGAAAGACGAAAGCAATCCAAGCGCAAGAGCTCGAAAGAACACAAGCAAATCACTCTCACTAGTCACTATGGCGTTGTGTGGAATTTGGAGAGGATTTGATCTCTTTGGTGTGTCTAGAATTGAATGCTAGAGCTCTTGTAGTAGTTGAGAAGTGGAAAAACTTGGATGCAATGAATGGTGGGGTGGTTGGGGTATTTATAGCCCCAACCACCAAAAGTGCACACCGGACATGTCCGGTGCCCCGCCACGTCATCACTGCCGTTGGATTCTGACCGTTGAAGCTTCTGACTTGTGGGCCCGCCTGGGTGTCCGGTGCACACCGGACAACTCCTGTTCATTGTCCGGTGCGCCGGAATGGGCGCGCCTATCTTCTGCGCGCGTAGAGCGCGCATTAAATGCGCTGCAGGTAGCCGTTGGCGCCGAGTAGCCGTTGCTCCGGGGTTGCACCGGACAGTCCGGTGCACACCGGACAGTCCGGTGAATTATAGCGGACTATCCGTTGGAGTTTCCCGAAGCTGGCGAGTTCCTGAGGCTGATCTTCCTTGGCGCACCGGACACTGTCCGGTGTACACCGGACAGTCCGGTGAATTATAGCGCGAGTGCCTCTGGAAATTCCCGAAGGTGGCGAGTTTGAGTTGGAGTCCTCTGGTGCACCGGACACTGTCCGGTGGCGCACCGGACACTGTCCGGTGTACACCGGACAGTCCGGTGCCTCCAGACCAGAGGGCCTTCGGTTCCCACTTTGCTCCTTTATTGAATCCAAAACTTGGTCTTTTTATTGGCTGAGTGTGAACCTTTTACACCTGTGTAATCTATACACTTGGGCAAATTAGTTAGTCCAATTATTTGTGTTGGGCAATTCAACCACCAAAATTAATTAGGGACTAGGTGTAAGCCTAATTCCCTTTCAATCTCCCCCTTTTTGGTGATTGATGCCAACACAAACCAAATCAAATACGGAAGTGCATAATTGAACTAGTTTGCATAATGTAAGTGCAAAGGTTGCTTGGAATTGAGCCAATATGAATACTTACAAGATATGCATGGATTGTTTCTTTCTTATATAACATTTTGGACCACGCTTGCACCACATGTTTTGTTTTTGCAAAAACTGTTTTGTAAATACTTTTCAAAGTTCTTTTGCAAATAGTCAAAGGCAAATGAATAAGATTTTGCAAAGCATTTTCAAGATTTGAAATTTTCTCCCCCTGTTTCAAATGCTCTCCTTTGACTAAACAAAACTTCCCCTAAAAGAGATTTTCCTCTTAGTATTCAAGAGGGTTTTGATATATCATTTTTGAAATACTACTTTCTCCCCCTTTTGAACACAAAAGGATACCAATTGAAAATATTCAACACTTAAGTTTTTTTTTTGAAATTGGTGGTGGTGCGGTCCTTTTGCTTTGGGCTCATTTCTCCCCCTTTTTGGCATGAATCGCCAAAAACGGAATCATTAGAGCCCTTGAAGTGCTATCTTCCCCTTTGGTCATAAATGAATGAGTTAAGATTATACCAAAGACGAAGTCCGGTCCTTTTGCCTTGGGCTTTTACTTACTCCCCCAAAGACAAAGTCCTTTTCTTTGATGCTCATGCTTGGAGTGACGACGAAGTATGAGTTACGTAGTGGAAGCCTTTGTCTTTGCCGAAGACTCCAATTCCCTTTCAATATACCTATGACTTGGTTTGAAATAGACTTGAAAACACATTAGTCATAGCATATAAACGAGACATGATCAAAGGTATACAAAGGAGCTATGTGTGCAATTTTAACAAAAGAAATTCCTAGAATCAAGAATATTGAGCTCATGCCTAAGTTTGTTAAAAGTTTGTTCATCAAGAGGCTTGGTAAAGATATCGGCTAATTGATCTTTAGTGTTAATATAAGAAATCTCGATATCTCCCTTTTGTTGGTGATCCCTCAAAAAGTGATACCGAATGGCTATGTGTTTAGTGCGGCTATGCTCGACGGGATTGTCGGCCATTTTGATTGCACTCTCATTATCACATAGTAAAGGGACTTTGGTTAATTTGTAACCGTAGTCCCGCAGGGTTTGCCTCATCCAAAGCAATTGCGCGCAACAATGGCCTGCGGCAATGTACTCGGCTTCGACGGTGGAAAGAGCGACGGAATTTTGCTTCTTTGAAGCCCAAGACACCAAGGATCTTCCCAAGAACTGGCAAGTCCCCGATGTGCTCTTCCTATTGATTTTGCATCCCGCCCAATCGGCATCCGAATATCCAATCAAATCAAATGTGGATCCCCTAGGATACCAAAGCCCAAACTTAGGTGTATAAGCCAAATATCTCAAGATTCGTTTTACGGCCGTAAGGTGAGCTTCCTTAGGGTCGGCTTGGAATCTTGCACACATGCAAACGGAAAGCATAATATCCGGTCGAGATGCACATAAATATAGCAGAGAACCAATCATCGACCGGTATACCTTTTGATCCACGGACTTACCTCCCGTGTCGAGGTCGAGATGCCCATTGGTTCCCATGGGTGTCTTGATGGGCTTGGCATCCTTTATTCCAAACTTGCTTAGAATGTCTTGTGTATACTTCGTTTGGCTAATGAAGGTGCCCTCTTGGAGTTGCTTGACTTGGAATCCTAGAAAATATTTCAACTCCCCCATCATAGACATCTCGAACTTTTGTGTCATGATCCTACTAAACTCTTCACAGGTAGATTCGTTAGTAGACCCAAATATAATATCATCAACATAAATTTGGCATACAAACAAATCATTCTCAAGTGTTTTAGTAAAGAGCGTAGGATCGGCTTTTCCGACTTTGAAGCCATTAGCAATAAGGAAATCTCTAAGGCATTCATACCACGCTCTTGGGGCTTGCTTGAGCCCATAAAGCGCCTTAGAGAGCTTATAGACATGGTTAGGGTACTCACTGTCTTCAAAGCCGGGAGGTTGCTCAACATAGACCTCTTCCTTGATTGGTCCATTGAGGAAGGCACTTTTCACGTCCATTTGAAAAAGCTTAAAGCCATGGTAAGTAGCATAGGCCAATAATATGCGAATTGACTCAAGCCTAGCTACGGGTGCATAGGTTTCACCGAAATCCAAACCTTCGACTTGAGAGTATCCTTTGGCCACAAGTCGAGCTTTGTTCCTTGTCACCACACCATGCTCATCTTGCTTGTTGCGGAAGACCCATTTGGTTCCTACAACATTTTGATTAGGACGTGGAACTAAATGCCATACCTCATTCCTAGTGAAGTTGTTGAGCTCCTCTTGCATCGCCACCACCCAATCCGAATCTTGAAGTGCTTCCTCTACCCTGTGTGGCTCAATAGAGGAAACAAAAGAGTAATGCTCACAAAAATGTGCAACACGAGATCTAGTAGTTACCCCCTTATGAATGTCGCTGAGGATGGTGTCGACGGGGTGATCTCGTTGGATTGCTTGATGGACTCTTGGGTGTGGCGGCCTTTGCTCTTCATCCTCCTTGTCTTGATCATTTGCATCTCCCCCTTGATCATTGCCGTCCTCTTGAGGTGGCTCATTTGATTGATCTTCTTCTTCATCAACTTGAGCCTCTTCCTCATTTTGAGTTGGTGGAGATGCTTGCAAGGAGGAGGATGGTTGATCTTGTGCATTTGGAGGCTCTTCGGATTCCTTAGGACACACATCCCCAATGGACATGTTCCTTAGCGCTATGCACGGAGCCTCTTCATCACCTATCTCATCAAGATCAACTTGCTCTACTTGAGAGCCGTTAGTCTCATCAAACACAACGTCACAAGAAACTTCAACTAGTCTGGAGGACTTGTTAAAGACTCTATATGCCCTTGTGTTTGAATCATATCCTAGTAAAAAGCCTTCTACAGTCTTAGGAGCAAATTTAGATTTTCTACCTCTTTTAACAAGAATAAAGCATTTGCTACCAAAGACTCTAAAATATGAAATGTTGGGCTTTTTACCGGTTAGGAGTTCATACGATGTCTTCTTGAGGATTCAGTGAAGATATAACCGGTTGATGGCGTAGCAGGCGGTGTTGACCGCCTCGGCCCAAAACCGATCCGAAGTCTTGTACTCATCAAGCATGGTCCTTGCCATGTCCAATAGAGTTCGATTCTTCCTCTCCACTACACCATTTTGTTGTGGCGTGTAGGGAGAAGAGAACTCATGCTTGATGCCCTCCTCCTCAAGGAAGCCTTCAATTTGTGAGTTCTTGAACTCCGTTCCGTTATCGCTTCTTATTTTTTTGATCCTCAGGGCGAACTCATTTTGAGCCCGTCTCAAGAATCCTTTTAAGGTTTCTTGGGTCTGAGATTTTTCCTGCAAAAATAATACCCAAGTGAAGCGAGAATAATCATCCACAATAACTAGACAGTACTTACTCCCGCCGATGCTTATGTAAGCAATCGGGCCGAATAGGTCCATGTGTAGGAGCTCTAGTGGCCTGTCGGTCGTCATTATGTTCTTATGCGGATGATGAGCTCCAACTTGCTTTCCTGCTTGGCATGCGCTACAAATCCTGTCTTTCTCAAAATGAACATTTGTTAGTCCTAAAATGTGTTCTCCCTTTAGAAGCTTGTGAAGATTCTTCATCCCAACATGTGCTAGTCGACGATGCCAGAGCCAGCCCATATTAGTCTTAGCAATTAAGCAAGTGTCGAGTTCAGCTCTATCAAAATCTACTAAGTATAGCTGACCCTCTAACACTCCCTTAAATGCTACTGAATCATCACTTCTTCTAAAGACAGTGACACCTACATCAGTGAAAAGACAGTTGTAGCCCATTTTGCATAATTGAGATACGGAAAGCAAATTGTAATCTAATGAATCTACAAGAAAAACATTGGAAATAGAATGGTCAGGAGATATAGCAATTTTACCCAAACCTTTGACCAAACCTTGATTTCCATCCCCGAATGTGATAGCTCGTTGGGGATCTTGGTTTTTCTCATAGGAGGAGAACATTTTCTTCTCCCCTGTCATGTGGTTTGTGCACCCGCTGTCGAGTATCCAACTTGAGCCCCCGGATGCATAAACCTACAAAACAAATTTAGTTCTTGACTTTAGGTACCCAAATGGTTTTGGGTCCTTTGGCATTAGACACAAGAACTTTGGGTACCCAAACACAAGTCTTGGAGCCCTTGTGCTTGCCCCCAACATATTTGGCAACTATCTTGCCGGATTTGTTAGTCAACACATAAGATGCATCAAAAGTTTTAAATGAAATGTCATGATCATTTGATGCACTAGGAGTTTTCTTTCTAGGCAACTTAGCACGGATTGGTTGCCTAGAGCTAGATGTCTCACCCTTATATATGAAAGCATGATTAGGGCCAGGGTGAGACTTCCTAGAATGAATTCTCCTAATTTTGCTCTCGGGATAACCGGCAGGGTACAAAATGTAACCCTCGTTATCCTGAGGCATGGGAGCCTTGCCCTTTACAAAATTAGACAATCTTTTGGCAGGGGCACTAAGTTTGACATTGTCTCCCCTTTGGAAGCCAATGCCATCCTTGATGCCAGGGCGTCTCCCACTATAGAGCATACTTCTAGCAAATTTAAATTTTTCATTCTCTAAGTTATGCTCGGCAATTTTAGCATCTAATTTTGCTATATGATCATTTTGTTGTTTAATTAAAGTCATGTGATCATGAATAGCATCAACATCAATATCTCTACATCTAGTACAAATAGTGACATGCTTAATGATAGATGTAGATGGTTTGCAAGAATTAAGTTCAACAATCTTAGCATGTAAAATATCATTTTTATCTCTAAGATCGGAAATCGTAACTTTGCAAACATCAAAATCTTTAGCCTTAGCAATCAAATTTTCATTTTCTAATCTAAGACTAGCAAGAGAAATGTTCAATTCTTCAATCCTAGCAAGTAAATCATCATTATTATCTCTAGGGTTGGGAATTGAAATATTGCAAACATGAGAATCAACCTTAGCTAACAAATTAGCATTTTCATTTCTAAGGTTGTCTAATGTTTCATGGCAAGTGCTTAGCTCACTAGATAAATTTTGACATTTTTCTACTTCTAGAGCATAAGCATTTTTAACCTTAACATGCTTTTTATTTTCCTTGATTAGGAAGTCCTCTTTGGTGTCCAAGAGATCATTCTTTTCATGGATGGCACTAATCAATTCATTAAGTTTTTCTTTTTGTTGCATGTTGAGGTTGGCAAAAAGAGATCGCAAGTTATCCTCCTCATCACTAGCATTATCATCACTAGAAGACTCATATTTAGTGGAGGAGTTAGATTTAACCTTCTTCCGTTTGCCGTCTTTTGCCATGAGGCACTTGTGGCCGACGTTTGGGAAGAGAAGTCCCTTGGTGACGGCGATGTTGGCGGCGTCCTCGTCGTCGGAGGAGTCGCTTGAGCTTTCGTCGGAATCCCATTCCCGACAAACATGGGCATCACCACCCTTCCTTTTGTAGTACCTCTTCTTTTCTCTCCTCTTGCCCTTCTTGTCGTTATCCCTGTCACTGTCACTTGATAATGGACATTTTGCAATAAAGTGACCGGGCTTACCACACTTGTAGCAAACTTTCTTGGAGCGGGACTTGTAGTCTTTCCCTCTCCTTTGCTTGAAGATTTGGCGGAAGCTCTTGATGACGAGCGCCATTTCCTCATTGTCAAGCTTGGAGGCGTCTATTGGTTGTCGACTTGGGGTAGACTCCTCCTTCTTCTCTTCCGTCGCCTTGAATGCGACGGGTTGAGCTTCGGATGTAGATGGATCATCAAGCTCGTTGATCTTCCTCGAGCCTTCGATCATGCACTCAAAACTTACAAAATGCCCGATTACTTCCTCGGGGGTCATTTTAGTATATCTAGGATTACCACGAATTAATTGAACTTGAGTAGGGTTAAGGAAAATAAGTGATCTTAGAATAACCTTAACCACCTCGTGGTCGTCCCACTTTATGCTCCCGAGGTTGCGCACTTGGTTCACCAAGGTCTTGAGCCGGTTGTACATGTGTTGTGGCTCTTCCCTTTTCCTAAGCCGGAACCGACCGAGCTCCCCCTCGATCGTTTCCCGCTTGGTGATCTTTGTGAGCTCATCTCCCTCGTGCGCGGTTTTGAGCACATCCCAAACCTCCTTGGCGCTCTTCAACCCTTGAACTTTGTTATACTCGTCTCTACTTAAAGAGGCGAGGAGTATTGTTGTCGCTTGAGAGTTGAAGTGCTCGATTTGGTCCACCTCATCCTCATCATAGTCCTTATCCCCTACGGATGGTACCTGTGCACCAAACTCAACGACATCCCATATACTTTTGTGGAGTGAGGTTAGATGAAATCGCATTAAATCACTCCACCTAGCATAATCTTCACCATCAAAAGTTGGTGGTTTGCCTAATGGGACGGAAAGTAGAGGTGCATGTTTAGAAATGCGAGGATAGTGTAGGGGGATCTTACTAAACTTCTTACGCCCTTAGCGTTTAGAAGTTACGGAGGGCGCGTCGGAGCCGGAGGTCGATGTTGATGAAGTGTCGGTCTCGTAGTAGACCACTTTCCTCATCCTCTTTTGCTTGTCCCCATTCCGATGCGGCTTGTGGGAAGAAGATTTTTCCTTCTTCTCTTTGTGGTGAGAAGAAGATTTCTTCTCCTTCCCTTTGTTGGAGGAGCTCTTCTTCTTCTCCCTCCTTTTGGTGCGGGACTCTTCCGATGAAGTGCTCCCGTGGCTTGTAGTGGGCTTTTCGCCGGTCTCCATCTCCTTCTTGGCGTGATCTCCCGACATCACTTCGAGCGGTTAGGCTCTAATGAAGCACCGGGCTCTGATACCAATTGATAGTCGCCTAGAGGGGGGGGGTGAATAGGGCGAAACTGAAATTTACAAATATAAACACAACTACAAGCCGAGTTAGCGTTAGTAATGAGGAAACGAGTCCGAGAGAGAGGGTGAAAAACAAATCGCAAGCAAATGAAGAGTGTGACACGCGAATTTGTTTTACCGAGGTTCGGTTCTTGCAAACCTACTCCCCGTTGAGGAGGCCACAAAGGTCGGGTCTCTTTCAACCCTTCCCTCTCTCAAACGATCCCTCGGACCGAGTGAGCTTTCTCTTCTCAATCACTTGGAACACAAAGTTCCCACAAGGACCACCACAAGTTTGGTGTCTCTTGCCTCAATTACAAGTGAGTTTGATCGCAATTAAAGAATCAAGAAAGACGAAAGCAATCCAAGCGCAAGAGCTCGAAAGAACACAAGCAAATCACTCTCACTAGTCACTATGGCGTTGTGTGGAATTTGGAGAGGATTTGATCTCTTTGGTGTGTCTAGAATTGAATGCTAGAGCTCTTGTAGTAGTTGAGAAGTGGAAAAACTTGGATGCAATGAATGGTGGGGTGGTTGGGGTATTTATAGCCCCAACCACCAAAAGTGCACACCGGACATGTCCGGTGCCCCCGCCACGTCATCACTGTCGTTGGATTCTGACCGTTGAAGCTTCTGACTTGTGGGCCCGCCTGGGTGTCCGGTGCACACCGGACAACTCCTGTTCATTGTCCGGTGCGCTGGAATGGGCGCGCCTATCTTCTGCGCGCGCAGAGCGCGCATTAAATGCGCTGCAGGTAGCTGTTGGCGCCGAGTAGCCGTTGCTCCGGGGTTGCACCGGACAGTCCGGTGCACACCGGACAGTCCGGTGAATTATAGCGGACTAGCCGTTGGAGTTTCCCGAAGCTGGCGAGTTCCTGAGGCTGATCTTCCTTGGCGCACCGGACACTGTCCGGTGTACACCGGACAGTCCGGTGAATTATAGCGCGAGTGCCTCTGGAAATTCCCGAAGGTGGCGAGTTTGAGTTGGAGTCCTCTGGTGCACCGGACACTGTCCGGTGGCGCACCGGACACTGTCCGGTGTACACCGGACAGTCCGGTGCCTCCAGACCAGAGGGCCTTCGGTTCCCACTTTGCTCCTTTATTGAATCCAAAACTTGGTCTTTTTATTGGCTGAGTGTGAACCTTTTACACCTGTGTAATCTATACACTTGGGAAAATTAGTTAGTCCAATTATTTGTGTTGGGCAATTCAACCACCAAAATTAATTAGGGACTAGGTGTAAGCCTAATTCCCTTTCAGGTCGCCCTCGCCCCATGCGCGCCACCCGGCCCCGCCTCGACCCTGGCCGCGCCGCCCCGCGCCGCCCGGCCCCCGTCCCGGCCGCCCTCGTCCCGGCCCCGGCTGCGCCGCCCCGGCCGTGCCCCCGCCCGGCCCGTGCCCCGCCCGTGCTCCGTGCTCGCCCGCCTGCCCCGGCGTGCCCTGCTCGCGTCGTGACGGTCCCAGCTCGGCCCAGCGTGGCTATGGTGCGTGACCTTGAGCTCGGCTAGCGCGCGGTCCTGACGTGCACACGACTAGTTCTGGGCGCGTGCGTGCGGCCTTGCGCGCGTGCTCGCGTAGTGCGCAGTGCCTTGGCACGGCCCGTCGTGCCTTCGTCTACCCCCAGACATGCCCGTCTACCCCCCTTGTTTATATTTTATGCGTGCTAATCACATCGTTCATGTTAATAAGATAGGAGTCTCAATTTAGAAATTGGTTACGTTAGTTAATTTGTATAGCTAATCGTCTATCTCATTTAATGTTAATCTACTAAAAGTGGTCACGTTTCCATTAGTGCATGTAGCTAATCCTTATTATTGGAGCTAAGTAGAACTAGAGCACGTAACGTTTAGTTATTTGTCTACCCGTAGTGCGCCTCGAGCATAAGCTTTAACCCTTGCGAGACCTTGCCCCGTCTCTTTCTAACCATGGTAAATGCAATATCGCATGTCATATTCTATGCATGTTTAATCTACTTGTTCTCTTGCATGGTGTATTGTTGGTTTCCTAATTTCAATGGATGGATGTATGTATGTTTGCACTCGCATAGAGAACGATCCGGTTCAAGAGCCCGAGGAACTCACAGGAGAAGCCCCTGAGCAGCAGTCGGTTGGTGGAGGCAAGTGTCCCTTGACCTATCTCTGTCCTATTCATTCTTTAATTCACCTCCCGCATTACACATGTATACCTAAGGATTGACTAGCTTTTGTTATCCATGTCCTTGTTTACTTATTTGGGTTGGATTATTATTGTTTAGCTTTATGCTATTGCTCAACTATAATCAATGAACATGATGAGATTATCTATGATACGCTGTTTTCCCCTCCTTTATTATGATGTTATTCTTGTGGCATTCAAGGGGGCTCGAGCGGTTTCTCGAGTGCTTCTCCGTAAGGACCTGTTCTTTGGATGACCGCCCGGGAAAACAGTGCAACCATGAGGGTGGAATGGGGTGCCCTTAGCTGAATAATTAGAGGATCCGGGGTGTAGTTCGCTTAGCCGTTGTGCCGTCAATGGGGCTCGGTGTATGCGGCTCGCTCTGCCATGTTTGGGTTCGCCCCTTGGGGAGGAGTGCGGTGCATTTAGGAAACCTAATGGGCGGCTACAACCCCGGGGAGTCTTTGTAAAGGCTACGTAGTGATGCCCTGCTGGGTCACCTTGGTAGTGATCAATGGAGAGTCATGATCTCCGGGCAGAAAGGGAATCACGGCTTGTGGGTAAAGTGCACAACATCTGCAGAGTGTTTGAAAACTGATATATCAGCCGTGCTCGCGGTTATGAGCGGCCAAGGGAGCTCCAGTGATTAGTGGTACTTGATCAGAGACATCTTGGTTTACAGGTGGCAATGAGATTGATGGTTTTGGTTATGACTATGGTGCTCGTAAGTGGTATTCTTTCCGTTTGGAAAGGGTACATCGGGCTAATAACTTGGGTTAATACTAAAACCTGGCTTTCTACTAGTAAATAATAATCTGACCAACTAAAAGCAACTGCTTGACTTACCCCCATATAAAGCTAGTCCACTACAGCCAAACAGGATACTTGCTGAGTATGTTGATGTGTATTCACCCTTGCTCTACGCACCAAACCCCCCCCCTCCCCAGGTTTTCAGCATTGCAACCACTGCTCAGGAGAAGATGAAGCCGTGGAAGAAGACTTCCAGGAGTTTTAAGACTACGATGAGTTCTAGGCATGGGTTAGCGGCAACCCCCCAGTCGGCTGCCTGTGAAGGCCGCGTTTATCTACGTTTCTTTTCCGCACTTTGATTATTTGTAAAGACTATGAGGATGTCTCAGACATAGGATGTAATCGACTATTATTTCCCTTTTTAATACTATTTGAGCACTGTGTGATGATGTCCATGATTATGTAACTGCTGTGTACGTGAATTGCTGATCCTGGCACGTACATGGTTCGCATTCGGTTTGCCTTCTAAAACCGGGTGTGATAAATACTCACCATTACTCGCGTGTTTCCAAGAAAAAGGTCACTGCCTATCAATGCTGCAGGGACTGCAGTCATCATGACTCCCGCTGATTACTCATGCGTTACTAAGGCGGAGGGAATCTGAACGGCTCCGCCTATACGCCTCTACGCACAACAGGTGTACCAGGCTACTCCATATTCTACTGCAACAAGCCATCACCCACCTGTGGACACGACAAGACGTGGCAGTAGCAAGTCGGAGAAGCAACACAGCGTGCAGCAAAGATCTTTATGTGCTGTTAGCATTAATTATTCACATAATGTATTCCTTCCATTATGCTCCTGGGCCCGCATGTCGGAGCTCAGCATCCTTGTATGTACCTCCCTTAAACTATAAAAGGGAGGGGACACAGCGTTACAAGGGACATGGTCAATACAACTTACGGACAGTGGATGTAGGGTATTACGCTCCAGCGGCCTGAACCACTATAAACCCTCGAGTGTTCTTGTGTTCATCCAAAATTCACCAATCAGGCAAGCGCTTAGGCCCCCTCCTCATCTTAGGATTAGGGCGGGTGCATTCCGCCACCCGGCTGGAGGATTTTCCCACCGACAATACTGATGTGTGATTTAAATCTATTTTAATTTTAACACCTTGTTAGATCCTTACTAATCATGTCTCACCGAGGCCACCTTCAATGCACATGTATTCTACTGCTACTTAGCCATCCTTTCCATGATTGTGTCCTCGTGAGAACTATCGGCCACATTGCCTCTCTCAAAGCGTATGACCACATGGCCAACTATAGTGTAGGTGCCTAGCCTACTTGCCAACAATTGTAGCCCAATAAGCACCATTAGTTGTGTTGCTTAGTCTCGATGTGCGGGCACACATGTCGGTCATAGTTGTCGGTTGCTAGCACCTCTTAGATCTAGTGTTAGAAGGAGGCCACGAGCTCTAGCACTCAGGATCTAGCATTAGGCACATAGCCTGATCTCATTACCACCATGCATTTCCATGCTAGTCAAGCCTGCATCACTCACTTGTGTTGCTAGTGAGGTGTTCATGTTCATCGCTCGAGAAAATTTATCCACTGGCAACGTGTGGCTTGCCTGAGGAGCTCCCTCTCTGGTCAAACACACCATATGCCCTACATACCATGGTACTAGACCAAACACAACTCACACTATAGATTGAGCCATGTAGTTCATCATCTCAAGATATTAGGCAAGTCTTTGACATTCATGTGGTGTTGGCATGAAATGGAATATTTCGTGCCATATCATACTTTAGGTCATACAAAAAACTATACCAAGATCTACCCTCAAATAACATGGTCAAGTCCTAGATCTACCTATAACATGCAAATTTCTCCCAAAAAAACTACACCAAGCAAATTAGTAGCTAGCTAGCCATGACCAATGGTCTGGTAAAATGCCCAAGCATACCATGTTCATCAGGCGGTCTAAGACAAAACACTAATTTTGTCTAATGTTGGCCTAACATGATCCACTTGTCATAGTGTTCATGATGACTTGGGGTACAATAGTCATGTTGTGCTTAGACTAGGAGGGTAGCCCAACGTGCTTGGCTTGCCATGATTTGATATAATTTATGGCATGGTGGTGGCTTGATTCTTCCTACGTATATAACCCCCTCAATATCCCCTACTCGCGGTGAACTGGCTCCATTGATTAGTCAACCCTAACATCCTAACCCTAGCCCCCATTAAACCATTCATCTTGCCTCTCCCTTGTGCTCTTATCCATAACTTTATATCCTACTGATAGTGAGGCGATAGCTTGCCATCATAGTCTTGTGCAGCCTTTGTTTGGAAGTGGACATTTATACCCTCTTATGTCTATTGTTCTCCTCCTCTCCCTTTCTTCCTTGCCCTTGCATCCCTAACCAGCTAACCCTAATACTCTCTCCATAGTTTGTGGGTGTGGTATTATTCCTGTCATTGTTCCTCGTAGGTGACTCAAGTGCTCCATCTATGCAAGTGAGCTTCTTTTCCCCCATCAATCCACTCCTCACCTATAGATCTTAATATTATTTTACACCTATTTTGATGTTTTTAATATTATTTTACACCTATTTTGATGTTTTTTCTTGTGCCTTTTAAGTATCAGTAGTCTCTCGTAGTAATGCCTCATAACCATTGAGGAAGTGGAGTCGCTCATGAGGGCTAGGAAATTGGTAGAGGTCAAGGTCATGGACCTTGATCTAGCCGCTGAGTACCAGCTCTAGGACAATAATGAGGACGAGGATACCCGAGCCTTATTTAGCAACATTGTTGCTATCAACATTGATGTGATGGTATGTTGCCTTGATAGCCTTGTGGTGGGATGGCCATAGGTTCCACAAGTCATACAACCACAATAAGTACTGTTGGTGCTAGTAGCTCATCGAGGAAGCACCCTCCTAGATCCAGAGTCTGGAATGACTTTGATGAGCTAACTCACATCATCAATGGCAAGAGGTTAAGGTATGCGACCTATTGCAAATATTATAAGCTGATTTTAAGCGTTAAATCTAGTTTTGGTTCTAGTCACTTTCTTTGACATTGTTGTTGTGCTAATAAAGAACAACACACATGCAGAGTTCAATATATACTTAAGTACAATCATGATGGATCCTTGCACCATTGGGAGTACTCTACTTCTGTTACATAGACTGAACTTTGTCATTTGGTAGCTAGAGAGGACCTGCCTCTAGTGTTTGAAGAGTCCAGTGCTTTTTAGGAGTACATTACTATTGCTCATAATCCTTATTTAAGTCTTCTAGGAAAACAACTACTATAGACTTTAAAATGAGCCTTAAATTGATTGAAACTGGTACTTCTATTTCATTCATTGATCTTACATCTGACATCTGAAATGGTAATACTAAAGAGGACTATCTATCTGTTGTTGCTCAATTTGTGAATTCTAGTTAGGAGTTAGAAAAAGATTGCTTGGTCTTAAGATCATTGATGTAGCATGTACTAGTAGAAATATTTTCAAACATGTTCCACTAGTGGTTGAGGAGTATGGCTTAAGTAATAAGTTATTTTCCATAACTCTAGACAATGCTTCACCTATATTGTTATGGGTTTTCTTAAACATTTGTTTTCTAGTTACCTTGGGTTTGCTTTGCTTGAACTTTATGAGGATCTTGATGTTTTGATGATTCATCTATTGTTTTCTGACATCCGTGTTGTGTTTGTGACATAGTTAACTTGATTATGAAGTCTTGTTTAGCAATCATAAAGCCTTATCTTAATGATTTTAGAACTACCATAACCTTTTATACTCTTCAAACCAAAGAATTGATGCATACAAGAGTTATTGATTGAGTATGGGTGTTACTCCTTGAAAGTTTGGTGTTGATATTGGTGTTAGATGGAATTGAACCTTATGGATGCTTAAGCACCTTCTTCCTCAGAGAAATACTTAATTTCTATCTTTATACAAACCCAATATGGGTGCTCCTCCTTTACTCACTAATAATTGTTGGTATATTACAAAGAAAGTGTATACTCTATGTAGTTATTATATGATTCTATTGTTGCACTATCTAATGTTTATTACCCTACTTCATATTTGATGTCGCACCAAATACTAAAAATAATATCCATCTCAATAATTATTAAAATGATGAATTACTAAGGCAAGTTGTTGTTCATACGAAAGATTCTAAAATAATGTAGGGAAATACCCCTTCTGTATGCATTTGCTTTCATTTTAGATCCTATGTCAAAATGAGAGATTTTCAAAAAGCCATATGCTTATCTAATCTATCTGGTACATATTATTGTAGTCTTCCACAAAAGGTGAGATCACTATTAACCAAAAAAAATTAGTTGTATCAATCAATGTTTGGTGACGTGTGGTTGGGTGCACAACAACAAACATCAAGTGCTAATGAAGGTAAGAACAAATGGCTTGGGGTGACATCTAGGGTGATGATGAATTTGATTGTGTGTCTTTTTCTTTCCAGTCTGGTAGGAGATCATGTAGTATTGTCCCCTCTTGTGATACCATTGCAGCTACATCCTCTGTCTTGGTTTTGTCTTCACATCTAAACAGTGACACTATCTCTTGGTCCAATGACGACTTCAACGTCCTAAGTTGGTGGCATGAGCATATGGTTAAATGTCATATTTTATCTCTTCTTGCTAAAGGTGT
This sequence comes from Zea mays, assembly GCF_902167145.1. NCBI lineage: Eukaryota > Viridiplantae > Streptophyta > Magnoliopsida > Poales > Poaceae > Zea > Zea mays. The sequence goes on from NC_050102.1 coordinate 14,969,476, forward strand.
CATGGTTGTTCATGCTTCTACTATATCTTCTAAATCAACCTTTAGTCTTGTTGGTGGAGTGATTGAGGAGTGCCACCGACGCCTCACAAGTGATATGGTGGAGGTTTTGTGATATATTAAGGTTGCCAATTAGCAAACTTGCACATGAAACACAATGTAGAGAAGGACGCCAAATAGATAGAAACTATCTTTAAAAACATGATCTTTAAAGACAAGTGATGAAAACTAGGAGTTAGAAGTTTATGTTTGGAAATAACTTATTTGTTTTTGAACATTAGTTGTAATGAACTTTGAGACTTTAACTTGGAGCTAGCTGCACTTTTTTTCCTTCCTATGGGGTTTTTTACAAGATGTGAGTTTTTATGTAAGAAGATTTTTAATGAGTCGGCATTGCATAACATCTCCAAACCTGCAATATAATATCTTGATATTGATCTATTTTGTGATCTAGGGTTGATCTTGATGCATTTTATGATATGAAGTTAGAATTTGAGAGTTGACTAATAATGTGTATGAATTTTGTGATCTGGACTTGTAATACTCCCTCTTTTCCAAAATAGTATTAGTTTTAGCTCTTGTTTTTATGTTTATATTCAAATAGATGGTGATTAATCTAGACACACATATCAAACACATACATCAAGTATTCTATGTATCCACTAATTTCTAAAATAAATTTTAATTTAGGACAGATGTGGTAGTGTTCAAATATGTCATATTGTATATGGATTTTGGTGCCTTCACAATAGGAAAACGGCAAAGATCCAACGGCCAAATAATGTCCAACGGTTTTTGCTAAACCGTCGGACATAAGGGAGCCTTATGTCCGACGGCCCCTGCTCAGCCGTCAGACATAAGGGACGTGGGTTCCACCAAAGACCGTTACGGCCGTTAACGAAGGTAAACGCCGACAGCCCTTTTCGGCCGTCGGACATCCACTATATCCGATGGCCGCCGTCGGAAATAAGGTTATTTCTGACGCGTTACGACCGAGGGACATGTATCGTCGGACATAAGCATTTGGCCATCGGAAATAGCTTATGTTCGACGGCTTTGGCCGTCGAAAATTCCTTATTTTACTGTAGTGCTTTAGCACCGGACTAAAATGACAACAGAGCACCTTGTCGTGTCTGGCCGAGAAGCTAGCGCGGTGTGCTAAGAGCACCTTCAAGATGCTAGCTAAATAGCTTTCCAACATGCATACTAGCCATTTAACTTTCTAATCTATCCGGTTCTCTAAATTAACTCCCTCACTAGCCAAATTTGGCTAGCAACTCTCGCTAGTCAAACTAACTTGCATATTGGGGAGTCTGTTGGAATGAGTTGTTATATATAGAGTTTAATATTTATGGAGATACAAATAAAAGGTTAAATAGAGAGTCAAAAATAAAGAGTATCTTTGAGATGCTCTAACGTCTTCATGCCGTATCAGGCTATCAGCTATGTGCTCGTGTCAGACCAGCAGGGTCAGGGTGGCACGTTTGAACCTCTATACCCATGCATCCACTCCCGAGCCGCGCGCCATGCCGTGTACTCGTGTCTCTCCTCAAGAATAGCCTTGCCGCGCGCGGAACGCCCAGAGGGCGCATCCTCCCAATCCCACTCCGCATGTTCGGCCGTCCCTGAGGGATCGCCCACCGCAACAACTACACGCCGCGGCGCACCGCCGCCGCGCCGGCTGGGGAACGACGGCGACGCATATATCATCCATCCGAGATGGAGCTGTTCGAGCGCGCGAGGACGGTGCGGCTGCGGAGCCACCACGACAAGTACCTGTACGCCGACGAGGACGAGGTGCACGTGATCCAGGACCGGAACGCGGCGTCCCCGAACGCGCGGTGGGTGGTGGAGCCCGTGCCGCACTCCCCCGGCGTGCTCCGCCTCCGCGGCCGCTACGGCCGCTACCTCTCGGCCTCCAACGAGCCCTTCCTCCTGGGCGGCACGGGGCGCAAGGTGCTGCAGACGCTGCCCCACCGCCTCGACTCCTCCGTCGAGTGGGTGCCCGTGCGCGACGACGCCGGCAGCAACGCGCACGCCCGCGCCGTGCGCCTCCGGACGCGATACGGCAACTTCCTCCGCGCCAACGCGGGGCTCCCGCCGTGGCGGAACTCCGTCACCCACGACGTCCCGCACCGGCACACAGGGTGGGTGGTCTGGGACGTCGAGATCTTCCAGGCGCTCCCGCCGCCAACGGGGCCCGATTCCTCATCGTCCTCCGCCGCCGCGGAAACCGACGCCGACGCCTTCGCGTCCTCTCCGGCTCCGTCGTCGTCGTATAACAACAAAGCGCCGCACTCTTCGGCTCCGTTACCAACGTCGGCGCTGAGGCCGCCGCCCCCTCCCGCGCACCACCGCGAAGAGAACTTGGTTCCGTTCAAGGGGCAGCCCGCGCCGCCGCCGCCGGGCTACATCGCACCACCCGCTCCGGGATTTTACAGGCTCGAGGTGCGTATACACTACTCACATCCACCGATCCAAATATCCAATCACTCGAGCAACCATCTCGACGGGCTCAGCTGCGTCTCTCTTCATGCATGCAGTCGACGGATTCCTTCTCCGTGCCGCTGCACAAGGTGGAGGGGCGAGCGGTCCACTACCACATCGGGGACAGCGACGGGGAGGTGAGGCCGGACGAGGAGCCGCACTACTTAACGTTCAACGGAACTAGCCTGGAGGAGCTGCTGGAGAGGCTCAAGGAGGAGACGGGGCTGCACGACGTCATCATGTGCTCGCGCAGCCCCATCAACGGGAAGCTCCTGCCGCTCCGTCTGCAGCTGCCGCCCAACAACGCCGCCGTGCATATCGTGCTTGTGCAGGAGTCATCAAATGGTGCGCTTTCTTCTCTTCGACATTATATTTATGAGTAAAATATAGTAGGGCTCCTTGAAATTGGCATGTTCTATTATATGAGTCCTTGAACTAAAAAATTCAGCAATATCCTCTAACTTAGTCATCTCATATAAAATCGTCCAAAAGGAGGTTTGCTCAAACTAAATGCCGACGTGAGCAATATCCTCTAACTTAGTCATCTCATATAAAATCGTCCAAAAGGAGGTTTGCTCAAACTAAATACCGACATGGCAGCCACATTGTAGCACAGTGATTAAAGTTCGAGGCTCAAGTCACATAGCATGCCAAGTCCGGAGACTCAAGTGATATAGTATGTCAAGTTTGAGGACCCAATTGACTCAACACGACACACTATGTCTACATCCGGTTTGAACAAATCCGGTTTTAGATAATTTTGCATGAGCCAACTAAGTAGAGAACCCGTTTTAACTAGTTTTCGGAGTTTGATGACTAAAGTGACACGATGTGCCAAGTTCAAGGACTATTGATGTGTTTTACTCTTATATTATATTATATATATATATATATTTGTTTTAATCTTTTTTAGAGTCAAAACATCTTAAACTTAATTAAATTACAAAGAAAAGTACAAGAATTTATAACATCAAGTAGATATACAGTAAAATATAATTAATGAGAATTATAATGATAAGTAATCCCTTTATTCCAAAATATAATTTATTTTAGACTAAAGGTACATTATATATGTGTCTATATTTATTATTTCTCGAATAAATGTGGACGGAAAAATAGGATTAGAAAGAACTATATTATGAGGACGGAGGGAGTATTTCGTATTTTAAATATTATAAATTTTTTGAATGGATACCTAACTTACATTTTTTCAAAATATTGTTGTAACTTCTTTTATACTTCCATGATCCTAACCATGCAACCATAACCACTAGAACAAATAAAACTTAGGTGCATAACTTGGGATTGAGAAAAATCGACATAGGTGAGGTATCATTGATGGCTGCAATGGCCTTCCTATCACTAGCCACGTAGAGATATATCAGGTCTCGTTTGGGACTAGCGACAAGGCACGACAAATGTTGTTTCACGTGCCAGCCCTTATTTCCTATGAATTATACATGGTATGAACTATGAAGGGGACTGTAGTACACGGTTCTTGCATACCCTATCATGGCGTGAGAGGCCTGTCTTGGTCCACTGAGCGAGTTCAAATGAGATCAATTCAACATTCTTCCTTTAATCTCATGCTTACTCGTTTATACTTAGGACTTAATTTTTTAATTACTTGGTCTCTGAGCTTATGATCTCTAATACTAAATAAATTATCTCATCAAATCCAGTCATGCGCCACTAAACTCAATAACTATAGTACACCTTTCTATCTCAAGTTAAAGTAGATAACTTATTCTTGAGGGAGATGGTTCTATTGATGACCCCTCAATCTAGAATCATAGGTTCTATTGGCTATGTATTTTCTAAACACACTAGAAAAAAGTCTTTTAGTGGGCGGATCCGCAGGTATTTGCTCTGTCTTTATATGCTCAAGTTCAATTGTTTGATCCTATATTTTCTCCTTTATAACGTAATACTTAATGTCATTGTGTTTGGCATCAGCAATACTTGCAATGGTTTTGTTATGTTGTCTTAAACTAGGTATAGATTTCTTCAGCCACATAGTCTGCCTCATTGTCTCATAACATTCAACAAAATCGTCATACGTTTTGGACTATTTAGACAAGGAGGTACAACAAAAGTTGGTTTGTATGGCTCTTGTTCCATAGGTCAGTACTATGATAAAGCAGTAGTTCTGTAACACCCGGATTTTAGGGGTCCAAAACCCGGGGTTAACATAAACACCAGGTATGCTGGGACCAAGTCTCATACATATGATGTATAGTGGCACAGGATCGAATGTCACATCTTTATATACAACAGGAGTTCTATACAAAATAAATAATTACATTATAAGGAGACAACGGTCCAGCAACCCCAAAGTTGACTGGGAGACGACGACCTAGACCTCTCACGAACTCATCACAGCATCCTCCATGAGCATCATCCTGCAGTACCTGGTCTTGACCTGTGGTGTATGTGAGACAGCAAGAGTGAGCTCACATACGTTCATCGCTCAGCAAGTTGTGGGGAATAATGTGCATGAACTCGCCAAAGGTGGGAGCTCACGTGAGGTGTAAGGCTTACCAAAGAAGATGGTTAGAGCTGAGCATTGCTTTTAAAGTTGGTCAAAATTTTATTAGCAGTTACTAAGTATAAGTAAATACCAACCCAGTTAAATAGTAGAACCAAAGTAACAACTTCACCTGCGATGCAATGCATATGACAAATTGAATTTAGTTCCATAATTTAATCATGTGAGTGTCCGAGCCGCTCATGACCGTGAGCACGGCTAGTATACCAGTTTTACACTCTGCAGAGGTTGCGCATCTTTACCCACAAGTCGTGTATCCCATGTCGCCAGGGTTTGCAAGGCCCTTAGACACTTCCGAGGTGAATGGCTAGGGATCCACTACGAGGCCTTTACAAAGTTCCACTAGCTTCCGAAAACCCGCTACAGTTTATAGGAAGATCCAGTACAGGAATCCCTTGCAGGACCGCCATCGCAGCAAAATCCTCCCGAGGGCCTCCCTGCACTGACCTCTCCCCTACTGCCCTTGCCCCTTTCGGGTAAGGTAGTCTTCCACTAGCTTTCCTAATTAATCAGCCAAGGGCGTCCCATTAAACCCTTGTGGTAGCACTGTTTTCCCGGGTGGTTCTCCATGTTCCAATTAACATAATGATCTCAATATGAACAATAAATAATAACTGATAACAAAAGTGTAACCATGAATAGTGTATCTCCATACCCAAAACCACATATAGCACTAGCAAGTACTACCCAGAAAGTTCAGTGGTGAACAAGGTATAAAGATAATCAAACTAGGTAACCTGTTGGGTCCCATCAAAATTAACCTATGCAGATCATTATGATTAATTAGAACATGAGTAGGTAAAAAGAAGTGATCAAGGGCACAACTTGCCTGGGCCTTGAGAATCCAGGTACCAGGATGATCCTCAGGTGATACGTATCCTCACTGCTAGTCGTAGCAATTCAAACAAACATTGTATAGCAAGAATTAACATTACACCAAACATGTAAATAAAATACATAGTAATAAACTAGACACTAAAATGAGATCATAGGAACTGGAATCATTAATTTTGGAGTTATAGATTTTAAGTTATGAATTTCCGAAATTATTTAGTGCTTAGAATAGATTAATCCAAGTGAACCATTTTAATTCAAGTTTCATAGTTAAACAGTGTTACTAGTTGATAGACAATATTAATACAAAATTATTGCAACTGGAATGACTCAATTTGGAGCTAAAATGAATTTTCTATGAATTATCTAAGTTATGGCAATTATTTTCATATTAAAAATCCATTTTCTATTTTATTTATTCAATTTAAACGAGTTCTGGACTGGGCCTCAATAACAGAAAACCGCAGGGGGTTCAGCGCAAGAAACCCGAGACACGGGGAACAGTGCCCGAGGGACGGCGGGTTTATTCCGGGAAAGCCGAGGGGCTCTTTATGAAGATTGCCACGGCGAAGGGGTATTCTCAGATCTCGGCCGTCCGATCAAGCGTGAACGGCCAAGATTAAATCCGAGCCCCGCGAACCGGTACGCATCCCTGACCGTTGGATCGAGATCCAAAGGCCCGGATCCACTCAACCGAACAGCGCACCCATGTCTAATCATATCCGTTGAACTCCAGATGGACGGCTTAGATCTCGGCTTCAATGTGACAACAGGAGATTTAATCTACACCGCCCATATCAGATCGGACGGTCATCGTTCGTCTTCCCCAAGCCAACAGCGAGCGGCGCCCAGGTGACCACCGCGGCGGAGGACGCCGGTGAGCACCCAAATCCCGGCGCAGTACGCGGATCAATGTGTCGCGGACGGGTGCTAACCCCAAATCGAGGGTACGACGGACACAGGGGAGGAATTATTACCGGCAATGGCGATGAGGAGGAGCAGCGCCACGGTGATGCAGGGCTCCGCGGCGAATGAAGAAATCCGATGAGCAATTCATGGTTGCGTGGTCGCCGATCCTGCCCGACAGCGCCACGGAAAGCTTCACTACGACTCGGAGTTTCCGATTGACGGTGCGCCACAGGTAGGAAGTTGGTACAGAGGCGGGTTACCGGTGGCGGCTATATCTAACCGAGCGGCGGGCGGTGGCGCAGTAGATGCCGTTGGAGCGGTGGCGGAAAAAGGGAGGCGTAGGTGGGAACGTCGACGGCCGAGTAATTTATAGCTAGAATTAAGTCCGTGGGGGGGGGGGGGGTTTGGCCGGAGTCGCGCGGAGCTCACGGTGGCGGATTTGCCGCGATTCTGTTGGAGCTTGCGGCCGGGGAAGATGACAAGTAGGGCCCACCTGCCATACACAGTGATTCCCACGGAGTGAATGAGCTATGGCCTGCCAGCAGGGCCCGCATGGCAGTCTCACCGGGCGGGATGAGTTATTGGGCTGGCGCGAGCGAGGGATCCCAAGGTGGGCCGAAAGCAAGGAATAGAGGCCCACCCGACCGAATACTGCTTTCCTTTTTTTTTTTATTTATTATTCTTTCATTCCCTTTCTTCAAATTTCAGTTTTCCAATTCTAATTTAAATTCAAATTTTTCAGAGTTCAGATTTCAAAATTATATGCATCACATAAAACTCCAGTATGAGTGCAAGGATCCATATGTTCATATTAGTTATTTTATCCATGCTTCAAAACATATAAATTAACAAAGAGTATTTCACAACTCATTTATATTGGGATGAATAAATGGTTTCCTAAACATTTCCTAGTTTCCTAACTTAAGCTTGTTTCACAATTTTGAATACAAAGTGTAAACTTATAAGAAAACTTCATGGAATGCACATTTATGTATCTATTTTATTTGTTATTTACATAATTTAATGCCATTGATTGATTATGTAGAGAAAATCAAGGGATCCTCGAAACATCCACTTTATATATTTACTTATTTATTATTTTTTTTTCTCTTACCAATTTTTGGGCTTTACAAATCCTACCCCCCTTAAAAATAATCTCGTCCCCGAGATTTGTAAGGACAGGGATGTAAAAAGTTTTATTTATAGTTTAGCCTTTAACTTTTAGTTAGTTTAGGAATCGAGAGGTTTCATATTATTTAGATGGTGGTTATAAAAGCTTGGGTATGTATATCCACTCTATTGTGTATGGTATAAGATGTCTTTAAAGCATAGAGAAGTTTGGTTAAGAAAGGGTAGGGTGAGGAAAGACTCCATCCAAGATTGTGGATCTTGACTCTTCTTTGGTGATCTCACTTGATCCTTGAAGACTTGAGTTGGTGCTCATCCTTCCTTGATGAAGTTGATCATCCCCTTTGGTCTTGTCTCATTGATTAGGAGTTAGTGTATATTATTGGGCTAGAGAATGTGGTTAAGATAGGTATGGATGAGATAGATTACATGATATAGGTCAAAATCTGGTTTGATGTCAGGTGGTGGTTGATAGATTATGCAATCCTTTAAGACTCTATTGATTGGGTCAGATCTCATGCATGTGATTTAGTTGGTCTAATGTACTGAGTTAACACCTGACTAGTAGGGTCTATTCTCTTCTACCAGTATCACTAATCTGTTTAAGTAGACCACATTAGATAGAATCTAGATCAGGTTGGATATAACTAGATTAGACTAGTTTAGGTTAGATAGATCCCATAGGGTAGAATATGTATTATTAAGATATGTTAGAATCTTTTGAGATAGGATGGGGTATACGGTGTAGGTAGGTCAGAAGCTCTATTAGGTTAACACAGAGGGATTATGCAACTATCGGATGGGTAAGGTAGTTGCATGTGTATATGATCAAGCTAATCTAGGGCATCAATTTAGCTTAAATCATTTTTATAGGAGTGAGGTCTAATCCATTTCACTAGTACTAACTAATTTATTAAATAACTCACTTTAGATTGGATCATATTAGATTAGATGGGATCTAGATTGGTATCACCGGATTAGTCTAGACAATATCTAATTACTTTGGATTAGATCTTGGTTGTTACTAGGGTGGGGTAAATATGTTTATTAGGGCAAGATGAATCCATAAGGACAAGTTAGAATCTTTTGAGGTCAGTTGGATCTATTAGGATGAGATAAAATCTTTTTAAGATAAGATGAGTATCTTTTAAGATGAGATGGATCTATTAAGATAAGGAAGAATCTTTTAAGATAAGATGAATTGATTAGAATGAAAGCTTTTAGGATAAGATAAATCTCTTAAGCTAGATGTGTTCCAATGGGGATAATCTAGGTTGTCTAGTTATTTTATAAATATATTTTTTTATGCCTATGTGTATATGCAGATGCGATTGTGGACATTACTCCACAACCCATCACACTCAATCAAAGATCCAAATCAGACAAATATCATAAGAACAAACATTCAAATACATAGACACTTATAAAAATAGTTTTTTTTTGTTCCTAGGATTAGGTCTCCTATTCCTAAAGTCACTTTAGGTACAGGATTTCAAAGTGTAAAATCCACATGTGTCTTTTAGAAAGAAAAGATAAGAATAATCAGAGTAAAGCGGAATTAGATGAGAAAAGATTAAGAAAAGTTTAGAAAGAATCAGAGTAGCAAAGGTAAGTAGACAATGGTTGTCCAGATCTATCTAGGTTTCGTCCTACAGTCAACATTCCTCTGATACCACTTCTGTAACACCCGGATTTTAGGGGTCCAAAACCCGGGGTTAACATAAACACCAGGTATGCTGGGACCAAGTCTCATACATATGATGTATAGTGGCACAGGATCGAATGTCACATCTTTATATACAACAGGAGTTCTATACAAAATAAATAATTACATTATAAGGAGACAACGGTCCAGCAACCCCAAAGTTGACTGGGAGACGACGACCTAGACCTCTCACGAACTCATCACAGCATCCTCCATGAGCATCATCCTGCAGTACCTGGTCTTGACCTGTGGTGTATGTGAGACAGCAAGAGTGAGCTCACATACGTTCATCGCTCAGCAAGTTGTGGGGAATAATGTGCATGAACTCGCCAAAGGTGGGAGCTCACGTGAGGTGTAAGGCTTACCAAAGAAGATGGTTAGAGCTGAGCATTGCTTTTAAAGTTGGTCAAAATTTTATTAGCAGTTACTAAGTATAAGTAAATACCAACCCAGTTAAATAGTAGAACCAAAGTAACAACTTCACCTGCGATGCAATGCATATGACAAATTGAATTTAGTTCCATAATTTAATCATGTGAGTGTCCGAGCCGCTCATGACCGTGAGCACGGCTAGTATACCAGTTTTACACTCTGCAGAGGTTGCGCATCTTTACCCACAAGTCGTGTATCCCATGTCGCCAGGGTTTGCAAGGCCCTTAGACACTTCCGAGGTGAATGGCTAGGGATCCACTACGAGGCCTTTACAAAGTTCCACTAGCTTCCGAAAACCCGCTACAGTTTATAGGAAGATCCAGTACAGGAATCCCTTGCAGGACCGCCATCGCAGCAAAATCCTCCCGAGGGCCTCCCTGCACTGACCTCTCCCCTACTGCCCTTGCCCCTTTCGGGTAAGGTAGTCTTCCACTAGCTTTCCTAATTAATCAGCCAAGGGCGTCCCATTAAACCCTTGTGGTAGCACTGTTTTCCCGGGTGGTTCTCCATGTTCCAATTAACATAATGATCTCAATATGAACAATAAATAATAACTGATAACAAAAGTGTAACCATGAATAGTGTATCTCCATACCCAAAACCACATATAGCACTAGCAAGTACTACCCAGAAAGTTCAGTGGTGAACAAGGTATAAAGATAATCAAACTAGGTAACCTGTTGGGTCCCATCAAAATTAACCTATGCAGATCATTATGATTAATTAGAACATGAGTAGGTAAAAAGAAGTGATCAAGGGCACAACTTGCCTGGGCCTTGAGAATCCAGGTACCAGGATGATCCTCAGGTGATACGTATCCTCACTGCTAGTCGTAGCAATTCAAACAAACATTGTATAGCAAGAATTAACATTACACCAAACATGTAAATAAAATACATAGTAATAAACTAGACACTAAAATGAGATCATAGGAACTGGAATCATTAATTTTGGAGTTATAGATTTTAAGTTATGAATTTCCGAAATTATTTAGTGCTTAGAATAGATTAATCCAAGTGAACCATTTTAATTCAAGTTTCATAGTTAAACAGTGTTACTAGTTGATAGACAATATTAATACAAAATTATTGCAACTGGAATGACTCAATTTGGAGCTAAAATGAATTTTCTATGAATTATCTAAGTTATGGCAATTATTTTCATATTAAAAATCCATTTTCTATTTTATTTATTCAATTTAAACGAGTTCTGGACTGGGCCTCAATAACAGAAAACCGCAGGGGGTTCAGCGCAAGAAACCCGAGACACGGGGAACAGTGCCCGAGGGACGGCGGGTTTATTCCGGGAAAGCCGAGGGGCTCTTTATGAAGATTGCCACGGCGAAGGGGTATTCTCAGATCTCGGCCGTCCGATCAAGCGTGAACGGCCAAGATTAAATCCGAGCCCCGCGAACCGGTACGCATCCCTGACCGTTGGATCGAGATCCAAAGGCCCGGATCCACTCAACCGAACAGCGCACCCATGTCTAATCATATCCGTTGAACTCCAGATGGACGGCTTAGATCTCGGCTTCAATGTGACAACAGGAGATTTAATCTACACCGCCCATATCAGATCGGACGGTCATCGTTCGTCTTCCCCAAGCCAACAGCGAGCGGCGCCTAGGTGACCACCGCGGCGGAGGACGCCGGTGAGCACCCAAATCCCGGCGCAGTACGCGGATCAATGTGTCGCGGACGGGTGCTAACCCCAAATCGAGGGTACGACGGACACAGGGGAGGAATTATTACCGGCAATGGCGATGAGGAGGAGCAGCGCCACGGTGATGCAGGGCTCCGCGGCGAATGAAGAAATCCGATGAGCAATTCATGGTTGCGTGGTCGCCGATCCTGCCCGACAGCGCCACGGAAAGCTTCACTACGACTCGGAGTTTCCGATTGACGGTGCGCCACAGGTAGGAAGTTGGTACAGAGGCGGGTTACCGGTGGCGGCTATATCTAACCGAGCGGCGGGCGGTGGCGCAGTAGATGCCGTTGGAGCGGTGGCGGAAAAAGGGAGGCGTAGGTGGGAACGTCGACGGCCGAGTAATTTATAGCTAGAATTAAGTCCGTGGGGGGGGGGGGTTTTGGCCGGAGTCGCGCGGAGCTCACGGCGGCGGATTTGCCGCGATTCTGTTGGAGCTTGCGGCCGGGGAAGATGACAAGTAGGGCCCACCTGCCATACACAGTGATTCCCACGGAGTGAATGAGCTATGGCCTGCCAGCAGGGCCCGCATGGCAGTCTCACCGGGCGGGATGAGTTATTGGGCTGGCGCGAGCGAGGGATCCCAAGGTGGGCCGAAAGCAAGGAATAGAGGCCCACCCGACCGAATACTGCTTTCCTTTTTTTTTTATTTATTATTCTTTCATTCCCTTTCTTCAAATTTCAGTTTTCCAATTCTAATTTAAATTCAAATTTTTCAGAGTTCAGATTTCAAAATTATATGCATCACATAAAACTCCAGTATGAGTGCAAGGATCCATATGTTCATATTAGTTATTTTATCCATGCTTCAAAACATATAAATTAACAAAGAGTATTTCACAACTCATTTATATTGGGATGAATAAATGGTTTCCTAAACATTTCCTAGTTTCCTAACTTAAGCTTGTTTCACAATTTTGAATACAAAGTGTAAACTTATAAGAAAACTTCATGGAATGCACATTTATGTATCTATTTTATTTGTTATTTACATAATTTAATGCCATTGATTGATTATGTAGAGAAAATCAAGGGATCCTCGAAACATCCACTTTATATATTTACTTATTTATTATTTTTTTTTTCTCTTACCAATTTTTGGGCTTTACAAGTTCCACACCCAATATAATAAAATAAGATCACAATTTATCCAACATGATCGTTGAAAGTCGCCTAGAGGGGGTGAATAGGAAAATCTAAAATTTATAAAGTTTAAGCACAACTACAAGCCGGGGTTAGCGTTAAAAATAAAGTCGAGTCCGAAAGAGAGGGCAAAAATAAATCACAAGCAAGTAGCGAGAGTGACACGATGATTTGTTTTACTGAGGTTCGGTTCTTGCAAACCTACTCCCCGTTGAGGTGGTCACAAAGACCGGATCTCTTTCCACCCTTTCCCTCTCAAACGGTCACCTAGACCGAGTGAGCTTCTCTTTTCAATCAATTGGGACACGTAGTCCCTACAAGGACCACCACACAATTGGTGTCTCTTGCTTTAATTACAAAAATCTTAGGAACAAGAAATGAGGAAGAAGAAAAGCGATCCAAGCGCAAGAGCTCAAAAGAACACGACAAAACTCTTCTTCTAGTCACTATTGCTTTGAGTGGAATTGAGACTTGGACAGATTTTGATTCACTCTAATTGTGTCTTGTATTGAATGCACTAGCTCTTGTATTGAATGTGTTGGCTGAAAAACTTGGATCCTTGAAGTGTGGTGGTTGGGGGTATTTATAGCCCCAACCACCAAAGTAGCCGTTGGGGAAGGCCAGTGGCGGACCTAGAATTTTTACATAGGGTGTGCCGCAATAAAATTTTTATGTAGAACTCTATCTAATATACATATAATTTCATAATAAATTTGGTAAACAATCTGATATATAGATATAAAGTTTGACACTCAATAAATAAGCATGAAAATTGCATATATTAAACATAAAGATTGCAATAATACTATTTATCTGGCCTGTGCACCTGTATGCGAGGAACTAGGGTCTGGGGATGGGCACCTCTGTGCGAGCCGACCGAGCAGGCGAGCAAGATGTTGTAGCCTTGCAGTTGCAGTCTGCAGGACGTCGTCAGCTCGTCACGCCGATCGGCGGTCGCCAGAGCCCAGAACGCCCAGATGCCAGCCGCCAGGAACTCAGGCTGTTATGCGCAATCGGCGACCGAACGAGCGAACAAAAGAACCGTAGAAGTTGGAAAGTCACGTAGAAGATGAAAGTCAAGTGACGCAGCGTCAGCCGAACGGACGGCCGGCCAGGCCGGGTGGGTCCCCGGTGGGCCTGGCTTAGGGTATGCCAGGGTCCACCCGGACCCACCTATGGGTCTGCCCCTGTTGAAGGCTACTGTCGAAGGGCGCACCGGACAGTCCGGTGCGCCACCGGACACTGTCTGGTGCGCCAGCCACGTCACCCAACCATTAGGGTTCGACCATTGGAGCTTCTAACATGTGGGCCACCGGACAGTCCGGTGGTGCACCGGACATGTCCTATTCACTATCCGGTGCGCCATCTGGCACCTGCTCTGACTCTGCGTGCGCAGTCCGCACTGTTCACTGTTCACTATTCACTATTGGAGTCGACCGTTGGCGCTGTAGCCGTTACTCCGCTGGCACACCGGACAGTCCGGTGAATTATAGTGGAGTGGATTCCCAAATTCCCGAAGGTGGCAAGTTCGGAGTTGATCTCCCTGGCACACCGGACACTGTCTAGTGGCACACCGGACAGTCCGGTGCGCCAGACCAGGGCAGCCTTCGGTTGTCTTTTACTCTTTTTATTTGAACCCTTTCTTGGACTTTTTATTGGTTTGTGTTGAACCTTTGGCACCTGTAGAACTTATAATCTAGAGCAAACTAGTTAGTTCAATTATTTGTGTTGGACAATTCAACCACCAAAATTATTTAGGAAAAGGTTTGACCCTATTTCTCTTTCAATCTCCCCCTTTTTGGTGATTGTTGCCAACACAAACCAAAGCAAATATATAAGTGCAAAATTGAACTAGTTTGCATAAGGTAAGTGCAAAGGTTACTTGGAATTAAACCAATTTACATTTCATAAGATATGTATGGATGCTTTCTTCTAATTTTAACATTTTGGACCACGCTTGCACCACTTATTTTGTTTTTGCAAACTCTTTTGGAAATTATTTTCAAAGTCTTTTTGCAAATAGTCAAAGGTAAATGAATAAGATTTCGAGAAGCATTTTCAAGATTTGAAATTTTCTCCCCCTGTTTCAAATGCTTTTCCTTTGACTAAACAAAACTCCCCCTCAATGAAATTCTCCTCTTAGTGTTCAAGAGGGTTTTAGATATTAATTTTGAAAGGGTCATACCAATTTGAAATTATATCAAATATAAGATACCAATTTGAAAAACTTCTTTAATACAAATTGAAAGAACATAATTTTTGAATTTGGTGGTGGTGCGGTCCTTTTGCTTTGGGCTAATACTTTCTCCCCCTTTGGCATGAATCGCCAAAAACGGATACTTGTGAGTGAAATATAAGCCCTACTATTTTCTCTCCCTTTAGCAAATGATATATGAGTGAAGGATTATACCAAAGTGAAGAGCGGTGCAGAGTGACGGCGAAGGATGAATAATTCGATGGAGTGGAGTGGAAGCCTTGTCTTCGCCGAAGACTCCATTTCCCTTTCAATCTATGACTTGATATAAAATACACTTGACAATCCATTAGTCATAGCAAACGAAAGAGATGATCAAAGGTATATTAATGAGCTATGTGTGCAAAGTATCAATCAAAATTCCTAGAATCAAGAATGTTTAGCTCATGCCTAAGTTTGGTAAATGTTTTCTCATCTAATGGCTTGGTAAAGATATCGGCTAATTGTTCTTTGGTGCTAACATATGCAATCTCGATATCCCCCCGTTGTTGGTGATCCCTCAAAAGTGATACCGAATGGCTATGTGTTTAGTGTGGTTGTGCTCAAAGGGATTATCCGCCATGCAGATTGCACTCTCATTATCACATAGGAGAGGAACTTTGGTTAATTTGTAACCATAGTCTCTAAGGGTTTGCCTCATCCAAAGCAATTGCGCGCAACAATGGCCTACGACAATGTACTCGGCTTCGGCAGTAGAAAGAGCTACGGAATTTTGTTTCTTGGAAGCCCAAGACACGAGGGATCTTCCCAAGAACTGACAAGTCCCTGATGTGCTCTTCCTATCAATCTTACACCCTGCCCAATCAACATCTGAATATCCAGTTAAATCAAAAGTGGATCCCTTGGGGTACCAAAGGCCAAACTTAGGAGTATGAACTAAATATCTCAAGATTCGTTTTACGGCCCTAAGGTGAACTTCCTTAGGATCGACTTGGAATCTTGCACACATGCATACGAAAAGCATAATATCCGGTCGGGATGCACATAAATAGAGTAGAGATCCTATCGTCGACCGGTATACCTTTTGATCTACGGATTTACCTCCCGTGTCGAGGTCGAGATGTCCATTGGTTCCTATGGGTGTCTTGATGGGCTTGGCATCCTTGATCCCAAACTTGGTGAGTGAAAGTCACCTAGAGGGGGGGTGAATAGGGCGAATCTGAAATTTACAAACTTAATCACACCTACAAGCCGGGTTAGCGTTAGAAATATAATCGAGTCCGCGAGAGAGGGTGCAAAACAAATCGCAAGCGAATAAAGAGTGTGACACGCGGATTTGTTTTACCGAGGTTTGGTTCTCGCAAACCTACTCCCCATTGAGGTGGTCACAAAGACCGGGTCTCTTTCAACCCTTTCCCTCTCTCAAACGGTCCCTTGGACCGAGTGAGCTTCTCTTCTCAAATCAATTGGGAACCAAACTTCCCGTAAGGACCACCACACAATTGGTGTCTCTTGCCTTGTTTACAATTGAGATGATCTCAAGAACGAATGAGAAAAAGAAGCAATCCAAGCGCAAGAGCTCAAAAGAACACAACAAATCTCTCTCACTTAACGCTAAAGCTTTTGTGGAATTGGGAGAGGATTTGATCACTTGGGTGTGTCTAGAATTGAATGCTAGAGCTCTTGTAAGTAGTTGGAAGGTGGAAAACTTGGATTACTTGAATGTGGGGTGGTTGGGGGTATTTATAGCCCCAACCACCAAACTAGCCGTTTGGTGGAGGCTGCTGTCGCATGGCGCACCGGACAGTCCGGTGCGCCACCGGACACTGTCCGGTGCGACAGCCACGTCACCTGGCCGTTAGGTTCTGACCGTTGGAGCTCTGTCTTGTGGGCCCACCTGGCTGTCCGGTGGCGCACCGGACAAGTCCTGTAGACTGTCCGGTGTGCCACCCGCGCGTGCTCTGCTCCTCTGCGCGCGCTGGCGAGCATTGAATGCGTTGTAGTAGACCGTTGGCGTGAAGTAGTCGTTGCTCCGCTGGCTCACCGGACAGTCCGGTGTGCATCGGACATGTCCGGTGAATTATAGCGGAGCGGAAATCCGAAGCTGGCGAGTTCAGAATCGCTCTCCCCTGGGGCACCGGACACTGTCCGGTGGTGCACCGGACAGTCCGGTGAAATATAGCGAAGCGCCTCTGAGAATTCCCGAAGGTGAAGAGTTCAGCTTGAAGTCCCCTGGTGCACCGGACACTGTCCGGTGCGCCAGACCAGGGCACACTTCGGTTATCCCTTGCTCTCTTTGTTGAACCCATTTCTTGGTCTTTTTATTGGCTTAGTGTGAACCTTTGGCACCTGTATAACTTATACACTAGAGCAAACTAGTTAGTCCAATTAATTGTGTTGGGCAATTCAACCACCAAAATTATTTAGGAACTAGGTGTAAGCCTAATTCCCTTTCAATCTCCCCTTTTTGGTGATTGATGCCAACGCAAACCAAAGCAAGTATAGAAGTGCATAATTGAACTAGTTTGCATAATGTAAGTGCAAAGGTTACTTAGAATTGAGCCAATATAAATACTTATAAGATATGCATGGATTGTTTCTTTAATTTTTGACATTTTGGACCACGCTTGCACCACATGTTTTGTTTTTGCAGATTCTTTTGTAAATTCTTTTCAAAGTCCTTTTGCAAATAGTCAAAGGTAAATGAATAAGATTTTGCGAAGCATTTTCAAGATTTGAAATTTTCTCCCCCTGTTTCAAATGCTTTTCCTTTGACTAAACAAAACTCCCCCTTAATGAAATCCTCCTCTTAGTGTTCAAGAGGGTTTTAAGATATCGATTTTGAAAATACTATTTTCTCCCCCTTTTGAACACAATGAGATATCAATTTGAAAATCATACCAATTGAAAAACTCTTTTTTAAAATTAGTGGTGGTGCGGTCCTTTTGCTTTGGGCTAATACTTTCTCCCCCTTTGGCATGAATCGCCAAAAACAGATACTTGAGTGAGATATAAGCCCTTTTAACTACTTTCTCCCTTTTGGCAAATAAAACATATGAGTGAAGATTATACCAAAAGACGAAGAGTTGCTCGGAGCGACGGCGAAGGATGAGTTACAGAGTGGAAGCCTTTGTCTTTGCCGAAGACTCCAATTCCCTTTCCAATACACCTATGACTTGGTTTGAAATGAGCTTGAAAACACATTAGTCATAGTATATGAAAGAGACATGATCAAAGGTATATGAATGAACTATGTGTGCAAATCAACAAAAGAAGTTCTTAGAATCAAGAATATTTAGTTCATGCCTAAGTTTGTTAAAAGTTTGTTCTTCTAGTGGCTTGGTAAAGATATCGACTAATTGTTCCTTAGTGTTAATATATGCAATCTCGATATCTCCCTTTTGTTGGTGATCCCTTAAGAAGTGATACCGAATGGCTATGTGTCTAGTGCGGCTACGCTCAACGGGATTATCCGCCATGCGGATTGCACTCTCATTATCACATAGAAGAGGAACTTTGGTTAATTTGTAACCGTAGTCCCTAAGGGTTTGCCTCATCCAAAGTAGTTGCACGCAACAATGACCTGCGGCAATATACTCGGCTTCGGCGGTAGAAAGAGCTACAGAATTTTGCTTCTTTGAAGCCCAAGACACCAAGGATCTTCCCAAGAACTGGCAAGTCCCCGATGTGCTCTTTCTATTAATCTTACACCCCGCCCAATCGGCATCCGAATAACCAATTAAATCAAATGTGGATCCCCGAGGGTACCAAAGCCCAAACTTAGGAGTATAAACTAAATATCTCAAGATTCGTTTTACGGCCGTAAGGTGAGCTTCCTTAGGGTCGGCTTGGAATCTTGCACACATGCATACGGAAAGCATAATATCCGGTCGAGATGCACATAAGAGTAAAGAGCCTATCATCGACCGGTATACCTTTTGATCGACGGATTTACCTTCCATGTCGAGGTCGAGATGCCCATTTGTTCCCATGGGTGTCTTGATGGGCTTGGCATCCTTCATCCCAAACTTGGTTAGAATGTCTTGAATATACTTCGTTTGGCTAATGAAGGTGCCCTCTTGGAGTTGCTTTACTTGAAATCCTAAGAAATACTTCAACTCCCCCATCATAGACATCTCGAATTTTTGTGTCATGATCATACTAAACTCTTCACATGTAGATTCGTTAGTAGACCCAAATATAATATCATCAACATAAATTTGGCATACAAACAAATCATTTTCAAGTGTTTTGGTAGAGTGTAGGATCGGCCTTTCCGACTTTGAAGCCATTATCTATAAGGAAATCTCTAAGGCATTCATACCATGCTCTTGGGGCTTGCTTGAGCCCATAAAGCGCCTTAGAGAGTTTATAAACATGGTTAGGGTACTCACAATCTTCAAAGCCGGGAGGTTGCTCAACATAGACCTCTTCCTTGATTGGTCCATTGAGGAAGGCACTCTTCACATCCATTTGGTAAAGCTTGAAGCCATGGTAAGTAGCATAGGCCAATAATATACGAATTGACTCAAGCCTAGCTACGGGTGCATAGGTTTCACCAAAATCCAAACCTTCGACTTGGGAGTATCCTTTGGCCACAAGTCGGGCTTTGTTCCTTGTCACCACACCATGCTCGTCTTGCTTGTTGCGGAAAACCCACTTGGTTCCTACAACATTTTGATTAGGACGTGGAACCAAATGCCATACCTCGTTCCTAGTGAAGTTGTTGAGCTCCTCTTGCATCGCCACCACCCAATCCGAATCTTGTAGTGCTTCCTCTACCCTGTGTGTCTCAATAGAGGAAACAAAAGAGTAATGCAACACGAGATCTAGTGGTTACCCCCTTATGAATGTCGCCGAGGATGGTGTCGACGGGGTGATCTCGTTGGATTGCTTGGTGGACTCTTGGGTGTGGCGGCCTTGGTTCTTCATCCTCCTTATCTTGATCATTTGCATCTCCCCCTTGATCATTGCCGTCATCTTGAGGTGGCTCATTTTGTTGATCTTGTCCTTCATCATCTTGAGCCTCATTCTCATGTTGAGTTGGTGGAGATGCTTGTGTGGAGGAGGATGGTTGATCTTGTGCATTTGGAGGCTCTTCGGATTCCTTAGGACACACATCCCCAATGGACATGTTCCTTAGCGCGATGCACGAAGCCTCTTCACCTATCTCATCAAGGTCAACTTGCTCTACTTGAGAGCCGTTAGTCTCATCAACGTCACAAGAAACTTCAACTTGTCCAGAGGACTTGTTAAAGACTCTATATGCCCTTGTGTTTGAATCATATCCTAGTAAAAAGCCTTCTACAGTCTTAGGAGCAAATTTAGATTTTCTACCTCTTTTAACAAGTATAAAGCATTTGCTACCAAAGACTCTAAAATATGAAATATTGGGCTTTTTACCGGTTAGGAGTTCATATGATGTCTTCTTGAGGATTCGGTGTAGATATAATCGGTTGATGGCGTAGCAGGCGGTGTTGACTGCCTCAGCCCAAAACCGATCTGAAGTCTTGTACTCATCAAGCATGGTCCTTGCCATGTCCAATAGAGTTCTATTCTTCCTTTCCACTACACCATTTTATTGTGGTGTGTAGGGAGAAGAGAACTCATGCTTGATGCCCTCCTCCTCAAGAAAGCCTTCAATTTGAGAGTTCTTGAACTCCGTCCCGTTGTCGCTTCTAATTTTCTTGATCCTTAAGCCGAACTCGTTTTGAGATCGTCTTAAGAATCCCTTTAAAGTATCTTGGGTATGAGATTTTTCCTGCAAAAAGAACACCCAAGTGAAGCGAGAATAATCATCCACAATAACTAGACAGTACTTACTCCAGCCGATGCTTATGTAAGCTATCGGGCCGAATAGGTCCATGTGTAGGAGCTTGAGCGGCCTGTCAGTCGTCATAATGTTCTTATGTGGATGATGAGCACCAACTTGCTTCCCTGCTTGGCATGCGCTACAAATCCCGTCTTTCTCAAAATGAACATTTGTTAGTCCTAAAATGTGCTCTCCCTTTAGAAGCTTATGAAGATTCTTCATCCCAACATGTGCTAGTCGGCGATGCCAGAGCCAACCCATGTTAGTCTTAGCAATTAAGCAAGTTTCGAGTTTAGCTCTATCAAAATTTACTAAGTATAGTTGACCCTCTAACACTCCCTTAAATGCTATTGAATCATCACTTCTTCTAAAGACAGTGACACCTACATCAGTAAAAAGACAATTGTAGCCCATTTTGCATAATTGAGAAACGGAAAGCAAATTGTAATCTAATGAGTCCACAAGAAAAACATTGGAAATAGAATGGTCAGGAGATATAGCAATTTTACCAAATCCTTTGACCAAACCTTGATTTCCATCCCCGAATGTGATAGCTCATTGGGGATCTTGGTTTTTCTCGTAGGAGTTGAACATCTTCTTCTCCCCTGTCATGTGGTTTGTGCACCCGCTATCGATGATCCAACTTGAGCCCCCGGATGCATAAACCTACAAAACAAGTTTAGTTCTTGACTTTAGGTACCCAAATGGTTTTGGGTCCTTTGGCATTAGACACAAGAACTTTGGGTACCCAAACACAAGTCTTTGACCCCTTGTGCTTGCCCTCAACATATTTGGCAACTACCTTGCCGGATTTGTTAGTTAACACATAAGATGCATCAAAAGTTTTAAATGAAATACTATGTTCATTTGATGCACTAGGAGTTTTCTTCTTAGGCAACTTAGCATGGGTTGGTTGCCTAGAACTAGATGTCTCACCCTTATACATAAAAGCATGGTTAGGGCTAGAGTGAGACTTCCTAGAATGAATTCTCCTAATTTTGCTCTCGGGATAACCGGCAGGGTACAAAATGTAACCCTCGTTATCCTGAGGCATGGGAGCCTTGCCCTTAACAAAGTTGGACAATTTCTTAGGAGGGGCATTAAGTTTGACATTGTCCCCCTTTTGGAAGCCAATGCCATCCTTGATGCCAGGGCATCTCCCACTATTAAGCATACTACGAGCAAATTTAAATTTTTCATTTTCAAGGTCATGCTCGGCAATTTTAGCATCTAATTTAGCTATATGATCATTTTGTTGTTTAATCATGGAAAGGTGATCATGTATAGCATTAACATCAATATCTCTACATCTAGTGCAAATAGTGACATGCTCAGTGGTAGATGTAGAGGGTTTGCAAGAATTAAGTTCAACAATCTTAGCACGCAATATATCATTTTTATCTCTAAGATCGGAAATTGTAAAATTGCAAACATCTAGGTCTTTAGCCTTAGCAAGTAATTTTTCATTCTCAATCCTAAGGCTAGCAAGAGAAATGTTTAATTCTTCAATCTTAGCAAGCAAATCATCATCATCATTTCTAAGATTGGGAATTGAAACATCACAAACATTTGAATCAACCTTAGCACTTAAACTAGCATTTTCATTTCTAAGGTTGTCAATGGTCTCATGGCAAGTGCTTAGCTCACTAGATAATTTTTCGCACTTTTCTACTTCTAGAGCATAAGCATTTTTCACTTTAACATGCTTTTTGTTTTCTTTAATAAGGAAGTCCTCTTGAGTGTCCAAGAGATCATCCTTCTCATGAATGGCACTAATCAATTCATTTAATTTTTCTTTTTGTTGCATGTTTAGGTTGGCAAAAAGAGTACGCAAATTATCTTCCTCATCTCTAGTATTATCATCGCTAGAGGACTCATATCTAGTGGAGGATTTGGATTTAACCTTCTTCTTTTTGTCGTCCTTTGCCATGAGGCACTTGTGGCCGACGTTGGAGAAGAGAAGGCCCTTGTTGATGGCGATGTTGACGGCGTCCTCGTCGGATGAGGAGTCGGAGGAACTCTCGTCCGAGTCCCACTCGCGGCATACATGAGCGTCGCCACCCTTCTTCTTGTAGTAGTTCTTCTTCTCCTTTCTTCTCCCCTTCTTGTCGTCGCCCCTGTCACTGTCACTAGAAATAGGACATTTTGCTATAAAGTGACCGGGCTTACCACACTTGTAGCACACTTTCTTGGAGCGGGGTTTGTAATCCTTCCCCCTCCTTTGCTTGAGGATTTGGCGGAAGCTCTTGATGACGAGCGCCATCTCCTCATTGTCGAGCTTTGAGGCGTCGATTGGTTGTCTACTTGATGTAGACTCCTCCTTCTTTTCCTCCGTCGCCTTGAATGCGACCGGTTGTGCTTCGGACGTGGAGGGGGCGTCAAGCTCGTTGATCTTCTTTGGGCCTTTGATCATCAATTCAAAGCTCACAAAATTCCCGATTACTTCCTCGGGAGTCATTAGTGTATATCTAGGATTGCCACGAATTAATTGAACTTGAGTAGGGTTAAGGAAAACAAGTGATCTTAAAATAACCTTAACCATTTCGTGGTCATCCCATTTTTTGCTCCCGAGGTTGCGCACTTGGTTCACCAAGGTTTTGAGCCGGTTGTACATGTCTTGTGGCTCCTCCCCTTGGCGAAGTCAGAAGCGACCGAGCTCCCCCTCGATCGTTTCCCGCTTGGTGATTTTGGTCACCTCGTCTCCTTCGTGCGCGGTCTTTAGCGTGTCCCAAATCTCCTTAGCATTTTTCAACCCTTGCACCTTATTATACTCCTCTCGACTTAGAGAGGCGAGGAGTATAGTTGAGGCTTGGGAGTTGAAGTGTTGGATTTGGGCCACTTTGTCCTCATCATAATCCTCATCCCCTACGGATGGTACCTGTACACCAAATTCAACAACATCCCATATACTTTTGTGGAGTGAGGTTAGATGAAATCGCATTAAATCACTCCACCTAGCATAATCTTCACCATCAAACGTTGGTGGTTTGCCTAATGGTACGAAAAGTAAAGGCGTATGTTTAGGTATGTGAGGATAGCGTAAGGGGATCTTACTAAACTTCTTGCGCTCATGGCGCTTAGAAGTGACGGATGGCGCGTCGGAGCCGAAGGTGGAAGGTGATGAAGTATCGGTCTCGTAGTAGACCACCTTCCTCATCTTCTTTTTCTTGTCCCCACTCCGATGCGACTTGTGGGAAGAGGATTTCTTCTCCTTCCCCTTCCCTTTGCTTCGGGACTCTTCCGATGAAGCTTTCCCGTGGCTTGTAGTGGGCTTGTCGCCGGTCTCCATCTCCTTCTTGGCGTGATCTCCCGACATCACTTCGAGCGGTTAGGCTCTAATGAAGCACCGGGCTTTGATACCAATTGAAAGTCGCCTAGAGGGGGGTGAATAGGGCGAATCTGAAATTTATAAACTTAATCACAACTACAAGCCGGGTTAGCGTTAGAAATATAATCGAGTCCGCGAGAGAGGGTGCAAAACAAATCGCAAGCGAATAAAGATTGTGACACGCGGATCTGTTTTACCGAGGTTTGGTTCTCGCAAACCTACTCCCCGTTGAGGTGGTCACAAAGACCGGGTCTCTTTCAACCCTTTCCCTCTCTCAAACGGTCCCTCAGACCGAGTGAGCTTCTATTCTCAAATCAATTGGGAACCAAACTTCCCGCAAGGACCACCACACAATTGGTGTCTCTTGCCTTGTTTACAAT
The DNA here is from genome assembly GCF_902167145.1 of Zea mays. Lineage (NCBI taxonomy): Eukaryota > Viridiplantae > Streptophyta > Magnoliopsida > Poales > Poaceae > Zea > Zea mays. The sequence goes on from NC_050102.1 coordinate 14,994,077, forward strand.
TGAGATGATCTCAAGAACGAATGAGAAAAAGAAGCAATCCAAGCGCAAGAGCTCAAAAGAACACAACAAATCTCTCTCACTTAACACTAAAGCTTTTGTGGAATTGGAAGAGGATTTGATCACTTGGGTGTGTCTAGAATTGAATGCTAGAGCTCTTGTAAGTAGTTGGAAGGTAGAAAACTTGGATTACTTGAATGTGGGGTGGTTGGGGTATTTATAGCCCCAACCACCAAACTAGCCGTTTGGTGGAGGCTGCTGTCGCATGGCACACCGGACAGTCCGGTGCGCCACCAGACACTGTCCGGTGCGCCAGCCACGTCACCTGGCCGTTAGGTTCTGACCGTTGGAGCTCTGTCTTGTGGGCCCGCCTGGCTGTCCGGTGGCGCACCGGACAAGTCCTGTAGACTGTCCGGTGTGCCACCTACGCGTGCTCTGCTCCTCTGCGCGTGCTGGCGCGCATTTAATGCATTGCAGTCGACTGTTGGCGCGAAGTAGCCGTTGCTCCGCTGGCTCACCGGACAGTCCGGTGTGCACCGGACATGTCCGGTGAATTATAGCGGAGCAGAAATCCGAAGCTAGCGAGTTCAGAGTCGCTCTCCCCTGGGGCACCGGACACTGTCCGGTGGTGCACCGGACAGTCCGGTGAAATATAGCGAAGCGCCTCTGAGAATTCCCGAAGGTGAAGAGTTCAGCTTGAAGTCCCCTGGTGCACCGGACACTGTCCGGTGGCACACCGGACAGTCCGGTGCGCCAGACCAGGGCACACTTCGGTTATCCCTTGCTCTCTTTGTTGAACCCATTTCTTGGTCTTGTTATTGGCTTAGTGTGAACCTTTGGCACCTGTATAACTTATACACTAGAGCAAACTAGTTAGTCCAATTAATTGTGTTGGGCAATTCAACCACCAAAAATATTTAGGAACTAGGTGTAAGCCTAATTCCCTTTCAGTGAGTATGTCTTGAATGTACTTCGTTTGACTGATGAAGGTGCCCTCTTGGAGTTGCTTGACTTGAAATCCTAAGAAATATTTCAACTCCCCCATCATAGACATCTCGAATTTTTGAACCATTATCCTACTAAACTCTTCACAAGTAGATTTGTTAGTAGACCCAAATATGATATCATCAACATAAATTTGGCATACAAACAAATCATTTGCAATAGTTTTAGTAAAGAGAGTAGGATCGGCTTTTCCGACTTTGAAGCCATTAGCGATAAGAAAATCTCTTAGGCATTCATACCATGCTCTTGGGGCTTGCTTGAGCCCATAAAGCGCCTTAGAGAGTTTATAAACATGGTTAGGGTACTCACTATCTTCAAAGCCAGGAGGTTGCTCAACATAGACCTCCTCCTTGATTGGTCCATTGAGGAAGGCACTTTTCACGTCTATTTGGTAAAGCTTAAAGCCATGGTAAGTAGCATAGGCAAGTAATATACGAATTGACTCAAGCCTAGCTACGGGTGCATAGGTTTCACCGAAATCCAAACCTTCGACTTGTGAATATCCCTTGGACACAAGTCGGGATTTGTTCCTTGTCACCACACCATGCTCATCTTGCTTGTTGCGGAAGACCCACTTGGTTCCTACAACATTTTGGTTAGGACGTGGAACAAGATGCCATACCTCATTCCTCGTGAAGTTGTTGAGTTCCTCTTGCATTGCCAACACCCAATCCGAATCCCTTAATGCATCTTCTACCCTGTATGGCTCAATAGAAGACACAAAGGAGTAATGTTCACAAAAATGAGCAACATGAGATCGAGTGGTTACCCCCTTATGAATATCGCCGAGGATGGAATTCACGGGGTGATCTCGTTGTATTGCTTGGTGGACTCTTGGGTGTGGCGGCCTTGGACCCTCATCATCTTCCTTGTCTTGATCATTAGCATCTCCCCCTTGATCATTATTCTCCTCTTGAGATGGCTCCTCTTGATCTTCATTTTCATTATCTTGAGCTTGATCCTCATCTTGGGTTGGTGGAGATGCTTGCATGGAGGAAGATGGTTGATCTTGTGCATGTGGAGACTCTTCGGATTCCTTAGGACACACATCCCTAATGGACATGTTCCTTAGCACGATGCAAGGAGCCTCTTCATCATCTAGCTCATCAAGATCAACTTGCTCTACTTGAGAGCCGTTAGTCTGATCAAACACAATGTCACAAGAAACTTCAACTAGTTCAGTGGACTTGTTAAAGACTCTATATGCCCTTCTGTTTGAATCATAACCAAGTAAAAAGCCTTCTACAGCCTTAGGAGTAAATTTGGATTTTCTACCTCTTTTAACAAGAATAAAGCATTTGCTACCAAAGACTCTAAAATATGAAACATTGGGCTTTTTACCGGTGAGGAGTTCATACGATGTCTTCTTGAGGATTCGGTGAAGATAGAGACGGTTGTTGGCGTAGCAAGCGGTGTTGACTTCTTCCGCCCAAAACCGGTCCGAAGTCTTGTACTCATCAAGCATGGTCCTCGCCATGTCAAGTAGAGTTCTATTCTTCCTCTCCACTACACCATTTTGTTGTGGCGTGTAGGGAGAAGAGAACTCATGCTTGATGCCCTCATCCTCAAGGAAGCCTTCTATTTGTGAGTTCTTGAACTCCGTCCCGTTGTCGCTTCTAATCTTTTTGATCCTTAAGTCGAACTCATTTTGAGCCCGTCTCAAGAATCCCTTTAAGGTCTCTTGGGTTTGAGATTTATCCTGCAAAAAGAACACCCAAGTGAAGCGAGAATAATCATCCACAATAAGTAGACAGTACTTACTCCCGCCGATGCTTATGTAAGCAATCGGGTCGAATAGATCCATGTGGAGTAGCTCAAGCGGCCTATCAGTCATCATGATGTTCTTGTGTGGATGATGAACACCAACTTGCTTCCCTGCTTGACATGCGCTACAAATCCTGTCTTTCTCAAAATGAACATTTGTTAGTCCCAAAATGTGCTCTCCCTTTATAAGCTTATGAAGATTCTTCATCCCAATGTGGGCTAGTCGGCGATACCAGAGCCAACCCATGTTAGTCTTAGCAATTAAGCAAGTGTCGAGTTCAGCTCTATTAAAATCAACTAAGTATAGCTGACCCTTTAACACTCCCTTAAATGCTACTGAATCATCACTTCTTCTAAAGACAGTAACACCTATATCCGTAAAAAGACAATTATAGCCCATTTTGCATAATTGAGAAACTGAAAGCAAGTTACAATCTAAAGAATATACAAGAAAAACATTGAAAATAGAATGGTCAGGAGATATAGCAATTTTACCAAGTCCTTTGACCAAACCTTGATTTCCATCCCCGAATGTGATAGCTCTTTGGGGATCATGGTTTTTCTCTTAGGAGGAGAACATCCTTTTCTCCCTAGTCATGTGGTTTGTGCACCCGCTATCAATTATCCAACTTGAGCCCCCGGATGTATAAACCTACAAAACAAATTTAGGCCTTGTTCTTAGGTACCCAAACGGTCTTGGGTCCTTTCACATTAGAAACAAGTACCTTGGGTACCCAAACACAAGTCTTTGAGCCCTTGTGTTTAGCCCCAACATATTTGGCAACTACTTTGCCTGATTTGTTAGTTAAAACATATGAAGCATCAAAAGTCTTAAATGAAATGTTAGGCTCATTTGATGCAATAGGAGATTTCTTTTTAGGCAATTCAACTTGTGTGGATTGCCTAGAGCTAGATGCCTCACTCTTATACATAAAAGCATGATGAGAGCCAGAGTGAGACTTCCTAGAATGAATTCTCCTAATTTTGTGTTCGGGATAACCAGCAGGATATAAAATGTAACCCTCATTATCCTGAGCCATGGGAGCTTTGCCCTTAACAAAGTTAGACAATTTCTTGGGGGCATTAAGCTTGACATTGTCTCCCTGTTGGAAGCCAATGTCATCCTTAATGCCTGGGCATCTCCCACTATAGAGCATGCTTCTAGCAAATTTAAAATTTTCATTTTCTAAGTCATGCTCATTAATCTTAGCACTAAGTTGAGCTATGTGATCATTTTGTTGTTTAATTAAAGCTAGGTGATCATGAATAGCCTCAACATTAATATCTCTACATCTAGTGCAAATAGTAACATGTTCAATGGTAGATGTAGAGGGTTTGCACACATTTAATTCATCAATCTTAGCATGTAAAATAGCGTTCTCATTCTTAAGATTGGATATAGAAATATTGCAAACATTTAAATCTTTAGCCTTAGCAATTAATTTTTCATTCTCAATATTAAGGCTAGTGAGTGATGCATTCAATTTGTCAATCTTAGTAATCAAACTAGCATTATCATTTCTAAGACTAACAATTGAATCATCACAAACATCTAACTTCTCAACCTTAGCAATTAATTTGGCATTTTAATTTCTAAGGTCTCAGATAACATCATGGCAAGTGCTTAGCTCACTAGTTAGTTTTTCACACTTTTCTACTTCCCGAGCATAAGCATTTTTAACCTTAACATGCTTCTTATTTTTCTTTAATTAGGAAGTCCTCCTGGCTATCCAAAAGTTCATCCTTCTCATGAATAGCTCCTATTAATTCATTTAACTTTTCCTTTTGTTGCATGTTTAGGTTGGCAAAAAGGGCAAGCAAATTATCCTCATCATCACTAGAGTTATCCTCGTCACTAGATGTTGCATATTTAGTGGAGGCTCTAGATTTTACCTTCTTTTTGTTGTTCTTTGCCATGAGGCACTTGTGGCCGACGTTGGGGAAGAGAAGACCCTTGTTGACGGTGATGTTTGCGGCGTCCTCGTCGGAGGAGGAGTCGGTGGAGCTCTCATCGGAGTCCCACTCCCGGCAAACATGGGCATCGCCGCCCTTCTTCTTGTAGTATCTCTTCTTTTCTTTCTTCTTTCCCTTCTTGTCATCGCCCCTGTCACTATCACTAGATAATGGACATTTTGCAATAAAATGACCGGGCTTACCACACTTGTAGCAAACTTTCTTGGAGCGGGGCTTGTAGTCCTTCCCCCTCCTTTGCTTGAGGATTTGGCGAAAGCTTTTGATGATTAAAGCCATCTCCTCATTGTCGAGCTTGGAGGCGTCGATGGGGAGCCTACTTGATGTAGACTCTTCTTTCTTATCCTTCGTTGCTTTGAAGGCAACAGGTTGTACCTCGAGTGTGGAGGTGGTGCCTCGCTCGATTATTTGTTTGGAGCCTTTGATCATGAGTTCAAAGCTTACAAACTTTCATATCACTTTCTCGGGAGACATTAGTTTATATCTTGGATCACCACGAATTAATTGAACTTGAGTAGGTTTAAGAAAAACGAGTGATCTAAGAATAACCTTGACCATCTCATGGTCATCCCACTTAGTGCTCCCGATGTTGTGCACTTGGTTCACCAAGGTCTTGAGCCGGTTGTACATGGCTTGTGGCTCCTCTCCTTGGTGTAGCATGAAGTGACCGAGCTCCCCCTCGATCGTTTCCCTCATGGTGATCTTGGTCAGCTCGTCTCCTTCGTGCGCGGTCTTTAGCACGTCCCAAATCTCTTTGGCACTCTTCAACCCTTGCACCTTATTATACTCATCTCGACTTAGAGAGGCGAGGAGTATAGTGGTGGCTTGGGAGTTGAAATGCCGGATTTGGGCTACCTCGTCCGAGTCATAGCCTTCATCCCCCACGGATGGTTCCTGCGCACCAAATTCAACAATGTCCCAAATACTAGCGTGGAGTGAGGTTAGATGGTGCCTCATTTTATCACTCCACATACAATAATCTTCACCGTAAAAAACCGGTGGTTTGCCTAGTGGGACGGAAAGTAAAGGAGTGCGTTTGGAAATGCGAGGATAGTGTAAGGGGATCTTACTAAACTTCTTGCGCTCATGGCGCTTAGAAGTGATGGACGGCGTGTCGGAGCCGGAGGTGGATGGCGACGAAGAGTCGTTCTCGTAGTAGACCACTTTCTTCATTTTCTTCTTCTTGTCGCCACTCCGGTGCGACTTGACGCGGGGAGGTGATTCCTCCCTGTTCTTGTTGCCGGACTCTCCCGATGGAGCTTTCCCGTGGCTTGTGGCGGGCTTCTCGCCGGTCACCATCTCCTTCTTGGCGTGAGCTCCCGACATCACTTCGAGTGGTTAGGCTCTAATGAAGTACTAGGCTCTGATACCAATTGAAAGTCGCCTAGAGGGAGGGTGAATAGGCAAATCTGAAATTTATAAAGTTTAAGCACAACTACAAGCCGGGGTTAGCGTTAGAAATAAAGTCGAGTCTGAAAGAGAGGGCGAAAACAAATCACAAGCAAGTAGCGAGAGTGACACGATGATTTGTTTTATCGAGGTTCAGTTTTTGCAAACCTACTCCCCGTTGAGGTGGTCACAAAGACCGGGTCTCTTTCAACCCTTTCCCTCTCTCAAACGGTCACCTAGACCGAGTGAGCTTCTCTTCTTAATCAATTGGGACACTTAGTCCCCACAAGGACCACCACACAATTGGTGTCTCTTGCTTTGATTACAAAAATCTTAGGAACAAGAAATGGGGAAGAAGAAAAGCGATCCAAGCGCAAGAGCTCAAAAGCACACAGCAAAACTCTCTCTTCTAGTCACTATTGCTTTGAGTGGAATTGGGACTTGGAGAGATTTTGATTCACTCTAATTGTGTCTTGTATTGAATGCACTAGCTCTTGTATTGAATGTGTTTGCTGAAAAACTTGGATCCTTGAAGTGTGGTGGTTGGGTGTATTTATAGCCCCAACCACCAAAGTGGTCGTTGGGGAAGGCTGCTGTCGAAGGGCGCACCTGACAGTCCGGTGCGCCACCAGACACTGTCCGGTGCGCCAGCCACGTCACCCAACCGTTAGGGTTCGACCGTTGGAGCTTCTGACTTGTGGGCCACCGGACAGGTCCTGTTCACTGTCCGGTGCGCCATCTGGTGCCTGCTCTGACTCTGCGCGCGCAGTCCACACTGTTCACTGTTAACTGTTCACTTTTGTAGTCGACTATTGGCGCTGTAGCCGTTACTCCGCTGGCACACCGGACAGTCCGGTGCTACACCGGACAGTCCGGTGAATTATAGTGGAGTGGCTTCCCAAATTCCCAAAGGTGGCAAGTTCGGAGTTGATCTCCCTGGTGCACCGGACAGTCCGGTGTGACAGACCAGGGCAGCCTTCGGTTGTCTTTTGCTCTTTTTATTTGAACCCTTTTTTGGACTTTTTATTGGTTTGTGTTGAACTTTTGGCACCTGTAGAACTTATAATCTAGAGCAAACTAATTAGTCCAATTATTTGTGTTGGGCAATTCAACCACCAAAATTATTTAAGAAAAAGTTTAACCCTATTTCCCTTTCAATCATCCGGTGTGAACAAGAATTAGGACCGGATACAGGCGAAATTCCCACCAATGATTGGGATGCTCAGTTGACTCCCTCCCCCTTTGTGAAAGAAGCAGATACTCTGCAATTACTTTCCCTACAGTTGGGACACTGACATGTGAGGTCAACCTAGGTCAAGTAACTGTCGAGGATCACATTGTCTTGCTGGATTAAGGGGATGTTTGGTTCCCGGCTCCTAAACTTTGGTGACTAAAGTTTAGTTACTTTTAGTTCCTAAAATATCAAATAGAGTGACTAAAATAGTTCTTTTCAATAAGTTTTCTAGGGACTAAAGTTTAGGAGGCTGACTAAAGGAACCAAACACACCCTAAATTTGTTAGACATTTTATATTTACACAATCTTTGCAAAAAGTTCTGTCAACTATTATGAATGCCACTACAAAGTGTTTTGATTTCTTAGATATATAATTTTTCGTTATGTATTAAAAATACTGTGCCATAATAAAACAGTATATTTTAAAAATTAAAATATATTCTAATTAGAAACATGGAAGTGCAGCCAGTAAGAATTAGATGGCGTTTTGGATAGCAAATTCGACTTGTAATTAGTTAATTTTGAAGTCCAAAACTTTTCTAATTATTGAACAATAGCAGATAGTAGGTAACAATCGATGTATACCTTCTGTCACAATTTTTTTTTACTCAAGAAGAATAATTAGCAGTCATCGATCTGATAGTTGTTCCTCCCAAAAAAATAACTTAAGCATAGTACCCAAATCAAACTATCTCAGTTTGTTCAAATCTATATGAAAATCTACAAGTCCTAACGGTATAAAATTAAAACTCGGCCAGGGAGGAAACGACCACCCTTCCGGTATTATATTAACAAGAGACCGAAACATAATCCTGGCCGAGAAAATCCTGAACCTTGGCCCCCATCACTAACGAGCCGATCAGCTGCCCACTCTGCAACAGTCTGCCGGAGATCTAGAGTGGCATGCAGGATATCGATCCCCGAGAGCGGGCGAGGCACAGCAAGGAGATTTTTTTAACCAAGTGTGAAATTCGCTCCCGGGAGGAATCTAACCCGGGACTTGGAGGTGCTACTCGGAAGCCTTAATCATTACGCTAGGGGCTCTTTCGTCTAACGGTGTAAAATAAATATTAGATGTATCATGAAATTATTTTAATTTTATTTGGAGCCATATAAATATTATTTTCTATAAATTTGGTTAAATTTAATAGTTTTGACTAAATACAAACTTAAAGTTGCATTCTTTTTTGGATATAGGTTACATTATGAAGGTTCTTTCATGTTTAACCGTGTGTAGATGTGGATTAGGATTAGTGACTTCTAGTTAGCTAGTATCGGTCGTGATTGTTTATTTGTGCATATGAATATGTAGCATGGTAATGTTGTATGCATGTGAATTTCCCTCACATTTTATTAAGATCTTGGTTATGCTTCTTAGCCGGCGTCTAATACAGTTATTTTAACCATTATGGGTTTCAGTGGCAAAAACTTTTGCTTGACCAGTTGACCATCCCGTTCACAAAATCATCTGATCGAAGATGGTGGAAGCAACAGCTTGTGTATCAAATGCAGAATTGTTCAACAATTGTGTATGCATTAACTTTTTGATCAAACCGGTTCCAGTGTGGCGGCTAACACAAGCAAGTGTCCTTCTGCCTCTTGCTGTTCTCATTCATCATCTCGTATTTGCTTTGTCTGTAGATATGTGCCATCTAATTCTCAAGATTCATAGTGATCTGTATAGATAATAAGGACCCTTGAAATTTTCTGTGTTGTTAATTTTTTTTTCATTTCTTGAAAGGATTCTTGAAAGTTAATATACATGTTGTGTGTTGCCCTTGTTAAGCACTATTTGTGGCACTGGACACGGTCGTACCGTCGGGCCCACGAACCGTTCGCCCACAAGCACAGACGGTACACGAATAGATCGAATCAAGCGCAACTAATCTCTTTTCCGCGTGAGTTTATCCCTCTAAACCACCGGTTGCTGTTGGAAGACACTTAAAAACGGGTCCAAACCTCCCCCTATATATATTAAGGGGTACAACCGATTGCAATCACAAACAATCGATCAAACAATTAATATATCTTTCTGTTCTTTACATTTTGCCATATGAGTAGACAGTAACATAGTTTTTTTCCTCTAATCTTCACATCTGTCCGACTCTACATCGTATAGAGGCGTCTTATGTGGTCTACCGGTCCTAAGACAAACCCTAGGATCTCTCCTCTGTGACGAGGTCCCTCCCGGGAGCGAGATCCAGATGCTGTTGGCGAATTTCGTCGCCTCTGTGCATGCGCGGACCGTCCGGCTTGTCAACAAAAACCCTAGCCTCTGCGCCAGGTTGTAGATCGTTCGCGCTACCGCGGAGAGCACCGTCGCCGGTACGCATCGTAGTGATTGGCGCCTAGATCGGCGCCAACACACTTTTTGGCGACTCTACTAGAGAAAATGCATAAAGGTCTATCAGATCGACCCCGATGGCCGATTCAAAAGATAGTTTTGAAGTCTCTCCCAACAACATTATCGAGCCGACTATGGAGACTCTGTCGGCTGAGGATTAGCGAGAGTTCGAGGAGCACAAGGAGTAGTTGATCAAGGAGGTTCAGGTGAAGTTCCTGGCCAACTTCAAGGTGTACCGAAAAATGTTGTCTAGCAGCGGGCGACTGATCTGGCTTCGCTCCAACCTACTACATCTACCCCCAAAGTAAGTGAAACAAACGAAATCCAATCCCTTAGATCTTACGTAGATGGGAAACAAGAACAAATGCAATGAATATTAGGGGGTATGCAAGAGGATTATAAGAGGCTAGCACGTGCATTGGATAAATCCGATGTTGCTAATTTTCCATCGCACGAGGGTAAGACTAGGGAAAATACACACAATCCATCGGTTGCAAATTGGTATGACCAATCCCAACCACTTTATAGGATGTCGATGGACACATATCCTGGACAATCATAGCCTCCTGCACAGATTGGGGGTAAATCCACCGATCTACGCACGGCCGGACCGTCTGCGCCTGAGTGCGGACCGTCCGGACCAGCAGTGGTTAGCCTTGTTTTCCGAACCGAGTTACCAAGTCCGCGCCAGGGCCACCGCATTTTGTGCAAACCGTAACAGACTCTTTCAGATCGTCCACACATATGGTCGGACGGTCCGAATACATCACCAGATGGTCCGGGTATATGGCCGGACAGTCCACGCACACAGCCAGATGGTTCGCGTATCAGACCGAACAACCTGGCATGGAGTATACAGAACGTAATATTTATTATCATTCCTCATCTTTACACTCGTCCCAGCCAAACCTCTTGTCACATCCACGGCACCACAATACCATAATACAACACCCAGACACGTGGGGCGAGTACTTTTTGGCCCCCTAGAAGGCCAAAATGAGATGACCAGTCATATGAGCCACTAGGGGCAAGCATTAATGCCCCATAGAACCCAAACCCGTGGGCACGAAGACGACATAATACCAAAACACCCACACATATGTTGAACCAAAGGATTGATGGACTACCACCCGCCGCTATTGACATTGTAAGGGAAGATATAGCTGGGGTATTCCGAGATAAGCTCAGAGTTAGCATGATCTCCGGGGGGGCAAACATATCGAAAACCCTATGACAACCGATTTGATTACCACCCATACCCCAGGGAAAAAGGATACCCGAATTTGCAAATTTTTTGGGTGAGCAAGGTAAAAGCATGCAAGAGCACATTGGCCAGTTCTTAGCACAATTAGGAGAATTGGTCGATACAGAGGCATTCTGCATCCGTTTATTTTAATTGTTTCTACCTGGGACTGCATTCGCCTGGTACGCCACGCTGTCACCTAACTCTATTTATTCGTGGGGGATGTAGAACAGAAATTCCATGATCACTTTTTCTCTGGCGATTATGAGTTAGACCAGGTAGATCTAGTAGCTCTGTGACAAGGGAAGTATGAGTTGGTTAATGACTACATCCAAAGATTCCGGTACACAAGGAACAAATGTTTCCAGATTCATGTTAAAGAAAAAACAACTAGCTGGATTAGCATTTGATGGAATATCTTATTACTTAAGAGAGATATTAGAAGGCATTCAATTTTTTACTCTAGCTCAATTACATTAGAAACCTTTGGCTTGTGAAAGTCGGTGCAAAGACATAGCTAAAGCAGTTCGTCACAGCATCCATACAGTAGATTGTAACCTGAGTAGCTCGGATGACGAATCACAAGAGGTGTACGTTGTTGAGTTGGTTTGGTCGAAATAGGCTAAATCTTCAGTCTGTTCCTATTTGCAGCCGGTTCAAAAGAAACGGCGAGAAGAGGATAAATTTACATTTAATGTTGGCAAGTGTGACAAAATATTCTATGAATTACTCAAAAATTTCAACATTAAAATAAATCATACTATTCAATCTACCGATGAACTTAAACGTCGTGCTTATTTTAAGTGGCGTCATCCTTTCTCTTATGCCACTAATCATTGTAATGTGTTTCGATGACAGGTCCAATCAGCCATTAACGAGGGTCATTTGAAATTTCAGGCAATATAGGTGGACACTTAACTCTTTCCAATAAATATGATCAACTTTGATGATAAAAAAGTCCTGGTTTTGTCTAGCGCAGTCGATAAGGGTAAGGGCAAGGAGATCATTATCGACGATACACGAGAGACCGATGAAAACGCCAAAATTTCGTGCAGGAAAGTGGTGACAGAAAAGACCCCTGATAGAAGGGACACATTAAAGATCATCATCACGACCTCCAACACTGGGGGGCAGGCGCAGGCAGGCGGCTAGGCGTGACCCCCTATTCTGCGCACCGCGAACGGTCCGAGACATCGTCGGACAATCTGAGCAGGTCAAGCGGACGGTCTGGCAGCACCTAGGAGCAGCGACGACCATGTACCTTCAAACCTCAATGACAAGAAATAGGTACGTGGAATACAAACACGTTTAAGGCATCCGCTCGACTGGTCAAAGGTGGCTCGACCTTTGATCAGTTATTATCTAAATATGTGAAATAGAAGGTCGGTCCAAGTGAACCGCTAGCAAAGTGACCTCGCTCACCTGCCCAAGTGCGACTACATGTAAGACCGATTGAGTCATTTCACCAATCGGAGGAGTCAGCTAAAGTGTCCCAATCCTCTGGGACTCAAATGTGATTCAAATACTAGTCACAGGAGGCTAGTATACACATTTATACATCAGATGCTTTCGTATCTACTTAAACGAAACAAACCTATACAAATGGTGCTCAACTTTAAGAGTTGGTTCACAACCTGGGTCATATCATTAGAGTGGGGCTGAAGTAGCCCGATATACGCAGCGAAGCAAATCAGTGGTCCAACAGCCACAAGCATGGTTGGGAACATGCGTAACTCGTACCCAATCAGCGATCTCATTATCTGAAAACAAAAAATAAGAAAGAGTGAGTACTTACGTACCCAGCAGCCACTAGAAGTGTAGTGGCAGAGCAGAGTAACTGAGTGTGTGGGGCGGTTTTCCTTGGCTTTGGGTGTTGAGGGTGTGGGGAGGGAGAGGGTAACTCTCTGGCTGTATTTATAGCTGGGTGCGTATGATTTAGTATGGTAGAGTTTACTGTTTATGAGAATTGTGGTGAAAGGATCAATTTGAATAGAGAATTATAGGCGAAATATGAGACAAGAGTATTTTTGGAATTTTTTTTGGAATGTGAACCAAGCTTACGGGATGACATGGTTGGATAGAGAGTAATTTGATAAGAATTTAGAAATCAGAACTGTCAAAATTATAGTCTGAACGGAGGAGTTTTGAATTTTACAATCATAGGAATTAGAAAACAAAAAACAAGAAGGAATATTCGTGGAATATTCCAAAATTTGAGTATTTAGGGATATTTGGAAAATACAAATGTATTTTTGAGTAGTTCTGGAATATTCATGTGCAAAGGTTTATGTTGGTGGCAATTGTTTCTATCTACTGTGTCACATGGGACAACAGTAAGGCGGGACCCAGACAACTGGAATATTGTGGTATTCTGGTCCGGACGGTTGTGGTATCTTGGGCCAGGTCTTATAGGATTAACGACGTATCCATACAAACATGGTTCGCTTTTCTTTTTGAAAGCCTAGTTTGAAAGAATCTCAAAATTAAACTTGCGCAGCTTGGAGCAATTCTAGGATGGGTGACCAACCGGGAAATTCTTACTGAAAGCAAAATCACAGTCAGCGGAGTTCGTATGACTGAGATATTGGTCTAGCAGGTCTTAGGTGAGCTGAACAACATGATGGATGAGCAGTTGAATATTGTGCAATCGGATGAACGATGAATAGTAACGATGAATAGTAGGATGAATGATCCGATGAACGATGAATAGTGACTATGAATGATCCAATGAACAGTGTATAGTCTGTATGAATGAACGATGAATAGGGATTAAACGAACGGATGATCGATCGGACGAACGAACGATCGGAATTTCGGCAGCATATTGGCTGAACAATAGTTATTTGGACGAACGGACCGACGAACGATCGGACGATCGAACGAATGAACGAACCATGAATGATCGGACGAACTAAGAACATTTGGACGAACGATCGAATGAACGACCGAACAATCCTTGTGCTTGTGTGGGAGTGCGTTACCATAAAATGTCTTGGGATGGCATGACGGAGCCCCCTTACCCCTCTATTTATAGGCAAGGTGGGGGATAATGGGGAGGAGGCGAGGATAGTGGAAGATAAGCATGTATTAGCCGTGAATAAGTGAAATTAGCTTGTATAGTTCATTGTATGACACCGGAGGTGTATATATATGTATGAGCATATGGAAAATTATTAAAAAAATATTTGTAGGGATATTAAAAATGATTTGGAGGGTATTTCTCAAGAGAAAAATATTTGGAGAAATATCGGTGGAATATTTAGGTAGTATTTCTGGAAAGAATTTGAAGGGGTCACTTGGAAAATATCTGTAGGTCATTTTGAGGAGAATTTTGAAGAGAATATAGACCACTATATTTTCTTCATTGAGATCAACTTGCAAACAAACATTTTGAAACGAAATTTTAAAACTTATTTTGAATTTAGAGCGAGTTTGAGAAGTTTTCTAGATTTGAATTTTCAGGGGTGCTACATCAGCACATCACGATATTCATTCAAGACTCAATGTACCTACATGGACACCTCCACCCCCATACCCACCTCTGCCATATCAATATGCATATTGTTGGGGGCCTTCGTCCTCCGAAGGTCCTCAAAAACATGATTTGACAATGTTTTCCGAGTGGATTATGTGAACAGGTATTTTCGGATCCAGAATTATGAATATGGAGCACGGCCAGGACGAAGCCTGAACCAGACGAAGGTCGAGTGTAGCCGAAGCTGTGCGCAGGGAAGCTTCGGCGCGATGGCAGAAGGGGGAACCGACTCAAAGATGAAAAGACTTCGGGGGCCTCGACAGATTTCCATAAGCCGTTAACAAATGTAATGGACATGGATGTAATTTTACGTGGGCTGCGTCCCGCGTCTATAAATAGATGAACAGTACTCCCGTACTGTTCACGCTGACTTGGCATTTGCTTTTGGCATCACGCTCGTACTTTTCACCTTCTCTCAGGACCGAAGGTACATTTGTAATTTGGAATCATTTCTGTTTTTCCATGTTAATAAAATAGAAATGATTCTATGGTGATGCTTATATCATATTTCATGCTTTATGTGAGTCCTTCGTCATTACTTGTTATGTTTACGAAGGTATGTCTCTCATGACCTTCGTCCGAGACTCATTATTTCCCGAAGGAACATAATGCTTCGAAGGACGAAGGATTTTAACACTTAACACTTTTTATGTTGCCTTGTTCTTAACTCTTAGCACTTGAGAACAAGTCCCCAACATTGGCGCCCACCTCCGGTGAACTCACTTCCACTTCGAGTCTTCGTGAACACCTTCGGAAGCTATAGACCTTCGCTATGGCGCCGAAGAAAGCTTCAGCGGCTGGGGCTGCAGCACTACAACCGCTGGACCACAACCAGGAGACCGTCTCTCTTCGGGAGGCCAGAAGCCAGAAGAGAAAAGCTGTTAGCCCGACGCTTGAGGAAGAAGAGCTAGACCAAGAAATCAGAGAGATGGAGATGCTACATCAACAAGTGCAGAGGAAGAAGGAGAAGGTGGCCCGCCTAGCTGAGTTGCAAAGGCAAATTGACGAAGCTTCTGAGGAAGTTCGCCATCTCACTCACGATGAGCAGAACAGAAGGCCTCATCAGAAAGACCTCCATCAGGAGGGCTTCGTCAACGAAGACGACTGGTATGATAATTTCCATCAGGGAAATTTTGTTTTTGATGATGCTTCTCCTCTGTCTGCTGAGCTGCAGGCTACACCTTGGCCTCCATCCTATAAGCCACCCCAGCTCCCCATGTTTGATGGCCACTCCGACCCGAAGCAATTCTTGATGAGCTACGAAGCAACAGTGTCTTCGTACGGGGGCAACGCTGCAATCATGGCGAAGTCTTTCGTCATGGCCGTCAGGAATGTTGCTCAGACCTGGTATTCCTCCCTTCGGCCAGGAACAATCACTTCATGGCAGAAGCTGAAGGATATGTTACTGACCAGCTTTCAAGGATTTCAAACGAAGCCGGTTACAGCTCAAGCCCTCTTCCAGTGTATTCAGGATCACGAAGAATACCTTCAGGCGTATGTCCGAAGGTTCTTACGATTGAGGGCGCAGGCACCAACGGTGCCCAATGAAATCGTTATCGAAGCCATGATCAAGGGGCTCCGTCCTGGACCTGCAGCTCAATACTTTGCTCGGAAGCCTCCTCAGACCTTGGAGAAATTGCTCCAAAAGATGGATGAGTACATTCGTGCTGACAATGACTTTCGCCAAAGAAGGGAGGAGGCCTTCAGATTTTCTGAGATGACCAGGGGCTTCGGAGGAAGATACTACCCGAGGCATGTCCGTTCCATTCACAACACTCAGAATGATGATAAGGGGAGTCAGCAAAACAGGCCGCAGTGCTCCTCACAGGCTTCGGGGCAACAACAAACTTTCTTTCGGCCACCAGCTCCAAGAGGCAGAGGCGCCAGGGGCTTCGGTGGAAGATTCGGAGATCAGCCAAGGAGACTGTTTTGCCTATTCTGTGGAGAGGGCAAGGGCCACACCACTAGGACGTGCCATGTTACAATCCAGAAGCAAAAGGAACTAGCCGAAGCTGCATCTCAACAAGCTCAGTCGAAGCAGGTTATGCATACTGCTTCGTTTCATCCGCCTTATGTCCCACAATACATAGACAACCACCCTGCGGCTTCTGTAGCTTCGGCAAGTCAACCTCAAGCTTCCTGGCAGCAGCTTCCGCCTCCACCTCCATTGCAGCAAGGTCAACAGCCAGAAGGGAGTCAATACGCTCCACATCAGAGGGACTTCAGAGAACAGTCCGAAGCTCGCACAGTCAACAGCACTGTGCCAGAGTCGAAGCACATTTATTGACATATCCTACCTTTGATAGCAGTCTTTTCTATTCAGTTTTATTTTCTGTGAAGCAAAAAACATTGATAGTTTTCATGTAATAATTTCGTTGTTTCCCACGAGGAAAATCTATTTGCTCCACAGGCCCAAGTTGCTGAAGCCTAAAACTTTTTCCGTTACCAAGGAGGACCTTCGGATTAAAAATCCTTCGGAGTAACAGAAAGTCGTTCTAAGGAACGCAGAGTAAGTTTATGAAGTCACAAAAAGCCGTTCCAAAGGGAGCGCAGTGTAAGTTTTCTGCTCAGAAGTCGTTCCTAAAGGAATGCAGAGCCTACAGCGAAAAGTCAACGCTGATACCGCCTAAGTAAAAGGCGAAGAAGCTCCTAAGGGAGGCTTACAGCGAAAAGTCAACGCTGATACCGCCTAAGTAAAAGGCGAAGAAGCTCCTAAGGGAGGCTTACAGCGAAAAGTCAACGCTGATACCGTCTAAGTAAAAGACGAAGAAGCTCCAAAGACGTTCCCAAGGGAATGCAGAGCTTACGAATATATTTTATGTGTATCTCCGGAACAAATGTCACATGCATAACATAACATCATCACATCATTTTGCATAGCATAAGCATCATACATCATATTGCATTTGGCAAGAGAAGGAGATACTCTCAACCTTCGAAAGGATGCTTTGAGAAAGTGACATCGAAATTGTACAGCTTCGGAATACAGCTTCGGAGAATATTTTTACGAAACATGGGCGAGCTTTATCAGATCAATATCGAAGTTGTATAGCTTCGGAGTATAGCTTCGAAGAATGTTTTGACGAAGCATGGATGTGATTCATCAGAATAATTTTAACGGAGAATGCCTTCTTCACGAAGCATGAAAAGAAGGGAAGGTGTTTTTTCGCCAAAGGCTCAAAAATGGTATGTATTTAATGTTTCATGCATCGTAAAGAATTCAATAATGAAAGGAGACTTGTATATTACATTCAAATGTACAAAGTGTTACATAGATTACACTTTAAATGATTTTTCCAAATAGCATCTAATCTTCTCTCAATACTTCTTCGGCGGCCTCATTTAGAAGTTGGTCAACAACCTTGTCCAAGATAGTTTCGGCCATTTGTTTAATTTCTTCGTCGACATTTGATCCAGCAGTTTCTGAGGGAAGAGAACATTTCTTCATTACTTTTGCAAACCTTGAGCAAAGTTTGGAATAAAAATTACAACACAATAAGAGCGACTAATTGGTACCTAATTGCCTTTCGGGCTCTGTACTCCTTTCGGCAGCTTCTGCCACTTTTCTGGCGTCATGAATGCCTTTTTCGCTCCTTTGGATGATCTCTTGCGCCATTCCTCGGCCGCCGTCGTTCCAGATATCAGTAAAAAATTTGCCACCAACCACGCTTGCTTCGGCCGAGGGGTCCTTGACGTCTTCGGAAGATAAGGTAGCTTCGGATTGAGCTAAAAATTTTACATGCCCGCAACCTTTCTTCTCTAAGACAGAAGCAATTCCTCTGGCGCCCGAAAAAGCGCATATGTCGCCACGACTGTTCAGAATCTCTTCGAAGGCCTCTGCTTCGTGGCTAATCCATTCCAGCGGACCTTCGGGATTGCCTCGAGAGAAATTCTCTTCGCTGGAAAAGGCGCCTACGCTGGCGAAGCTGGATTTAATTTTATTCACACATTCTACAGATTTGACATAGCATTTCCCCTGAGATGTGCGAAGCTCCTTAACTTTTGATTCCAATTTGCTGACCATAAAATCACTAAGTTCTCGTTTCGTTTCCTCAAGCGCGCGCTCCTCTTTAGCTCTAGCCAGCTGTTTCTGAAGATCTTTAATCTCGCGTTTTTGAGCTTCGGCCTGGGCCTTTGAAGCAGCTTCGTCTTTTTTCACTTTATCTACCAGTGTAAGCAGAATTTTATCTTTTTCCAAAGCTTCGTTTCTCAGTCTGATAACTTCGGAGCGTAAATTATTAAACGCAATTTCATAGCTTTCATCTTCGGCGCTCTTTTGGGCTCTTAGTGCGTTGCTTAGGATCAGGCCCTATACGAAAAAGAATTCATATAAGAAAAAAGGAATGAGTTGCGTAAAAATAAGGGGATTTTTCAAGTGTTTAATTCCTATACCTTCAGGCTGTTGTACGCAAGACTGTCTGCGAGATCTTCTTTCGTCATGGCGCTTAATCCAGATTCAAGCTTCGGGAAACCAATACTTCTGGCCATTTCTCGGCAGACAGATAGCTCTTTGTTGTCAGGCAGGCAGTATAAGAAGTCATCTTCATTCGTTCCATTGAATATTACTGCCCCCTTCGGATATTTTAGTTCCTTTGCATAATGGATGGCTTCATGAGTTTCTTCTTCAGATAGCTTCTTCCCCGAAGCATGTCGTATCATGTAATCACGCATGCTGGCAGGTGCTTCGGGGATGGCGGTGTCAGTTTCTTCAACTAATACTGGTTCTGGAATTTTTATTGCTTCGGCTTCAAAAGGTTGCTCCTTGCAGGGCTCTGAAGGCCCAGCTTTAGCTTTAGCTTGTTGAGCCGAAGCTTCAGTGGAAGCTTCAGCAATTTCAACACTCTTTTTTGGAATTGTGCTTGAAGACTTAATTGTCTCCAAGACGTCTAGTACATTTGCCATTCTTTTCCTTTTTGGGGTCACTGATGGCCCCTTTTGGTTTTTTGCTGTTTCAATATTTACTGCAGGACTCAAAACTTCTAATGTTTTTTCCTTAGTCGGCTTTTTCGCTTCTTCCATTTTTTCTGTGGATGGTGCTTCGGCCATCTCTGCAGTTTCTGGCAGCAAGGTTGGCTGTTCAGCTTCGGTGGCCGAAGAAGCTTCTCCGGTGAACTCAGGCACCGAAGCTGGTTCAATATAGCGTGGCCGGTGTGTGAGGACTTTTATCCTCTTTCTCTTTGATTCTGGCTCGCTAGGAGCAGTTGCAGCTTCCTCTTCTGCAGAGGTTGTGTTCTTTCTTTTCTGCCCTCGAGTGGGATAACGATAGTCAGGGTAGACAAACCCAATGGCATCGAATACCCGATTCAGTCTCTTCTTTTTTCGGCCTCCGAAGGCTGCTGACATTGCATTATCTTCAGCCTTCGAGTAGGTCCCGAGTAGCTCATCACTTAAATTGTCAATGCTTTTCAACCACTCATCATCTGGCTCAATAAATTTATCTCCAAATTTGAAGGTGTACTTCAGTCTCACAAGCTCACCTTCGTCGGCCTCTTTCATGGTTTCTTGTGGCATTTCCCATTTCTCAGCAAGCGGCCACACCCTGAAGGCGATATGTTCTTGTACTAAGTCCCTTGTTCCTATAAAAGAGCAGACAACGCCGAAGGCTCTTTGGCACTCTTCGGCGGTTTCGTTCATTTCAACCTTCGGCCTCCGAAGGCCGAAGCTTTGCCAAATAGGACGCATAATTATACCTTTGATGTCTTCTCGTGCTGATAAGTCACTCTTCACATAAAACCATTCTGTCATCCAATCCCCGGGCCATCTCTTCCGAAAGGTTGGTACGGGACAGCTTGCCCCGGACCGAGAAACGAAGCTGTAGCAGCCAAAGTTGTTATGGTACTGTTCCTTGCCCCAAGGCTTTGTTTCATATAATAATTCATGAACATTACAGAAGCTTCTTGCGTCAGGCTTCAGACCTTGGCTCCTCGCGGCCCACACGAAGATATTTAGCCTTATAATTGCCTCGGGAGTAAGTTGATGAAGATAGACTTCGAAGATTTTCAACACCTCCACGACGAAGCTGCTCAAGGGGAATCGCAGTCCAGCTTTCAAAAAGCTTCGGTACACCACAACTTCATTTTCTTCAGGGTGTGGACAAGTTTTTTCCCCTTCGTCCGCCCTCACAATGGACAGATCCCGGAAATACCTTCCTCTCATATTAACAAGATGATTCTCTTTGATAGTTGATTTACCATAAACTGAATGGCTTGGTCGCCAGGGGCGATCTTCGGAGTCTTCGCCACCGCTGTCCATATCATAACTTTCACTGTCACCAGTATCTTCAGACAGCCCCTCCAGAATTTCCTTGGTAATCTTTTCTGTGTTGGACTTCGACATCGCTATAAGAAACCCTAGGTTCTTCTCTTCATCAAGACTCAGCTTCATCTCAGCAGCAGCCTGCTTAGCAGCTTCAGACATCTTCGGAAGCGCTAAAAAACTGTTTTTAAAAGCCGAAGCTTCAAAGCTAAAAACTTAGCAGATCACAGTGCACAAGAGCTAAAAAATGAATGAGCAGGAGTGGTTGGCCAGAAAGCGTGCGAAATAAGTTTGCGGCATGGCCGTATTTATACGCTTGATGCGTTGAAAGTTGAAAGACCCCACTTGTCATTGAATGTTGCTATTCTAGCAAAGGGAAGGTGTTTTTTCGGACCTTCGGCTCAAGGCCTTCGTCCATATCGCAATCTGAATTTATTATTTACAAATTAATATTGCGAGGGGCTACTGTTGGGGGCCTTCGTCCTCCGAAGGTCCTCAAAAACATGATTTGACAATGTTTTCCGAGTGGATTATGTGAACAGGTATTTTCGGATCCAGAATTATGAATATGGAGCACGGCCAGGACGAAGCCTGAACCAGACGAAGGTCGAGTGTAGCCGAAGCTGTGCGCAGGGAAGCTTCGGCGCGATGGCAGAAGGGGGAACCGACTCAAAGATGAAAAGACTTCGGGGGCCTCGACAGATTTCCATAAGCCGTTAACAAATGTAATGGACATGGATGTAATTTTACGTGGGCTGCGTCCCGCGTCTATAAATAGATGAACAGTACTCCCGTACTGTTCACGCTGACTTGGCATTTGCTTTTGGCATCACGCTCGTACTTTTCACCTTCTCTCAGGACCGAAGGTACATTTGTAATTTGGAATCATTTCTGTTTTTCCATGTTAATAAAATAGAAATGATTCTATGGTGATGCTTATATCATATTTCATGCTTTATGTGAGTCCTTCGTCATTACTTGTTATGTTTACGAAGGTATGTCTCTCATGACCTTCGTCCGAGACTCATTATTTCCCGAAGGAACATAATGCTTCGAAGGACGAAGGATTTTAACACTTAACACTTTTTATGTTGCCTTGTTCTTAACTCTTAGCACTTGAGAACAAGTCCCCAACACATATCTTCCACCACTTTATGTACCCAATCAAATGTGGGGCATGCCATCGTACCCATATGGGATGCAGGGGCGGGCCTCATTCAATTCAAGGGTATTCAAATGAATACCCATTATTTTGGTAAAAGAACTTCAGTATATATACATGTATATAGTGTATATGCATAGATAGAAAATTAATCAAATAAATAAAGGAATTATGTTAATTTGGACCAAAATATCTTCTTCCTATTGCTCATACCTAACTAACCTAATAGTTTGTCGTGGACCATGAGGCCCAACAGAGCGACAAAGCCCACCTCGGCACCTCACGGCTAAAAAAATCCCCAAACCCTATTGTAGTCGCACCATGATAGATCCATCAGATGGGCTAGCCACCAAGTCGTGGTCACGTCTTACAGCCCCACATACATGAAGACACCAGCACCTCCGTTGCACCATTGTGGCTCCGTAGCATAGCTAGGTACCTAGACTTGATCGGCTAACTGTCATTGCGTTGCATCTGACCTCGTTGTTGCATCGTCTTTCGTCCACCGTCCGAGTCTTCAATCCACCATAGTCAGGCGTGTCACCGCGTGCCAGGACAGACAGCCAGGGGGCAAGGTCCCATCGTGCCGATGTCCAAGCCCACCTAGCATGTGGCCACCCGACCTTACCTCCCTGATTTGCTGCTGGCAATACTGGGATGTAGGTGGGGCATTAGCGATTGGAAAATGCCAAAGAGGACAAGCAGCCAGCCAACAACCGAGCAACAACAAACAGATACATTTCGATTTAAAACTTTTGAAATAGTTTCATGAAATTTGAGTTTAGTAGACTAGTTATTGAATCAATTATGATCATAGCGTGTGTGCTTAATTATATGTTATATATATATATATATCGATAGACATGTTTTAATCTTCCAAAAAACATTTTATAAAAAATTTCGAATACCCACACTCTAAATCCTGGGCCCGCCACTGATGGGATGCCACATTACCTTGTCTGGGGCACCCCAAACTTCTGTATTTGACATGTTAGCACCATCAGTGCAAAACCGATTGGGTTCACCTCAATCTGGTTACCAGACACAGGTCCAGCGAGATTGCCGGACTACTCGGCCACGAAGGCCGACTAATTCGATAGGGGAACATAGAGAGAAAATATCTACGAGCGCCAAGAGAATGACATGTAAAGATATCATCAAGATAGGTACAACAGATGTCGTCATACTGGGGAACAATGAAGAGCCGATGATTTTTGGGAAATCGACCAAGACAAATGAGGAAAAAGACATAGGAGCAATCAGCAAAGCAGTTAACCCGAAATACTCTATGCCTCGATGGTGTCCATCGGGTCTAACACGGTCTCAAAACCGCAAATTGTAGCGCCTGAGAACACGGTTCGTGAATAGATCGAATCAGGCGCAACTAATCCCTTTTCCGCGTGAGTTTATCCCTCTAAACCCACGGTTGTTGTTGGGAGTTGCCTAGGAACGGGTCCAGATCTCCCCCTATATATATTAAGGGGTATGACCGATTGCAATCACAAACAATCGATCAAACAATCAATATATCTTCCATTATTTACATTTTGCCCTAGAAGTAGACAGTAACATAATTTTCTTTCTTTAATCTTCACCTCTCTCCGACTCTATGTCGTATAGAGGCGTCTTGGGTGGCCTGTCGATCCCAAGACAAACCCTAGAATCTCTTCTCCCCGATGGGATCCCTCCCGGGAGCGAGATCTAGGTGCTATCGGCGAATTCCGTCGCCTCTGCGCACGCGCGGACCGTCCGGCTTGTCGGCAGAAACCCTAGCCTCTGCGTTAGGTCGCGGACCGTCCGGCGCTCAGTCGGTACGCATCTCAGTGATTGGCGCCCAGATTAGTGCTAACACCTTGAAGGCATTAGTGTCGCTGAGAACTCAGATCTGGACAGTGTATTAAGGGCTTCATGTAAATGATAGGGAATGTGTGCCGACAGCAAAAGAGGACATGCGAATGTGAACATAAAATTTATATTGTCAAATAATCAATGAATCGATTTGATTGGACGAAATTTAGACCATTGCGTTGTATTTCAATGATACTAGTATTTAATTGAGTAAAATGCATTGGCGGTCCCTAAACTTTTAGTGGTATGTCATATCATCCTGATCCCTAAACTCCCAAAATGAACATCTAGGTCTTTAATCTTATGAAATTGTATTGTCACGGTCTCTAAACTATCGACATGCAAATTATAGTCTCTATACTTCTATGATTGTGTCATCCTGGCCCCTAAACTCTCAAAATACACATGGGAGTGGATCAAAACTATTTGGAATGACACTAAAAACAACTTTATGGACTCGTACGACAACCATAAAAGTATAGGGACCAAAATATAGATGTTGAGATTTAGGTACCAAGACGATACAAATTCATAAGTTTAATTAGTGACCCCTAGATGTGCACTTTAAAAGCTTAGGGACCGAAATAATACACCACTAAAAGTTTAGAGACTGTCAGTGTATTTTACTTTGTTTAATTTATACATACCAAATTGACTTTATTCATCCTAGTTAGTCAACTGCAGTCCAATCGCGTATGTCTAGGGGTGGTAATGGGAGCGCTCTAGATTTTAGACTATAAAATCTAAGGATTGAATCGAATTAGCATCGAGTTCTATTTCTATATATTTATATTTAAACTATAATTATTTAAGAAACTTAACTTTTTGTGAAAGAGCATTTTGATCATGATTCATTGTGCATGTCTGCCAAGGGCCGGGACAAATTTGAGCTTCACGCGTGGTGGAGCAGTTCGATGAAAAACAGTTTGGTCGATGAAGCGGTAAAACGACTTCAGGAGCGTTTTTTGGAGCGGTATCAAAACGGGTGCTTCTTTGCACAAAGCAATTCCCGTTGCTTGAACCTGAAGCTCAACACTTGACGACAATGCTTGGCTTCGTTCAGCTATATATATGCATGGGCAAGTGGTTTAGGTATTCGTCGCGCGTCACCTGTCCCAACTGCTTCACCATCGACCATCGATCCCTGTCAATCTGAACTGAAGATAACCAAGAATATATAAATGAAATATATATAATCTGCGTGCGTCTAGCATCCGCCGTCTATACGCAGTTTTATGCTAGCGCCAAAATTAAACATGTAGTTACAGTTAAAAAAGGTCCGGAGAAAACAGGAAAAAAATAAAGTAATTTCTGTCAAGTGTAAAAAAAAGACTCGACAAACAATTTCTTTATCGAGTGTTCTATGATGACACTTGACAAAGATATTGAACAAACTTAACAACCGTGTGGACTATCAACTGCTGACGAGACTTTGACGAGTGTCCAACACCAAGTAAAATGTTATTTGCTGAGTGCATGGATATGTCGAGTGCCACACACTCGGCAAAACACCTGTTTACTAAGTGTTTTGTTTTGCCAAGTACGACACTCGACAAACTATATGTCTTTACCGAGTGCGCGACATTTCGCTCTTAGCAAATGTTTTAGCACTCGATAAAAAGACCTGTCTCCGGTGGTGAACCCCGTCGCCATGCCATCCGTGTAGAACGAACCAAAATGCAACTATTAAATCAGCTCAATTCGCGCACCACCGATTCCCGGACACAGCACGCAGTTTCGTCGAGAAGATCACGCGCTAACGCCCCAGCCAATCATCCCCAAGACGGCAACGGTGGGACCAAAGGACCTCTAGGCTAGTGATTATATATAAGAGGGTAGCACGTCCTTTCCCCGCCCGCCCGGCCCGCCCGCCCCTCAGGCGTCTAACAAAGCAATCCGACCAGCTCGATCCGGACGAGCTAGCAGAGCAGATCGAGAAGGCGGCCGTGAATAGTTCAATAGTCTCGAGACCGGCCGCGGGAGCGAGGATGAGCCATCCGAGGTACGGCGGCGGCTACCCATATCCGGGGCAGCAAGGTACGTGGCGCGTGGCTTATACTGCTCCCAAGTTCCAGTTATAGCTAGGCTAGCTATACTGCGTCGTACTCGTACCCTCCTCGACCAGCCCTGCTAGCTAGCTGCTGCCACACAAGCTGATGACCAGAGTATTCTGCCTGTCGTTCTTGCCAAATCAAATTAAAAGGGTACTACAACCAGGGCCCGTACCCGTACCAGGGCCCGCCGGTGATGGCGCCGCCGCAGTACCAGTACGCGCAGCCGCCGCCGCCGCCTCGGTCGCCTGGATTCCTCGAGGGCTGGTACGTACCTAGTGCACATGCCGGCCATTTTGGTTCTTCCTAGCTACTTTCACCATTTCAGCCGCGTGCCGCGCCTCCTGGTGATTTGATTTGCAGCCTGGCGGCGCTGTGCTGCTGCTGCCTCCTCGACGAGTGCTGCTGCGACCCCTCCATCGTCTTCGTCTCCTGAGTCCTGCATGCGGTCGAGAGACACCCCTGCGCCAAGAGGAGGGGTGTGCACGCCATTTTCTTCAGTCCATTTTTCCAATTTCCTCAGCGTGCATGCCACGATCATGACTTTGTATGCTGTATGTATTAAACAGTGTGAATGTGTGATATATTGTTTGTCCTTCAGTTCCTGACGAACTCTTCTTGCTGCTGCCTGTATGGATAGAGTTTTGTTCATGTGTTCGTGTGCAACGGGATTTTTTTTTTCCAGGGGCCTTTTTCTGGTTATGAAATCTGTGTGGAATTGTGTCTTTGCAACTTAATCTGTTGTTATAGCTACGATTTAGAGAGAATTTCTTTGTTTATGAGCTCTCCCCCCATAGCTGTACAGTACTATACAATGAGGGTACCTCTTCTCTAGCTACGAACGAACGAACGAAAGATGATGCATCTGCGTGAGAGGATCAAAATAAAGACGGGAAGGGAATAAAGCGACGGATACCACACAGTGTATATATAAATCTTACAGCCTCACCCTTGCCGGGCATTGTAAGAATCGGATTCCCGGATTCAATGCTCAGCATGAACTGTTTTGCCGGCCACACCACTACTCTTTCAGAATCAGATTCCCGGATTCGATGATCACCATAACTTGTTTTTGGCCAAGAAGCATTACAAGACAATGTCTACTAAGGATCCTCTCGAAAATATTCCTGATATATATACTAGTGTATGCATTTTTCAGCCTCTTACTCCTGTCGGGGGCACTTTCAGAGAATCAGATTCCTGTTTTCAATAGTCAGCATAAACTGTTTTTTTATAAAGGGAAATCTTATTTCATCAGAAATGAAACATCGTCCCGGCCTCTACGAAGTTTATATTTAGCCTAATTATAGGAAAAAAAAACCATAACTATCCTTTGTCAAAACCTGATGGAGTATAGAAAACACCCAAAAGTTCAACAATAGAAAAAAGCAACAATTGATTAAACTTCTAATCTATTGCTAAACCGCCGTCCATTCTGAGCAAAGACGCCATCGCAATTAACTCTAGTGGCAGGGAAGCATCCTTTAGCAATAATTGGACTTTGTTCTTCTGTAGTAGGCTCCGGAACCAAATCCAATAAGTGCTCTTGTACGTATATGACCTGCATTGCTGACATAACAATTGCATTGTTAAAAATAACATGATTTCGACTAGTCCATATTGCCCACAATATGGCTGCAGCTCCTACCATAAATTGTTTCTTAGTATTTAGTTTTACTCTGTCCAACCAATGCCAAAAAAAATGTGATACATTTAGGGGAGCCTTGAGACCGGATACTATCTCAACAGTCCTCCAAATAAATCTAGCAAAGTCACACCGGAAGAACAGATGATCTATAGTTTCATTGCAATTACAAAAACTACATTTAATACTACCCTTCCATCTACGTTTTCCTAGATTGTCTTTTGTAAGAACTACACCCTTATAAACATACCACAAGAAAATTCTTATCTTTGGTGGGATTTTGATTTTTCCAACAATTTTCAAGCGCATGGATAACATTGTGGTTCAATAGACAATCATACATAGACTTTACTGAAAAAATGCCCCCTT
The DNA here is from genome assembly GCF_902167145.1 of Zea mays. Lineage (NCBI taxonomy): Eukaryota > Viridiplantae > Streptophyta > Magnoliopsida > Poales > Poaceae > Zea > Zea mays. The sequence continues at coordinate 15,021,890 of NC_050102.1, forward strand.
TTGTAGGTGAACAAACGAACATGTTCTGGTCTTCATTGAGTTGAATCTCAGTCAATCTAGATTGAAATTCCCACCATCTCTGTTGATTCATCCCATATAGTCTTCTTCGAAATTCTATATTGGGCGGATTAAACCCCACTACCTCTGCAACAGAAACATGTTTTTTGTAGGCAATATTATATAGATTGGGATATTTATATTTTAGGGAAGCTAACCCTAACCAAATATCCTTCCAGAAACTAACTTGTTCTCCATTTTGCACCCAAAACTTGCTAATCTAAACATGCCATCCTTAACTCCCATCAATCCTGTCCAGAAGTAGGAGTCACCTGGTTGTTTAGTCACTTGAGAAATTTTTTTACGGGTTAAATACTTTTTCCTCAATATTTGTTGGCGCCATATCGTGTGCAATCTGTTATCTTGTGCAAGCATGCAATCAGTCCATCCAAACCATCCAATCTGAATCCAACGTTGTCTGCTGTTTTTGCGTTTAAACCCTCACACCACACCTCTTGTATCTCATCTATCAGGCTCTGAGTATTTGCGAAACACCCCCCACCGTCCTGGGACATTTCAACCTGGGCCCTTAAATCGAATCAGAGCCTGTACACGTTGTTTTAGCGACTCCAGACGATACTCGCTTTTCAGAAAAAATCACGTGAAAGCTAGCAAGGGTGAAAATGGATTGCAATATTCAACGACAATATCCACATCAATGGAACAGTACTCCATTTTTTAATTCGATTACTCATTATCCAGGAACATGACACAATATATAGAATCACAGATATACTAGACATAACATGAGCTGTAAGCTGACAACAGGAACATGACCCAAAACTTTATTTTGCTGGACAGTTACGTGCATCATGAAGAACTAATTGTTTGCAGATCTTGCATAAGCGTGGCAGTCTTGCTTGCTTCTTTTTGCTACCACTTACTTCTTTGCTTTTCTTAATCCTTTTGCTTCTCCCCTTTGAACAGATATCCGTTGGAGGATGAACCGTCACTTCATTTGGAATATGGCAACCGATGAATGCCTCATATTCATCCTGCCTAGAGTGTGTAGTTGTCGGCAAAATCTGATGTAGAGACGCCTCGATGTTACAAAGACCAGACAATAAGAAATCCATGCCTTCCTCAGCGTTGTTGGCTTTTTTTTATCAAATCTTCAAACTTGTTCCGTACACTTGCTATTTTTTTCCTCATCACCAAATCATTTGGCTCTAGGATCTTGTCATGCAATATGTTTCCGTACTCGTCGTAGACACAATGGCTGAAAGCAAATAAGTTAGTCATATGTTCTACAAAATTAAATAATTAAACACAAAATTAGTTAGTCATAATCAAATTACCTTTTGCACCTTTTCTCCCATCTTTTCATAAAGTAGCAATCTGGTAGCTCCATTTGTTCTTCACCACGCAATGCTAGAATAATGTGGCGACATGGGATACCCTTTGACTCAAATAACTTACATGAACACATTGCCATTATGCTTGCATTAAAATGAACAACCCTATCTTTTTTTCTCCCATCACTAATGGTCACAATTTTCATTTCTTCGGACATGGCAATATTTTGAACCCAACAAAAATCTCTAGCAGCAACAACCTCTTTCTGGAAGGATAAAAACACCTCATGTGTGTATAGCATACTACCCTGCTTTTCCATGGGCCAAGATGTCATTAGCTTAGGAGCACTATGAATGCTTTTATTATCTGCCTTCAGCTCCTCTTGCCGTTGCCATTCTAATGCTGTCTCAAATCTAAGCCAAAACTCAACAAATGATAGTTTGCGGTGAATAAAATGATTAAAAAAAATGAATTTGCACTCTCAGACCTTGATGTGGTTCTAAGGATGCCCGCTAGAGGTACGTCCATATAGTATGCTGGAATCCATGATTCACGAATATGATATCTGTTCCGTATCCATTCGCTAACACTACGGTTCAATCTGAGCAAGTGACACTTATCTGGTGACACAAGACCATGATTGTGCTCTTCAATCATTGATTCTATAGTGTATCTAGCACCGGATAATTTCACATAGATGTATGCCTCACAGCCACATCTTGTTTCAAAAAGGTTGTGTGTCTTCTTACCATTAGATACTTGAATATTCTTCTTCCTGAACCCTTGCCTTGAGCACATGAAACGCTTCCAGTAAATAATACCATTCTTCAGTTTCTGTTGACCAACACGGACTGAAAAGCCATTATCATGTGCATAATCTTTGTAGAACTGCTCTGCAGCCTCAATGTTCTCAAAGGACATTCCAACAATAGGCTTCTATAAGAAAAAAATGCAAAAAAATAGTCATGTTTACTGCAAATATCATGATGAAGCTTCCATAACTAACTCAAATACTCACTGTTGGGGCGGTGCTTGGGGTCTTTTTTGGTGTACTGAAGCCCTCATTGGACAACAGTACTGTATGCGATTTCAGCAATGTTGGAGCAGACAGGACGGACCACTCACAATTCTCTTGTTCAAATGTCATTGATCCTATACTAATTGTTGCCTCCGCTTCCACAGTCTCCATTGTTGCATCATCTGATTTTCCATCCTCCGCAAGTAGCCTGTAGGAAAAATAAACGCAGTTCATCGATTACAGGGCGGCCCGATTACAGCCACCAAAATAGCCATAAACAACATATTGGCGTGGAGATTCAATCACGTACACATAGTCGGGGTAAGCAGCATACCTGGGCGCCGGCGATGTCGGAGGCATCAAGAGCGCCGGCAGCAGAGCTTGAAGACGAAGCGTCCAGAGCGAACGAAAGGGCCACATGCTGAAACAACCAGGCCGCACGTAGGCTCTGATTCGATTTAAGGGCCCAGGTTGAAATGTCCCAGGACGGTGGGGGGTGTTTCGCAAATACTCAGAGCCTGGTTGATGAGATACAAGAGGTGTGGTGGGAGGGTTTAAACGCAAAAACAGCAGGCAACGTTGGATTCAGATTGGATGGTTTGGATGGACTGATTGCATGCTTGCACAAGATAACGGATTGCACAAGATATGGCGCCATATTTGTTGCCATAAACCATCACTATTTTCTAGATTAACCAGCCATTTGCTCAATAGACACTTATTTTGTATTCTCAAATCCTTTATACCCAACCCTCCTTGGTACATTGGCCTACAAAGGATAGTCCACTTAGCAGGCCTGTACCGTTTCTATCTTGATTATTTTGCAAAAAAAACCTAGATCTATAATAATCTAGTCCTTTTAGCACCTCTTTAGGAATCCGAAAAAAGATAACATGTACATGGAAAGATTGCTAAGCACCGAGTTTATGAGAATTAACTTGCCACTGTAAGAGAGATATTTGTCCTTCCAACAACTTAGCTTCTTATCAAACATATCCTCTACTACTTTCCGGTCACTATTCGGCAATCTTTTATGATGCATAAGGATTCCTAGATATCTAAATGGGTACTGACCCAAGCCACACCCAAATAATTGAGTATAAACTTGTTCAAATTGTTTTTCTTGTCCATAGCAGAAGACTTCACTTTTTGTAGGAACGGTAAGGCGGCCAGAGGGGGGTGAATGGGAGCCAATCGGATTTTTGTCTCCAAACACTGAAAATTAACGCTTTGCTTCAATTTAGATGAAGCAAGTGTTCAAACCATAAACACATCAGCGAACGAGTGATCTCATGATTACAAAATGTTCCTAATACTCACATGAGACCAGCAAAACAAAAGGATCACAAATCGGACACCAAAAAGTCCAAAACGGTCCAATACAGTATCGTCAACAAGTGATGTTTTCAGCAGTACGAAATTCTGTTGTTGAGTTCAAAACTGAACTAAACGAACTCCGATTGATATGAAATTTTACACACATCTGAGCAAATACGTTTTCAAGATCTCCCCAAATTTTGAGCTCAATCCGACTTGTGACTCACCCGCAGATTTAAAAATACAACAGAAATTGGGGTTTTGTTGGGGTTTTCTAGAATGAGTTCAAACTGAGTTTTTCTCAAATCGCGACCAAAATCTGCAACAACTAAGTGTATGCAGTGGTCCGAAGAGTGCAACTCACCACCAATAAATCCCCAAACCAAATCCTCTCAAAGGAATCAAAGGGTTTTCACCAACAAGGGTACAAACTGAGATTTGAAGCCAAAGAACCCTGTGGGCCGGACCGGCGACCCTTCCTCTGATTAAACTTGAAAATCAAGAACACAGTCGAAGTACAAAATCACCGCGGAACCCTCGGCTCAACTGGTGTCTACCTAGAGAGAAAACTAGGAGCTCTAAAATGAATTCTCAAAACAAATGGCAGCCAAGGGATGCTCAACCAACCAGCCATCCCCTCTATTTATATAGGGTTTTTCTCACTTTCTAAAGTATCCCTATTTACATAGAGCCTATCCACTCCACCGGGGGCGAAATGAACAAACTCCTAGGTTTTTAATCCGACGGCCACGTCCTTCACACGGAGTTGCTTCGCCTTGACGCACCCTCCGCGATCACGCCGTGTGCCGCCACCGGTTCCCTCCGGAACCGCCACCGCCGAGTTTTGAGGCCCAAACTCAGCAAAACCAGGCATCCGTAGCGCTGAGTGGTTTTGAAGCCCAAACCACCAAACCTGTCGTTAGCACCGCACCTCGTGCACATCCTCCATGATCAGACGCGTGTCCCACTGGTCCTCGACCACGCCGGCAACACGATCCACTCCACCACGTCCTCGCACAAGTGCGTGTCCCAAGTGTCAGCCACCATGGTTGGTCACCTGGCTGCTCTGATTCGTTAGTCAAGACCCACCACTCGCCCTTCACCACTCCCGGTCCATCAGCACGAGCCCGCATGACCTTCACCTCAGCCATCGACCACCATTCCTGTGCTCCACACCTGCACACCACAAGTCGACCAACATGGTTGCACAAGCATAATCTCACACTCTGGTCAGTCCACTGACTACCCCAGAGTGCTACCCATTGACAATCACTCATCATCAACCCAAACCACAAGGTACAAGTCAACCTTGTGTTTGCACTTTTATAAAATTTGATTTTAAGGCCTGATAGTTGTTCAAAGACACAAAGCAAAAGCTTCATCTTTTTAGCCAAATCAACATTATGGTCCATAAAGAGTATAATATCATCTGCATATTGAAGATTAGACAAACCATTATCAACTAAATGTGGCACAACCCCTTTAATTAATTTGTCCATCTTTTTAGCTCTTTCAGTTAGAAGTGCAAGCATATCAGCTATTAGATTGAACAGAATTGAAGATAAAGGATCCCCTTCCCTCAATCCTTTCTTGGACATGAAGTATCGACCTATATCCTCATTTACCTTCACACAAACACTTCCTTTGTAAATAAAACTTTCTATCCAAGAATACCAATGAGAGTTAAACCTTTTATTTTCAAAGTTTGTAATAAAAAAGGTCATTTTACTTTATCATATGTGTCTATGTTCGGACCCGAGGGTCTAACCAACCAGTGCAATAATGTTGTGTGCCCCTAAACTGGATGGTGATGCAAGTTGACACAAGTCTTTTATCCTGGTTTGGGCAAGAAGAGGCCCCTACTTCCAGCAGAGGGGATGAGACTTATAGTACTTGCACCTAAGTGCTTGCATTAGGGAATACAAGTTGAGCTAAGTGCTTGCAGTAAGCAATTTAACTTGCAGTAAGCAATTTAACTAGACCTCAGTGCTTGCAGTAAGCAATTTGATTCCCATATTCCTAATTTCAGCTATGTCGAAGGCCACTGTCCTAACCAGCTCCTCTCTTGTAGGGAACAACACTAGAAAAGAGCTTTCACCATGTGACTTTGCACTCCATTGCCATCTAACTAGCATGAATATATGCAAATGTTGCACCAATTGGGTTTTAGTCAGGGCTCCCCCTTGTAGTGTTGCTAAGGCTACCTTTGTATCCTTTTTTGTTCAAGAAAAGGAACATGTGGAATATAATAGAATGCCATACCTTCTATAACAAAACCAACCACTTGCGCTACCGTATTTGGTCCTTTGTTGTATGGACATTTGGTACACAAGTGTTTTGTGCTTTGGCAAATATCACACAACAACATCATGAGTGGGTTGAAATCATCTCCAACAGAACTTAGATTTTGGCTTCTTTGTTTTCCATGATTCTGACTAGGATCCGGTGTCGATGAACCCCTCTTTGGACGTTGAACGGTCTCAACTGGTTGTTGTCCCTTAGCATCAGATCTGTTGTCCTCTAACTTCTTTTCTTGTTCTTTCATTGCCCCAAAATCGACGTTGCTTGATTGTTCTTGGTGTGAAGGCATGAACTGTCCATGCAGCCCACTCTCTACACTAGCACTTCCTCTCCATGTACCAGCACCTTGATTGGGTCTTTGGAATGGTCGTGCCAGTCCACGAGGGTGGTAAGCCTTTCGAGCACTCGACAAAAAACGTGATTCCGGTAGTGAGTGATGTTCTGTTGTTGCAGGAAGTACTTGCTTAAACAACAATTGGACTAGAGAGATTACAACACACCCTTACGTTTATCCATGACATATATCACAAAACGCATTAGGGGGAGATTTCGCTTCGAATTAAAGATGACTGTTTGAACTGTTGCAGCTGTAATCCATAGAGACAAAACACGCTGTAGAAGTAGTAAAAGCCGGTACAGATTAAAGCCAAGCGAACAGGCTAGTTTCAGAATGGGTCCTTTCCAGAACTTTTGCTTTCTGTCTTGCTGAACCATTATGTTTACCATCTTGTTTTCAAACAAATTTGCATGTTTAGAAAAAGAATATGAATCAACTGAACTTACTTGATTTGTGCCTTCCAACAAAAAGAAAGGATCATTCTGGTGGAAGGATACTAGGGACTCTCGTCTCTTTCAAGAATGTTGCTAAGCCGGCTGTGGGGGATGGCTGATCGGTGCAACTATGGTATGATCTTTGGGGTGACAAGATACACCAAGTGAGTTATCCAGAGCTTTACTCTTACGCCATAAACAAGGACATCATTGTAAGGCATGCCATAATGATTAACCCAGCACACGGTCTCTTTCATCTGCCTCTATCTCATGAGGCACACGCTTAATATCAACTCCTGGCCAGCAGGCTCCATGACGAGCAGACGACGGAAACATATGACAAGTGGTGCTACGCTTGGGGAAACTCGAACTTTTCCTCACAAAAGGTTTACAAGTTTATCCATGGTTCTACTGCAGCCCCAACAACTTTCGCCCAGCTCTGGAGGTCCAAATGTGAACCAAAACAAAAGCTTTTCTTTTGGCTCCTTCTCCACGACAGACTTAACACCAAGGATGTGCTCAGAAGGAGACATTTTGAGATGGACTCATACACCTGTGGGAACTGCATCCTCAAGAAAACTGAAACGAACCTGGTATCATCTGTTCCTCGGGTGTGCTTTTGCAAAAAGATGATGGCATTTGGTGCAATGGGCTCCACCACGAATCTCTAACCCCCATCAGGCACTCAGAAACTAAGAACTGAACTGGGAAAGAGTTGATCTATGGAAATCGTCATCACCATGATGTGGTGTATATGGAAATGCAGAAACAAATGGATCTTTGAAGGCATACCTCCCACGACGACTCTGCAGGCAAATGTTCATTACAGATATGACCTTAAACACGTACAGAATGAAGCAGTCGCTAGCCGACAGTGTCAAAACATGGATTCAAGCGTTGTAATTAGCCCCTTTTAAAAATTCTGCTGTAAAAACTGTTGTACCCTACAAAGTTTTGTGAAATAAAAATTATGTAGGTAATCCCTATAGTACTTAAGATAAAAAAAGAGTCATCTCTATTTCAGCTTTATCTTCTAGCGTGTACCCAACCTGGATAGCCAAACCGATCAATTCTTTTATTATGTAGTTTTTTATTTTTACTAATTAAGCTACTACTAGAATTTTAGAAAAGTTAGAACAAATATAATATCTGATTACTATTTTTTTGTAAACTTATATAAATTTTGGATGCTATTAGATGTTAGATGATAGAACTTAAAATGACAAAACATATGTCATTTAAATCAGTGTCATGTCATCAAAACCGTCAATTAAAACTGCTCAAGCGGCTATTTGTCTGGTTTTACAAAGCTGAGGGAGTTAAACAATCTGTTTTAAAGATAAGGGGTAAAGTAGACCACTCTATAATGGCTAGGGGGGATTATGTAGACTTATTCCATTAACCAAAAGATCAGTGTTTGTCTTAAAATACCTGTATCCATTAATGTTCTCTAGAAAACTAAGAACAAAAAATTGAACTCTCATGACCAACTACATAGCGACAATATGTCTCTATATTTGCAGGGAAGGTTTGCCTTGATTTATCCCTTTTTCTATAGACCCCACTAATATAATGTAGGAGGCTCTGACAGAGTCTAGTGTTTATTTGTTTCAATATGTATTTATGAAATGAGTTCCTCACTCCTGAAAAATAATATATAAGCTTCTGAATGGGTACCTGTTTTGTTGTGTTGGTAATTTTCTCATAAGCAACGCTGCTGGTTTCCTCTCCCTGCATGTAACTTTCGAACACCTCAAACTCGTAAAAGGTTTTGAATATCTACAGTCGGTCGATCATCATTCTCGTAAAAATGTGATGTACATGCATCAATAGTTCAAGCCCAAGTTTTCCAGTTTGCTTGAAATTGAACCAGATCGTAAAAGTACCTAAGCATGCGTTATGGACAGATGATGGAGCAAAGTAATGTTACGATGCAAATCGCATCGCAGATATATCTCAGCCACGATCACCTAAAAATAATGCAGACAAGAAGCAAACGTTTTGAATATGAATGACTTGGTGGGAACTCAGCATAAAACAAGAGTTTGAGTGTTTTTTATGTACTGAACAGAAGTTGCGTGCTTAGTAGATGTGTGAGATTGTGGTCACTGGCAGCAAGTTGTTGGTCCATGCACGTGGTTGTTGAGCTACCGTGTTCACTGGGGAGCATATTATTAGCTCCATAGCTAACTGACGTTATTGTCGAAATTTCTGCGCACGCACTGAGATGCGAAGGACACAGAGTCGAGGAAGAAGATGAACAGTGCACAGGCAAATGCAATAATGGCAACCACACGCCTTCGCTGCGCACACACGCAGATTTTGTCTTCTTGTTGCCGTATTTATACGAGCAAGCCTTTATAGGCAGGCCAACAGCATGAGCACTAACTAACTTCACGACTGACTACTACGACCCTGCCATTTCGGTCCATAACAAATAGTATGTAAATAAATAAATATATATACACTGAATAATAAGGACTAATCCATTTTAAACTTTTGGATGAGGGATGCCCGCAAGGTATATCAAACACATATAATGGCTAAGCTACACGAATGAGAACAATATTCAGGCCAACATCGGTTCAATATGACCAAAATCATATTTCAGCATCTCTAGATGCTCCCATGAGATTTATGTTAGCGGTCTGGCTCATAGGTAGTCTCTAATGCAAAGCAATTTAGAAAAAAATTGATAACATGGAGAGATAATGAGCAAGAGGTACGTGAGACAAAGACAAATTTGTTTCGCGAAACACACATCCTGATAAGCTAAAGTTAGAACTATATGATATGTCCGACGACGCTACTGTGTATGAGTTATGATTGTCACACAACTTGTTGTTACATGCTCCTTCTATTCTATGCACAGATTAAGGCATATGCGAGTTATTAAGCGATAAGGGCACCAATTTAAAAAACCCATAACTAAAAAGACATCTCATTGTGTACTAATAGTTAGCGGTTAAAATTAACGGTTTTTTAAGGTGAGGTTTAGAATATGTTAGCTAATAAACCAACTAATTGTTAGTTATACATAACAGTCCTCGAACTTAGAAGTTAGCACGCGCTGTGTCACTTAGGCCTGGAACTCAGAAAAACAGGTCCTCAAATTTTGTCGGACCATATAAATAAAACCGTCCAAATCCAGATTTGCAAAACTAGTTCCTCGAGTGTTCGGCACTCGCCAAAGATTTTTTTGTCGAGTGTATTTCTGTGCTGAGTGTCCTACTCTCGGTAAACGCTGACGTTACCGAGAGCAGGACTTTATCGAGTGCGACACTCGTCAAAGACGTCTTTACCGAGTGTCCGATAGAAAGCACTCAGCAAAACGCTGAGCACTCGAGAAAGACCCGAATTCCGCTAATGACTGGATGCCAACGTGGCATATGCTACTCCGGAACCACTTACGACCCTGAACTTGTCATGCTTCAAAGCATCTTCTAAGCCGAAGGGAACTGATCGCTTTGTTAAAGTTACCGAGGTACTGGCTACTGCATCAGTGCATCCTGCTTAGCAAATTGTCAAACCCTAAGCTGCACGGCGGAACTTGAGGTGGTTGAACCGGACCAGCCGACCAGGTCACCAGCAGGGTACATAACGAGAAGAGGGCCAACGTCACCACACTCTCGCTGGTCGCATAGATGGGCCGGGCTTGGGCCGGCACGGCCCAATTGAGCCCAATCTATTTAATTTCTTTAATTTAATAAGATATCGACTGTATATTGTTGTTATATTTGGAGTTTATGTGGTTAAATGATGTTACAATTGTTTAATATCTTTAATTTAGTAAGCTATGAATTTTATATAATTATAATATTTGGATTTTATATGATCAAATATACGGGCCGGGCTTGGGCCGGCACGGCCCAACGAAGGCACGACGTGATTTAGGGCCGGGCTGGACCACTGTTTTTACACTTCGGGCTGGCACGGCACGACCCAAAAAATGTTTGAGCTTTCCTGGCCCGAACCTGTTTGGCACGAAGCACGATGGGCTTGGGCCGGGCTGGCCCGGCCCGACCCAATTCCCAGCACTATTTCTTGTCGACCAATGATGTAGAGAGAGTAGAGATAAAAAAGAAGATAAGATATAGATGATGAAATTTAGAGGACTTTGTTCGAGACGGTAAAGATATAGATGACGAATTTTTTAAACTGTGTTGTAAAGGACATATAATATTATTTTAGAGGATGAAATTTAGGAGACGTTGGTAGAGACATTCTACCCTGTATCAAAACATCTAACTAATAGCTAGCGGCTAAAATTAACTAAGAGGTTTAGAACATGTTAGCTAATAGACCAACTATTTAAGCTAGCTGCACGGCGGAACTGCGGAACTTGAGCTGGTTGAACCGGACCAGGTCACCAGCAGGGTACATAACGAGAAGAGGGCCAACGTCACCACTCACCACACTCTCGCTGGTCGCTACTCCGCTTCACTTTCCTCTCCCCTCGTATCCGATCACCAAACCCTCGCTTCGCCGCCGCCGGGCCGGAGCCCGAAATCCGGCCCCGCACCATGGCCGCGCGGCAGCCGCCGGCGCTGATGGAGGAGCTCGTGGAGGAGATCCTCCTGCGCGTCCCGCCAGACGAACCCGAGCGCCTCATGCGCGCCGCCGTCGTGTGCAAGCCCTGGTGCCGCCTCGTCTGCGGACCGGGCTTCCGCCGCAGGTTCCGCGAGCGGCACGGGGCGCCCCCCTTGCTGGGCATCATCTCGAACCGCATGAACGAAGCCGGCGCCAAGCTGGCCCGCTTCGTCCCCACCGGCTCCTTCCGCCCGCCCCGCGCCGATCGCATCAACTGGCTGGCGATCGACTCCCGCCACGGCCGCGTGCTCTTACGCAACTCGTTTTCGAACGCGGCGGTCTACGTCGCTGTCTGGGATCCCATCACGGACGAGCTTCTGGCACTGCCCAAGACGCCATGGATGATGCCGTCGTCCGACACCATGTACAACTACAAAGGAGCGGTGCTTTGCGCTGCAGATGGCTGCGACCACCTGGACTGCCATGGCGGACCCTTCCTCGTGGTCTTCGTGGGCGTGGGCGCTCATGACAACACCATGTCCTCCTACGTCTACTCGTCTGAAGCTAATGCGTGGAGTGAACAAGCTCATCATCAGTACTTAGGTCATCTTTGGGAGTCGGTAAGCAGCACTCTTGTGGAGAATGCACTATACTTCGTGGTCAATAAATCTCCAGGCATCCTCAAGTACAACCTGGGCACCCGGGAAACCACTGCCATTAGCTGCCCGACTATGACGAATCCTCACGTTGCACTCATGGTGGCAGAGGGTGGTGGGCTGGGATGCGCCACCATTAGGTCATCCAAGCTCTGCCTGTGGTCACAAGAGGTTGGTCCTGGTGGTGGCCATAGCGGATGGGCACTAGACAGAACCATTGAGTTAAGCACGCTCGTCCCTGCTGGTCATTCCATACGTGAATTTGATGTGGCTAGCTCTGTGAATGGCGGCGGCATCATTCATGTGGGGACGTATCAAGGCTGCAGGTCTTTTACTACTGATTTGAAGTCTGGAAAGTTCAGTGAAGTAGGATTCACTGCTATCTTGGAGAACATGGTTCCGTTCATAAGCTTCTATACTCCAGGTATTGCTTTGCTTAGTCTTCATCAGTTGTGGGTGCAAATATGCTTATACATTGTTCTTTATCAATTGAGTCACTTTCTTAAAATATGTGGGTTCTTCTCCTGGCCTCGCCATGCTCAATTACTTCTATTATTTGTTTTGTTTACATAAGTAGAACATTATGATATGCCACATAAAAAGTATTGCTTGTAGTTATTATATTCTTTTGCTTCAACATGTTATAGAACATTCTTGGAATTGACTTGATACGCAAGATTGACTAGTATATGTTATACAACATTATTTGTTTACAAATAATTCTTTTCGAATATGTTCTTACAATAATTGGTAATAACAACAATACTATATCACAACAAAGAAACCTTTGAGCTAACAAGTAAACTATAGGCACATAGTTCATTTCTAACAAACTTTCCTTAGGCTAAGAATCCTACATGTTCCTTGTTTATCCCGAGGTAAGCTATACAACACATTGCTCTATTTCACGAGGCAAAGTCTCTTTTGCCGTGCAAGATAACATAATTTGGCAAACATGGAAACACATTAAATTATAACATGTTTTGAGTGAAAAGATAAATAAAGTTGGCCTTACCATTGATATCTTGTTCACTTCAAAATAAATTGTTCCTTAATGAACATTACTAGAAAACATAATGAGTAGGAGATGCTTATGTAGTAGTCTCCTCGCTACCGCCAAGAGTGTCGACACTTATAGAGAACCTAGTGACCCTCTACTAAATGAGCTAGTGTTGAAGAAGGCTTTCATTTGCATGGCATGAACATGTTGTTACAATAAAGAGAGATTCAACTCAATAATAGTCCTGAGGCACAATGGTGCAATATATAAAGTACATGAGAGAAAAACCCTAGAGTTAGGAAATTATACCTTAATGCCCTCCTCTCAAATGCGACATGAATGGAATGTCATTTCATTTGGAAAGATGATTCTAATACCCTTGAAATTTTTAAAAATAAGAGACTAATTACATAAAAGAACAAATATGCCATCGACATGCAAGTCTTCAACAATATCGATGTAGAAAATTATCTCATCCATAAGAGGGTGTTGCCCTCACAACATGTGCATCACTGAATACTCCAAGTCTTCACAAAATAATATTAAAATCTTCAACTATGAACCTTGTCGTTTGAGAATTTGAACTTGATGAGAATAAGGAAATGTGTCAAACAAAGCAAAAGAAAAACAACGAGATCGCTAATAGAAGATGGCAAGTAGTGGGATATAAGTCACTGGTCATGAATTGTAGTGAAATGGCTACAAAGGAGACTAAGAGAGCATATTCACATTAATGATGATGATGATGATGATGAGCTAAATTGATGGGACTCGGCTAACCAATGAACAAAATTAGTTGATCTAATAAAAAAATGATTGATACAATGGCTTGGATATACTGTGGTGTGCAAAATTGACTTTGATGGATTCTTACGTAATGAAATTTAGGGAATAGGCCTAAACATACTACAACAGCAAAAGTTGAAGCAAATTGTTGAAAGTGACAACAAAAGATCGAATACATGGACACATAGCAAGCCAAGTAATACTAGAGGAGTCGCCAAATAGTTGCGACCAAGTCACAAGCTGACGGTGCAAAGACAAGCATGCAAACAGTCTAAACATGTGCACATAGGAGTTTGCCATGGAGGGAGCCATGTGAGGACGAACTAGACCGCAAAAAAATCCACATGGATGGAGGGAAGGCATGTGGGTGTTGAGGTCTCCATCATCAAACATCACTCGGACTACCACAACAACAGGTGTAGACTCTGCCAATGGTGTGTAGACCTCCTAGATGGTCATGCGGGGATGAAGGCCCGGTCCCACACACACATGCATGAATGAAGATTGCCTATTATGATGATTCCACACATACGATCCCTCGAGTGGTTCATGCACTATGACAATAGACATAGATGGCATGGATGGTGTCTAGGTGTTATGAATGGGCTAAAGATGTCATGTGAGGCAGGAAGTGTGCGATGTGCTTGGACAATACATGATGCCTAAATCCATGATTGGATGGGACACATGGATGGGTGCGACACTAAGATGGCCATGCAAACAACGTGCCAACCTATGAGTCCTATTATCCTTGCACCTAGACACACAAGTTAATTTTCAACAAGGGTGGGGGAATCAACATGGAAAGCGCCAGACTAGTGATAGTTTTTGAACCACTAAATGCTTTTGTGGTAACACAAGTTACTCCCATAACTTTGAGTTGCTACCAGTAGACTAAGGATCGGGAAACCATGTAATCAAACCATACGAAAATGGTAAATGAGGCATGACACTACATAAAATAAAAAATAGGGGGGTATATTTGAGTTTGCTATTGACTAGTTTTTTAGATGTTGAATTATCATAATTGAAAGATCAAATTTCAGTGTCTTCTTATCAACTCCATATCTCAATGGAACTATATAGAAAGCATAATAAATACAATGTAAAGATGTAGCAATTAGTGCCTTATAGGACACACATAGCATAAATAGAGTAATTGAGTGTGGAAGTTGTTGATGAGGTGCACAATCATAATGCCACTTAATTATGCTTGTAGTCGATGATAATTATTTGGATATAGCAAGTACCATATTCTAATTAATAAAGTGATTTGTAATGATAGGATTAATGTAACCCTACAAAAACAATGACATTGTTTGAGACAGAGTTGATGGATGTGCATGTGTATTGCACTACCATTCTATGGGGCACAATGAATAAGAGGATGACGAAGCCGATGATTGTTATTGCCCAACACCAGCTCAAATGCGAAGGCTAGTGGGCATGCATCATCTCATCTGGGTACGAGCAATCGTATGATTCGTCACCCTATCAATTGTAGCCTTATGAAATCATAGAGCAGTTGGAGGAGATTAGTGCACCGACAAGGGTGTAGAGGCTATGATGGCCTCAGACCTAAGGACTTGTGGGAGATAAGGGGCACTAGCTAGTGAGGGACTGTTATAGTCACTAGATCGGTGAGGGATTGGAGAGGGGTATCGATGGGCAGGAACGTCGGCCAGGGGCCTCTGCCCACGGCCGAGCAAGAGGAGGGTTTCTCCCTTCTAATTCTTGCCTACTTTATTTCTCATTCATTGATTACATAAATAGGTCAGCTGGTCGTCCCTATCTAGCTAGAGATCCTTATCTCCTTAAAACTCTCCTAAAAACTCTCAACAACTACTAATTGATAACGTTCCTAGATAATCTCAACTAATCTCCTAGATAATCTCAACTAATCTTATCTCTAACTATCCTTATCTAATCCTCCTTAGAGGGCCCATCGCTGCTGCTACCGCAGCCCCTCCGTGGGCCTCCTTAGGCCCTGACACTACACCCCTCCTGGACAAGCAGCTCGTCCTCGAGCTGCAGCATGACGAGTGCTCAAATACCGAGTCTACTTGACCTAAAACCAGACACCTAGAAGACAAGCCTTTTACATCTCGGCTTATCTTATTATTCCGAATCTGAATTTTTTTTACCCCATAAGATAAGGCGAACACCCTCCGCGCATTGGACTTGTACGTGTGCAGCCACCTGGATCCCATGGACGCCATCTTGACGAAAGGGGAGCACATGGACGGGCACCTGGAATAGGTTGCAACAATAACCAGCGAAGGCGCCCTCGTGGCGGCCGGTAGCGGAATGTGGTGGCGCTAAATAGTGCGCCCTTGCCGATGACGAGGGGAGTGCCTTCCTTACCGCCACTGCCGTAGAGTTGAAGTTCGTCGCCCGCGGGACATGTACCATGCTCGCACTTGGAGATAGCGGCCCGATGCCGCTGCTGATGGCCGTCCGACAGGGTGAGGTCGCGCCCCCGTGTGCCGAGGTCAACCGTGACCAAGGCTGCCTCGAGCATCTGCCGACGCATCTCCCGCGCTCTCCGTCGTGCAAGGAAGCCACGAGCAGCAGCTTGTATGCCCACAGCCGCCGACGTCTGGAGCCGTGCGGACAACGCCAACCGGTGCTGCTCATGTTGCACTGCTACCTTGATTTGCAGCAGCCCTTGCTCAACCTTCTGGAGCGTGGCTTGCATCTTTGCGAGATCAGCCCTTACGTTGGTCCACAAGTCCCCCATCGATGGAGCTGGTGATTGATGAGTTGTGGCTGCCCCTAGTGGCGTCACCCATGGGGACGGAGATGCCGTCAACGAAGATGATGTGACAAAATTTGGCGTTGTCCCTGGAGATGGGCACGCCGGCGTCCAGGATGTGGTGACAAAATTGGCAGGCGATGCTGCCCATGGAGATGGGGACGCCGGTTGCCAGGATGGCGTGACGAAGGTGGCATACGGCGCAGCCCATGGAGATGGGGACGTCGGTTGCCAGGACGGCATGACGAAGGTGACATGCGGCGCAGTCCATGGAGATGGTGACGTCGGTTGCCAGGATGACGCAGCAAAATTGGCAGCAGAAGCCATGGGATCAGATCGAAACCCAAGCTAGCTGATACCAGATGTTATGGTCGCTAGATCGGTGAGGGATTAGAGAGGTGTATCGATGGGAAGGAACGTCGGCCGGGGGCCTCTGCCCACGGCCGAGCAAGAGGAGGGTTTTTCCCTTTTAATTCTTGCCTACTTTATTTCTCATTCATTGATTACATAAATAGGCCAGCTGGTCGTCCCTATCTAGCTAGAGATCCTTATCTCCTTAAAACTCTCCTAAAAACTCTCAACAACTACTAATTGATAACGTTCCTAGATAATCTCAACTAATCTCCTAGATAATCTCAACTAATCTTATCTCTAACTATCCTTATCTAATCCTCCTTAGAGGGCCCATCGCTGCTGCTACCGCAGCCCCTCCGTGGGCCTCCTTAGGCCCTGACAGGGACACAGAGGCCACGATGGCCTTAGATCTAAGGATTTGCTGAGGGGTAGGCCTACCTTAGAGGTTGGCAATGGTAGCCGGTGTTTCCTATGTTGTAGACCAAGGCCCCGTTTGGTTCCTTTAGTCACATGACTAAAATTTAGTCACTTGAGTACCCTATTTCATTTCAGTGACTAATCCTAACTAAAGAGCATTAATTACTGAGTGTATTGGTTGTTTTACCCTTAATCAATGCATGCACATGTGCGCTGGTTACCCCTTGGTATGCGTGCTAGGGAGGGTAAGGTGCATGTGCGTTGGTCATCCCCTTGGTATGCACGGTAGGGGAGGGCAAGGGGCGGAAAATCTACTATTAATCCCTTTTACTTACCCCCTTGGTGACTAGCTTAGAGAACTAAACTTTGGTCACCCTGTTTTCTTTTTTAGGGACTAAAAGTGACTAACGTTTAGTCATCCTGAACCAAACAGGGCTAAAGATGGATAGGTCGGAGGTGAGGGAGATGCCAAATCATATCATCATTATTGCAACTTCATTTTGTGCCTTTTGGGGCTATGGGTTGTCCCCATGGTACATCTGTCTTGGTAGGGGAGTGACTACGTGGCTATGGGTTGTCCCCATGAAGTAGGGCTCGGTGGGTGGGCCCTGAGATGCGTATGAATGAAACTGAGAGAGCGAGGGAGGGAGGTCATGCAGATTTGCTAGGACCAGAAGGTAATGACACTAGATGTCCTTCTGTGCTACCTGTAAGATTTGGGCATTTAACACATTTTAGTTGTAGAGGATAGCAAGAAAATTCACAAGTTATGTCCAAATGAGAAGCTATGTCCTTCCATCAAGAAGCATTAGCATTACATTCAGATTTGTCAACTATATGGAATTCCCAATTGGCACAAGTGCACTTACCATTCATCATTTTTTCAATTTTAATAAGAGAATAAATGAAATGTTGTTATGGGCTGTTATGAGCCTTAAGTCATTAGATAGGTCATTAGGGTTAGGTTAGCCGCGACCACTGTTCTCGCACAGTTACTGTAGCGCGTGAACAGTGCCGGCCAGATAGGGTTTGTTATGTTGCTTAGCTATTAAGTTAGGGTTACCTTTCTATATAAGTAGGGGCAGGGTGTTAGTAGAGACAAGCAAGAAGAATAGATCTGGTTTACTCCTAGGGCCTCCTACGGGAGGGCTAAGTACAGACACTATCTTGCTAGTGCATCGCAATTCACAACAAATATGCACGGAAGTTCAGTGGGGAAATTAGAATAAAGGGTTAGGAAAATTAAGGTCCACTTGTCATATCTAATTCATTTAATTAAAAATCAGAAATCACAAAGTAGCTTTTGTGCAAATTTAAGCTGATTCTCACTTCTCACGTGTTACTCTATTAATCTATTACTTTCAATTTTATTACTTAATTAGTTATCTCCATGAGTGACTAGGTCGTTGAACCAGCGTCTACGTATTTACAAGAAACACTTATTACCTCGGTTTATCTCTTTTCTAGACCCCACTCTTGTGGAGCCTCTAACATTGGATTTCCCCCCTTTAAGGCCTGGTGCGGTGGTGAAGTTGTCTCTCTCTAGGTTATATCTTGTCGTGGGTTCGAAGTAGCCTCTCCATATTTGTGGAAGAAGGCTTGCCTCGGGTTTTCCCTTCTTTAACCCCACTCATGTGGGACCCTCTAGCACCGAGTCTATCCTTTGTTAGTTCTAATTCGAATTATGGAATGAGTTCAACATATCTACAGAATAAAATGTAAGTTGCTAAATGTGTACCTGTTTTGATGTCTTGGTATCACGTGTGTGTAACGGCGCTGATCTTCTGTTCCTGCATATAACTATCAATCACCACGACTTGTAAGGTTTTGGATATCTACAATCGGTCATCAGTCCGGTGAACATTTTTTTTTTTGCAGACATGGGAATTAGAATGTTGTGTATATCAAATCCTATGAGGCTATGATCACATCCTATTATCTAGGCACATTGTATACAAAGAATGTCAATAACATCCTATCTTTCAGAATATATGGTGCTTAAATCGGGAAACATGCATGATTATTCGTCTAAAATCATTTCAAATAGTTAATCCGAACAAAGAATTTCCCAGAATCATATTGCACATCCATGTATGAATATTAGTGTGTACAGCTGAGAGTTCCTTTTTTATCTGCAAGTTACATTATTGGGAAGTGCACCAGTTTGAATCTGAAACTTATCAGTTCAATAGAACAATATTGATATCATAAAACTATCCCAAAAGGTGCAAATACATGCTTTTATTGAAATGTTCATTCCATTCAATCATATATTTATTTACAAAGCTCAAGTCTTTCCCTTTTAAAACTTGATAAAAAAAGGCTCCATGCAGTTAATTCAATCATATGTGTTCATGCATAAAACAACAGTTTGAGTGTTTTTTTACATACTGCAACAGCCTTGCACAAAACAGAAGTTGCTGCAAATATATAAACAAGAAACTTATATATATGGCATTTCCTATCTTGGACTTGCATGCATAGATGTCTGAGATAGTGGTCATTGGCGGCAAGTTCACTGGGACCATATTAGTTCCATAGACCATAGCTAACTGGTGTCATCTTTGAAATTTCTGCAGCACTGCAAGTGGCATGTACGGATGAGGATCCAAGAGCTGCAGGTGAGCCACCAGCGGCCCCAGCGAAGTGATCAATGATTTGGCACGCCTGAAGCGATTCTGATGAAGGCTTGCCGAGAAAGAACAAACTTGTATGGGTCATTGGCGCAGGCCCAACAAGTCCAATAATAACAGACAGCAATGAAGATAAATGAAGCAGGAGAACTGAAAAGTAGAGTGGCGCAGGGGTCCCTCTGCTAGCACATGTTTCTCTTTTTTGTTCTTCTGCAGAATCTATCTTTTGTCTTTGATGAACATTTTATATTTCTGGGTGTGGACCGAATGTTTGTTTCCCTTGAGAGCACACTGGTAGATGCGAGGTGATTTGGCCAGTAATAACTCATTTTACAGTACATGAGAAAAATAATGGACAACCGTTTAAGCATCTTGATCTCTTTTCGGGCGTTTGGTTGTTGTGCTGCGGGTCTAGAAAACAGATTTGTTGTATGTCTGGTGTGTCATGCTTCATTAAGTATTTGTTAGTTGGATTGCAGCCAAGTATCGATGTATTGCATTGAGCACTTAAATGGTTTATATAGAGTACATGGTGTAGGAGATAAGACTAGCACAACAGCACTCTAGACAATTTTCGGCAGCTAGGGTTATTTTCGGCGATCGAACCCTAGCCGTCGAAAATAAGGTACGTCAACTGCCGAATATAACCTTATTTTCAGTGGGTCAGGTCTTCGGCCACCGAAAATAACCTTATTTTCGGCGGTCGTGACAGTGGCCGCCGAAAATAAACAGATTTAAACACAATTCTCTCTTTCTTCTCCCTCGACACCGTGTCTCTCTCTCGCGCGTCGTCGCTGCTCCCTCCACCGCGTCGCACGCGCTGGTGCGCGGTCCCCGCCCCATCCCCGGCCGGTCCCGGTCACCGCCACCACCACCCCTGGCTCGCGCTGCCACCGAGACCTCCTCTCGCCACCACTCTCGGGCGCCGCCGCCGAGCCCTCCTCCAGCGAGAGGTTATTTTTTGCATATTTTATTCCATGTTTACGACGACCGTTATTTATTTGCCGCTGAAATTAGTATGTATTTGTGATTATGCTTGTTTGATTAGGGTGTGTGATTAGTATTATTGTTTAGTTCGATTCCATTATTGTATTAATGGAATATGTGGTTCAGTGATTAGTGGCATATTGTATTTGTGGCATTAGTTTTATATTAGTATGTGGTACTATTACATTATTAGTTTAGGCATTTGTATTATTATAGTGGTATGTGGTACATTTATATTATTAGTGCTATGGGGTACTTAGTCTGATTTGATTAATATCATATCATTCTTTGTTTTATAAGTAATATATTGTTTTAGTGGTAGCAAGATTATGCTGCCGAAATTTTCTTTGGGTCATGCTAGCTTGTCGTAAATTCGCGTCCTGTAGATCACTCTTTGATGGGTTTAGGACCTATCTTTACATATAGATATAGGACTGATACCTTTAATGAAGTGGAATGATGTTTTTACAATATGGTCCGCTTTAACAATCTTAGTCATGGCTGAAGATCGTGTATGGTTGTACAATGGTTGGAGTAGGAGTGGACGTCATTCTGATGAGTGGGTAGTCAAGACCAAATATTTTATAGACCATGCATTCTCCTTGCCATTAACCCACACTGTCAGATGCCCTTGTAGGCGGCACGAAAACAATATATTCCTTAATAAGGAAAGAGTTAGCCTAGATCTTTGTTAGTTTGGATTTATACTCGGATATGAGGTGTGGAAACATCATGGTGAGGTAGTAACCAACCTGAATGTATAAGAGGAGAAGAACAATGATTGAGCTGGCGGTGATGCGATCCATGAGATGCTAGATTCGCTACGTCCAGAGTTAAACCTAAGCTCCGAGGATCCTGCCACACCAGAGGTTTCAAGTTTTTTTAAACTATTAAAAGACTCTGAAGAGCCGTTGCATGAACACACAAATGTGAATCTCACTTTTGTGACCCGGCTCATGGCCATTAATTCTAAGTAATTTTTTTCGAACAATTGTTACAATGAGATTTCAAAGTTATTCGGGGATGTGCTGTTAAAGCCTAATAAATTGCCTAAAGACATGTACCATTCAAAGACAATTATCAAAGGTCTCGATATGGATTATGAAAAGATTGATGCGTGCAAGAATAATTGTATGTTTTTCATGAAGGAGCATGCAGAGAGAAAAAATGTCTAATTTTTGGCTAATTTTTTTAGCGGCCAAAAGCCGTCGAAAATAGACCGCATGCCGCAAAAAATAAGCTATTTTCGACGGTATATAACTTATTTTCGACGGCTTCTGGTCGACGAAAATGATCTTGTGTCCTATAGTATAGGACCGTGCTTGAGATTTTAGGGACCCTGGACGAATGATTATAAAGAGACCCTTTTAACCCATGTATATATAATAACTATATATGTGCATATATATAATTATAAACACACATTTCGACGCGTCAAATGGCAAACACAATTAGCTAGCTTTTGTCTATGGTACCGGAATCAATAGCTTCGCCGAGTGCCGGAAGCACTCGGCGAAGCCTTAAAAACACTCGGCAAAGAAGGCTCGGCAAACAGTGCATCGGCAAAGACTTCTTTGCCGAGTACTTTTTCTCGGGCACTCGGCAAATATCTTTGCCGAGTGTCAGGGAGCACTCGGCAAAGAAAAGCGACCGTTACGGCGCCGGTTGACGGAGACGGCGGCTTTGCCGAGTGTCAACGGTGACACTCGGCAACGAAGATATCTTTGCCGAGTGTCCTCCGGGCAGCACTCGGCAAAGACGCCTTCTTTGCCGAGTGTCAGTTGGGACACTCGGCAAAGAGTCCGCCAGGGAGGGTCCCCATGTCAGGGTCTTTGCCGAGGGTCCCAATTGGCACTCGGCAAAGACGACCTCTTTGCCGAGTGCCAGCGACATAACACTCGGCAAAGAACCTAAGCCGGTGCCCAGGTCTGTGCTCTTTGCCGAGTGTTATGACCTAGACACTCGGCAAAGAGCCTCTTTGCCGAGTGTTACACTCGGCAAAGTGACCAGTATGTACCTTTTTTATTTGTTTTTTGTTTTCCATCCACACAAACAGAAGATATCACATATATATCACATATATACATCACAGATATCATCACAGACATAAATAGCCAACACAAACATAAAACCGTGACCACAAACATAAATATCCATCACAAACATAAGTGTTCAACACAAGTATTAAACACAAACATAAGTCTCAAACGTCGCAAGCTCTCACATAAGTATCAAACAGAAACATAAGTATTATACATAAGTTCTGAAGTCTTAAACAATGACTCATGGAGGTGGGCGGTTTGGCCGGGGTTGCGTTGGGCTGAACCCTTCCGGAGGGTTGTTGGATGTCGCCCCAGATTGGCCCTGCACAGAGAAGAGATAGCATGTGTTATACCAGATGCATTACAAACATCTAACTACAATTTTGATACTCACAGGAGTGTGGAAGAGAGTAGGGTCAACTGGGGGGAACAATGGAGGTGGCGGAGCGATGCCCTGTGCGGCGCCAAGGCTCTGCATGTACTGGAACATCTCCGCCATCCTCTGATCAGCCGCCGCCCGCTCCGCCATTATCCTCGCCTCCATCTCTTCTAGTTGGGTCTGTAATATTTCAAGCCAACGTTATAGTAACTCAAAGACTAGGTATATAACTAAAGGAAGGAAGAGTTACAGAAGCACTAACCTCGAGTTGCTGTATGCGATGCTGTGAGCTGTCGTGCCGAGGTCGAATGGCTGGGCTCGAGCCCGTGCTCCTTGCTCTCACCTGAGACAGAGTGGGAGTGGAGGACGAGTCGATTGCCCCGTCGGCAATCCAGTACCGCCCATGTCTCTTGCCTCCTCCGACCCTCATGAGCACCTCGGGGTTGATAGGCTCGGTGCTCGGATCATAGTCTGGGCCATGGACCTCCTGCGCCATGGCGGTGTAGTCATGGAGGCGGCTTTAGACGACGGGGTTGGTGTAGGCCTCGGGCCCGTCATCCGGGTTGTAGGTGACGTCGGACGTCGCCTTACCCTTATGGGCCATAGCATAGGCCGAGAAGGTGGAACAAGGCCTGCCACCATGTGACGCCGACTGCAACGAAAACCAACGAGATAGTTAGAAATAATATCTAACTTAGTGCTATATATCTAAATAAAAAAGGTGGCGTACCCATGCTTCGGCATATTGGCCCAGGCTCCGGCTGCCTTGGTGGTGCGAGGGGCCTTGCATCTGCAAACGCCGTTCCCGGCTAGCTGTGTGCACCTCGTCCCACTCAGCCGAACACCACCTATCCACCATCTGCTCCCAGCACAGAGGATGTGCGGCGCACCAATGTGGAATCACCTGCAAAGTAAACACATAAAGTGCATATCAGAAGATAAAATAAAATTCATGCATGGAGTACTGGTACCAAACATGCATGACTTTACCTGCAGGTACTGCTCCCTGGTCAACGACATGGTTCAGGCTTGAGGTTTGGTCACCTTCTCCCCAAGGACGAAGCCGTGGTAGGTGATGATGGCCTGGATGCGGGCCTCATAGTGCATGTCCACGACGAGCTTCTTACAGCACGTGGTGGCCACCACATCCGCCCTAGCCTCGTATCCAGCATCGCATCTGAAGAAATCCTGCATACAAAAACGATGTATCCATACATTATTTCAAGAATTTGCAACGAATGCGACATATTTTATATTATACTAAGACTTACCCACAGCTCTTGCTTCACCCGCTCCGCCTTGTTATTGAATTCCCTGCCGTCCCGGTCTACTGCATCGGGGGCGACGGCGTAGTGGTCGAAGGTGAAGGCTGGGCCCGTCACTCCGGCGAACTCCACAAGTCCAGGGAAGTGTTCCCTGCACAGCAGGCCGAGGATGTTGTTGGGGGGGCGACGATGACCCCCAGCATAATCCAAAACCGTCCAAGACCTGTCCAAGTGATAAATAAAAAGTATTAGTTTATATTATGATTTTGAACACATAATATGAACAAGAATGAAGATCATAAAGTTACATACCTCTCCCCTTCCGGCCGAATCAACGGCCGTCTGTCCCAAAGTATGGGACGCGGCGGGAGACTCGCGGGGCCTCGCAGGTAGATGCTCCTCGAACTAGAGCCGCCTGAACCTTAGGCGTCCTGCTGCTGGTCGTCGTCGTCCTGCTGCTGGTCGTCGTCGTCCTGAGGCGCCGCCTGCTGCTGCGCTGCCTGCTCTGCCTCGTGCTGCTGCGCTGCCTGCTCTGCATCGTCCGCCGTCCTACTCCTCCTCCCCCTCCTCCTCAGGAAACCGCCCACCATATTTGTTCAACAACCTGCAATTAAGAGTAAACAAATAAGCACATATAAAAAGATGTATTTAAAAACAGGTGCGAAATAAAAAGTCATATAGCATTACATCGATTAAAAATAATCTTCATATGTGTCGGGGTTAGCCGGATCATAACTCTCATCATCACTATCAAGCATTTCAATCTCAACACCATCGGAAGACGCAACCTCATCATTGCCTTCAAGGATTACTAAGTCATTATCATTTTGCACCTCATCATCCTCCTCATCAACAACCATTTCAATATCTACGTCCATTCCGATAGCTTCAGTTAAGTCTATCTCAAATCGCCCTTCTAGCCCATCTTCTTGGAAGAACTCTCCATCATATGTGTCCGGGTCTAAGTTGTAATCTTCATCGTTAGGAACAGGTAACCTCCCATGCGGCGATACCTTATACACAACATCCCAACCCTTAAGATGTTCTTTCGTTTGACACGCATATGGGAGATAATACACTTGTGTGGCCTGTTGGGCCACGATATAGACATCGTCTCCTGCTAAGGTGGAATCTTGTCGAATTTCGACTATCCCAAGATTAGAATGTGTCCATCTCGTCACTTGAGGGTCAAACCAATGACATTTGAATATCACTGGAGTAAGAGGTTTGGAACCATAAAAATTGAGCTCATATATTTCTTCAATTCGTCCAAAATAATCGACATTGTCAAGGCCCAGCGTAAAGACTCCAGAACACGTTGTTTTCCGATTGGGCCGACTTTGGTCGTAGTGTGTTGTGCGAAAACGGTATCCATTGACGTCATACCCAGAATATTTCTTGACCCTATAAGCAAAGCCGTTGGCTACTTGTCTCAACTCGGCACTCATAGACGGATCTCTTTGGCCCTGCAAGTATTCGCAAGTTAAAAGACGCTAAATTGAGTTCAAAGACGTATCTCTTTTACAAACTAAGCACGTACCTTACGTTTGAACCAGGAAATGAAATCGGGCAACCCATTTCTCGCACCCTTTCTAAGAAGAGCGTCATATTCCTGTGGAGTGGGGTCCCTTGATCGACGCCAGAATTCATGAAGAAATTGTTCCATGTATGGCGTCACCTCTTCAAGGTTGGTCAATACGTATAGCATGATATGTCGCCACTCTTCATGTGTCAGGGTCTTCGTGGTCGAGCCACTTGCGCTTCCGAGTTGGCCTCGAAATATGCTAAGGTTCGATTCATTGTCGCCATCATTGTAACGAGGGGGTGGATTATGCACGCTCGGCAGTTTGTCACCATAATAAGTTGTTGTGAAGTTTGAGACCTCCTCTAGAATGTATGCCTCTGCAATGGAAGCCTCGATTTTGCATTTATTTCTACATTTCTTTCGAATAGTCTTTAGACATCTCTCGATTGGATAGCACCAACGTCCCTGCACGGGGCCCCCCATTCGTGCCTCATAGGGGAGATGAAGAATCAAATGCTGCATTGGATTGAAGAAGCCGGGTGGAAATATCTTCTCAAGCTTACACAGTAACACGGGGGCCAATCTTTCCAAGTCTGCAACCACGGTCCGAGATAACTCTTTTGCACAAAGCTGACGGAAGAAATAGCTCAACTCTGAAAGCGTTAGCCAGACATGCTCAGGGACATAGCCTCGAACCATCGCAGGAAGAATCCGTTCAATCCATATGTGGAAGTCATGACTCTTCATCCCTAAGACTCGCATAGTAGATAAGTTCACCCCCCTACTCAGGTTAGCTGCATACCCATCAGGGAACATCAACATCTTGATCCACTGAAGTACTTCCTTCCTCTGGGCCCTGCTTAGGACGAAATCGGCCTTAGGCCTTCTCCATGTCTTTCCGCCACTTGGCGGCTTCATCTCTAGTTTTGGTCTATCACATAACGCTGCCAAATCCACTCTTGCCTTCACATTATCCTTTGACTTATCAGGAATGTCCATAATTGTTGCCCACAGTGCCTCGGCAACATTTTTTTCAGTGTGCATCACGTCAATGTTGTGTGGAAGGAGCAGGTCGTCATAATAGGGGAGCCGAGTCAAGCCAGACTTATGTGTCCACATATGCTGCTCACCATATCCCACAAAACCACCTTCTGTATTGGCCACGAGCCCATCTATCTGTTGACGAATTTCGGCACCAGTCATCGTTGCAGGTGGGCGGTCTGTCACTACGACACCTTTCGTAAAGTTCTTGATGTCTAGGCGGAATGGATGGTCAGCAGGAAGAAATTGTCGATGTTTATCGAAGGACGAATATTTGCCACCCTTTTTCAACCAAATGAACCTGAGAGCTTCCTTGCAAACTGGGCATGGGAACTTACCGTGAACACACCAGGCACAGAATAGCCCATAGGCCGGTAAGTCATGCATGGAGTACTGGTACCAAACATGCATTCTGAAGTTTGTCTTCGTAGCTCGGTCAAACGTCCATACCCCTTCCTCCCAGGCACGTACCAATTCATCGATCAAAGGCTCCATGTACACGCCCATTTTGTTCCCCGGGTGTCCGGGAATTATCAACGACACGAATATATTCTGCCTTTGAAAGCACACACCAGGGGGGAGATTGATTGGGATAACAAACACAGGCCAACATGTGTACGGGGCAGCGCTCATTCCATAGGGATTGAACCCATCTGTGGCCAACGCAACACGTACATTACGAGCCTCTTCGGCTTTCTCACGGTGAATGTCATCAAAGTGTTTCCATGCTTCACCATCTGATGCGTGCACCATCTTGTCAGGATTGTATCGTTTTCCATTTTTGTGCCAAGTCATCTGTTTCGCGGATTCCTCTGTCATGTACAGACGCTGGATCCTCGGTACGAACGGAAGGTGTCGTAGGATTGTCAAGGGGATGTCGAGCTGCCTCTTTTGTCCATCACCAGAGTCTACCTCCATAAACCTAGACGAATTACACTTGGGACAGTACTTTGCCTCCGCGTATTCTTTCCTAAATAGCACGCAGCCCTTCGGACAAGCATGAATCTGCTCATACGTCATCTTGAGTGCACGAAGTAGTTTCTGTGCCTCGTACATGCTCTTTGGCAGAACGTGATCATCCGGAAGCAGACTCCCAATAACCGTCAACAAGCCATCGAATGCGTCTCTACTCATGCTGTACTACGACTTGAACGCCATTACACGCCCAATGGCATCCAGTTGAGAAACCTTTGTCTGGCCGTGAAGGGGCTTCTGTGCCGCGTCGAACATGTCGTAGAACGCCTTTGCAGTCGGCTCTGGCTCGTCATCCATACATCCTCCCGTGTACTGTGCCTCCTGATAGTCGTTCAACATATCCGCTACCCCCGCATCCGCGTCATAATCTCGACACGTTGTCTCAGCACCTCCTCTCTCGTACGATGCGCTTCACCATGAAATATCCACCGAGTATAGCCCGACGTAAATCCATTCTTCCAAATATGTTCTACCATGGTCTTCTTTGGTTTTCTTTTCCGGTTGTCACATTTGCTGCATGGGCATGGGACTAGACTCGCTCCTTTAGCAGCTTCGCCATATGCCCGTTCCACGAAATCATCGGTCTTTCTAATCCATTCAGTGGTGACATCGTTTCTTCCTCTACGGCCCGTGTACATCCACTCACGGTCCTCCATCCCGTAACAGAAGCCTAGCAACAGAAAATTTCGGCAGCACCTCCCCTGCACGGGGAGGTTTCGAAATCCTGCAAATAAAACTATCAGCACGATGGCTGTCTTCCACGCATAATTCAACGGCACGATGGCCAGCAATCACACATATATATATATTCAATCTATGCATGTTTTAGAGTTTGGCATTCTTTTTTTAATCTACTAGAAAAAAGGTTATCCACACAATGGAAATTCTAAGTACAGAATGGTTAGATATAATATAGCTCTAACTATCCATCACATTATCAATCACATGCTCAACAAAAATAAATAATGATTTACCAAACGACGGCGTGGTGCCGGGCGCGACGGTGGTTGAGGGCGAGGCGTGGGGACGACGGTTGAGGCCGGGTCGCGGCGGCGTCGGCGGGCGGGCGGGTTTGGCGAGGGGCGCACGGCGTCGGCCCACGACGTCGGCGGCGCACGGCGAGGCGAGGCGAGGGGCGGCGCACGGCGGGCGAGGGGCGGCGCACGGCGAGGCGAGGGGCGGCGCACGGCGGGCGAGGGGCGGCGCACGGCTGACGAGGGGCGGCGCACGGCGAGGCGAGGGGCGGCGCACGGCGGGCGAGGGGCGGCGCACGGCGGACGAGGCGGCGTCGGCGGGCGAGGAGCGGTGACAGAGACGAGTGAGAGGAGAGGAAGGAGAAAGGAGAAGGCGCGCGGGGCGTTTATTTCTCCTCTTTGCCGAGTGCCCGCGATCTGGCACTCGGCAAAGATTTTTTTTTTAATTTTAAAATATGTTTTGCCGAGTGCCAGATCGCTGGCACTCGGCAAAGGCGGCTCTGCCGAGTGTCAACTGACAGGTACTCGGCAAAGATTTTTTCTATGGTTTTTGCCGAGTGTCAACCGACTGACACTCGGCAAAGCTATCTTTACCGAGTGTCATAATTTAACACTCGACAAAGTACATTTAAATTTTTTAAATTTTGGCAACCAAACTTTTTGTGCTATGTTCCTACACTATGTAGACCTACATGTACCATTTTGAGACAATTAGAAAAGTTTTTTCTTTAGCTAGTAGATTTAGTTCGTTTATTTGAATTTCTTCGGAAAATTCACAGTTGAACTGCAAGTCACTCAAAACTTGGAAAACTGTGCATGCAAACATAATAAATATGCTATTTAGCACAAGTTACGACCGATTGCAGAAGCGTACCGGAAACTTCGAGCAACATGCTCACTAAACATGGCCGTGAACTTGGCATCCACATGTTTAAAAATTGTATAAAACACAAACAAAGTCAGAAAATCATGAAACTTGTCCACGTGTCATGATATCATATGTACAGGCTGTGATAAAAATTTTAGAATGTTTGGAGAAAGTTGTGAGACACTATGTGTAGAAACCTAAGAGATCCACATGAAATAACTCTTAGATTTCATGTGGATCTCTTAGGTTTCTACACATAGTGTCTCACAACTTTCTCCAAACATTCTAAAATTTTTATCACAGCCTGTACATATGATATCATGACACGTGGACAAGTTTCATGATTTTCTGACTTTGTTTGTGTTTTATACAATTTTTAAACATGTGGATGCCAAGTTCACGGCCATGTTTAGTGAGCATGTTGCTCGAAGTTTCCGGTACGCTTCTGCAATCGGTCGTAACTTATGCTAAGTAACATGAATATCATTTTTTCATGCACGGTTTTCCAAGTTTCGAGTGACCTGCAGTTCAAATTTGAATTTTCCGAAGAAATTCAAATAAACGAACTAAATCTACTAACTATGGAAACTATGTTATAATTGTCCACAAATGATACATGTAGGTCTACATAGTGTAGGAACATACCACAAAAAGTTTGGGAGACAAAATAAAAAAAATGAAAATACACTTTGCCGAGTGTCTGGAGATGACACTCGGCAAAGTGTGCTTTGCCGAGTGTCTATTACGTGGCACTCGGCAAAGAAGCATCTTTGCCGAGTGCCAGCCGTTGGCTCTCGGCAAAGACTGACGGCCGTCAGCTCTGGGACGGCCGCTGACGGCCCTTTGCCGAGGGCACCTTTTGCCGAGTGTGTGACACTCGGCAAACGTGGCTTTGCCGAGTGCCTACCTGTGCCGAGTGTTCAGCACTCGGTAAAGGGGCTCTTTGCCGAGAGCCTAACTTTACCGAGTGCGACACTCGGCAAATCCTTCTTTGCCGAGTGCCCGACAAAAGGCACTCGGCAAAGAATACAACACTCGGCAAAGCCTCGGATTCCGGTAGTGGTATACGCATATGTGTATGTGCGAAGGTCGATTGTCGATGGCGTATCCTGACATTTGCATTCCTATCCAGGTTGTCAAGTCCTTTGGCGACGTGGTGGCAGTACCACGGCAAGAATTAGGTTTTCTAGATGTATTTTGTTCTGAGTCCTGACTTGGGAACTGGCTTACGTGAGCAGGCCAGCAGCCGTTTTCGGCTTATGTGAGCAGGTAGCAGGCTGTAACATTGGACGGTTGGGCTAACCAAACGGACATTGTTTTGGCTAAATAAATAATAAAAATTAAACTTAAATATATACTTGTGGGAGCAATGTTTTAGGGGCTTGGGTGGCCACCCAGCTCACCCCCACCCCGTATGTCCGGCCCTGGATAAGACAACCTACGTATGCATATGAAAGTCTATGAGACATAAAATTTAGACTACCAAATAACACTAACATGTATGGCAATCTATGAAACAGAATATATAGACTACCAAATATATTTCAACACCCATCCACGGTTGAAACTCTAGCCATTAAAAATATTAAAACTGAACCTAAACTCATTGAACAATGAACATACGATATCCAACAAAGTTCCAAGCGATAAGACTATTCCTGTAGGAAGAAAGATAAAAAAAAGTAAGATAGCAATAGCTCTCAGTCCGAGCTCAAATTCATATCAATAGGTCGTAGAATAATGGCAAACAAGGAATTATAATCAAATAACCAAACAAAAGCATTTTGTCGGCGTTTCGAGACAGGGGGGTCCCTAAGCCGACGAGTGAGTGTGCTGCGTGCCCCAGCCCAGATGGGTCGAGCGCGTGGGCGAGCGCGAAGGGGGGAGAGGCGAGGTGGCCGGAGCCGAGCGTGAGAGAGGTGGAAGTCCCGCGGCCTTCGTGTTCGTCCCGCGCCCAGGTCAGGTGCGCTTGCAGTAGGGGGGTTACAAGCGTCCACGTGGGTGAGGGAAGCGAGCGGCCCCAAGAGAGCGCCTGTCCCGCCCTCGGTCCCGCGCGGCCAACCTTCTCTGAGAAGGCCCTGGTCCTTCCTTTTATAGTCGTAAGGAGAGGATCCAGGTGTACAATGGGGATGTAGCAGAGTGCTACGTGTCTAGCGGAGGGAGAGCTAGCGCCCTAGGTACATGCCAATGTGGCAGCCGGAGAGATCTGGGCACCCTGCTGGCGTGATGTCGTGGCTGTCGGAGGTGCGGCGGAGCCTGATGGAGGGACAACTGTTGGAGCGGTCGAGTCCCTGCTGACGTTGTCCTGCTTCCGTAAGAGAGCTGGGGGCCGCCGTCGTCATAGAGCTTGTGGAGCGCCATCATTGCCCCTCTGGCGGAGCTGGCCGGATGAGACGCCGGTCTTGTTCTCCGTGACCCGAGTCGATTCGGGGTGGGATGATGATGGCGCCTCCTGTTGACGTGGCGGTATGTGCCCTAGGCAGGGCGACGTGGGGGTTCCTCCGAAGCCGAGGTTGAGTCTGCCTTCTGTTGCCGTGGCCGAGTCCGAGCCAAGGGGTCGGGCGAGGCGGAAGTCGTTCGGCCGAGGCCAGGGCGGAGTCCGAGCCCTGGGGTCGGGCGAGGCGGAGTTTCGTCGTCTTCCGGGTCTTAGCCCGAGTCCGAGCCCTGGGGTCGGGCGGAGCGGAGTTCGTCGTCTTCCGGGTCTTAGCCCGAGTCCGAGCCCTGGTGTCGGGCGGAGCGGAGTTCGCCGTCTTCCGGGTCTTAGCCCGAGTCCGAGCCCTGGGGTCGGGCGGAGCGGAGTTCGCCGTCTTCCGGGTCTTAGCCCGAGTCCGAGCCCTGGGGTCGGGCGGAGCGGAGTTCGCCGTCTTCCGGGTCTTAGCCCGAGTCCGAGCCCTGGGGTCGGGCGGAGCGGAGTTCGCCGTCTTCCGGGTCTTAGCCCGAGTCCGAGCCCTGGGGTCGGGCGGAGCGGAGTTCGCCGTGGCGCCTTTGGCAAGGCCTGATTGCCTGTCAGACTCACTCTGTCGAGTGGCACTGCAGTTGGAGTGGCGCAGGCGGTGCTGTCCTTCTGTCAGACTGGCCAGTGGAGCGGTGGAGTGACGGCGGTCACTTCGGCTCTGCCGGGGGCGCGTGTCAGGATAGAGGTGTCAGGCCACCTTTGCGTTAAATGCCCCTGCAATTTGGTCAGTCGGTGTGGTGATTTAGTCAAGGTTGCTTCTGAGCGAAGCCAAGGCCTTGGGCGAGCCGGTGATGTGTCCGCCATAAAAAGGGGGCCTCGGGCGAGACGGAAGTCTCTCGAGGTCGGCTGCCTTTGGCCGAGGCTAGGCTCGGGTGAAGCGTGATCGAGTCACTCGTGTGGACTGATCCCTGACTTAATCGTGCCCATCAGGCCTTTGCAGCTTTATGCTGATGGGGGTTACCAGCTGAGAATTAGGCGTCTTGAGGGTACCCCTAATTATGGTCCCCGACAGTAGCCCCCGAGCCTCGAAGGGAGTGTTAGCACTCGCTTGGAGGCTTTTGTCGCACTTTTTTGCAAGGGGACCAGCCTTTCTCGGTTGCATTTCGTTCCGGTGGGTGCGCGCGAGCGCACCCGCCGGGTGTAGCCCCCGAGGCCTCGGAGGAGTGGTTACACTCCTTCGAGGTCTTAATACTTCGCTTAACGCTTCGGCTGGTCTGGTCGTTCCCTCATGCGAACTGGCCGTAGCCCGGGTGCACGGTCGGGGCCCGAGCTCTCGGGCTGGTATGTTGACGCTGTCAACGATTTGGCCGGAGCCGGTTTTTGGAGAGCAGCCCCCGAGCCTCTGCACAGGGCGAGAGGACGATCAGGGACAGACCCGACTTTTTACATACGCCCCTACGTCGCCTTTCCGCAAGGAGGAGGGGGGGAGTGCGCCATGTTACCCTCGATGGGCACCGAACATGGTGTCTCCGGTGAGCTGCAAGCGGGTAATCCGGGTGGACGTCCGTGCCCCGTTCGTTGGGGGTCGGCTAGGGGCCCAGAGGCACGCCCAAAAGTACCTGCGGGTGATTTGCCGGACCCGGTCCCCTGGCGACGGGGTCCGAGGGCTCGATGCCTCCCTCCGATGGGATTCCGTTACAAGATCGTTCCCGCTGGTCTCGGAAATGTCCTAGGGTACCTCGGGAGCGCAGCCCGAGCCTCGGTTATGTATCGAACGTACCCCTGGTCATCCCTCGCTCGGTGTCTGAGGCGACTGTGAACCCTTCGGGGGCCAGCCTTCGAACCCCTGATCAGTAATGGGCGCGGAGCCCGAGTAGCCTGAGGCGGCCATGGAGCCCTTCGGGGGGCTGGCCTTCGAACCCCTGACCAGTAGTGGGTGTCGGGCCCACGCGATCTGAGGCGACTGTTGAACCCTCGGGGGGCCAGCCTTCGAACCCCTGATCAGTAATGGGGGGCTCGGAGCCCGGTTCCTTCGCGGAGAAGGATCCCTTTCGGGGTATCCCCCTTTCCCGGTCCCTGTTGCAAGAGATAGAGAAAGAGGAAAACGGAAAAGGATACGAAATCGGACGATGTGGCGTACCTTTTCTGATGCGGTTATTACGGCGAAGGTGAAGCGTCACGCGCTCCTCCTACCAGAGGCGCCGCGTGTCCCGCCGCGGAGTTAATGCGACGGGGCGAGTGGTTGGCGGGGCGGCCGTTGCGCGCGTGCGATCCGTTCGAGGAACGGGTCACGGGTGCACCGTCTTCACGCCGTGAGAGGAGGCTCTCTTGCTGTCTCAGGATGGGACGTGAGCCTGGCTGACGACGTGACCGCTGCGCCCGCCCGCCTGCCACCGCTATTACTGCCGGCCCACTTTCGGTCGCTTTGACCGACGCGCCAGTCTGGCGCTGTTGGGTCGCCTCGAGTCGTGGCATAGGCTTCGCAACCGAAGAGGTGCGATGGTGGCACAAGTGGCGGTGCGGTTGCTTGCATGCAGCAACTGGCGCGCCGGTTGCTCGACGCGTGGGCCTGGGTTCCAAGCTGGCGTGTCAGAAGTCGGAGAAGCGCGTCCATCTGGCGCGGTTGCATGCCGCCTGCATGGCTGCCCGCCCCTTCTGCCCGTTGGTCTGGGCGAAAATGGGGGGTCGCCTGTAACCGCTGGACGGTCGTGCGCACCACGCGCGGCGGTTTGGCTTCTTCTGCCCTGAGCCGGTTTGCATGACATGCGGGACCCAGCCCCCGAGTCGCAGGGGAGGGCCTTGGAGCGTGTTGGAGAAGACTCAGCCCGCGGCGCCTGGGGGCGCACGTAGGGAGAGTTGCCTTTAAAAGGAGGGAGACTCCTTTCGTAAGGCAACCATGTCTTCTTCCTCCCTTAAGCGTCGGGTCTTCCCATCTTCCAAGCCCCCGGATGGGGGGTATCCGCCGCCTTTCCGCCTCCTCGTTGGAGGAACGCAACTCCATGGGAGTTGGTACCTCTCAGCCATCGTTCGGCTTCAAGGATTTTCATCACGCAGCCCGGTCGCACCCCTTCACCGGCGGTCACCCGAGATGGCGACCTCCAGCTTGATGGTGGGGGAAAGCGAGCCGGGCTGCGGCCTCTGCCCCTTCCTCAGCCTCAAGGATTTTCATCACCAAGGCTGGGGAGGGGAGAGTGCCGAGTTGGGGTCGGCCCCTGCGTGGGCGGTGGCCCGCTCCTTCACTCAGTGATGGGGGGAGAAGCGGGCATTGCCCGTGGCGTCCGGCAGCTGCAGCGTGCCTGGTCTTCAGCCGCGAGTGGCTTCGGGGCCACTTGCGGCGTCGGCGTCTGCCACGGCAGCTGGAAGAGGTTCTTCCGCCGGCGCGGCGGCCGGGACCGGCCACGGGCTGACCTCCAACTTCTACGGCCTTCTGCCCGTCCTTGCCTCACGAGTTTTGGCATGGGCGGGGGCCTCCTGGCAGCGGCATCCACCCTGAGGTCAGCGTTCCGCTGTTCGGCCCCCCGGAGCAGAAGTCGCCGTCGTCGCCACTGCTGGAGCAGGTGACGGCGCGCCGTTCGTCGGCCTTCCGTTGCTCCGCAGGCCTTCCCCCTCGGAGTGGGGTTGTTCGTACCTGCGGAGGGGGAACCGGAGTTCCGTTTGTAATGGCACTTCGAATGCCAGTGAGTTCGTTCATTGTGGCTGTCGAGGCCTGAACGTGTATGTAATTTTGGCACGGAGCCGTGTTTTTTCCTCATTTTCGAGCACTAAGTCTCGCCTGTTGATTATCTAAACCACTTTACCAAGCATGAGTTGCCCCGTGTCAAGGTGACGGGTGAGGTATCCGTATCCCGGAGGCGTAGGAATCCCTCGGCCCGTTCGGCCTTGTTGTGTGGGGCTCCTCTAGCTTAGTTGAAGAGACCCCTCGGCCGCCCTTCGGTGGACCGAGGCCAGGGGTAGCGATATCAGTATGAACAGAGGCGGAGTTGGCTCGAGAATGGGAACCTGGTTGGCCGGAGCCTAGCCGTGTTGTCCGTCAGCGGAGCCGACGCCAAAGTCGGTCAGTCGAGGCCTCGGGTCGGGCTGGCGCCCTTGGAAGCCGGTTGACCGAGGCCCCAGGGGTAACCGGTTGAGCCGCCTGCTCGGGCCGGATTCCCGGAGGAGTCCCTGGACCGCGGCGCCGCCCGAGGCCTGGTCGGGCTTTGCTGAAGACGTCGTCGATGCCGAGGGTGCTACGGCTCCCTTCGGCGTGAAGACCCGAGCCTGCAGGATCAGATCATCTTGTAGCGTGTGCTTTCTGCGGCCGCCGAGGCCAGAAGAACACACCCTCGCCGCGCTTGCGAAGCTGCGTCTTTTTTCCTCCTGTTTCGAGCATCTGGACTCTGTCGGTAACAGGGATGTTTGTGTGAGCGAGAGTTGCTTTTCGCGGAAGGGACGAGTGAGGTATCCGTATCCCAGAGGCATGGGAATCCCTCGGCTCGGTCGGCCTTGCCGCTTACGCGTACTTTCACCCGTCCATGAGGCCCTGTCCCCGACTTAGTCGAGAAAGCTTGAAGGACTGCTTCGGCAGGAGAGCTTCCGAACGTGATGACTCGTTCGGTCCACGGAGTCGCTTTATCCGAGCGCAAGTTACTTATCGCAGAAAGGGACGAGTGAGGTATCCGTATCCCGGAGGCATAGGAGTCCCTCGGCTCGGTCAGCCTTGGCTGCTTACGTGTACCTCGTCGTTTCCAGGATCCGCTTTCCGAAGTAGTCAAGAAGCACGAAAGAAATCCTGCTAAAAAGAGATCCTTTTTCGAGGAAAAATTCGACGCAGAGGGGGTCTCCCCCCTTTTAGCCCCCGAGGGAGGGTCGGGCTTTGCCGAGGCTAGGCCGACCCTTCCTTGACAACTAAACTTTGCGTAGGTGCGAGGTATATGAACAACTTGAAAACATCTTAAGGGTAGAAGCGACGTAGCTGTTTGATGTTCCAAGC
This sequence comes from Zea mays, assembly GCF_902167145.1. Taxonomy (NCBI): domain Eukaryota; kingdom Viridiplantae; phylum Streptophyta; class Magnoliopsida; order Poales; family Poaceae; genus Zea; species Zea mays. Next base: position 15,059,201 of record NC_050102.1, read on the forward strand.
GTTGCCGTAGATCTCGCCTTGATTGTTGGCCAGCTTGTATGTTCCGGGCTTCAGAACTTTGGCGATGACGAATGGCCCTTCCTAGGGGGGCGTGAGCTTATGCCTCCCTCGGGCGTCTTGCCGCAGCCGAAGCACCAGGTCGCCCACCTGGAGTTCTCGGGACCGGACCCCTCGGGCGTGGTAGCGTCGCAGGGACTGTTGGTACCGCGCCGAGTGTAGCAAGGCCCTGTCCCGAGCTTCCTCCAGCTGGTCCAGCGATTCCTCTCGGCTGGCCTGGTTGCTTTGTTCGGTGTAGGCCCTCGCCCTCGGGGAGCCGTATTCCAGGTCAGTGGGCAAGATAGCTTCAGCCCCGTAGACCAGGAAAAACGGCGTGAAGCCCGTGGCACGACTCGGCGTCGTCCTTAGGCTCCAGACCACCGAGGGGAGTTCCTTCATCCATCGCTTGCCGAACTTGTTGAGGTCGTTGTAGATCCGAGGCTTGAGCCCTTGTAGAATCATGCCGTTGGCACGCTCTACTTGCCCATTCGACATGGGATGAGCCACGGCGGCCCAGTCCACCCGGATATGGTGATCCTCGCAAAAATCCAAGAATTTTTTGCCGGTGAACTGGGTGCCGTTGTCGGTGATGATGGAGTTCGGGACCCCGAAGCGATGGATGATGTTGGTGAAGAATGCCACCGCCTGCTCGGACTTGATGCTGTTCAGAGGTCGGACCTCGATCCACTTGGAGAATTTGTCGATGGCGACCAGCAGGTGCGTGTAGCCCCCGGGCGCCTTCTGCAAAGGACCGACGAGGTCCAGACCCCATACAGCGAAGGGCCAGGTGATGGGTATTGTCTGCAGAGCCTGAGCGGGCAGATGTGTCCGCTTCGCATAGAATTGGCACCCTTCGCAGGTGCGGACAATTCTAGTGGCGTCAGCCACCGCCGTTGGCCAGTAGAAGCCTTGCCGGAAAGCATTTCCGACAAGGGCTCGGGGCGCTGCGTGGTGGCCGCAAGCCCCCGAGTGTACTTCTTGCAGCAGTTCCCGACCTTCGGCGATGGAGATGCATCGCTGGAGGATGCCCGAGGGGCTGCGATGGTAGAGCTCCTCTTCGTCGCCCAGCAAGACGAATGACTTGGCGCGTCGCGCTACCCGCCGAGCCTCGACTTGGTCGAGGGGTAGCTCTCCTCGACGGAGATATTGCAGGTACGGGGCCTGCCAATCTTGGTCTGGCGTGGCCCCGCTCTGCCCTTCCTCGACGTTCAATGCCCTGCCCTCGGGGGCCGAGGGTACCTCGGGCTAGGCCGAGGGTGCCTCGGGCTGAACCGAGGGTACCTCGGGCTGAGCCGAGGGTACCTCGGGCTCGGGTGCGTCGTCGAGCTTGACGGAGGGTTGATGCAGATCCCGGGAGAAGACGTCCGGGGGGACTGTCGTTCGCCCTGAGGCTATCTTAGCCAGCTCGTCTGCTGTTTCGTTGTAGCGCCGAGCGATGTGGTTGAGCTCGAGCCCGAAGAACTTGTCTTCCAGGCGCCGAACCTCGTCGCAGTAGGCCTCCATCTTCGGGTCGCGGCAGTGTGAGTTCTTCATGACTTGGTCGATGACGAGCTGCGAATCACCGCGAGCGTCGAGGCGTCTGACCCCTAGCTCGATGGCGATCCGCAGTCCGTTGACCAGAGCTTCGTACTCGGCCACATTGTTGGACGCCGGGAAGTGGAGGCGCAGCACGTAGCGCAAGTGCTTTCCGAGGGGCGAGATGAAGAGCAGGCCCGCGCCGGCCCCCGTCTTCATCAGCGACCCGTCGAAAAACATGGTCCAGAGCTCCGGTTGGATCGGAGTCGTTGGCAGTTGGGTGTCGACCCATTCGGCCACGAAATCCGCCAACACTTGGGACTTGATGGCCTTCCGAGGGGCGAACGAGATCGTTTCGACCATGATCTCCACCGCCCACTTTGCGATCCTGCCCGAGGCCTCTCGGCACTGGATGATCTCCCCCAGGGGGAAGGATGACACCACAGTTACCGGATGGGACTCGAAGTAGTGTCGTAGCTTCCGCCTTGTCAGGATCACATCATACAGCAGCTTTTGAACTTGTGGGTAGCGGATCTTAGTCTCGGACAGCACTTCGCTGATGAAGTAGACCGGCCTCTGAACGGGCAATGTATGCCCTTCCTCCTGCCTTTCGACCACAATCGCGGCGCTGACCACCTGAGTGGTCGCGGCGACGTAGACCAAGAGGGCTTCTCCGTCCACCGGCGGCACCAAGACAGGCGCCTTTGTAAGGAGCGCCTTCAGGTTGCCGAGGGCTTCCTCGGCCTCAGGGGTCCAAGCGAAACATTCGGCCTTCCTTAAGAGGCGGTACAGAGGCAGACCTCTTTCGCCGAGGCGTGAGATGAAGCGGCTCAGGGCCGCGAGGCATCCCATGACCCTCTGTACCCCTTTTAAGTCCTTGATGGGTCCCATGCTGGTGATGGCCGCAATCTTCTCCGGGTTGGCTTCGATGCCTCGCTCGGAGACGATGAACCCTAGGAGCATGCCTCGGGGTACCCCGAAGACACACTTCTCAGGATTAAGCTTGACTCCTTTCGCCTTGAGACACCGGAATGTCACTTCAAGGTCGGAGAGGAGGTCGGAAGCCTTCCGTGTCTTGACTACGATGTCATCGACGTAGGCCTCGACTGTGCGACCGATGTGTTCGCCGAACACATGGTTCATGCACCGCTGGTACGTCACGCCTGCATTCCTCAAGCCGAACGGCATGGTGACATAGCAGTACATGCCGAACGGCGTGATGAAAGAAGTCGCGAGCTGGTCGGACTCTTTCATCCGGATCTGGTGATACCCCGAGTAGGCATCGAGGAAGGACAGGGTTTCGCACCCAGCAGTGGAATCCATGATTTGGTCGATGCGAGGCAGAGGGTAGGGAACCTTCGGACATGCTTTGTTGAGACCAGTGTAGTCTACACACATCCGCCATTTCCCCCCTTTCTTCCTCACAAGCACAGGGTTGGCAAGCCATTCGGGATGGAATACCTCTTTGATGAACCCTGCTGCCATTAGCTTGTGGATCTCTTCGCCAATCGCTCTGCGCTTCTCCTCGTCGAATCGGCGCAGAGGCTGCCTGACGGGTCGGGCTCCGGCCCGAATATCCAGCGAGTGCTCGGCGACATCCCTCGGTATGCCGGGCATGTCCGAGGGACTCCACGCAAAGACGTCGGCGTTTGCGCGGAGAAAGTCGACGAGCACTGCTTCCTATTTGGGGTCGAGCCCGGAACCGATCCGGATCTGCTTGGTGGTGTCGCCACTGGGGTCGAGGGGGACGGCCTTGACCGTCTCCGCTGGCTCGAAGTTGCCGGCATGGCGCTTCACGTCTGGAACCTCCTTGGAGAGGTTCTCCAGGTCGGCGATGAGGGCCTCGGACTCGGCGAGGGCCTCGGCGTACTCCACGCACTCCACGTCGCATTCGAACGCGTGTTTGTACGTGGGGCCGACGGTGATGACCCCGTTGGGGCCCGGCATCTTGAGCTTCAGGTAGGTGTAGTTGGGGACGGCCATGAACTTCGCGTAGCATGGCCTCCCTAGCACGGCGTGGTAGGTTCCTCGGAACCCGACCACTTCGAACGTCAGGGTCTCCCTTCGGAAGTTGGAGGGTGTCCCGAAGCAGACTGGGAGGTCGAGTCGCCCGAGGGGCTGGACGCGCTTCCCAGGGATGATCCCGTGGAAGGGCGCAGCGCCTGCTCGGACGGAGGACGGATCGACGCGCAGAAGCTTGAGGGTCTCGGCGTAGATGATGTTGAGGCAGCTGCCCCCGTCCATCAGGACCTTGGTGAGCCTGACATCGCCGACAACGGGGTCGACGACGAGCGGGTATTTCCCCGGGCTCGGCACATGGTCGGGGTGGTCGGCCCGGTCGAAAGTGATGGGCTTGTCGGACCAGTCTAGGTAGACTGGCGCCGCCACCTTCACCGAGCAGACCTCCCGGCGCTCTTGCTTGCGGTGCCGAGCCGAGGTATTCGCCGCATGCCCTCTATAGATCATGAAGCAGTCACGGACCTCGGGGAACCCCCCTGCTGGGTGATCTTCGTTCTTGTCGTCGTCGTGGGCCCTGCCACCCTCGGCGGGTGGCCCGGCCCTGTGGAAATGACGCCGAAGCATAACGCACTCCTCGAGGGTGTGCTTGACGGGCCCCTGATGGTAGGGGCACGACTCCTTGAGCATCTTGTCGAAGAGGTTTGCACCTCCGGGGGGCTTCCGAGGGTTCTTATACTCGGCGGCGGCGACAAGGTCCGCGTCGGCGGCGTCGCGCTTCGATTGCGACTTCTTCTTGCCTTTCTTCTTGGCGCCGCGCGGAGCTGACGCCTCGGGAGCTTCTTCCGATGGGCGGCCCTGGGGCTGCTTGTCCTTTCGGAAGATAGCCTCGACCGCCTCCTGGCCAGAGGCGAACTTGGTGGCGATGTCCATCAGCTCGCTCGCCCTGGTGGGGGTTTTGCGACCCAGCTTGCTCACCAGGTCGCGGCAAGTGGTTCCGGCGAGGAACGCGCCGATGACATCCGAGTCGGTGATGTTGGGCAGCTCGGTGCGCTGCTTCGAGAATCGCCGGATGTAGTCCCGGAGCGACTCCCCCGGCTGTTGCCGGCAGCTTCGAAGGTCCCAGGAATTCCCGGGGCGCACGTATGTGCCCTGGAAATTGCCAGCGAAGGCTTGGACCAAGTCGTCCCAGTTGGAAATCTGCCCCGGAGGCAGGTGCTCCAACCAGGCGCGAGCAGTGTCGGAGAGGAACAGGGGGAGGTTGCGGATGATGAGGTTGTCGTCGTCCGTTCCACCCAGTTGGCAGGCAAGGCGGTAGTCCGCGAGCCACAGTTCCGGTCTCGTTTCCCCCGAGTACTTTGTGATAGTAGTCGGGGGTCGGAACCGGGTCGGGAATGGCGCCCGTCGGATGGCCCGACTGAAGGCCTGCGGACCGGGTGGTTCGGGCGAGGGACTCCGATCCTCCCCGCTGTCGTAGCGCCCCCCACGCCTGGGGTGGTAGCCTCGGCGCACCCTTTCGTCGAGGTGAGCCCGACGGTCGCGTCGATGGTGCTCGTTGCCGAGGTGGCCCGGGGCCGCAGGCGCGGTGTTGCGCGTGCGCCCGGTGTAGACCGAGGCTTCCCGCATGAATCGGGAAGTCGCGGCATGAGGTTCCGAGGGATATCCTTGCCTCCGGGATGCAGTGCTCTCGGCCCGCCGGGCCGCAGCGCCTTCCAGGAGATTCTTGAGTTCTCCCTGGATTCGCCGCCCCTCGGTGGTTGACAGCTCCGGCATCGCGCGGATGAGCATTGCCGCGGTTGCCAGGTTCTGACCGACCCCGCTGGATGCGGGCGGCGGCCTGATCCTGACATCGTTGGCGACGCGGTGCTGGAGACCTTGGGGCAGATGACGTATTTCTCCGGCCAGGGGTTGGCCCACCCATGCCTGTCCGATGTCCCGACGGATCGGCTCAAGCGCTCCTGTTCCCTCGTTGAGCCTGGCCTGCGCCTCGCGGACTTGCTCGAGTTGTGGGTCATAACCCCCCGCCGGAGCGGGGACCACAGCTAGCTCCCGTGGGATGTCGGCGCGAGGCACCGGCCTAGGGAGATCACCATCCTCCGGCATGCCAAGATGGTTGCCTTCGGTGGGATCCCCTAGCTCGATGTGGAAACATTCGCGGCTTGGGCCGCAGCTCTCGTCGCCAAGGCTGCGGCTTCCGTCGGAACAGTCGGATAGGCAATAGTCACATGCGGTCATGAAGTCCCGCACGGCACTGGGGTTGCCAAGTCCGGAGAAATCCCAACCGATGCTGGGATCGTCATCTTCCTCGGACCCAGAAGGCCCGTAGGTCGAGACGTCCGTCAGTCGGTCCCAAGGCGACCGCATACGGAACCTCAGTGGGGTTGCACTTGCCTCAATGAGAGCGCCCGCCAAAACGAGGTCGTTTGGCGGGTTGAGGCCGAGTCGAAATGACGCAAGATGGGAGTTAGTCGTTACCTTTTGGTCGACGAGGAGCGACGTAGTCACATCGGGGACTGGTTGCGCCGTCATCTCTGGTTCGAGGGCGACGTCCTGCAGGCTTTCCACGAGCGCGCCGGCGTCGTCTTCTTGCTCGGGGTCAGCGTGCCGCGGGGGGACGGCGCTTGCCTCCATCTCGAACGCGAGGTCGACGTCCGGCGTGCCTTCCGTCGGGGCGTCGGGGGCGTCGATTCGCTCGACGGCCGACGAAGCGCGGCCTCCCGTCTGGCCTTGACGGCCCCGCCTCCTCCTCCGTTGGCGGGGGAGAGAACGGAGCGAGCCCGAATGTTGCTCTTCCACCACGCGGGGTAGACGTCGTCGATTCCACCGCCGGCGGGCGGGTTGTCGGCCGCCATTGTCGTAGTCGCGCGGCGGTGGAAGAAGTGCCATGTCGTAGCTGCCGTCGAAGGACACGAACTCAAGAGTCCCGAAACGAAGCACCGTCCCGGGCCGGAGAGGTTGCTGGAGACTGCCCATCTGGAGCTTGACGGGGAGCTGTTCGTCAGCACGCAGCAGGCCCCTACCTGGCGCGCCAACTGTCGGCGTTTCGAGACAGGGGGGTCCCTAAGCCGACGAGTGAGTGTGCTGCGTGCCCCAGCCCAGATGGGTCGAGCGCGTGGGCGAGCGCGAAGGGGGGAGAGGTGAGGTGGCCGGAGCCGAGCGTGAGAGAGGTGGAAGTCCCGCGGCCTTCGTGTTCGTCCCGCGCCCAGGTCAGGTGCGCTTGCAGTAGGGGGGTTACAAGCGTCCACGCGGGTGAGGGAAGCGAGCGGCCCCAAGAGAGCGCCTGTCCCGCCCTCGGTCCCGCGCGGCCAACCTTCTCTGAGAAGGCCCTGGTCCTTCCTTTTATAGTCGTAAGGAGAGGATCCAGGTGTACAATGGGGATGTAGCAGAGTGCTACGTGTCTAGCGGAGGGAGAGCTAGCGCCCTAGGTACATGCCAATGTGGCAGCCGGAGAGATCTGGGCACCCTGCTGGCGTGATGTCGTGGCTGTCGAAGGTGCGGCGGAGCCTGATGGAGGGACAGCTGTTGGAGCGGTCGAGTCCCTGCTGACGTTGTCCTGCTTCCGTAAGAGAGCTGGGGGCCGCCGTCGTCATAGAGCTTGTGGAGCGCCATCATTGCCCCTCTGGCGGAGCTGGCCGGATGAGACGCCGGTCTTGTTCTCCGTGACCCGAGTCGATTCGGGGTGGGATGATGATGGCGCCTCCTGTTGACGTGGCGGTCTGTGCCCTAGGCAGGGCGACGTGGGGGTTCCTCCGAAGCCGAGGTTGAGTCTGCCTTCTGTTGCCGTGGCCGAGCCCGAGCCAAGGGGTCGGGCGAGGCGGAAGTCGTTCGGCTGAGGCCAGGGCGGAGTCCGAGCCCTGGGGTCGGGCGAGGCGGAGTTTCGTCGTCTTCCGGGTCTTAGCCCGAGTCCGAGCCCTGGGGTCGGGCGGAGCGGAGTTCGCCGTCTTCCGGGTCTTAGCCCGAGTCCGAGCCCTGGGGTCGGGCGGAGCGGAGTTCGCCGTCTTCCGGGTCTTAGCCCGAGTCCGAGCCCTGGGGTCGGGCGGAGCGGAGTTCGCCGTCTTCCGGGTCTTAGCCCGAGTCCGAGCCCTGGGGTCGGGCGGAGCGGAGTTCGCCGTCTTCCGGGTCTTAGCCCGAGTCCGAGCCCTGGGGTCGGGCGGAGCGGAGTTCGCCGTCTTCCGGGTCTTAGCCCGAGTCCGAGCCCTGGGGTCGGGCGGAGCGGAGTTCGCCGTGGCGCCTTTGGCAAGGCCTGATTGCCTGTCAGACTCACTCTGTCGAGTGGCACTGCAGTTGGAGTGGCGCAGGCGGCGCTGTCCTTCTGTCAGACTGGCCAGTGGAGCGGTGGAGTGACGGCGGTCACTTCGGCTCTGCCGGGGGCGCGTGTCAGGATAGAGGTGTCAGGCCACCTTTGCGTTAAATGCCCCTGCAATTTGGTCAGTCGGTGTGGTGATTTAGTCAAGGTTGCTTCTGAGCGAAGCCAAGGCCTTGGGCGAGCCGGTGATGTGTCCGCCATAAAAAGGGGGCCTCGGGCGAGACGGAAGTCTCTCGAGGTCGGCTGCCTTTGGCCGAGGCTAGGCTCGGGTGAAGCGTGATCGAGTCACTCGTGTGGACTGATCCCTGACTTAATCGTGCCCATCAGGCCTTTGCAGCTTTATGCTGATGGGGGTTACCAGCTGAGAATTAGGCGTCTTGAGGGTACCCCTAATTATGGTCCCCGACACATTTATAAAAAGATATTGTTGGCTTCGATTTGGGGCCAAACACTAGGGATGTATCTCCTGGGGTGCTCTCTTTGGGAGCGCGGATGGTCCACAGCTCAGGGACGAACGGTCCGCAACCTCGCTGCAAGGACGGGTCTTCTCTGTGTCACGCCAAACAGTCCACGCTCAGGGCTCGAATGGTCCACAATAACGCAGGGCGTCTTCTGACAGTGTAGAACCCTAGCTCTCGCCTCCTAAGAGGGACCCCGTCGGGGAGGAAAGGGGTGCTCTAGGGCTGGCAGTCCACCAGAGACATCTCTAGACAACGTAGAGTCGTCTAGGGATGAAGAAATAGGCCAGGAAGACTAAGTCTAAATTAATGCTTCTCGTAGGGCCATAAAGTAAAGAAAACGATACAATGATTGATTGGTTCGATTGTAGGTGCGCGCAATCAGCCATATATATAAGGCCGTACCCAGGCTTTCTGCACTGTGCGGGGTCTAGGAAAGGGTATCTTTAAGCGCCAAGCCTTACCCGCACAATATGCAGAGGCTGGGGCTCGAACCCGGTATCTTTCGGTTACAGACTGTAGGCTGAACCACTGCACCAGGCCCGCCCTTCATATATATATACTAGGTATATGTCCGTGCGTTGCCACGAGGCGAGGGAGCGGGTGGAGCAGTGCCTAGACTACAAATATAATTATTGTTTATTTCTAAACACTAAGGTACGTGTGGTCTGATGGTTAGCCCCAAATTTCTAGAGCAAGAGGCGTGGGTTCAACGCTTTGCATTATTTTTTGCGCGCGATACGCGGGCTCTAGGCGTGGGGAGGGTAAAGTCGTGGTAGCACCAGGTGCCCTATATTCTTATTAGATGAGTATAGATATAGATATAGATAATTACTGTTTATTTATAAACACTAAGTTATTTGTGGTTTGTTGGTTACCCCCAAATGTTTGGAGCAAGGGGTGTGGGTTCGAGTACTCGCTTTGCACTATTTTTTGCACGGTGTGGTAGCGCATAGGGTGAAGGCGTGGTATCACCAGATGCCCACATTAGGTTCTTAATAGATTAGTATATATATAGAGAGAGAGGAAGTCTAGGCCAGACTGTGCAATCCGGTCGAGGTGGATCAGGTCCGGGCATCTATAAAATAAAACCCAGAGTGCTAGGGTACAATTTTTCACGCTTCATCCCGATTCATTAGCGTCGGCGCCCACCCATGCGCGTGCGACGGTGGCGGTTGCCCGAGAGCGCGCGCGGCAGCGGACCCTGTCGGTGTTTTGGGTCCGACCGCACACCCGGAGTTGCCCCTCAAGGTGTTTTTAGGAGTAGGACGATGTCGACGACTGTAGCAAAATGGTTCGTGCCAGTTGCACGAGGGACAGTGGACAATGTTTACAGGTTCGGGCCGCTTAGAGATGCGTAACACCCTACGTCTTGGTGAGTATGCTGGGTGAATGAGGTTACAAGAGAGCTCTCTGAATTGAGAATGCAGAGAGTTGAAGTGGGTGGCTTAGTAATAGGGTCGATCGATCTGAAGGGGTGCCCCCTAGGCCTTATATACTCGACCGTGGGGCAATACACGTGGATATGATAACAATGCGTAGCTAAAGGATAGTGAACTGTTTTAGTTTATCTCCCTGTAGTTCCGCCGACCTATCCTCGCATGGCTCCATTGTATGGGGGCTCCAGCGCGGGAAAGTCGGATCTCTGTTGTGGTCGCTCGCTCGACGTTTTGGGCCGTCCGGGCTAGCGTCAATCCGGCCTCATGTCGATCTGCTTTGCTGATTGTCCCTCCCCAGGCCCACGAAAGAATGACCTTACGATTTATTGGGCCCTTGGGCCTTTCGTGAGGTCTTTTACTCTTTTAGTGGACCCGGGGGATATCTGTCCCCCACAAGCCCCCAATCTTTGGGTTAATTTAGAGGTAATCAGCCCAAAGATCTCAGGTCGAGCTTGCAGGCGATTTGAAGAAAACTTCTTACTGTCTCCTCCTGCTTTGATCACTCGTAAGCCGAAGCTTTGTTTCGTGCTTGTGCCTTAGAGGTCGGCATTTTGTTCTGTAGGACCCTGAACTTCATTGGGTGCACCGGAGGTGCACCCAATGGGTGTAGCCCCCGAGCTTCGAGTAGATTTTAGAAAATAATCTACTCGAAGGTCTTCACCAGAAATTATTTCCATTTTTACTCCTGTGTTTTGGTTGAGGGCCAGCCTTGTCTTTAATCTTGTCCCATGCCTTAGAAGTCGGCACTATCTTGGCTTGGAATGATAATCCATGGGGTGCACCGGAGGTGCACCCAATGGGTGTAGCCCCCGACCTTCAAGTGGATTTTTGAGGATAATCCATTCGAAGGTCTTCCTTTTGTGTCCTTTTGCTGAAGATTATCCTTTCTGTTTGTAAAAATTGGCATGATGCCATCCGCATTATGCTTTGGAGGTCAGCATTATGTCATCAATATTATGCTTCAGAGGTCAGCATGTATTTTGTCTTTTGCAGCCGAGTTCGCAATCCATCCATATCTTGCTAGGTGGTGTAATTTATTTGCTCTGCGACTGATTGGACATTTGATGGACGTTCTCTGTCTAGTCTTCACGTCGCTTCTGTCGGCCATATTTTGTACTTCACTGGCTATATTTGGCTTTCCTCTGATTCTTGCTGATATCTCATTTTTGTCTTGAGGTATTCACTGCATGCCCTGCACAGATGTGACCGTTTTGAAAAATATACTGATAATTCCTGGGCGTCCCCCCCAATGGGTGTGGGCAAGGGACGGCTTGGTACGCTGAGTGTTTTAGCCGGCTGCTTCTGAGTAGTAATGTGATGTGACGGCGGGTGTAATCACATCCTCCGCGCTGTTGACTGGAGTCCCAATGGGTGTTGTGTTGCGTGAAACGGCGTCAGCCGCCTGATGTGTCTTCAGACGGGTTGAAGTGCTTATTGAATGCTTTGCGACTGTTCAGTGACCGCGGTTGGAGGTGAGCGGTTGCCTTCTCCCTCTATAAATAATGTCGTTGTCTCTCCAGCTTTTTCACATCTCTTGCTGTTCTCTATTGCTTGCTTTTCTTCTCTCCCTTTCGCTTCCACCATGGGCAAGAACAACAAGCGCAAGCGTGAGCCAACTCCTCCATCGAAGGATTTTGGTGACTCGGAGTACTCAGAGGAGGAGTTCTCCTCTGAGTCTGAGGGGTCTCCGGCTCCCATCCCCCTGCGTGAGTCGTCTGACGACTCAGACGACTCCCAGGGGCTCGCGGCGGAGGTCTGGACGTACATCCGGGCCGTCAAGCGTTCGGGCTCGAGGGCTCGGATGAGTCGGAGTACTCCTCGGATGAGGAGGACTCGGACGGTGGCGGCGAGGACGAGGACGGCAGCGACGACGACGACGACGAAGGTGGTGGCGGCGGTGACGGTGACGGCAGCGACAGGGGCGGCAGCAGCGGCAGCAACAGGGGCGGCAGCGGCAGCAACAGGGCCAGTGGCTAGATGCCACTGATCCTTTAGGTGTTAGTATAGTATAGTTAGAATAATGTAGTAGTATTTAGTAGTGTAGAGTAGTATAGTGTAGTGTAGTAGTAGTAGTAGTATAATGTAATGTAGCAGTAGTAGTAGTAGGGAAGTATCAACTCATAATGAGTTGATTTGTAAGTATGATATCTTCCCTTTAATGAAGAAATGATGTTGGCTTCTCTGTGATGATTGCTCATTGATATTCATAACTCAAAGTTCTTGAATCATTCCTCTTCCCGCCTTTTTCGTGAAGTTGATTCCTTTGGAATAGTAAGTGAATAACTCGGGCATCATATCGATGCTTTTAGAAGTAGCTGCCGAGCGACTTGTAGATGATGTCAGAGTTTTAGAGATAACTGCCGAGTAACTTGAAGACGACGTCGGCGTCTTAGAGGTAACGCCGAGCGACTGAACACGATGTCAGAGTTTTAGAGATAACTGCCGAGTAACTTGAAGGCGACGTCGGCGTTTTAGAGGTAACGCCGAGCGACTGAACACGATGTCGGAGTTTTAGAGTCAACTGCCGAGCGACTTGAGGGCGACGCCAGCATTTTAGAGGTAATGCCGAGCGACTTAATACTATGTCGGAGTTTTAGAGTCAACTGCCGAGCGATCTGAGGGCGACGTCAGCGTTTTAGAGGTAACGCCGAGCGACTGAACACGATGTCGGAGTTTTAGAGTCAACTGCCGAGCGACTTGAGGGCGACGTCAGCATTTTAGAGGTAATGCCGAGTGACTTAATACTATGTCGGAGTTTTAGAGTCAACTGCCGAGCGACCTGAGGGCGACGTCAGCGTTTTAGGGGTAACGCCGAGGGACTTGAAGACGACGTCAGCGTTTTAGAGGTAACGCCGAGCGATAGCGGGCTACGTGGGCCACTTTGAGGATAATAGCCGAGTGATGATGTGGCGCACCGGTGTTTTGGAAATAACTGCCGGGTGATGACGTGGCACGCCGGTGTTTTGGAAATAACCGTCGGGTGCTGACTGGGCGCTTTTTGAAACGGTATCTGGCTCGGGAATATCCCATAAGTGCTGCGCTTTTAGCCGCCTCTGCTTTCCGTGCCCTAGTTCTTGCTTTCTTGCTTCCGAATCCTCTCCGCAATTCGCCTCCTACTCTGCTCACCGGTAGAATCGAGATGGCGCCCAAGAGGAAGGCCTCGAGTTCGTCTGCCGTGGTGATTCCTCCAATCGACCCCAACAGCCAGTTGCCTTTCGCAGGTAACCACATGTCCGTCATCTCTGAGCCCGAACTTCTCCACCTCGTGTCCATCGGGGTTCTTCCTCCGCGAGAACTCTGTTCTTGGCGGATTTGCCATGGGGTTACTGTCCCAACTGAGGATACCCATGAGTCCGTGGTTTATGCTCCTTTCCTTCTCTGCGGCCTCGGTCTTCCCATTTCTCCCTTTTTCCGCGGCCTCCTTGATTTCTACCATCTTAACTTGACCCATCTGAATCCCAATTCTATCCTACAAATTTCCATTTCCGTTCATTTATGCGAAGCCTTTCTTGGCGTGCTGCCACATTTCGGGTTGTGGAAGTACTTGTATCACTGTCGCCCTGGGATGGCCGGTGGACAACATCAGTTGGTTGGGGTTGCTAGCTTGGAGATGCGCCGCGGGAGGAAGACTGAGTATCTCGAAATCCCTCTCAAAGACAATATCAAGGGATGGCGCTTGGAGTGGTTCATAGTTGAGAATTATGGAAACTCTCTCCCCCCTCGGTCGGGAAGACAGCCGGATGTTCGCACCCCAAGCTGGACCGAGTCCCCCACAGATCAGGAGGTAGCTGAGGCAGGTGCTTTGCTGGCTAAAGTTGGATTGTTGAAGGAGAGGGGTCTGACTGCTGAAGCTATGGTTGCAGATTTTGTCTTCAAGAATATTCAGCCGTTGAAAGACAGGGCATACCCGACTTATCTGTATCGAGGCCTAGCCGACTCAACTCGGGTTACTAACAGAAGGATTCCCCCTATGGACTTGGTGAACCGACTTGAGATGATCCTTAGAGGCAAAGTGTCAAATGTTGGTGCCCCAGTAGCATTCTCAGCCTGGAACTTGCCTCCTCCCAAAGCCTTCACTCTTTTTGTGTCGAATCCTCCTGCCACTGATGGCAATTTGGGCCTTAGAGTGCGGCCCTCTGCTGAAGAAGTTAGTGCCTTGGTTGCCTCGCTCAGGGAGATTCCTGATGATGAACGGCAGGTTCATTTTGAGGTGCCTCTGAACCCTAGTGATGCAGAGATAAGTGCTATGCTTGATTTGCTGGCTGAGGACTCTTCTGATGCTGCTCCTGCTGGGGCATTGGTAGTGGCGCCCCTCCCAGAGGCTAATACAACTTTGGATATTCAGAAGCCTTCCAGTACTCGCCCGAGGCGCCCTTGCCGAGCCAATCAACCTGATCCTTCTGCTGATGAGCAGAAAAAGAAAAAGAGACGCCTCCGGTGAGTATCTAGTTTGGATCGGGACGTTGGTACCTTGGTTCCTGCTGCTGAAGAAGTGCTTGTGACTGAATTTACTGACGCTGACCCCAATGGGTGTACCCAATCTGTTGCTGATCCCAATGTGAGTGCTCCATCTGTTGCTGATCCCAATGGGGGTGCTCCATCTGTTGCGGATCCCAATGGGTGTGCTGCCTGTGTTGCTAATGTGGACGACGAGGAGGAAGAAGATGAAGTTCCTTTGACTCGGAAAAACAGTCGGCAGTTCATCGCTAGCGGTGAAAGTAGTGGAGTTCCTTCTCCTGCTTTGTCTGCTCTCATTGGTCTGCAAGAACTGTCTCTGGCCAATTTTGATCAGACTCTTGAGGATATGGTTCCAGAGCATTTGTTATCGGAGCCAGCAGATGATGGTGTGATGGAGGTTTGTGCTGATGTGCTTGATGCTGGGTTGAGGTCATCCCGTGCCTCGTCGACCTTAGAGCGCGATCTCGAGGGTCGGGAGACTGACTTGGATCTTCCTGGTCCCATGGAAGTAACTGAGGGCCCATCAGCCTTAGAGGTGGCTACCGCAGAGAACTTGGACCCCAAGGATGGTGTGGACACGTGCCCAGCCCCCGAGAATGTTGTCGGGGATGACTTGGTTCGGGTGGGAAGTGCAAGCCACTGCCCAGCCCCCGAGGGTGCTGCCGGGGATGATCCGGCTCAAGTGGGCAGTGCAAACTATGACCCAGCCCCCGAGGATGTCCGAGCGGGGTCTCTCTCTTGTACTTCCATGGACGTTCATGCGGGATCGCCTCCACACTCCGGCTGTATGGTGGTAGCCCAAGCCTTGGACCAGGGAGTCGCTTTAGAGGGTAGCGTCCCCGCTGATCGAGTGTTGGGCTCTGTTGATGGCACCGAACTGATTCCTGCTGGTTCGTTGCAAGCTGCTTCGGGTGGTGGCCTTACGCCCGGTTATCAATTGATCTCTCCTGATTTGGGGATCCCTTCGTTCTTTTCCAACCTCTAGGTACTGTGATGTATTTTAGCTTGGTTTTTACATTGCATGAACTACTGTCATTACACTCATCTGTTCTCCTCATCAGGCTTTGGTGGATGGGATGGCTAGCCAGCTGAGGTTACAGGGTGCTTCTGTCCCAGAAGTAGCTTCGTCACTTGCATGTTGGATTAGTGTCACTTCAACATCGTGTCTCTGAATTGGAGGCGACCAACGCTGGTTAGTGCTTTTTTGCTTCTCTTTGTCTTCACTGTAGACTGCTTTACATTCTGACCCCTTTTTGTTTGATTGTTTCCTGCTAGGTATGACTCGGCAGATTTCCACTCTTGAGGAAAAACATTCCCGAGATCAGGCTGAATTGGTCCAGCGGTGCACTGACTTTGAGGAAAAGTACTCTTAAAGTCAGACTGAACTGGGTCAGGTCTCCGCTGCCTTAGATGACGCCAATGCACTGAGTTCTTGTCTTCACGCTCAACTCAATTCTGAAAAGGTGATTTATGAAACTGTGCTTTGCCTTGTTGTGCTCCTATTACTTGCTTGGTGTTTGAGGGAGTTGACTTTTGTTTGCAGGAAGAAAAACGTATCCTTGCTGCTTCTCGCGACAATCTTGACAGATTGTATCGTGATTCTAGCAACTCGCTGACTATCCTGGAGAGGAGTCATCGCTTCACCATGGAAGAGTTAGACAACCAACGCTGTAAGCTGCAGGAATCCACGGATGAGGTGACCCGGCTCAAGCAGTTGATATCAGCGAAGGACACTACTATCAAAGAACTCCGAGCTTCCAAGAAATCCATCGCCCAAGAGTTAGAAACTGCTCGGCTGGCTGCCAAGGTTGCCGAAGAAACTTCTGTTACTCTTAGAGCCCAGCGCGACAGAGCCATGGACAAGGCTATTCGGGCGGGGCGAATCTTGATGAGGAGACCCGGCGTGGTTGTTCGCGAAGATATAAGGGCTGATGTGAATGCTGCCCCTGATTCCTCGAGTCGTCCTTCCTCATCGATTGCTCCTGAGAAAAATATCACAAAATAGAGAAACATTTTGCGTGCTTTGAGCGTGCAGTTAGCATGGTTAGACATTTGTTAGAGGACGTCATTTTAGTACTTGGACAATATTGTTATTTTCATATTGTTTCAGAATTCATCAGTTCATAAATTTGTAGTAGTAAAATGATGTGCGATGGTTTTGAAATTTGTTTGCGGGATATAGAAGTCATCCTTATATGAGTAATTGTAATCACGTCAGATCGCCTTAAGTCGCTGCTGACTTAAGTTGATTGCTTCTGTTAATAGGGCGTAGTGGTCACCCTGAATTGCGTAGGCGTGAGCATGTTGCACCGGCTTAAGTCGCTGCTGACTTAAGTTGATTGCTTCTGTTAATAGGGCGTAGTGGTCACCCTGAATTGCGTAGGCGTGAGCATGTTGCACCGGCTTAAGTCGCTGCTGACTTTAGCTGATTGCTCTGTTAGCAGGGCATAGTGGTCACCCCGAGTTAAGTAAGCATGAGCATGTTGCACCGCCTTAAGTCATTACCGACTTAAGCCGATTGCTCCGTTGGCAGGGCATAGTGGTCACCCCGAGTTAAGTAAGCGTGAGCATGTTGCACCGCCTTAAGTCGTTACCGACTTAAGCCGATTGCTCCGTTGACAGGGCATAGTGGTCACCCCGAGTTAAGTAAGCGTGAGCATGTTGCACCGCTTTAAGTCGTTACCGACTTAAGCCGATTGCTCCGTTGGCAGGGCATAGTGGTCACCCCGAGTTAAGTAAGCGTGAGCATGTTGCACCGCCTTAAGTCGTTGCCGACTTAAGCCGATTGCTCCGTTGGCAGGGCATAGTGGTCACCCCGAGTTAAGTAAGAATGCAAGTCAATCGTGAACGAACTGAGTATCTTTGAAGCCCTTTTTTTATTGATGACATATTTCCATTTTACAGAGTACATCGTCGTCCCGATAGCTTTTGAAATATAGCTAGGGATAAAACTTCCCGAGGTGTTCTATGTTCCAGGAGTTCCCGACTTCTGTGCCATCCATCTGAGTGAGACGATATGATCCTGGCCGAGTGACTTCTGCTACTACGAAGGGTCCTTCCCTTAAGGGCGATAACTTGTGCCGTCCCTCCCCCGTTAGAATTCGGCGGAGGACGAGATCTCCTACTGAGAAGGATCGCTGTCGCACGACCTTGTCGTGATAGCGCCTTAGAGTCTGCTGGTACCGTGCTGATTGGATTACTGCATTCAGCCGTTCTTCCTCGAGTATATCAATGTCTTCCAGCCTATTGGCTTCGACTTCTGCTATGTTTTCGAAGATCAACCTTGGCGCCCCGAACTTGAGATCAGCGGGTAACACTGCCTCCGACCCATAGACCATGAAGAAAGGAGTGTTTCCATGCAGAGCTCGGCTAGGTTGGGTTCTTAGGCTCCAGACGACATAGGGCAATTCCCTTATCCATTTTCCTGCGAACTTTTCATTCTTATCGAAGACCTTTTTCCTGAGTGCCTCCAGTATCATCCCGTTGGCTCGCTCAACTTGCCCGTTGGCTCTCGGGTGTGCTACAGAAGCATACTTGATCTGAATGCTTTTTTGCTCGCAGAAGTCGAAGAACTCTGAACTTGTGAAGTTGGATCCTAGGTCAGTTATGATGCTGTTTGGTATCCCGAATCTGAATATTATGTCTTGTATGAATTCCACGGCCTTAGCTGAGGTCAAAAAGGCAATGGGCTTGAACTCTATCCATTTAGTGAATTTGTCGATTGCTACCAATACATGAGTGTATCCTCCTTGAGCTTTCTTGAAAGGTCCAATCATATCCAGTCCCCAGCATGCGAAAGGCCAAGTTACTGGTATGGTCTGCAGTTGCTGTGCTGGTAGATGTTGTTGTTTTGACAAGTATTGGCAAGCTTCGCACCTCTGAACTAACTCGGCTGCATCACTCTTCGTTGTTGGCCAATAGAATCCTGACCTGAAGACCTTCCCGACTAGTGTTCTGGATGCTGCATGTATTCCACATTGCCCAGCATGGACCTCATCCAGAAGTCGCTTCCCAGTAGATGGGAGAATGCACTTCATGAGGACGCCTGATGCACCCCTTCTGTACAATGTCTCCCCAATGAGTGTGTAGTGAGTCGACTGTCTGGGAATGCGCTCGGCTGAATTCTTGTCATCTGGTTCCTCTTCATTCTTTATATACTTGATGATTGGCATTCTCCAGTCATCAGAGTCTGACTCGGGTTGATCTATAATATTACACTCTTGTGCTTGATCCATTGAGATGCTTGGCTGTAGTATTTCTTGCACAAAGACTCCAGGTGGGACCTGAGTTCGACTGGATCCTAGCTTGGACAACACATCGGCTGCTGTGTTCCGATCTCTTTCTACATGATGAAATTCCAGACCCTCAAATTTATCTTCCAGCTTTCGGACGGCAGTGCAGTATTTTCCCATTGAATTGCTTGAACAATCCCACTCTTTGTTTATCTGGCTAATGACTACCAGAGAGTCTCCGTACACCATCAATCTCTTGATGCCCAATGATATGGCGATGTTCAATCCATGGATCAGAGCTTCATACTCGGCTGCATTGTTGGAGGCCGGAAACAGCAACTGGAGGGCATATTTGAGGTGCTCTCTCCAGGTGCGGTGAAGATAATTCCTGCTCCTGCTCCCTGCAGCTTCAGCGAGCCATCAAAATACATTCGCCACACTTCTGTAGTCTCTGGGTTATCTGGTACTTGCTGTTCAGTCCATTCTGATACGAAATCAACCAGTGCTTGAGTTTTGATGGCAGTGCGAGGTCGGAACTCGATGTCATGAGATCCCAGCTCACAAGCCCACTTGGCTATTCGGCCAATGGCCTCCTTGTTGTGAAGAATATCCCCTATCGGAAAACCAGTGACTACTATGACTTTGTGGTCATCGAAGTAGTGACGTAGCTTGCGAGCAGTTAGAAGTACTGCATATAATAGCTTCTGAACTTGAGGATACTTTTTCTTTGAGGGGCCCAGAACTTCACTGATGAAGTAAACAGGATGTTGCACTGGGTAGGCATGTCTTTTTTCTGCTCGCTCGACTACCAACGCGGTGCTTACCACGTGAGTCGTGCAAGAGATATACAGTAGCAGATCTTCAGCTGGTTGAGTTGACGTAGCTCGTCGTGGTGGCTTCAGTACTGGTGGTGTTGTCAAGAATTTCTCCAGTGCACCTAGAGCTTCATGTGCCTCTGAAGTCCACTGAAACTTATCCACCTTCTTGAGTAGCTTGTAAAATGGTAAACCTTTTTCCCCCAGCCTGGATATAAATCTGCTCAGAGCTGCCATACATCCAGTAAGTCCCTGAACCTTGTTTTGTGATCGAGGTGCTTCCATCTTCATGATAGCTTCAATCTTATCCGGATTAGCCTCAATTCCCCGGTGGCTGACAATAAACCCGAGTAACTTTCCTGCTGGTAATCCCGAAAACACATTTTTCGGGATTTAGCTTCCATCTATACCGTCTCAGACTGTTGAAAACCAGCTGTAAGTCTTCGATGAAGTTCTCCGAGTTCTCTGTTTTGATTACCACATCATCTATATAGGCCTCCACACGCTTGCCCCAGTGATCGGCTAAGCATGTTTGAATGGCTCTCTGATAAGTCGCTCCAGCGTTTTTGAGGCCAAACGGCATGGAGGTATAACAGAAAGCACCAAACGGAGTAATGAATGCTGTTTTTTCTTCGTCTTCCTTTGCCAAACTAATCTGGTGGTATCCGGAATAGCAATCCAGGAAAGACAGCACAGAACATCCAGCGGTGGAGTCCACCACCTGATCTATCCTCGGGAGCCCGAAGGGATCCTTTGGACAGTGTTTGTTGAGATTAGTATAGTCGACGCACATGCGCCAATCCACTTTATTCTTTTTGAGTACAAGAACAGGGTTGGCTAACCACTCGGGGTGTAATACTTCTCTAATAAATCCAGCCGTGACCAAGCGAGCTAACTCGGCGCGAATGGCCTCTCTCTTGTCAGGCGTGAAGTGTCGTAGTTTTTGCCGGATCGGCCTCGCCTGGTGATAGACTTTCAGTTTGTTCTCGGCCAGTTCTCTCGGGACTCCCGGCATATCCGCAGGTTGCCACGCGAATACGTCTCGGTTATCTTGCAGAAACTAGACGAGCGCGCTTTCCTATTTGTCGTCCAGGCTGGAGCTGATGATGGCAGTCTTGCGTTCGTCAGCGAACCCCAGGTTGATCCTTTTAGTTTCTTCAGTCGGCCGCATAGAGGTCGCGGCCTGAGCTTCGTTTGCCGGTACTGCAAGGTCCTCCTCAGGCTTAGAGTTCGCCTGTGTTGAAGAAATCGTCGACGGCTTGGTGGCGAGGGCTGCTTGGATGGCCACTTGGAAACACTCTGCAGCGCCTTGGAAGTCGGCGCGCACAGGTATGATTCCTTGCGGTCCTGGCATCTTCAGTATCATGTACGTGTAATGCGGAATGGCCATGAATTTGGCCAATCCCGGCCTTCCGATGATGGCGTTGTACCCGCAGTCGAAGTTCGCCACTTCGAACCTCAGGAACTCGGTTCTGTAGTTCTCCGGAGTTCCGAAGGTGACAGGCATGTAGATGTGGCCCAGCGGGTATTCCCCTTCAGTCGGCACGATGCCGAAGAAGGGAGTGTCCGACTCGTGGAGCTCTTTGAGGTGAACTCCCAAGCCTTGGAGTGTCCGGGGGAAGGTGACTTTGATGCTGCTCCCCCCGTCCACTAGCACCTTCTTCACCCGGCTCTCTCGGATCATCGGATCGATGAGGAGCGGGTATTTACCTGGATGGTCGAAGTTAAGCCATTGATCCTCCCGAGTGAAAATGATCGGGTGCTCCGACCACCGGTATGGGGCAGGAGGACCGGTGGTCGCCACCAGTATCTGGCGGTCATTGAGCTTTTGTTGTCTTTTGTTCTCCTGCGACCCGTGTCCGCCGAAGATGACGTTGACCTCACTGTCAACGCGCGGGAAAGCTCCTCCTCCTCCCTCCTCCTGCTGATGGGGTTGTCGTGGTTCATCTGGTCCTCCCCTCGGTGGAGGAGGAGGTAGAGGTTGGAAGGGTCGGCCGTGCCCGACAGAGTGCTTGAAGTCCCGGCAGTTCCGAAGAGTGTGGCGCATGTCCTTGTGGTACGGGCACTGGGCGTCGAGGATGTCGTCCAGCGTGCGCTCGCCTCCGCGAGGTCCTCCTCGGGCGCGAGAGGCTGGCGGCCCCGCGGCGTGTACTTCTTCGCGGGGCCTCTTCTCCCAGCGTTTGTCGGGTTGCTGGTTCACGTCGCGTCGTGGCGCCGCCGGTGCGGGCTTCGCTCCTCCGATGAGGTCCTGGGCCCGCTCGTCGGCGGTGATGTAGAGGTCGGCTTCCTGGAACATCTCCTCGGAGGTAGTCGGCGCCTTCTGTAATATGGCTCGGACGAAAGCCGAGTCATTGGATCCTCTGTAGAAGTCCTCGATCACGGCCGCCTCCGTGACCTCGGGGATACGATTTCTCATGGTCTGGAACCTTTTGAGGTACGACCGGAGAGTTTCGTTTCCCCGGCGCTTGATGGATTTGAGGTCCCACGGTTGTGCCGGTTTGTCGGAGAGGGACTGGAAATTGGCGGTGAAGCGTCGACTGAAGTCGCCCCAGTCGTCGATGCAGTGTCAGGGTATATGTCGCAGCCATTGCAGCGCGTCTTGCCCAAGGACGATGGGTAAGTACGCGGTCATCACGTCTTCGGACTCCCCGGCAGCTTGAGCAGCGGTGGTGTAGACGGCTAGCCAACCCCCTGGATCCTGCTTAGGTTCATATTTGTCGACATTGGATACCTTGAAGTTGGGAGGCCATTGGATGGCCCTAAGGCGCGGAGTAAGAGCAGACACTCCGCATGTGTCCTCCTGTCGTCGGGGATGATGTCTGTCCCGGGGAGGGGAGTAGTTGTTGTGGTTCCTCGACTGTCCCCGGGTAGTTCCGCCAGTTGAGGCTGTTGCCGACTCAGTTCTGGTGGCCTGGCTCCGAGCTGGGATGCCATGATCCCTGTCGTACTCCTCCCGGCGGCGGATCTCGTTCTCATGCCGTCGTTCACGCGAAGCATTGATGGAGCTTCGCGCGTCTCGGCGACTGTTGATGGCGTGTCGTAGATCGTTCGGTGGGTGAGCAAGCGGTAGAAGATGGTTGGCTGCCTGGGTGAACAGTCGTCGGTAGCCCTCGGCCTCGGGAGTCCGAGGGAGTCCATCAGCTATCCGAGCTAGTACTCCTCCAACTTCGCTCGGCGTGTTCATGGCTCGGGCGAAGTCGGGATTCAGGTTGCGCCCGAAGAATGGATTCTCTCGGCGTTGCCTTGCATCTTGCTCGGCTTGTTCCTGAGCCCGGCGACGATCACGTCGTCGGGAGTTCCTTCGTTCTCTGAAGACGCGTTCCTCCGGAGTTTCTCCTATCTCCGAGACCTCGTCCCGCGAGACAGGTTGCTCCGGATCTCGTTCTCCGGCCGCGTGATGCCGTCGAACGTTCCTGCGCCGGTTTCTCCGTCGGCGGGATTCTCGTTGAGGTGGTTCTTCTCCGGGTGCGGTCGGCTCGTTGTCGGAGACGGTAGGCGACTCCACTCTCCCGATGAAGAGGATGTCGGGATAGAATGGTGCTGCTGTCGTGGTGACCTTCTTTCCGTTCTCCTTTGAGGGCGGAGGAACGGAAAGAACAACTTGCTTCCCCTTGGTCTCCTTCTCCCTCGCGATCTGTGTTCATTCTTTTGTCGGGGAAGTAGACAGTGGAGTTCTCCGGGTCAGCGGGCCCTCGGCCCCTGACTTTCCGGAGACGATCTTTTTCCGGAGAGCTGGAGGTTGCTTCTCCGACATTTTCGGAGTTTGTTGGAGGAGACTTCTTTTCCGGCGGATCCGCAATGCGGTGTAGAGTTCCCTCTTCATCTGCTACGGATGAGATTGTTCTGAAGCAGAATACGGATCCGGGACGGAGGGTGATCTTGCTATGGAAGGTGATGGCCATTGAGCTAGCTTGGATCGTCGACACACCCCCTACCTGGCGCGCCAGCTGTAAGTGTTTTGGGTCCGACCGCACACCCGGGGTTGCCCCTCAAGGTGTTTTTAGGAGTAGGACGGTGTCGACGACTTTAGCAAAATGGTTCGTGCCAGTTGCACGAGGGACAGTGGACAATGTTTACAGGTTCGGGCCGCTTAGAGATGCGTAACACCCTACGTCCTGGTGAGTATGCTGGGTGAATGAGGTTACAAGAGAGCTCTCTGAATTGAGAATGCAGAGAGTTGAAGTGGGTGGCTTAGTAATAGGGTCGATCGATCTGAAGGGGTGCCCCCTAGGCCTTATATACTCGACCGTGGGGCAATACACGTGGATATGATAACAATGCGTAGCTAAAGGATAGTGAACTGTTTTAGTTTATCTCCCTGTAGTTCCGCCGACCTATCCTCGCATGGCTCCGTTGTATGGGGGCTCCAGCGCGGGAAAGTCGGATCTCTGTTGTGGTCGCTTGCTCGACGTTGTGGGCCGTCCGGGCTGGCGTCAATCCGGCCTCATGTCGATCTGCTTTGCTGATTGTCCCTCCCCAGGCCCACGAAAGAATGACCTTACGATTTATTGGGCCCTTGGGCCTTTCGTGAGGTCTTTTACTCTTTTAGTGGACCCGGGGGATATCTGTCCCCCACAGACCCCCAGCCGGTGGCTGCGGTGGCCGCGGTTCCCCGAAACAGACGCGCGGTGTGACGGTTCCTCGATCCAGAGTAGTGGCAGCGGTTCCCAGGTCGATGGTGGCGGCTTCCCAATCTAGAGGACGAGCGACGGTGGGGCCCCTGTGCGGGCAAGCGGCGGCGGCCCTGGGTCCCGAGGCAGCGGCACTCCCAAGACTAGCGAGCAAGCGGCGCCCCCGACGTGCGAGTAGCGACGGCGTCGCACAAGGCGCGAGGTTCGAGCAGCGTCACGGAAGGTGCGAGGTGCGCGCATCGACGATCACGTGTGACATCCTCCGATCCGGCGCAGGTCAGGCGGGCCAAGTGATGACCTCCATCTGTTCTTGTGTCGTCGACGACGTCCTCTAGCGACTACCTCGTCTGATTCGTGTTGTCTTTCGATTTTTGTGTTTTATGCCTACCACATGCACTATTTATGCTAAAAAATGTACGATTTTATGCATGAACGCGGAGTTTGTATATCAGTTAACTGCATGCATATTTTTTGCGTGCACATTGAAAAGAAAATTCCTTGATTTATATTGTTCATAATTACCATAAAAAATCAAATCATTTATGTTCATATCTACCAAATTTTTACGTCTTCCATAAAACTGTCCATAATTCCCGCCTGTTAGTAATTACCATAAAAATCAATCAAATAAATTATGTTCGTACCTGCCAGATTTTTACATCTGCCATCAAATTGTCCCTAATTCCCGCTGGCATTCTTAATTGGACTGATATTGTTTTTTTGTCAATTATGCTACATGGTGTAAGTATTTATGCGACGTTGTATAAGAATTTATGCTTTCTATGACTCATGTCATCCAATTTTTTGCGCGCGTGCAGTGGAAAGGAAAATATAATCCAAAATTGGCGCGCATGCAATGGAAACTCCCACAATTTGACATAATTTTTGGATCTGTATAAAAATAGAAAGTGCATGCATGCGACTCCCATGTTTTTCGGATCTACCATAAAAATAGAATCGTAAATACAACCCAATAGAGCTATCAACCTCTCACATTGGCTCGGTATTTACGCTTATAACTGAGGGGTTTTATGCTCAAAACTAAAGGTTTTTACGCTCGAACCTAGAGATACATCCACCAGTGAACCACATGCCAGATTTTTTATGTAGTGTACCGTATTGCATAAATATCTACACTGTGTAGCATAATTTGTATAAGTATATATCATAAACTGGTTCTAACGAGCATAGTTGCATGACAATTGGAGCGATCCTATATTTATGGAGGAATTAAAGCATTTAAATAAGATTTTTTTTGTTTCCATGCATGCCAATCCATTTACTTTCATCGCACATCTTGTCATACTAAATTTGTGCGCATGGAGGAGGAAACAGATTTTTACGCAGTGTACCGAATTGTATAAATACCTATATCGTGTAGCATAATTAGTATCAATATAAATCATAAACTAGTTCTAACAAGTTTAGCTACATGGCTGTTAGATGGATCCTATATTTAAGGAGAAAATAAAGCATTAAATACGTTTTTTATGCATACCAATTCATTTCCTTTCATCGCACATTCTTGTCATCCTAAATTTGTGTGCATGCAGCAGGAAACAAATTTTTACGCAGTGTATCAAATTGCATAAATACATACACCGTGTAGTATAATTAGTATCAATATATATCATGAACTAGTTCTAACGAGTTTAGCTGCATGGCTGTTGGAGCTACCCTATATTTATAGAGGAAATAAAGCATTAAATACGATTTTTGTTTCCATACATGCCAATCCATTTTCTTTCATCGTACATTTTTGTCATCCTAATTTTGTGTGCATGCAGCAGGTAATATTTTTATGCAGTGTACCGATTTATATAAATATCTACACTGTGTAACATATTTAGTATCAGTATATATTATAAACTGGTCCTGACGAGCGTAGCTGCATGGTTGTTGCAGCGATCCTATATTTATGAAGGAAATAAAGCATTTAAAAATAGAAACGCCACACATCTCTTTTCTAAATTTACGCGCATGCAGGGAAACGTGTTTGACTCATGCATTTATTCCTTTTTTGCGCGCACTGATGTGGAGTGAGGGCACACCCGACAGCTTGGCCTGGGTTAGTGGGTGGGCGCGTCGGGCTGGACCAGGTCACAGGGGTGGTCGGTCTGGGCTTCCTCTAACTATTTGAGCCTAGGGCTCTTAATATACCTACCCCTATATATATAGTGAGAGGTCTGGATCTGTTCTTAGACGTTCTCCAACAGAATTCATGTGATTAGATCGATAAGCACGCATGAAAAAGGGATCTTTTCGCATGAGTTAATCCTATCATGGACCATCCGGGCTATTCCGTGGACTGTCTGGGGCACGGACCGTCCGACCTTCCCAGGTGCCACATATGGTGCTCAACACATGTCCCTACCTTTTGGGTAAGCTTAAGCAAACCAAAAGCACATGGTATAAGCCATAAATAGTCTGATGTAAATCCATCATTTTTCTAAGCATCTTGCCATATACTAGGATGATATTGCTTCATGAAACGGCCATTTAATGCCTTTGGTAGCTCATCACCTTACAATGTATGTAATATGTATGCATTACCATATATCACTTGTGTAACTTTGTAAGGCACTTCCTAGCTTAGTGACCATTTGTCAAACTTCCGGTCCCAGCTCCTTAATGGCAAGAGTGACTTCTAAACTAGATCTACAACTTAAAATGATTTAGTCTTTACCATCTTATTGTAGGCTTTGGTAATAATGATCTTGTCTTTCTCAATCTCTCTCAGAGCCATCAGCCTCTTATCGGTCACCACATCAATATTATCCATTATTAAATCATGATAGTCACCGATAGCTAAATCATGTTTCCTTGCAAATCTGATAACATTTAGACTTATCTCTACAGACAAAACAACTTCCTATCCATATACAAGCTCAAAAGAAGAAAATTTAGTAGCATGGTGCTTAGATATTCTATGAGCCCATACATATAGCCACAAAGGATCAAACAAGTGGAATTAGGTTTGGGATGCCATATGGAAACAACAAATAGTGGCCATCTATTTTTTTTTAACGTAATGGCAGGAGCTCTGCCTCTCAATTAAGAAGAAAAGAATTGACCCAGTTTTAAGGGAAACCGGGCCCAAAACCAATATAGGGCGCACAAACAACCCACACACACAGTGCCCATCCTAAGTCATTGTTGCCGAGCTCAACACAAGTGACGAGCTCTGACTCCCAAGACGGACAGCACAAGGCCAAAGGAAACACGACGACGATTACAAACACAGGCACAGAGAAGGAAGACTGCGGCGCGCCGTCGTTGCCAGGCCACGAGACACCCCACTCGAGACAGCTCTGATTCTTTACCAGCGAGACTTCCAAAACCTTAATCCACCGCCCCGCCTCCGCCAAATGCCTCATCTTTGAAGCAGACCAACCCACGAAGAAGGGGCCATCTAGAGGCTGCCATGTGGCAGGGGCAGCTGCCTCCTCCACCTTGCACACACACTAGTAGAAAAGAGCTCATAGCCTGTGGCACCCATAAATTATCACTGGCGGTTTCAGTTATCGCGCGCCAGTAAAAAATACCAGCCCATGCTTTTATTGGTTCAAGTCAAAAAGCCGTTGTTACATTCGAGGACATGTGGTTAATGATGAACCTTTAGAGACTCGACGTGCAACTTGTAACCATATTTGCATTGTAAGTGTCACTCATACTCCATATATATGTGTTATTATTAGTGAGTTGTATAAATTTTCAATATCTGACATGCACGTGTGCGTTGCAGAATGCAACATGATCAGCAGGAGATCCTTTATGGTACCAATCCCAATGCTAGTGCCAGTAAAAGGGTTGGGTATCTCAACCCAATAAAGATATGCGAGGATAACCACACTTTTAGAATCGGAAAAGGCAACGAAGCATTACAGGGGCTAACAGACGAAGAAATTGAGGTGCGTATCCAGGATCTGAAGAAGGATTTTGAAGCAAGATACGCCACCTACATAGGACACGCAATGCTTCAATTTCAAGATAGGGAATCCATAGTGGCCCCGTACAACTTTAAGTAAGTATGATTTTGCATAAATAAAATTAATAATTTCAATACACATGTATCACAAGTTTGATTCGTACAGGGACCACTGGATATGCTTCTTCATTTATCCTAAGGTTGGAAAGGTGCTGGTGCTCGACTCCTTGCACACCGAGCCTTCGGCCTATTCAAAATTCCTCAGCATCTTAGAGCTGTAAGCCATTTCTATGCATGCATACTTATATCGATGAGAATTGTAAAATAACATGGTGATTCTATTTGAGATCACAGGGCATTTAGGTTTTATAAGTTTCAAGGTGGAAAGTACGACACGTCCAAAAAAGGCGTGCCACTAGACATCCATTATAACTGGCCGGTAAGTATGTGAATTTATGAATACATATCATACATGTACGTACATAGGACAATGTTGCAACTAAATAACCAATCTCCCGTTATGTAGTGCCACAAGCAACCACCCGGATCGGTCCTATGTGGGTTCTACGTGTGCGAGTTCATGAGAATGAACGGACGATACATCACGAACCCTGGCAAGGTATTATTAGTAATAGTCACGTATGTATTTATGTCATTAAAGATGCAAATGTGTTATTATTGAGTATAAATAGATGATATTTATAAACTTCCTTTACAACAATTTCAACAAGGAAGCCCGGAGAACTTGACTGAAGGTGCATTGTATGGCATAGTTGAGGACCTGTGCACATTCATATTGAAAGAGGTCATTCCCGCAGAAGGGAAATATCACGATGCTTCCGGAACATTAGCTTTGCCAGAGTTTAGAATACTAACAGAAATTAGTAGACTATCTCTTAGCCGAGATAGTTATTAGAGCTTAAGTGAAAACTTTGATGTATATAATGTGTGATGCATACATGGTTGTAAACAAGACTTTGATGTATATAAATGTATGATAGAATTTAATTCCATGTTGCTTTTAATATCAATATATATATATATGTTTTGTGTGTGTAAATATATATAAATTTCAGTACTGATTGAAAATTTAAAAAAAGGCGGGAAAACTTTCCACTAGCGGCTAAATAAAACAAACCGCCAGTGGAAATGCTATTTCCACTGGCGGTTTTCTTTATAAAACCGCCAGTGAAAATAGCATTTCCACTGGCGGTTGCTTAAGAAAACCGCCAGTGAAAATAGAATTTCCACTGGCGGTTCTAGAATAACCGCCAGTGGAAATGACGATTTCCACTGGCCCCTAGCACTGGCGGCACTGAAAAGCGCCAGTGAAAACGTCTCTAGAACCGCCACTATAGAGGCTGTGTGTACTAGTGACACGAACAGAACCCGCACGAACATGCAAACTGTATCGGCAGTTTCTCTTCTTCCCTAGACCAACACACAATAGTAAGTGGGAGAGAAAGGAGGGGCCTCTTGCCGGCCGGGCACAGCCATGGCAACGCGTGGTGGTGGGGCAGGCGCACGCAGCAGGGTCGGCCATGGCTCGCACTCGCCGACACAGCGCTCGAGGGAAGCAGCTGGGCAACGCTTAGATGTCTCGCCGGGGCGGCTGGCCGGGCTTCAGCTACAGGCGGGCAGCAGTGGCACGGCTCACGGACAAGAGCGGGAAAGGGGCATGCAGGCGGGAGACGAGGTCATGGCACAGTCGGACTATGCTCTAGTCATGGCATGAGGCACGACAGAACTTAGCAGCGGCACGACACGGCTCAACTACCATGGTGCAGGGACGCGCGTGGGCCCGCCGGAGCCGAGGTACATGCCGGGTTGGGGCTGCTTGGCAAGGAAGGTCGGAGCGTGGTTGAACGGATCTTCGATGAGGTGGTTCACGGCCGCGAGGCGACGATGACAATAACGATAGAGAGGAAGAGGTGGGATGCCCTTACCTTGCAGCGCGGGGCACGCGGCCAGCGAACCACAGATGTCGGAGGGACTCGATGGCGCATGAGGTGGTGCTCCTCGGTCGACGGTGGATGGGTGGAGCAGCACAGGGGAGCAGAGGCATAGGGTGTAGTGTGCTGTTGTGCGGGAAGAAGAGCCTAGGAGTTCGCAATAGACGACAGCAGGGTGTATCTTTACTACTATTAAGGCTGTAAGGGGTAGGCTGCCTCCCCTAGTTCTGCCTTCGGTGAATCTGCACCGTCCGTTCGCTTCCGTAAATCTACACTGTCCGCCCGCCCACGTCCACGTTCGTCCCCCCGCCTCCCCCCTCCCCCTCCCCCACCCCGCGTGAGCCGCCGCCGCCCCGCCTCCCCTCTCCACGGGTCGAGATCGATCCTCCTCCCAAATCAAATCCCCAAACCCCGGGCCACTGCTCCGCTCCTCCTCCTTGCCGCCATGCGGTTGAGCGCCGACGAGCATGCCCGACGCACCCTATGGCTATGGAGGTCCGCCGCAGGGTTCCGCCGCCGCACGGGAGCGCCCCACGGCGCCAGCAGGCGACCGGCGGCGAGGGGCAGCGGGTGCGTGTGCAGGCGGGGGACGCGCTGCCACTGCCGATCCGGCACACGAACCTCATCTTCTCGGCGCTGTTCGCCGCGTCGCTGGTGTACCTGATGCGGCGGTGGCAGGAGAAGATCCGCGCCTCCACGCCGCTCCACGTGGTCTCCCTCGCCAAGATCTTCGCTCCTCCACTTTATTACACATCCCGGCAAATTCTTGGACCCGACGCGATCAACCCCCTCCCCCCGCGCGATCCAGCCAAGCCGCGCCACCGCCAGCGCGCGCGTGCCCTAACTACTGCTCGGATCTGGGAGCAGCCAGCGGCGCTCCCTCACGTGGTCCCCGGCGACAAGGGGGGTCGGAAGGCGGCGCAGCTGAGATGCGACGCGACGCGGTGCCGCCACCCACCGCCCCCTCAGCCTCCTCCTCGTCATCCCTCTTCAGCGGCGGCGAGCAGCTTTTCGAGTTCGGGCCCAGCCCACTCGTCTTTCTGCCCCTACTCCTGATCCAGGGCGGCGGCATGGACCTCTCCCGCGTCGGCGAGAAACTCCTCAGCTCTATCCGCTCGGTCCGCTCCCTCTACCTCCTCCCACCCACCCCCGCCGCGCCCCCTTCCTGTCTTGAGGTCCTTTACGCTTTCTCCCTCCTTTCATGGCTTGCTCTCGCACATTGTCGAATCAATGAGGCAGAGGTCGCTCACATTTGTTTCGAACCTTCTGTAGGTTCCAGAACGAGCTGCGGCGGCAGCAGCAGCTGCACGGGCGATCGCTGGGTTGCCACCTCACGAGAGGATCAATCTGCCATCCAATTCGGAGGATTTGGTCTCCATCTATGGGAGCAACCCCCAGGGCCAGGTCATGGAGGAGCTCGAGGAGGTGTTCTATGAGGAGGTGAGTGCTGCATTGGCATAGATTTGGTTGTCTGCTGCTTTCAAGGATTGATGTGTTTTGAGTTTGAAATTTGAATTATTCACAGGAGTTTGATCCAATAAAGTACATTATGCAAAGTATTCCGGACGAAGGCAGTGATGCCACCTATTTCGATGAGCAGGTTAGTGGCGCCAGCTTTTGTTTTTCATTCTAGGACATTGTGAACGAAGTACATGCTAAGAAAACTTATGTGTACCATGATTCTGAGTAACGTGTGCATGCATAAGTGCACATAGCTACATTGGTAATGGTTTGGTGTCGGTTTCAAGAATGAGAGCTATGACCTGTGTAGAAGAAACCATCTGTTTTGTCGTTTAGAAGCATTCTGGTTATCCATTAACTGTAATTGGTACCAATGTTCTGCTCCACTTGCATGAACGTGTGCTTGTTAACCAAATTAATGTCATCTATTTTTCTAAATCTTTCTTCTTTTCAGTCTACGTTGAGATTAGCGCAGCTTGACAAGATTGCAGAAAGATTGCCGCACCATGTTATGGGTCACCATGAAGAAATGGGTATGCCTCCCACCAGAGTAGAGAAGAGGTTCAGAGTTTAGTTGTCTTCTCTCTACATAGGATTGGATAGTTTCCAATTGCATGTTTTTTTTGGTTTCCATCTGATACTTTTCATGAATTTGCATCACCTTCGACATGTTAAAGGTTGTAATTCCCTTTAGCTATGAAATAATGAAGATATCTAATGCTGCTCCAGCCTTAGTTGTGCTACCAAAATGTGATCTTTATTGTCTTCCTTTTAAGGACATTTCAGATTACTGATATTTAGTTTTGGCCAGTGAAGGGGATGCAGTTAGTGATGGAATTAGAACAAGACTTAAAAGTTGCAAATGTAATATGCATGGTAATATCTTGTGAAACTTTGTCCTTTCTGACATTGTTTGGTACCTTCTTTTATATCTAGGACTCTATGCCTTACAATCTTTACTACTATTAAGGCTGTAAGGGGTAGGCTGCCTCCCCTGGTTCTGCCTTCGGTGAATCTGCATCGTACGCTTGCTTCCGTATGGTGGAAAAAGCCTTCCCTTTTGGCCTGCGCAATTCGAGATTCCAGAGGACCACGGCGGCGGCCGGATCGGGGTGGCGGCGCGGTTCGGTCGTCGCTGAGCGGAGCTGATGCCCCGCGCCTCCTGTGAGGTGAGACTTCTTTTATGCGCTCCCCTTCTCGCCTGCTCTACTGCCTCGATCTGGTTGCGCCCAAGGCCCACCGGCGGCGCAGCGCGGTACCTAGCTTCCTGTTCGGCGCGGCAGCGAAAGAGGTGGCGTGGTTGGGGGCGACCGATGCGTTCATTCTACAGCCTCTCGAGAGGAAGTGTGACATCCCAAAATCCCAACCCAGGTTTGAAACCCTAAACCCCCCTAATTCCCCCTCCTTCATTTTATTCTTCTCCCTTAACCCTACCCCTAGGTCACCCAATCATATGCATGCACTTAAAATGATTTGAAGCACCTCACATAGACCATTTTTATCACCAAGTTCATTTAGAGAATTTTTGTTAAGAGAAAAAGGAGCAAAAAGACACAAAAGTAGAAAAGAAAAAGAAAAAGAAATAGAATAAGAAAAGGAAAAGGGAAAACCCTCTCCCCTCCCTCGGCTGGGCCAAAACCCAGCCCAGCTCGCGCGCGCCCGCTTCCCCCCCTCTCTTCCGGCCCAAGCGGCCCAACCCGCGCGCCGCTCCCGCCCCCTGACTTAAGGGCCCCGCCCGTCAGCGCCTCACCGCTCCCTCTGTCGCGCGGACCTCTCTCACTGGCAGCCCGACCCCACCCGTCAGCTCCTTCTCCCTCGCCCATCCCTCACCGGCGCGATCGCCGCCGAGCGCCCCTCGCCTCGTCGCCTCGCCATTAATGCCCGCCAGCCCCCGCGACAAACCCCGCCACTGTGCTTGAGCCGACCACTCACCCCCCCAGCCTGCCCGAGCCGTCCCAATCGGCGTTAGCGTCATTCCCGTACCCATGGCGAGCTCGCCGGAGCTCGCCGTCTCCCCCATCCCTCTCCCTCCCCCGAGCGCCTATAAAAGGGCCCGCTCGAGCACCGTCTTCGCCACACAACACCAGCCATCCTCACTGCCCTCCTCCCCGAGCCGTTCAAGCGAGCGCCGCCGTGCCCCCTGCCTTGCTCCGGTGAGCTCCCTTCCCCCTCTCTAGCGTCTCTGTGTTCAATTAAGCTAAGGCCAAAGCTCCGCCACACACTCGCGATCACTCGACACCACTTTGCCCCCCCTGTCGTGGCCGGAAACCTCACCGGCGGCTTCGCCGCCGCGGGCGCCCGCCACTGCGCCGTGGACCGGCCGCCATAGGCCCCCACAGGCCAAATTCGCCCCACCATCGTGACCCACTCCAACTGCCCGTGCTTCACCACCCCTTCCCCGCCAGAGGACCGGACCGACGGCGGAGAACCGCCACGGAGCTCGCCGCCGACCGGCCCGGTCGAGCCCCCCCTTCCCCTCCGTTACCAGTAGCGCCGTCAGCCCCCCCCTCTCTCCCTGGCTGGTGGGCCCGCGCTACGGCGCCGTCCCCGCCGCCGTCCCCTCGCTGCTGGGCCGTTTGGGCCGCAAAGCGCGCCCGCGCCCGCACGCCTTGTGGGCCAAAATCCCCCCCGGCCCGGTTGGATGAAGAACCCCTTTTCTTTTTCTTTTTCCTATTTTCCTTTCCCATTTTCACATATATATTTAGATACTAATATTTTATGCACCAAAAATTGTCTAAATAAATTATTAGGGCACAAAAATAATAAAGTATAATAATTTGCACACCCCACAAAGGTCACTATGTTTGATGTATTGTTATTGTCTTGTTTAATTAGCGGAAGAGGGATCCGATCCTTCGGAACTCTTAGCTCCGGAAGAAGGGCAGGAACCCGACCCCTTCGAGATTAACCTTTTGTGCCAGGAAAGCTTCGATGAAGGCAAGTCCATCTTTCCCTTGATGCATTATTTACCTATTTCTCTCTACCACTGCCTAAGCCTGGATTATGGGATGGGAATCGAATTGCATGGTAAGCATGAGAGAGCCCGCATTAACTATTACTTCGATTAAAAGATATGGGACAAGTGAAAAGGGGTATAAGTGAAATGTTTTCCAAAAGAGTGCGATGAAGGGTACTCACCCTCATCACCTGGTGAAGTAGGATGATCAGGGACTCCCTGGTTTAGGGGAGGGCCTAAGGTGTTGGCTCAGCTGGTTTAGGCGTGAGCAGAAGGATTGTCCTCTCATATAAGGACCGGTTTGTCATCTTTCATTACCTGTACTCTCAAAAGTACAACCACTCGAGGCTGTGTGGGCAGCCACTCAATCTGAACTCGTACGGTCCAACCCCAGGGTTATGAAGGCTGGGGTAGCACCGGGAGGATAAGGAGGGGGAATGTTTTGTCCGGTTTGGACATGGCGGTGGCCTGACTCCTTCCGGTATAACCGTTAAGGTTCGGACGTACAAGGAAGGAAAGAGTTTCGGATTCGGGTCTCATTGGCCATGAGATCGCAGAGCCGGACTAGTGGGTAAAGTGTACCCCTCTGCGCAGAGTCTAAACCTATTCGAATAGTCCGTGTCCACTGGTATGGACGAGTCTGGTATGGTATGACAATTAGTGTTTCTACTACAACTGGGAACAGGGAAATGTGTGTGTATGTTCTGGAAAGAAAGTAGTACCACGGGAGCGGGAAGCTCAGTGGTGGTCAAGCAAGTGTTACTTTTATTGTCTTGGGAAAACCCTAGCCTTTGAGCACTACCTTTGTAACGCCCTGAATTTGGGGGTACAATTTTTTCTTCTTTTCTCTCACCAAATTCGGGCGTTACTCTCTTTTCTCTTTCCCCGTTTGCCCCTTCTTCCCAATTTCAAACCAGTATAGCGGCAGGTGTCCGTGTTATGTATAAACCAAAACCTAAGTCTCATGGGTGTTGCATCATGCCGAAGCATTTTTCTTTGTCTGATGATGAGTGTTCGTCTCGTTCCGTTCCGGATTTCGGTTCGCGATTTAATTCCGTTTAGTGGTCGCGCTCGTCGTGGGTTTTCGATCCGCGAAGTGACCCGGCCCAACCTAGCCCAGCCCAGCCGGCCCGGCCCGCCCCGGCCTGCGTGCCCCTGGCGCCCAAACCCCCCCCCATGCGCCCCCCCTCCTCTCTCTCTCTCATTTGGATCTCCCGCGCAACAACCTCTCCTCTCCCTCTTCCACCTCTCTCTCCCCGTGGTGCCCTAGGATTTGGAGACGGCGATCACCGGATTTTGGACCCCGAGGTGAGCTCCCCTCCCCTCCCCTTCTCTTCTCTCTCTCCCTCTCCCTCCTCTTCTTCCCCACGCGCGCCCTCCCTCTCCCCCTGCCCGCGCGCGACCCCGACCCCGACCCCGACCCCGCGCGCTCCCCGGCCCGCGGCGGCGTGGCCCCCGCCCGGCCCCTCGGCGCGGCGGCGCGGCTCCCCCGCCCGGTCTCCCTCCCCGCGGCGGCGCCCCGGCTCGCCCGCTCGGCCCCCCGCTCGGCCCCTCGGCGTGGCGGCTCGGCCACCTGCCCGCTCGCCCGCGGTGGCGCTCGGCCCGCCCGCTCGGCCCCTCCCCGCGGCGGCGCTAGGCGCCCGCCCTCGGCCTGCCCACTCGGCCCCGGCCGGTTCAACCGCCCCCCTGGCCGGTTCAACCGCCCTGGCCCCAGCTCGCCCGCCCGTTCCCCCGTCCCGGCCTCGCCCGACCGTATCTTCGCTCGTCCGCGCTCGCGGCGATTATTCGTTAATTAGCGTGTTGCGCCGCGCGCTTCGCCGCGCGACGGATTTGTCCAAATTCAGATTCTATCTTGTGTTGCGTCGTGCGCTTCGTCGCGCGACGATCTTTTTTGTTTCAGGTTGTTTAAGGTGTAACGCCGCGTGTGTATTCACGCGACGTTCCACTTTGGACTCAGTTTAGTCGACGTATGCTGTCGTGCGCTTCGTCGCGCGACGCTTAACGTCTCCTCTTAACTAAGGCATAGTGTCTCGTTGCGTGCTCGGTCGCGCGACGAGTCGTTAACTTCTTAATTTGTTTTAGAGAGCTTTGTCGCGCGTCTCGCCGCGCGACCATCCTTTTATTTATCTCCACCTGCTTGTAACAATTAGACATGAAACATGACTTTACTTTACGCTAAACATAGTGTCTACATTAAATTTCTTTCCATTAAGTGAGTGGTTAATTTATAATCATGCAACGTGATCGTTTCTCGACTATCTTTTCCTCTTTTCTCTTAACCGTACTCGCGAGCCTGCGTAGAACGTCTGTTTACTTATTGCATTCTATTGTATGGTGTACTGTTCTTTGATATTAAATATGTGGATGTATGTATGTTTGCGCTCGCATAGAGAACGATCCAGTCGAAGAACCCGAGGAACCCGCAGGAGAAGCCCCTGAGCAGCAGTCGTTTGGTGGAGGCAAGTGTCCCTTGACCTATCTATGTCCTATTCATTATTTAATTCACCTCCCGCTTTACACATTTATGCCTAAGGATTGACTAGCTTTTGTTATCCATGTCCTTGTTCACCTATTTGGGTTGGATTATTGCTGTTTAGCTTTATGCTATTGCTTAACTCTAATCAATGAACATGATGAGAATATCTATGATACGCTGTTTTTCCCTTCTCTTATTATGATGTTGTACTTGTGGTCATCAAGGGGGCTCGAGCGGTTTCTCGAGTGCCTCTCCGTAAGGACCTGTTCTATGGATGACCGCCCGGGAAAACAGTGCAACCATGAGGGTGGAATGGGGTGCCCTTAGCTGAATAATTAGAGGATCCGGGGTGTAGTTCACTTAGCCGTCGTGCCGTCAATGGGGCTCGGTGTATGCGGCTCGCTCTGCCAAGTTTGGGTTCGCCCCTTGGGGAGGAGTGCGGTGCATTTAGGAAACCTAACGGGTGGCTACAGTCCCGGGGAATCTTCGTAAAGGCTACGTAGTGATGCCCTGCTGGGTCACCTTGGTAGTGATCAATGGAGAGTCATGATCTCCGGGCAGAATGGGAATCACGGCTTGTGGGTAAAGTGCACAACCTCTGCAGAGTGTTTGAAAAACTGATATATCAGCCGTGCTCACGGTTATGAGCGGCCAAGGGAGCTCCAGTGATTAGTGGTACTTGATCAGAGATACTTTGGTACAGGTGGTTATGAGATCGATGATTCAGGTTATGACTATGATGCTGGTAAGTGGTACTCTTTCCGTTTGGAAAGGAGTACGTTTGGGTTAATAACTTGGGTTAATGCTAAAACTTGGCTTTCTACTAGTAAGTAATAATCTGACCAACTAAAAGCAACTGCTTGACTTATCCCCACATACAGCTAGTCCACTACAGCCAAACAGGATACTTGCTGAGTATGTTGATGTGTACTCACCCTTGCTCTACACACCAAACCCCCCCATCCCCAGGTTGTCAGCATTGCAACCACTGCTCAGGCGAAGATGAAGCTGTGGAAGGAGACTTCCAGG
This sequence comes from Zea mays, assembly GCF_902167145.1. Taxonomy (NCBI): domain Eukaryota; kingdom Viridiplantae; phylum Streptophyta; class Magnoliopsida; order Poales; family Poaceae; genus Zea; species Zea mays. Next base: position 15,096,849 of record NC_050102.1, read on the forward strand.
AGTTCCAAGATTACGACGAGTTCTAGGTGTGGGTTAGTGGCAACCCCCAGTCGGCTGCCTGTGAAGGCCGCGGTTATCTACGTTTCTTTTCCGCACTTTGATTTATTGTAAGGACTATATGGACGTCTCAGACGTATGATGTAATCGACTATTTCCCTTATTAATACTATTTTGAGCACTGTGTGATGATGTCCATATTATGTAACTGCTGTGTACGTGAATAACTGATCCTGGCACGTACATGGTTCGCATTCGGTTTGCCTTCTAAAACCGGGTGTGACAACCTTTCTCTGAAAAAGTATGAGTGACTTCAACTCCACCATATAAAGCATGTACAATATAGGTCACTTTCTCTTTACGGGAGCCGGGTGGGCTTGCAGAATACCTAGTGTATTCACCCAGATTTATTAATGTTTTTCAGCAGCTGAAGACTTCTTTTCTGCTATGCTTGATTGATGGGGCTGTGTCTCCACCTAGTTCTGCCTGTGGCCTGGGCCATTTTATCTTGCACTGCGCTTTATGTTTTCCCGGCTCACTTTCGAGCTTGTATCCCTGGTATTGTAATAACATTATTCAGACTCTGTAACTATTTGAAGTAATGAATGTGGTTACTAGCCTCCTGGGACTAGTAATTGTATCACATTTGAGTTCCAAAGGATCGGGACGCTTCAGGTGGTATCAGAGCCTATAGGACTGGCCGTAGACCATAGCCCTGACCTTAAAAGTTGCCTTAACAAGAAAACACCTCTTACCTCCAAGAAACACTCTTTCCCCTTTTCCCCAATATTAATAGACCTTTCTTTTCGTCTACCAGATGGAAAACCCCTGGGTGATTAGGACTTCCTATTGCTCAGAGGAGGAAGGCTTTCCTCACCTTCTTCGGAGCTGCGCGCTGCGCTTGGGGATCCGCAAGAAGCCCGAATATGTCTGGAAGGAGTACCGTGATAATGGAATGGAAAAGTGCTCTATGGCGGTCTACTTGGGAGAGAGCCGGAACTACCCAAACCACCCTCCTTTCCAAATTACCTTCATCGGGCACCGCTTCCCAGACACATGCCAGAGCATTGCTCGAAAAGCCCTCAAACAACTGTGCCAAAACTATAGCCGAGAGATCTTTGAGACTCCCCTCCGATATTTCCCACCTAGCAACAAAAACACCCCAACCTGGAAGAAAAGACTCCAGGCTCTGTCAGGAGGAGATCCCATAGAAGATGATCCCACTATCGTCTACATGGCCGGATACCTCCACACCCTCGACAACCACTACGATGAGCTCTCCTCCCATTGTACCCACCTAAACTCCCGAGTGGAAAGCCTAGAGCAGCAAGTCAAAGAGCTTAAGCAAGAGAAGGCATCCCTCCAGGAGAATCTCAGCATAGTGGAAGGCGAGGAAGCCAACACCCGTGAGGCCTATCGGACCTTGAAGATAGACTTTGACAAGAAGCTAAAGGCACTCGCCCCCAAAAAGAAGATCTAGAAGAAGACCACTAACCAGGGATGCCAGACAGAGAAGAAGAAGAAGAAGGCCCCTCTAGCCCTACCTCCCCCCAGAATAGATGACTGGTCCGACGAAGAAGATGTATCCCTAGCCAGCCTCGATGATCTTCTCAAGGCATTTGGGGACACCTTAGACAAGGAACTCGCTAGTACCTCGAAGAATGCTCTCGTGTAGTCCCACCTATAGTAATCTTATGCTTGTAATGTGATGGTGTAATGAATAAAATAACTTGGTTGAAAACAATTTGCATGTGCATGATAGTGACTCTCTTCCCTGGCAGATGGCTTCGGATAAAACCACGCCTACCGCCTCAGGGATTGGAGCAGGTTTCCCCCGAAGAGCTGAAGGGGAAGTCGTTAGAAAAGAAAGTGAAACCCACCTCCCCGCACCTCCACCCCTACCCTTAGACCTAGCCCAAGTTCTAGCCAATCAGACCCGACTCATCGAGGTCCTCACTCGAAATCTGGAAAATCAATGGCCAAATGGTGGAAGACCGCAAGACAGAATGGGGGACTTTCTGAGACGCAAACCTCCCACGTTCGCCGGATCAAGCAACCCCCTCGATGCAGACGATTGGATGCGCACGATCAAAAGGAAACTGGAAGCCATTGGTTGCCCAGAAAATCAGCGTGTTCAACTGGCTGCCCACCAACTCTCTGGGATGGCCTTAGCCAGGTGGGACACCTTCAACGTCACCATTAGAGATGCTACCTGGGCGGAATTTGAAGCAGCTTTCCGGGAGCACCATGTGCCCCAAGGATTGGTACAGCTTAAGGAGGACGAGTTCCGAGAATTGACTCAAGACGGAAGATCTGTCAGCGAATATGTGCACAAGTTCACTGAGTTAGCCCGCTACGCGCCAGATGATGTCAATACGGAGAGCAAGAAGATGGCCCGTTTCCTTAAGGGACTCAGGCCAGAACTCAAGACAATTCTGGCTAGCCAAGACTTCCTCAACTTCTCTCACCTTTCCAACAAGGCCATGCAAGTTGAAAGAGCTAAGGAGGAAGAAAAAGGACATCTCAAAAGGAAGTTCCAGGTTCTCCGGGCACAACAGCAGGACCGTCACCAGAAGACTCGATCATTTGGGTTTCCACCCAAGGGGCCCAACTTCAGTAGACCAGCTGGACCCACTCCGTCACGATTCAGCCAGCAGAGTCAGAGCTCTTTCCATTCTCCCTCAGTAGCAAGCAACCAACCTCCGGCAAATGCATGTTGGCACTGCGGTGATCCAAGTCACTTCAAGAACAACTATCCGCAGCTGAAGCCACAGGGACCCACCTACTCCAACTCGGTGAATGGCCCCAAGAATACCTCGGCACCCGCCCCCAAGGCGCCCTCCGCCGTCAGCCAGCAGAACAAGACTCCGTACCAAGGGAGGGCACGTGTGAATCACGTCGATGCCCAGGAAGCTCAGCAGGCTCCGGGAGTAGTACTCGGTGAGTTCCTTGTTGAATTTACTCCAGCTACCGTACTTTTCGATTCTGGAGCATCCCACTCTTTCATAGCCACTAGCTTTGTGGAAAAATATGGCATTCTCTCTACTCCCCTAGAGATTCCTTTGGTCACCCGAACCCCAGGGTCCGACCTCCTATGCCAGCTAAAATGTTCCCAAGTCAGAATTCTTTTAAGTGGGGTAGTATTCCTGGCAGACTTAACCGTCTTGCCGTCCAAAGGAATTGATGTAATCCTAGGGATGGATTGGCTAACTAAACACAAAGGCATCATCAGTTGCGCAGACAAGACAGTCCTCCTCACCGACCGGCAGGGAAAGTCAGTCTCTTGTCAAGCACAGCCACCCGCCAGTGACCCAATGATGTTCAGTCTAACAACGAAAAGTAAGTCAGTAGTAGAAGAATTCATGGACGTGTTTCCAGAAGAATTGCCAGGAATGCCACCAGAAAGAGAAGTGGAGTTCTACATAGATCTGATTCCTGGAACAGCACCCATCGCAAAGAGACCATACCGCATGGCTCCAACCGAGTTAGCAGAACTGAAGCTTCAAATCTCAGATCTTCAACAAAAAGGATACATTCGTCCCAACTCACCACCTTGGGGAGCACCAGTCCTGTTCGTCTCCAAGAAGGATGGAAGCATGAGAATGTGTATTGATTACCGATCGTTAAATAAAGTTACCATCAAGAACAAGTATCCACTTCCTCGGATTGACGATCTCTTCGATCAGCATCAAGGAGCCAAGTACTTCTCCAAGATAGACCTAAGGTCTGGTTACCACCAATTGAGGATCAAGGAAGCAGACATCCAAAAGACTGCATTCGTCACCCGGTACGGGCAATATGAATTCACGGTAATGCCGTTCGGACTGACAAACGCACCCACCTTTTTCATGAACCTCATGAATAAAGTATTTATGGAAGAGCTAGATAAGTTTGTCGTAGTCTTCATCGACGACATCCTTATTTACTCCAAGAACCGCGAAGACCATAAGCGTCACCTTCGGATCGTCCTTGGAAAACTCAGAGCACACCAACTTTATGCCAAACTCAGTAAATGTGAATTCTGGTTGGAAAAGATAGCCTTCCTTGGGCATATCTTAACCGCAGAAGGGATAGAAGTGGACCCTTCCAAAGTAGAAGCAGTGTCAAAATGGAGGCAACCAACCAACGTCAGTGAAGTTCGAAGCTTCATAGGAATGGCAGGGTATTACCGCCGCTTCATCAAAGGATTCTCCAGCATCGCAAGACCAATGACAGAACTTCTCAAGAAAGACCATAAATTTGTGTGGACCCCAAAATGTGAAGGAAGTTTCCAAATCATAAAGGAGAAACTCACAACGGCACCTGTTCTATCACTGCCAGATATTCATCAAGATTTTGTCGTCTTCTGTGATGCCTCGAGGCAAGGCTTAGGGTGTGTGCTAATGCAAAACGAGAAAGTCATTGCTTACGCATCACGCCTACTCAAGCCGCACGAGCAGAATTACCCCACCCATGATTTGGAATTGGCAGCCATAGTGCATGCCTTAAAGATATGGAGGCATTACCTAATCAGAAACAAATGCCACATTTTCACCGATCACAAGAGTTTGGGGTACATATTCACTCAACCTGATCTCAACCTCCGTCAGCGAAGATGGTTAGAGCTGATCAAGGATTATGACCTAGAAATTCACTATCACCCCGGGAAGGCCAATGTGGTAGCCGACGCTCTCAGTCGAAAACCATTCGGAATAAAAGGGACCAACTTTCTAGAAGACTGGAAGGAAGAATCAGCACAACTAAATGCATGTCTAGAAAACAACGACAGTCTCGAAGTCAAGCCAATGCTAGAAGACCTCATCTGCAAAGCTCAACATCTAGACCCAGAGACGGCAAGGCTTGTGGAGAAAGCCCGCAAGGAACAACTCCCGGACCTTAGGACAGATGACCAAGGAGTCCTTTGGTTCAAACACCGTCTGTGTGTACCAAAAGGGGAAGCCCGAGAAGTCCTACTCAAGGAAGCTCACGACTCGGCCTACTCCATCCACCCCGGAACTACCAAGATGTACCTGGACCTCAAGACAAGATACTGGTGGAAGGGGATGAAGAAAGATATAGCTCAGTATGTGGCCCGATGTGACATCTGCCAACGGACGAAGGCCGAACACCAAAAACCTGCTAGCCTATTACAACCCCTCCCGATACCTGAATGGAAGTGGGAAGAAATAGGCATGGACTTCGTAACCGGACTACCCCGGACGCAAAAAGGGAATGACTCCATCTGGGTAATAATAGATCGCCTCACCAAGGTAGCCCATTTCATTCCCGTGAAAACTACCTTTGGAGGAGCCACCCTTGCCCGGATTTACCTCAAGGAGATAGTCAGACTCCATGGTATCCCCAGGAAGATAGTGTTAGACAGAGGAACCCAGTTCACATCCAAATTCTGGACAAGCCTTCAGAAAGCTATGGGCACCAAGCTAGATTTTAGTACCGCTTACCACCCTCAAATAGATGGGCTTTCCATAAAGGGTCAACAAAGTCCTTGAAGATCTGTTAAGAGCATGTGTGTTAGCTTTTGATAGAAGTTGGGAGTCCAGTCTACGCTACGCAAAGTTCTCCTACAACAATAGCTATCAGTCCAGCATCAAGATGTCACCATTCGAAGCACTGTATGGACGAAAATGCCAGACCCCTCTCATATGGTCCAACGTGGGGGGAAAAGCACTAGAAGGACCTGCCTTTGTCAAAGAGGCAGAAGAGAAAGTTGCACTGATCCGCAGAAGGTTGCTTGAAGCTCAAAGTCGATAGAAGAGTTACGCAGACAACAGGCGGAGGGAACTCCGATTTGAGGAAGGAGACTTCGTCTACCTCAAGGTTTCTCCAATGCGTGGTGTCAGGAGGTTCCAAGTCAAAGGGAAGCTAGCCCCACGTTTTGTAGGTCCCTATCCCATTATTGGCAAGGTAGGACCCGCAGCATACCGCCTGGAACTACCAGAATCCATGTCCGACATCCACAATGTGTTCCACGTATCCCAGCTCCGCAAATGCCTGCAAGCACCAAAAAGTCACCTCGAAGAAGAGACAGTGCAGATTCAGAAAGACCTTCAATATCGTGAGAAACCAGTGAAGATTCTTGATTCAGCAGTCAGAAAGACCCGCACCTCAGAAGTAAAGCTCTGTAAAGTTCAGTGGAGCAGAGAAGGAGAAGAGGAAGCCACCTGGGAGAGTGAGGACTTCTTGAGGAGGGAATACCCTTATCTTTTCCCAAACCCAGTCTAAATCTCGAGGTGAGATTCCTTTAAGTGGGGTAGGTTTGTAACATCCCAAAATCCCAACCCAGGTTTGAAACCCTAAACCCCCCTAATTCCCCCTCCTTCATTTTATTCTTCTCCCTTAACCCTACCCCTAGGTCACCCAATCATATGCATGCACTTAAAATGATTTGAAGCACCTCACATAGACCATTTTTATCACCAAGTTCATTTAGAGAATTTTTGTTAAGAGAAAAAGGAGCAAAAAGACACAAAAGTAGAAAAGAAAAAGAAAAAGCAATAGAATAAGAAAAGGAAAAGAAAAAACCCTCTCCCCTCCCTCGGCTGGGCCAAAACCCAGCCCAGCTCGCGCGCGCCCACTTCCCCCCCTCTCTTCCGGCCCAAGCGGCCCAACTCGCGCGCCGCTCCCGCCCCCTGACTTCCGGGCCCCGCCCGTCAGCGCCTCACCGCTCCCTCTATCGCGTGGACCTCTCTCACTGGCAGCCCGACCCCACCCGTCAGCTCCTTCTCCCTCGCCCATCCCTCACCGGCGCGATCGCCGCCGAGCGCCCCTCGCCTCGTCGCCTCGCCATTAATGCCCGCCAGCCCCCGCGACAAACCCCGCCACTGTGCTTGAGCCGACCACTCACCCCCCCAGCCTGCCCGAGCCGTCCCAATCGGCGTTAGCGCCATTCCCGTACCCATGGCGAGCTCGCCGGTGCTCGCCGTCTCCCCCATCCCTCTCCCTCCCCCGAGCGCCTATAAAAGGGCCCGCTCGAGCACCGTCTTCGCCACACAACACCAGCCATCCTCACTGCCCTCCTCCCCGAGCCATTCAAGCGAGCGCCGCCGTGCCCCCTGCCTTGCTCCGGTGAGCTCCCTTCCCCCTCTCTAGCGTCTCTCTGTTCAATTAAGCTATGGCCAAAGCTCCGCCACACACTCGCGATCACTCGACACCACTTTGCCCCCCCTATCGTGGCCGGAAACCTCACCGGCGGCTTCGCCGCCGCGGGCGCCCGCCACTACGCCGTGGACCGGCCGCCATAGGCCCCCACAAGCCAAATTCGCCCCACCATCGTGACCCACTCCAACTGCCCGTGCTTCGCCACCCCTTCCCCGCCAGAGGACCGGACCAACGGCAGAGAACCGCCACGGAGCTCGCCGCCGACCGGCCCGGTCGAGCCCTCCCTTCCCCTCCATTACCAGTAGCGCCGTCAGCCACCCCCTCTCTCCCTGGCTGGTGGGCCCACGCTACGGCGCCGTCCCCGCCGCCGTCCCCTCGCTGCTGGGCCGTTTGGGCCACAAAGCGCGCCCGCGCCCGCACGCCTTGTGGGCCAAAATCCCCCCCGGCCCGGTTGGATGAAGAACCCCTTTTCTTTTTCTTTTTCCTATTTTCCTTTCCCATTTTCACATATATATTTAGATACTAATATTTTATGCACCAAAAATTGTCTAAATAAATTATTAGGGCACAAAAATAATAAAGTATAATAATTTGCACACCCCACAAAGGTCACTATGTTTGATGTATTGTTATTGTCTTGTTTAATTAGCGGAAGAGGGATCCGATCCTCCGGAACTCTTAGCTCCGGAAGAAGGGCAGGAACCTGACCCCTCCGAGATTAACCTTTTGTGCCAGGAAAGCTTCGACGAAGGCAAGTCCATCTTTCCCTTGATGCATTATTTACCTATTTCTCTCTACCACTGCCTAAGCCTGGATTATGGGATGGGAATCGAATTGCATGGTAAGCATGAGAGAGCCCGCATTAACTATTACTTCGATTAAAAGATATGGGACAAGTGAAAAGGGGTATAAGTGAAATGTTTTCCAAAAGAGTGCGATGAAGGGTACTCACCCTCATCACCTGGTGAAGTAGGATGATCAGGGACTCCCTGGTTTAGGGGAGGGCCTAAGGTGTTGGCTCAGCTGGTTTAGGCGTGAGCAGAAGGATCGTCCTCTCATATAAGGACCGGTTTGTCATCTTTCATTACCTGTACTCTCAAAAGTACAACCACTCGAGGCTGTGTGGGCAGCCACTCAATCTGAACTCGTACGGTCCAACCCCAGGGTTATGAAGGCTGGGGTAGCACCGGGAGGATAAGGAGGGGGAATGTTTTGTCCGGTTTGGACATGGCGGTGGCCTGACTCCTTTCGGTATAACCGTTAAGGTTTGGCCGTACAAGGAAGGAAAGAGTTTCGGATTCGGGTCTCATTGGCCATGAGATCGCAGAGTCGGACTAGTGGGTAAAGTGTACCCCTCTGCGCAGAGTCTAAACCTATTCAAATAGTCCGTGTCCACTGGTATGGACGAGTCTGGTATGGTATGACAATTAGTGTTTCTACTACAACTGGGAACAGGGAAATGTGTGTGTATGTTCTGGAAAGAAAGTAGTACCACGGGAGCGGGAAGCTCAGTGGTGGTCAAGCAAGTGTTACTTTTATTGTCTTGGGAAAACCCTAGCCTTTGAGCACTACCTTTCTCTGAAAAAGTATGAGTGACTTCAACTCCACCATATAAAGCATGTACAATATAGGTCACTTTCTCTTTACGGGAGCCGGGTGGGCTTGCGGAATACCTAGTGTATTCACCCAGATTTATTAATGTTTTTCAGCAGCTGAAGACTTCTTTTCTGCTATGCTTGATTGATGGGGCTGTGTCTTCGCCCAGTTCTGCCTGTGGCCTGGGCCATTTTATCTTCCACTGCGCTTTATGTTTTCTCGGCTCACTTTCGAGCTTGTATCCCTGGTATTGTAATAACATTATTCAGACTCTGTAACTATTTGAAGTAATGAATGTGGTTACTAGCCTCCTGGGACTAGTAATTGTATCACATTTGAGTCCCAAAGGATCGGGACGCTTCAGGAAGCAGCCGTGGTCCGTGGTGATGGGTTTGTCGTGGCGGGTTTGTCCGTGAGTGTGGCATGTGGGGTTGCGCAATGGCGGTAGCGCCGGCGGTGCGCCAGCAGAGCCTTACAGAGGGATTGATTTCCTGTGAGGACTGGGACTGAGAGGATGTGGGGGTATTTTGAAAGACTATATATTTATTCTTCCTTTGTAGATGTTTATCTTTTTATAGTCTGCGTTCTAGAATTCTCAAATCTAGCCAAATTTTACTCGGATTTGTTAATTTCTCACTGCAAAAAATTGATATCTTGTGGTTAAATTTGAGGGCATGTCTATCATGGCAAAATCACGATGCATCACTGTATCTTCATAGTTGTGTATTTCTGTATTATAATTTTGACTATTTGTTATTTTGTTTACATGATTCAGTTTTGTTCTCTTTCCCCCTCTTGGCAGACAATGGCCACTTCTCCCCAAGCGAAAAAAATCTGCTAGAAGACCTTAGAGGGTTTTAACATTGGGATGGATATTTGGGCCCTTACCTTGCTTTAAGTGGAGATTTAGTTTTCTGTTTTCACTTAATATGACAATTGAAGAGCGAAAGACTTTGAAGGGCACAAAGTCTTCAGCTCCTTCTGTTCCTCCTGATGGAGGAGTCAGCAAGGAACCTCAAAAAGGGGGGAGATTGCCCAATGGGTGAATTTCTATCCGCTTATTGGAACCACTCATCAGGTTTTACGTTATGCGTATTCCTTCTTAATTCTTATACATGTTTGTTTATCTCTGGCTTCAGGAGGACAACTGGTCCAGCACGCCGCTCATTTAAGGGCAACTGGACTGTAGAAGAGGTAAAGTTGGCACTCTGGTTTCCTAAATTCGTTAATAGCATGCATTTTTAGTACAACATTTGAATAATGAAGTAAATAACCTATCTTAGGTAGCTTTGTTGAATGCTATGCTAAACATCCATTCTCAATAAGATAGTCTTTTTTCTCTACATAGCAAAAAATAAATATCATACAGATATAAAACTTTTCAGTTTTCACCATACTCTCTTCTACTGTAGTTGATACTATAGTTAATAGTAGGCAGGGATTGTTGTTCTGATTCTCTTGCTGCATTTATTTTCATTTGCATCAAACATTACATACAATAACACTGTTCAGTGACATGCCTACATCAGCACCAAAAAATTATTTGATATTTTGATGGCAATGTTCTTTCTATATGCTAAGCATTGCATGATGAAACTGTGTCAAAGATGGCCTTATATGTGATGAGATCATATTTTGCCTATCTACTGGTGTGGTTTGATGGGCACAACTACTCAATTGTAGGATGACATACAACTACTCAATTGTAGGATGACATACTTTGCAAAGCTGTTGAAACCTACAAGGGAAAAAATTGGAAAAAGATAGGTACATTCTTTAGCTAATACAAAGTTCATATGTTCTCTGTTCTCAATTTATGTAGCACAGGCTGTTGATTTCTTTTTGAAGCATCATATATCCAAATATAAACTGACCATATACAACGATACTTACTTATTTTGCTTGCTAACATGCATCTTGTTTTCTTGCGATTTGCATTACAAGTCTTGATCTAAAAAATGTAGTGTTGTATTATAGAATGTAGTACCACCTTTTTTAGAACTGTTAAACAAAGTGTGCTACATTAAGCTAACACAAGATGACAGGACTGAACAGATTTCATATGTGTAATTCATGTAAAGTTTCAGAAATTCGTCTTTTGATCGATGGTACACATGCTAAAATTATTCATGTAAAGTTTCAGTTATGGAACGTGCCTCTTCTGTTTATAATGATCGTTGAGTGATTTTAGGATAGCAATTTAGTATAGCATGTCATTGAGTAAAGGAACAAACAACAATGTTTTTTTGTTTATTTTTTGCGCAAAGAAACAGATTGTCTGAATACTCAGTTGTGACGAATGCTACCTATTCTGTTTTTATTTTTCTTACAGCTCAGCTTTGATCATTCTTTGAAGTGATGCATTGTTGTTTTTTGGTTCCTACATAAATAGAAGGGTCGATGGGTTATTGGATTATGAGTGATGATAACAAAATATTCTGTTTTTAATTCGGGTAGTCATGCTTTCAATTTAGTGTGCTTGTTGTTCATCAATACAAAAAGGGTCTATCCCTTAGCCTCTTGTTCAGTTAGTAGGTCTTGGTCAGCATGCACATTATGTTCACTTAGTAGGTCTCTTGTTCAGTTACAGCTCAGCATGCACATTATGTTTTCATACGACTATTTTCAAATATTTGTCAATGTACTTCAATCAATGCTTAACTTTGGTATCTGAAAGTTTGAAGATAACTAGAAGTCACTCTAACATGCTCTTGCGCACTCAGATTAAGTCATTTTTATGACTCGCATGCATTATGTTTCTGCTAGCTTGCCATGGCATTTAGTAACCTTTTCATGACTGTGTGACATATAAGTAATCAACAAGCAACTTCATTCAATAATCTTTCATGACTGTGTGTGACATATAAGTAATCAACTGCATACTTGTAACAGAAAAATAATGTTAATTATTTACATATACATGTGCTACATTTTATTTGCATAACAGAAATTATGTACCTACAGAGGAGCCATTTATTCATGACTATATTCATCAAATAGTTTGCTAGCATCCTTTTGTGAACAACCACAACTAGCATACACAGCTCTTGCCTGATATTAGCAGTTTCATGGTGGGAACCTAATTAATTAACTAGCAAATATTGCTTGCATTGTAGTGTAAACTTTTTATATTTGTGCATATGATGTACATGGATAGCAGTACCACCAAACATTTGAGATAGTTTGAGAAAGCAAAATGGCACTATATTACTTTACTGGCATATGGTATTCTGGTGAATTGAAATATTTATTATTTAGATTGTTCTAGTTGGTTAGTTTGTGCAAGCAAAATGACACTATTTTACTTTATTGGTATATGGTATTCTGGCGAGTTGAAATATTTATTATCTAGTTGGTTCTGGTTGGTCTCTTAAAATAATGTAATGCACTTTTACTTGTGACTCGTAAGATATCTGAGCAATTGGCAGATGATTTACTCTATGTTCAATTTTTTCTCAGTTGCTTAGGATCCATTGTAGCAGGTATTTTCTGGCTCAGATTTTACAGATTGAAGGTATGAGCTCATAGCTGAAGCTTTCACTTAGATGGCATGAACACCTATTTTGTACAATTAAATATAGCTACATCTTATGTGGTCTTTTTACTCTGGAGCACATGAACTTCTCACGTGATGAAGGAAAAATTACCAGGTTAATCTCGATGTTAATTAAATAAATAAAAATCTTATATAGTTAAGGTGCAACATGATTTTGTTGTGAAAGGAATGAGTATGCTCTTTCCTTGAACCAGAATTAGTCTGGTGTAAACAGTTACTAAAGTTTAATAGGTTCCACGTGATGGCTTCAATATTACTTTATTTATTGTATGTGCTACAGTGATAATGTTACACAGTTGATGCATTATTTCCCTTGTTCAGGTAAGTAACACAAGGGATATTCCATGCTCTACCTATGACCGCTCTTGGGGCTGTTTTGTGTAGTTAATTTCTAACACAAGTTTTAATAGCCAATTCTTTTGGGACCATGTGCAATTTGCTATTAAAATGAGGTATGACAAACTTGGGCTTAAAAATGATTAGTCAGCACTGATGATTGCTCTGAAGTAAGACAATGGACCTTTATATGTAAATAACTTCTTTAGTACTCGAAAACCCTAACCAATTATTATTAATGATGTACAATGTGCTCATCCAGATAATGAAGTGCATCTGAGCATTTGAAACGAATCTAGATTCTAGCTCTAGCTAAGGTTATACAGATATTGTGCTAAACCTTGATGCTACTATTATGTGTAGTAAAATTTTGGGGGTCGGAATTGACCAAACTTATGGATTTATTCAACGTCTCAATTCAGTGACAAATGCTACTATTTTCTATATTCAGACACTTGGTACTGATTTCTTGATCAAACTCATTAAACTTACCATTCCTTATAGTTATCCCCAAACACTGAGGTTGCGCTTGTGCTAGGGCAGAAGACACGCCTACATCGTGGCCGGATATGCGCTGCCATGGACTGACCTCAGCGCAGATTGTGATTGATTTGTGGGTGACCCCGGTTTGATGTCTGGCTGTTGGGCTGCGCAGGTGGGCTGTCACTTGGGATCGAAAAGGATAGGACATCTACTGTCGCCATGGGGTTTGTCGACGACTCCAAAGGTGATGAGCTATTGTCTTTTACTCATGAACAAAGGGGCTTTTGCACATTTTTTACTAGCGTGGATCTTCTGCTAGGAACTAGGAGGAAGGAATTTTTACAATCGGTTTTCTTGAGCAAGTAGTAGAAATTGCAGCTGCAATAATTCAGTGTTGAGGAGAAATAGTAAGTTATCAATCGATGGCAAGTTCAGACCTGCGCTCTCTCCCTATCCAGGGCATGCTGTCGCTACCAGAGGTGGAGCGAGTGCCCAACCTCGACGTAGGCCTCCCCACTGCGACTGGAAGTAGGAGTACATTGTACCATTAGCAATATATTCAGTCGTGAGGTCAGTTCTCCTGTCTACGACATGCAGACATATAACAAACTTGCTACTCAAATCTCCCTCCCTCCATCTTACATAGCTCATGAGGTAAAAGTTGAATTCCATCCATACTTGCTTCTTTTTCTACTGTTTACTGTTAGTCGTGACTTGTTCTCCACCATCTATTAATGAAAAAAATGATAGGACACTGGTAAAATTAGTGGAACAATTTGGATCGAGGAAGTGGTCTTACATAGCACAACTGCTGCCAGCAAGAGTGGGGAAGCGATGCAGAGAAAGATGGCACAACCATTTGAGGCCAAACATCAAGGTAAACTTCTTCCTTTATTAGTTCAACTTTTTTTTCATTCTAAGGACATCCTTCGCTTTGATGTAGATGACGCATAACCAATAACCAATATTGTTCCATTGCTTCTCAATCTGTAGTGAAGATAAAGTATGTGTTCTTTTCAATTATACACTAGTCCCTCTATTTTTATAAGGTTCATTACAATTTGGAGAAGTCCTTAGAAGTGTACTTTGACCATCTGACAATAATCAGTAATTGTTACAAAAACAATCTGTATTTAGAAGATGTTCATGATGTGAATCTAGCGATACAGATTTTACCTACAAAGCATGCACATATTTTGCAGATAATTGTTGGTCAGACTTTATGAAGTTTGACTTTATTGAATCCTAATGTGACATTCTATATGTAGTGATGTACATTTCTTGCCTTCAATTTGTTTATCCATTTCTCTGATTTTTTTTATCTTAACACTTTCAGTGATATTTGGAATGGTCATAAGTCAAACTAGACTTCCCTAGCGACATCAATTCAACGAATAAGAACCAGGTCAGCAGTTATGTAGTGCAGAGATCTACTCCCAGTCCCGGTGAGTTTGATTAGAAATCATGAATGTTCAGTACCTGGCTCAGTTTTTATTAGCAGTGTAGTGAGACCGAGAGCATGAGGCTTCAGTACCTGTCTACTAACATTAGATGCATTTGTTGATGTCTTGATTAGTTGTAGCAGGTTAATCTCTATATCTATGTCACAACATCATCAACTTCACTCTTCACTTGATGCGCTAATGTTACATGTACCGATCATCTATAGGGAACCAGCTTCCAGTTCCTCTTATACCGATCATCGGCAAGGGAGTGCTATAGGAGGAGGTTATGGTGAGTTTTGTCGCGACTAATGGTGAGCCCACGAATACGGCCACGTCAAAGCTGGTCTGGTGGAACCTCGTGGAGTAGATGACGATGACACTGACATCCTGCACCTCTGCTGTGACGCTGCCGACTAGGACGCGGGCCCCTCCGTCGCGCGCGCTCTACAAGTCTGGATCCATCATCGTGCTCGGCAAGACTGGCTTCCCTAGGCCAGACATGGTACGATTCTTACCCTGTCTTCTTATCTATATTGTTTATCATTTCTAATCCATCCATCGGCTTGATGTTTCTTGATTTCTCTATGTTTTTTCTCCTTGTCTAGCTTTTCCTTTTGCAGTTAAGATGTCTTAAAAGAGAATCCTAGGTTTATCAGACCATGTTGTTTGACTTACTACCTATTGCTAATATTTTGCCATAGATGCATGCATTAGTGTCACTATCCAAATCCTGTTGCTTTCTTATTCAGATGTGTATCTAAATCTCGATCTCGAGGTATTTCGTTTGGAACATGTATTTGTGGCCAAGGGGAGGTTCTCAGAAGTTAATCTTATATATTTATTCTTATGTAATGTGTTAGTTATAGAGGTTTTCTGGCTTCAAAATATTTTTACTCCTGCCAATAACTTATATGTGTTCCTGTTCTTATGTTGTTTTAGTTCAGGACGATTTTCAATTCTTTGCCAACGTGACAACACATATAGATACTAACAGAATTTGTTGTTTAAGATAGAACTATGAAAGTAGATACTAATAGAGAATTCTTTTTTTCTTGCCAAAGGCACCTGTGCTGGTTGTCGCCATAGCCAGGAACACTACTTGAGAACTAATCTAGATATTCAGTTAGTTCGAAGGATTGTTACTTAGTTCAAAGGATTGGCAAGTTTCTAGGTTCGACTGGTAGTTAGAATTGAGAGAATTCTTGTTTGTTTTATTATTTTTTTGCCTATCACATTCCACAAAGGTCGTATTAGTGTTAGCATTGCACCTCTAGATGTGGTAGATCAGGAGTATCCTTAGCCACATCTGGTGTGGTCTGTAACACAGCAGCAAAGATGTGCAGAGAGCAAAGGATATATCATCCATATCACAAAAAATATGTTTGAATTTTGGAGGATGAGGAGGAACAAATGGTAATAGTGAATTTTTTAGCATTCATTTCCTTTCCTTTGACTGAATACTTATATTCCACTATTTTTTAGGATGAACCAGATTGTTGATAAGTTGATAGATTTTGAAGTTGATGGCTTGATGTCGAACCAAGGTAATAATGATTTTTAGTATCATTTTCTTTACTTTGATTAACTACTAAATACTTATATTTTCTTAATTTCATTGCTTTGTTGTCTGGTGGCCAAGTGGTGTGTGGTGTTGTCTATCAAGTGACAAGATCAAGTATTTAAGTGTGAAGCTGATGTGCAAGTGAAGTGTTGCTAGCGCCTTGTTGTCTGGTGCTGCCTTAACCTGTTGGCTCTGTATTAGTCATGGGTGTTGCCTGTTCCTGTTCGCATGTTCTTGTCTGTGTGGGGTACTGGGGTACTTCCTATTCGCCTGTTACTGTTCGCAAGTGAAGTCATGGGTACTATTGTCGTGTTGGCTTGGGCGCTTGGTTGTATGCTTGTATTCTTAATTAGACTATTACTGTGAGGTGTCAACTCAGTTGCAGTTTCTGGAATTTTTGTGAACTAAAGTTGCTTGTTATGATTGCTGCACATGTTCAAGTCATTTCCTCACGTCCATTTCAGTTTTCAGCGATGAGTAGAACTACTCCTTTTGTATCGTATGTATTACAATTGCTGCTTTGTGAACTTAGTTGCTTGTATTACATGATTACCATTGCTATTAAGCTTTTTGATATATGTACCTGTGGGTATCCGATACCCGACGAGTACGGGCACGGGTATAAATTTTTATCCATGGGTACAGCCACGAGTGGGTATGAATGAGTCTGGTTGTGGGTGGGTATGAAACATACTCGATTCTAATCTGATCTGTTGCTATTCCTACCGTCAACCTGCATGGATTTGTGACTTCTCCCTTGATTTTGAACAGGCCAAGAACATCAAATTCACATTGGAGCAACATATGTTCTTTGCAATATTAGTTTGGTAATTTGAGGTGGCAGACGATATTACTCCAATCAAGATTGAGAACTTCGATTGATCTCTGAGAGAGTGGTGTCTGGTTCGAGGTTTTGTACACTTAACCCGATTATATGTTCAGTACATTAGCCATTGTAGTGTCTTTTTGGAATATAACTTCATTTTATTTTAGAGGATTGATCGAAAACTCATTTTGCCATGTAACTATATTGTTATGCCATATGGAAAACATCACACAACGACCTAGATTTTACATATCATAGTGATGTTTGTCGTTTCGTATCTATATTTTATACTAATTTAACTTACGTGGCAACACATGAGCACATACCTATTATAATAATATTTGTCGTCTGTATATATGTATCATACTATTTTTTCACTTCCGTGGCAACGCACGGGCACTGACCTAGTATATAATTATATATAGAAAGGAAAGGGTGCGAGAGAGGGTGTGCGAGTCGGGTGCGTGCACGACGCGTGGTGTTACGCGACCAGATGAGTTAACTGTGATAACGTCCGAGCACGACGCACGCGAGAAATGGGCGATGTTTTGGGAAGACGGAGCTGACACGCGGGTCCAAGATGACAGCGAGAGCAATGGGTGACGAGGCGAGAAAAGGTGATGGTGTAGATGAAGGTATACATAGGGTAGATAGGGCTAGACGACCGTAGACAAACCAGGAGTGTATGTACGTATAGAGGGGAGAATTGTTGAGCGACATCTAGGAGTGGACAGGAGTAGGGATGACAATGGGGCCCCAAAACCTGATTACCCGTGGGGAATTCCTCTATTAGGGCTTGTTCGCTTTCCTCTTAATCCATGTGGATTGAGTGGGATTGGATGGGTTTAAATCCCGAACAAGTCAAAATCCTTCATATTTTTTCCAATCCCATCTAATCCACATGGGACAGAAATAATCGAACAAGCTCTTAGGGTTAGGGTATGGGTTAAAAGTCATCCCCATGGGTACAGATCTGGGAAAATCTTTTCCCCATCGGGTATGGCAGGTACGAGTTTAGGAGAGTTAAACCCGAACCTGATTACCCATGGGGCTAGCCATTCCAAACGTCTTCTAGCCATATGTGGACCATGGGCTGCTGACATGCTATTGAGTTGTGGGCTGAAATGCTAACCATAGAAGCCCAAACAGTGGAACGAAGGAAACACAAAAGTAAAAAAAGTAAAATGCTAAAAATCCTAAGAGTTGACCGCTTGCCCTTGGCCCTTACAGACTGCCCAAGCCGCAGTGGCTCAGCCGTCGCTCCTTGTGTGCCGCCAACCGCCTCTCCACTTACAGTTGTGCTGCGCCGCCGCCTACCGCTCCCTGTGTGCCGCCAATCACCTCTCCACTTCCGTCCCTCACTGTGCCGCCATTAGGGCTAGACAAAATACTCGTGGCTCGATAACTCGCTCGACTCGGCTCAGTAGTGGCTCGGCTCAGCTCGACTCGTTTTTATTTTGTAGCGAGCTGAGCCAGCATTGTAGCTCGGTGTTAAAACGAGCTAGCTCGAGCCAACTCGCGAGCCAAGCGAGCCAACCACACAGAATGGGCCAGGCGCAGCGCAAGTGCGCAGCACGGTCACCTAAAGGCTAAAGCGGCCCACTCGGCAACTCCCTCCTAAGCCCACACGGCCACACCACACGCTAAGGCGCTAAGCCCACTCGGCCACACCCCACGCAGTCACGCACTCACGCAGACACGCTAAGGCACACACACAGACACAACCGATTCCCGAATGGCGGCCGGACCGCCGGACGTTCTTCAAACCCTAACCCTAGCTGCCTAGCCGCCGCCCTAAACCTTGCCACCGCTGGTGCGCCCAGCCCAGACGCTGCGACGGTCCACCGTCGACTGCCGTGCACTCGCGCACTGCGCACAGACGCTGCAAGCCTGCGATGGCCATTGCTGACCGCCGTTGAAGTGATGGAGGACGAGCACCACAAGCAGGAAGTCCACAACCAAGTGCGTCCATCACCTGCAAGTCGCGGATCAAGGGTTAAAATAATGGGGAAGAAGCCATTACCATCAGCTATGCAAGGTAATCGTGGGCGGGGCCAAGTTCGTCGAGGTTCTGGCTCTCAATCGACAACTCAAATTCCTGTTGTGGTAGCTACATGTACATCTATAGAAAAGGTGTGTTATGTGTTCACTAGCTAATGTTGTATTTGGACTGATCATTGGTTGAGAAATAATGAATTGGTTAATGTGCAGCATGTGAGAAATGAAGAAGAGGAAGAGATTTTGATCGATATGAATGATGAATTATATGATGATGCAGAGGAGGAGGAGGGGGAGGAATCGGAGGGCAATCATGTGTCAAAGGCTCAGAAGGCAAATCGAGGCAGAAAAAGATTGAAGGGTTGTAGTCAGCCGTCTCCTTCCAAAGATAAGGCAAAGAGAGGAAAGCGTGCTGGTTGCTGGAAGTATTTTAAGGAGATCCATGTTCAGTCCAAGAAGGAGTTTGGGGTTTTGGTGACAAAAGCCAAGTGCAAATTCTGTTATAAAAGCTATGCATACCATCCAGGGGGGCAACTTCACAGCTAAACCGTCATTTACAGAAGTGCACACAGTTCCAGAACAAATTGGCTAAGGCAAAATCTCAACTTCCTCAAGGTACTCTCACATTTACTGCAACTGATGGATCTATTATTGTTAACCCTAATGAATATGATCATGATCACACTAGACTATTGATTGCCAAGATGATCATTGTTCATGAGTATTCTTTTAGGATGGTAGAGCATAAATGGTTTAATATCTTGATGACATGGATGAATAGCAAATATGAACCTATCGGTAGGAAGACTATTAGAAGTGAATGTATGAGAGTCTATGAATCTGAGAAAGAGAAACTAAAGAAGAGTCTTAGAGAAGCTGAATCAATAAGTTTAACTACTGATTTGTGGACATCTAATCAAGGTGTACAATATATGTGTTTAGTGGCACATTACATAGATGTTGAATGGGTTTTGCAATGTCGTGTCCTTAACTTTGTTGAATTGGATCCCCCACACTGGTATAGTAATAGCTCAAGCTGTTTTTGATTGTTTGGTTGAATGGAAAATAGAAGACAAGGTTATGACAATAACTCTTGACAATGCCTCGAATAATGATGTTGCCATTACAAATTTGAAGTCCAAACTTCTTGCAAGAAGAAATGCACAGTTTGATCCAAAATATTTTCATGTCCGTTGTGCTGCTCATATAGTGAATTTGGTTGTAAATGATGGCCTACAACCATTAGATGGTCTTCTAAGTAATCTTCGGGACACAGTCAAATATTTTAAGAGGTCTCCTTCACGTATGTATAAATTTGTTGAGGTTTGCAATGAGTATGCTATTAAAGCTGGAAAAGGTTTATCCCTTGATGTTAAAACAAGGTGGAATTCAACATATAGAATGCTGGACACATGTATGGAGTACAGGGATGCATTTCGGTACTATGCTGAAGTAGACCATAACTATGTGTGGCAACCTACACAAACTGATTAGGATAAGTATCATAAGATTAGGCCAATTTTAGGAACAATGGCTGGAGCAACCACTTCATTTTCAAGTTCAGTTTATCCAACTGTCAATGTCTTCTACCCTTACATAGTGAAAGTAAAGATTGCTTTGTTAACAGCACGGAAATCTAGTTATGCATATTTGAGGTGTATGGCTGCTGCAATGTTAGAAAAATTCAATAAATATTGGGAGGGGAACAATGTCATGGTTATTACTACAATCCTTGACCCTAGGTTCAAAATGAGGTACATCAGATGGTGTTTCGGTCAGCTTTATGATGCTTTTAGGTGTCAAACAGATCTTGAAGAGATCAACATAGAATTAGAAGATATCTACAAGAAATATGATTTGGTGTATAGGCAGAAAAATGGTGACAGTAGTTCAAATACCCAGTCAGCTTCAATAGCAAAGGATGTAAGCAGTGATCTTGCTTCCATAGTCCCAAGTGAGTTTCAGGATTTTTTGGACTCCAGTGCCACAGAAAGCTCAAAATCAGAGTTGCTTATTGTTGGGGACTTGTTCTCAAATACTATGAATCAAGAACAAGGCAACATAAAATGTTAAATGTTAATGCCCTTCGTCCGTTGAAGCATTATCTCCCTTAGGACATAATGAACTTCGGACGAAGACCATAAGCAAAAATACCACGAAGGTTTTACCTTCGTGATCAACTCTATAAAACAATATAAGCAATAATAAAACATGAAACATTAAAGAAATTTATACCAAAGACAAATATTATTATACATATTTTTTTATTCAAACCTAAATATTAAAACACAATATTTAGATACATTTATACCTTTGCCTTGGCAAAGAGCAATAATTCCAGTGTAATGCTTCAATGATTATAGGATCGCGCGAACAGTAAAGGAGTACTGTTCATCTATTTATAGGCACAGGACGCAGCCTGTGAGAAATTACAATCATGCCCCTTACACAGTATAACAATTATGACTCAGACCCTTATGGACTAAGAAGTCATTTCATCTTTAAGTCGGTTCGAACCTTCGTCTTTATATACGTTATAGTACCGAAGCTTCATGAGTGGTAGCTTCGGCACTGCGTTTAAACGGATTTGCCGAAGGTGTTTGTTCCTGCAGGACCTTCGGCGACGAAGCATGGCCCCAACAGTAGCCCCTTCGCGGTGCTAGATCGTTTTTCGTAACGAGCTTGATCCGTGAAAAAGTCTCTTAGGCTTCGGGAAGCCGAAGGTCCGAAAAACACCTTCCCTGAGCTCGTTGCCGGGAAACGATAAAATTTCCGAGCGCACAATGGTCCCACCATGCAGATTCACCTTCTCGGGTTTTGTGGCCCACCGTTCAGTGGGTGTGAGCGACTGTTCGTCCGGTGTGGTAGACTTGACGATTCGCCTTCTTACCTGCAGCACTATATAAACAGACGAGTAGGTGTGAAGTTACCACATCATTCATTGCTATTGCACTGTTTTGCTGCCAGGAATTTAACCATAGCCGAAGCTTGACCCTTGCACTTTAAACGAAGCACCACTTCGGATTCTGCTTCGTCACAAGAAGAGCTTCGGAAAAAAGGTCGTTAATTTCAAAAAAAACTTCTAGAAATTCATAATCAAATGGCTAGAGTGTGTTCCACTGCCAGGGTTGAGCGTGAGGGAGATGAGACCGAAGCCACTGAAACTGTTCCGATTTCCGAAGCAATGAGGCGGTCTGGGCTGGCAACATCAGGGGATACATCTGCCGCCGAAGCAAAACAAGATGACATTGAAGAAGATGAATTTGAAGATGAGTATGGTGCAACGCCATCTAAACCCAGCCACTTAGAGTTTGGGAAGTCTACTATTACCGAAGGTGATATGGCTAAGTTACTGAAGCTAGGCTATTTTAGCGAAGACAAAAAGGAGCTGATTCGCTTCGGGGGAGAGGAAAATACCCCGAAGCCAGAAAAAGATGAGGTGGTGGTTTTTAAGAGCTTTTTCAAAGCAGGGTTAAGGTTTCCCTTGCATGGGATGATTGCAGATGTTTTAGAGAGATTTGGGATTCACCTTCATCAGTTAACTCCTAACGCCATTGTTAGGCTTAGTGTTTACATCTGGGCACTCCGAAGCCAGGAGGCAGAGCCGCTTGCCGAAGGTTTTTGCCGGGCACACGAGCTTCATTACCAAACAAAAGCTAGAGAAGATGGGCTGCATGATAATTTTGGCTGCTACAATTTTGCATATTGAAAAGATGCCAAGTATCCAGTTATCAGCTATCGTACGAAATGGCCAGCTGGCTGGAAGAGTGAGTGGTTTTATGTCAAAGTAAATGAGAAGAAGGAGAAACTAGTTCAGAGCCCTTTGAGTTTAACCTTCGGAGAAACTAGACCCCAATGCGTCATGTCTCCAGATAGTCCGTGCCAGATTGCACTGGGTGAATTTTGGGTTGTTGCAGAGCACATTGGCACCAGGGATCTGGTCCAAGAATTCTTAGCCTTCAGAGTATTCCCAACTTTGAAGGAATGGGACATGCCGAAGCTGAAAGGGGAGAAGAAGAAGAAAGAGCTTGTTCGGCTACCTTATTATTTCAAGTTTAAGAAACATTTTAAAGCACCTTGCCAAGAGTGGTTGGACACAATTGAGGTTATGTGCAACGAGATCCTCGGCAACTATTCTAAGAAAGAAGATCAGTTAATGACTGCGGCCTTTGGTACTCGTCCGAAGCGAAGAATGAATCGGGTGATGGATGCTTTGAATTTTGATTATCCTGACTATGAGCAATTGGGCAAAGTTGCCGAAGGCCAGAAAAGAAAAAGAGTTGCCAGCGCCCTTGACAAAGAAGCTACTACTAAATTAGCTAAAAAGGACAAAGAAACTTTTGAGAAAAGAAAACTGAGTCCTGAGCCGAGGATAGCTACTTCAAAGAAAAGGAAAGCTACGGCCCCGGAACCAAAAACGTCAGACCATGAAGAAGAAGCTCCTGCGACGCCTTCTGCTGCCGATGTGGAAGAAATTCTAAAGGTAATGACTGAACCTTTGCCTATCAAGCTAAGTCCGCTGGCGCCACAACTGACGAAGCTTTTTCAGAAGAAAAAGGAGCCTTCGGCAACGGAAAGTCCTGCTAAGCTGAAAAAACGGAGAGTTATCCAAGTGGTCGATGTTATTCATCAGACACCACCGCTGGCATCAGCGTCAAAAATACCCATTGCTGAAGACGCTGGCGCTGCCGAAGCTGAAGCCGCCGAAGCCCAAACCGCCGAAGCTTCTGATCTAGAAACCACCCTTGGTGATATTGATAACATGCTTCTAAAAATGGCTGAGGAAGAAGCTGCTGCGGCCATGGTGGACACAACAATTGAGAAAGGAAAAGAACAAATTGAAGATACTTCGGAAGAGGAAAACTTCAATTTTCAAGATATACTAGGGCAAGGGTTATCAGAAACTGAAAAGGAAGAACTGAAGAAATATGTTGTATCCTGTGGGTACAAACCAGGGGCTTTGCTGTTTGGCGGAGTTAATGAAGGGAAATTGAGGTGCCTTCGGAATCGAACCGAGGCAAAGGTCGTTAGGACTTTCTCGAAGAATGTTGGCCTGCCGAAGATTGAGGCGGACCTCTACAGGTACCGGCGACAGCATATCTCGAAGTATAGGAAAATTGTTAATAGGCCAAACTTCAGTTTGTCACCAGCAGATTTGATTGACATTCCCAGCCTAGCTCGAAGTATAGGAAACAGGTTTATGACTCAAATTTGGATAAACGGCGGGCGAAAAATGGCTGGTGACGAAGATCGAAGCCACCTTAAACTAGTGAGAAACTTATACTTGTTACTTTTACCTTCTTCTTGAACTCTGCGCTTTGCTCATTCCGTTTTAATATGTACAGGATGATGAAGCTAAAGAATGACGAGCTGAAGCCTTAACAGATGTTCCGAAAGACTTTGCTGCAGAAGATTCTAAAGAAAATTTTGTAATATGATTGTAAAGAAACTTATGTAAATTTGTGTGTACCTTGTAATATAATCTTTTCCCCTTTGTCCGTGTACGATCTGCTTTGCTGTGGACGAAATTTTTCTTTTTAAGACGAAGGCGAAAAACACCTTCCCTTCTTTTCGTACACAATGAAGCATAAAAATTTCTTCTTTCTGTTTTTCTTTGAAGCTTTATCCTCAAAGTCGAAGCATCTGCATTTTCTGTATGATATGATGATAATGATCCTATGTATGTCTAAATGAATGTTTATGAATGCAAATGTCATGATGTAATGTATCGTGCAAATGAATGTCCAAATATATATTCGAAGCCATAATCATATCCTTCATTCCCTTAGGAATGACTCAAATATTTTTGCCGCTTATTTTTTGGCTTCACCATTTATTTTTTGGTGTATCAGCGCTGACTTTTCGTTGTAAGCCTCCCTTAGGAGCTTCTTCGCCTTCTATTTCGACGGAATCAGCGTTTATTTTTCGCTGTAAGCCTCCCTTAGGAGCTTCTTCGCCTTCTATTTCGGCGGAATCAGCGTTTATTTTTCGCTGTAAGCTCTGCATTCCCTTAGGAACGACTTTTGAGCTTCTCCTTGTTTTCTTTTGTTTTTTGTTTCCACTCGATGGTGCGTTCTCAGCTTTTACATTTACATCTTTGGGGGATATTGCTCTTATAGAGCTGAAATAAGAAAAAGAGAAATTACATGCTATGGCCCCATTAAAAACCTTTCTCCCCCTTTGGAAAGGAAAAGGGTGCCATAAGAAAGAATAGAAAAAATTACATCAAGCTAGACATAATATCGCCGAAGCTCATCCACATTCCATGATCTAGGAATGTCGTTGTCGTCCATATCCTTCAATCTGTAAGAACCGGGTCTTGACGAAGATACTACCAGAAAAGGTCCTTCCCACTTCAGTTGTAGCTTGCCTACTGTGTCTGGGTTAGCCACTCTTCGAAGCACCAAATGTCCTGGCTTGATATTCTTTAGCCGAACCTTTCTATCACGCCATTTTATTGTTTCGGCTTGGTATTTATTGATGTTTTCCACAGCCTGGAGTCTGATCCCTTCTATAGCATCTTTGTCCACAGAGTAATCAGCTTCGTCTTCTGCCGAAGCCACTGTTCTTATTGATCCTGCTTTTGCTTCTTCCGGAGTTATTGCTTCGTCACCAAATAATAACTTGAATGGAGTAAAGCCTGTTGACCTTGATGTCGTTGTATTATGGCTCCATACTACCTTAATTAATTCATCTGGCCATTTTCCTCTCGGCTGATTGAAGATTAATTTCATTATTCCCATCATTATGATGCCATTAGCTCTTTCGACAAGTCCATTTGACTCTGGATGCCTAACCGATGCAAAATGGATCTTTGTGCCAATTTGTCCACAGAACTCTTTAAAAGCTTCGGCATCAAATTGTGTTTCGTTATCCACAGTAGTGGCCTTCAGCACTCCGAAGCGACAAACGATATTTTGCCAGAAAAATTTCTGAATGGTAACCGAAGTTATTGTGGCTAAAGGCTTCGCCTCAATCCACTTGGAAAAATATTCTACTGCTACTACAACATATTTTAAATTTCCTTGTGCTGGTGGTAGCGGACCTAACAAATCAAGGCCCCACCTTTGCAATGGCCAAGTGGGTTGTATTAATTGAGTCAGAGACGAAGGCTGTTTTTGATCTCTTGCGCATTTCTGACAGCCTTCGCACTTTTGGACTAGTTCCGCTGCATCCGAAGCTGCGTTTGGCCAATAAAATCCTTGACGAAAAACTTTTCCCAGCAAAGGCCTAGATCCAATGTGAGATCCACACAGGCCTGCGTGTATTTCCTTCATCAATTCTATACCTTCGGCTCTGGATAAACATTTGAGTAGCGGAGAACAGACTCCATGCTTGTACAGCTCCCCTTCTATTATAACATATGGTCGAGCTCTTGCCTATATTCTCTTGTTATAAGCTTCGTCATCTGAAAGGAAATTACCCTGAAGGAAAGAGATGATCTCAGTTCTCCAATCTTCACTATGAACAGGAGAAATATTGAGGACTGCTCTTTCAAGAAGTTCAACCGAAGGTGCTTTTATTGTTTCAAAAAATACTTTCGAAGGTAAGGGCAGCCCCTGTGCTGCTGACTTGGCTAGCAAATCAGCATGTTCATTTTCTCCTCGAGGGATATTTTTGACAGAAAACCCTTCAAAGGAAGCTTCAATCCTTCAGACCGTGTCTAAATATTTCTCAAGCTTCGGGTCTCTTGCTTTACAACTCTTGTCAATATGACCAGTAATAACTTGGGAATCGGTTTTAAGAACCGCCCTTCTAATCCCCATTGCCTTTAACTTCCGAAGACCCAAAAGCAAAGCTTCGTACTCAGCAATATTATTTGTGCAGCTAAAATCAAGTCTTGCTGTGTAGCAAGTTTTAACTTTGGAGGGTGCAATCAACACAGCAGCTGCTCCTGCTCCGAAGGTTCCCCAAGAACCGTCACAAAATATCGTCCATACTTCAGTATCCTTAGTTGTTTCTTCTCCTTGAGCCCCTGGCGTCCAATCGGCAATGAAATCTGCTAACGCCTGGGATTGTATTGAGGATCTGTGCACATAATCAATGCTGAACTCATTGAGCTCCGCAGCCCACTTTCCAATTCTTCCAGTAGCTTCTCTGTTCCTCATGACATCCTTCAAAGGTTGTGACGAAGGAACAATTATATGATATGCTTGAAAATAATGCTGAAGCTTCCTAGATGCCATTAAGACGGCATATAAGACCTTCTCCAATTCTGTATAATTCTTCTTTGATAGACTAAGGACTTCGGAGACAAAGTATATTGGGGCTTGCTTTTTGGTTTGTCCCTCAAGTTTTTCTTGAACAAGTGCCGCACTCACTGCTGAATGCGAAGCTGCCACGTACAGCAACAAAGGAGCCCCTGGCGTTGGTGGAGTTAACGTTGTTAGGTCTATCAAATACTGCTTCAGCTCTTCGAAGGCTCTCTGCTGAGCTGATCCCCATTGAAAGACTTCAGCTGACTTCAGCACTTCGAAGAATGGTAAATTTCTCTGTGCTGATCTAGATATGAATCGATTGAGAGATGCCAGTCTTCCTGTTAGTCGTTGAGCCCCCTTCTTTGTGCTTGGCGGCTCCATCCGAAGAATAGCTTCGATCTTATTTGGATTAGCTTCGATTCCCTTTGTTGAGACTAGACAACCAAGGAATTTCCCCTTCTTTACTCCGAAGACACACTTCTCTAGATTCAGCTTCAGACCAGCCTGTCTAAAATTAGCGAATGTCTCCTGCAGATCAGCAATGTGATTTTCTTTCTTGGTGCTTTTTACTATAATATCATCAACATAGGTTAGCACATTTCTGCCTATCTGAGAATGGAGAACCTTCGTTGTCATTCTGCTGAAGCTCCCTCCAGCGTTCTTGAGCCCCTCAGGCATCCGAAGATAACAATATGTTCCACTAGGGGTTATGAAGCTGGTTTTTGGCTCATCCTCTTTCTTCATCCAAATTTTATGGTAGCCTGAATAACAATCTAATAGACTCATAAGCTATGACGAAGCTGTTGCGTCAACTAGGGAATCTATCCTTGGCAGTGGAAACTCATCCTTCGGGCAAGCCTTGTTGAGATCAGTAAAATCGATACACATCCTCCATTTGCCATTGGCCTTTTTTACCATAACAGTGTTGGCCAGCCATTCTGGATACTTCACTTCTCTGATAACTCCGGCACTGAGAAGTCTTTTTACTTCATTTCGAGCACCTTCGGCCTTGTCATCAGACATCTTCCGAAACCTCTGCTTCCTAGGTCTGAAGGATGGATTGACATTGAGCGAGTGTTCAATAACATCCCTGTTAACACCACAGAGATCGTTAGCTGACCATGCAAATACATCTTTGTTGTTGAACAGAAACCTTATCAAGTTTTTCTCCTGTTCCTTAGACAATTTAGATCCCAGTAGCACCTTCTGCTCTGCAATATCTTCGCATAAAAGCATAGGTTTCGGCTGATCGGCCGAAGCAGCCTTCTCCCTTCTGTACTTGTACTGTTCACAAGCTTCGGCTTCATCTATGTTGTGGATTGCCTTTGAATCTGTCCAATTCCCCTCAGCCTTTCTAGCAGCTTCCTGACTCCCATGAACAACAATAGGTCCTTGATCCGAAGGTATCTTCATGCAAAGATATGCTGGATGAAGAATTGCTTCGAAAGCATTGAGTGTTCCGTGACCAATGATTGCATTGTAAGGGTACTCCATGTCGACAATGTCAAACACAACTTGCTCAGTCCTTGTATTGTTGACAAATCCGAAGGTCACTGACATGGTAATCTTGTCGAGTGCTACAATCTGCCTTCCTCCGAAGCCACAAAGGGGATGTGTAGCATCATGGATCTTATCTTCGGGCTCTTGCATCTGTCTGAAGGCCTTAGCAAATATAATATCCGTTGCACTACCTGTGTCAACCAGAACATTGTGAACCAGAAATCCTTTGATAACACAAGAAATGACCATAGCATCATTGTGAGGGTAATCCTTGAGCTGAAGGTCCTCTTGGGAAAAGGTAATTGGGATATGAGACCATCTTGACTTGATGAAGGGTCCCCGTACCCCGACATGTTGTACCCTTCTCTATGCCTCCTTCTTCTGCTTCTTGTTAGCTGGCTCTGAACATGAACCGCCTGTTATTGGAAGCACCAGCTTCGGAGCCGAAGCAGCGCTAGCTTTGTTGTTGAACGAGGCCATCAGCTCAGAAAGTGGAAGTGAGTTCACCGGAGGTGGGCGCCAATGTTGGGGACTTGTTCTCAAATACTATGAATCAAGAACAAGGCAACATAAAATGTTAAATGTTAATGCCCTTCGTCTGTTGAAGCATTATCTCCCTTAGGACATAATGAACTTCGGACGAAGACCATAAGCAAAAATACCACGAAGGTTTTACCTTCGTGATCAACTCTATAAAACAATATAAGCAATAATAAAACATGAAACATTAAAGAAATTTATACCAAAGACAAATATTATTATACATATATTTTATTATTCAAACCTAAATATTAAAACACAATATTTAGATACATTTATACCTTTGCCTTGGCAAAGAGCAATAATTCCAGTGTAATGCTTCAATGATTACAGGATTGCGCGAACAGTAAAGGAGTACTGTTCATCTATTTATAGGCACAGGACGCAGCCTGTGAGAAATTACAATCATGCCCCTTACAAAGTATTACAATTATGACTCAGACCCTTATGGACTAAGAAGTCATTTCATCTTTAAGTCGGTTCGAACCTTCGTCTTTATATACGTTATAGTACCGAAGCTTCATGAGTGGTAGCTTCGGCACTGCGTTTAAACGGATTTGCCGAAGGTGTTTGTTCCTGCAGGACCTTCGGCGACGAAGTGTAACACCTCAGGTGTTACCATGGCTAGGGCACCTCTATGCACTAATGACTATGATCACATGAGGAAGAAACTTAAGGAGCAAAGTGTAAGAGCCTTGGAGGTTAGGTTTTAACCAAGAGTTGTGAATGACCAAAAGCATTACCCTAGTTGTGTGCAAATTATCACTTTGGACAAGGGGGGAGAGTGAACCCTAGACCTCTCTTGAACCCTATCTTTTAAGCACCTTGGTTAAAGGGGAGAGTTTAAGCAAAGGTGCAAGTCATGACCAAACCTTTGGCACAAAGTTAAGTAACTTATTAACCTACAATTATAGAGAGGAAACATTGCTAAAAGACCCCTTAAGAAACCCCAAATCCATTCCCTAAGTAGAGAAAGAGCTAGACCTCTCTAATTCTCTCTAAGTCAAAAACTACACCTAATCTAAAGATCCACCGTGTTCACCTTGAAGATGGCACCAAAACTACCTAAGTTCTATACCAAAAATGTGGCATACCACCTAGGGCACCCCCTGGAAAAAGTTGAGCCCGAGACCTTGACGTTTGACATGGCTTGGCATCACTTTTGTCGCGCAGCGGGCAGGGGGACAAGCCATATTTGGCGTCCGCATATCTTCTGACCTAGGGCTTATCTTTCCTTGGAACTCACATATGAGAGATAGCCATAGGTGCCAGGAAGAGGTCTGCGCCGGATTTTTGCCAAGATTCACACGTTTGCGATCTCAGCAGGCGTTTGAACACGGGCAGATGAACACTTCCACGTGTTCGACGCGTTCTGCGCGCTCCAGAGCACGCCCGCGCCCGGCCTCGCGTGCCCCGTGTCGCGCCAAAGGCCAGCCAACGCCATGGCCCGCGTCCGCGCCTATATAACGCCCAGTGACCTTAACCGTACCCTTCCACGCACGCTCAACCTCACCGGAGCTCGAACTCACCGGCGTTTGCCCGTGCACGGCGTGTCCGCGGCCACCCGAGCCCCTGCCGCCGTAGACCGGCCAACCAAGCCTTTCCCAACCCCGTCCGACCCTCGGAGAAGACTGAGCACACCTCGGTGAAGCTCCCCGAGCGAGGAATCGAAGTCTGCTTCGCCGGAGAGGCTAGTCCACGGTCGCCGGACTCCCTCCGACCGCCGACGAGCGTAGACCGGGTAAGCCAGTGCGCCATTTTTTGATTCAATGCACAGATAGCCTCTACATCACCCCGTGAAGCTCACCGTGCCAATGGATTGAACTAGATCGCCGTGATTTGGCCGGCACACCCGCCGCCGACGAGGACACCCGCCTGCGCACGTGGACCGAGCGATTTCGGCCATCCCCGCCGTCGAGCCGTACATCGTTGTGACCGCCAGAGCCTCCCCGAGCCAACCCTGCCCCTCACCGGACCCCTCTCGCCGCCGGTAAGCCGCGCCGCCCTTTTCTTTTTCGCGGGTACTGTTTACATTAGGGGAAGGACCTCGGGGAAGAAGAAGGAAAGGTCAGGGGGATTTTTGAACTGTCAGTGACTCAGGGGAATAGTGGCGCAGGGGTAGATTTGAGTGGGTTGATTTGGATTAAACCCAGGGTCCTCGGCGCAAAGTAGTTTTCCAGGAAACCTTTATTAAATCTGATTTAAATTTTGAACAGAACTTGAATAATTCATAACTTCTGTTTTATTTATCCAAATTTAGTCAAACCTATTTTGTCAGGCTTTAAATAATATAAACTGCTTAGGAAAAATATAAAACCCTTATGTACTAAGAAAACATTAGGGTTCTGATTTAATTATTGTTTTGACCAAAAGCTAAATAATAAGAATAAAAATAGTTGCACTATTTGACTAAGGTTAGGAAAATTTGGAGAAGTTTATGTCCATCTACTGACCTGTTTAAAAATGCTAAACCTCTCTGTCCACCCCATTAAGTTAGTTTTTGCCATTTATTTTACAATATGCTTAAGGTTAAGAAAAATAGAAAAGGTGATTTAAATAATGAACCAGGGGGCACCCCTATTTTTGTTAGGGTACTTATTTAGTGTAGTTCACTAGAAAAATCTATTATACTCTGGTCTAGTATAAAATAAATAGGATACCTTTTATTTTGGGAAAACAAGGAAAATTTAGAAAAACCCTACAAAAATAACCCCACGGTGAAAACACCCCAACCCTTGGGATAGTTAATGTTTTGTTATTAAGAACTTAGGAAAAATATGAAATCTGCTGTTTGACATTTTTCAAATAACAATGTAGTAGAAAGTGCCTTTTTGGCATTAAACTTTAGAAAATCATAACTAAATAACCATCCCTTAGCTTTTTGTGATCTTTGGCACAGAAGCCTATTATTACTGTTAGATGCCAACAAAAATAATCTTTAGGACAGAACCCACACCTAATTAAGAGTTGTAGTGCAAAGTGGCCCATTTACACAACTTTTGTTATTTTTGTCTAGAGCATAGCCTTTTTAAATTAAACCTCAAAGTCTTAGAACAAGCTATATTGACCATAGGCAAGCCACTGTAATTTTTACAAAATTTTTGGAAGAAGTTAAACCAATGTTGTAGTTCAAACCTACACTAGAATTCATAAATAGAAAATAAAGAAGGGAAAATGAATAATGGAAAAGGGTGTCATCCTAAAATCCTTTGTAAATTGTCCACTAAATCATAAATAGGAGATACCAATCCTATATGCTTATCCTTAACAAAAACCTAAACCAAGAGTGATAAGCATAAACCATTAAAAGCCCCGTATGACCAAGAAACCCTAAGTTACTCATTAAACTTAGTTTTTCTTCTTTTAGCATAATGTTATTAAATCCTGCATAATCATGACATATATGTTCATTACATTTCGATAGACTGCAACCTTGCTGACGGAGAGTACGTCCTCGTGCCAGAGCAAGGAGCTGCTCAGGAGGTAGCCCCGGATCCATCACCCGAGCCTGTACCAGAGGATCTGCCTGCCACAGCCTTGGAAGGCAAGCCCCGGTTTATGCATAACCTGTTATTTATGCTATTTTACTACACTTATTGATTGTAGGATTGAATGTGCACTTAAGTGTAGGAGTTGTGTGAAACCCTAGTTGCATGATCTCAGGAATCCTGTTGAGATGAATACTAGTATGCTAGGTCGAGTAGCTGCTTTATTAATTAGGATCTCGGTAGAAGTCGAGTGATTTTTCTAGCACTCACGCGAGATCAGGAAATTGGTTGTATGCACTTTTTTATCATAATGATGCTGGTGTGTGGGCAACAATCACTAGTAGAGATCTTATCATCGATGACGTTCGTATTGTGTCACTGCATGTGTATATATCGTCACAGAGTAAGGTTTGTGACGAATTTGTGACGAGTTCGATTTGGTCATAGGGGTCGCGTCACATTTGTTGTGTTGTGACGGACTACTCAGTTTCGTCATCGATGTGTATACATTCTGTGACGAAAGTCACGTTGTCATGGAAGTGAATGCATTCTATGACGATCAGTTGTGGTCATAGAGGAAGGCACTTTTCCGTCATAATTCGTCGTCTGCCCGAGCAAACTGACGGCGTTGTTAACGCCGTTTGGTTGCTGTGACGGTACGGTATCGTCACAGATAGAGCCGTGGTTTGGTCATTACCAGCCGTTTGGAAGGTGCTGATGCGTATGACGTCAGCGCTGACGTGGCTAGTGACGTGGCAGCTGACGTCAGCGTTGACGTAACGTCGACGTGGCTAGTACAGTGGCAGCTGACGTGGCATATGTTTTATTATATGCCACCAGTTTGGTCACAGATGTGCAGAGAATAATTTTATTGGAAATTGCAAAATATACTAGAACAGAGGAATGAGCACACAATTCCATATTCCATAGATGAATACAACTAGTATTCCAGTGCGCATACAAACTAAGTGGACAACACTAAACTCAGTTCATAGCATCACCACTTGAGTTCACATTTCAGTTGAGTTTGCACAAACATAACAGCATATAATCAAAAGTTGACACCCACGAGCAACTAGAGTTTTTGGGTACCCTCATGTCAAAGAACAGGCCAAAAACAGCAGCTCTGACTAGCAGCCCTCATGTCGAAGAAGAGTTACCATGCAAGGACAAGAGCTTCTTGATGAGCACATTGGTCTCCTCCATCTCCTTGCTGTTCTTCTCT
Source organism: Zea mays (assembly GCF_902167145.1). Lineage (NCBI taxonomy): Eukaryota > Viridiplantae > Streptophyta > Magnoliopsida > Poales > Poaceae > Zea > Zea mays. The sequence goes on from NC_050102.1 coordinate 15,130,696, forward strand.
GTTATCTTCTTGTACTCCTCCAACTCCCTTTGTGTCCTCGCCTGCTGTTCCTCAGCTTCTTCACATTTCTTCCTGAGCTGGTCGAGTTCACCTTGAACAGCAGCCGTCGCTTCAGCTGCAAGTTGTTCCCGAAGCTCACTATGATTTGATGATGATGCCTTGGAGGTTGCCGATGTTTTGATGCCGACGCTTTTCAGGAATTGGTGTGAGCTGCTCTGGGACAGCACCTTCGACACAAGGTGCACACTGGATGCTGGCATCTCACCTTCAGCAACAGGTTCAGCCCTCAAAGCCTCCATATGAGACTGAAATATCATGGATAGAAACAGTTACATGTTATTGCTAATGAGCAACAGCAAGATGCTGACAATAATGTGAAAACAGTGACTTCCATTTCTAGTGCACGGGTCCTACAAGGCATTAACAAAGACTATGAAAAATAGACTGACAGACTCTAAAAGCTATACATTTGATGGCAAATTATAGCAGATTATAGCAGTTACAAATTATAGCAGATTTGCTTAAAAGCTATACATTTGATGGCAAATTAAAAGCTATACATTTGAAAGACTCTATAAATAGACTATGAAAAATAATGTGAAAACAGTTACAAATTATAGCAGATTTGCTTAACAAAGACTCTAAAACCTATACATTTCTAGTGCACGGGTCCTACAAAAAATAGACTATGATATTTACTTTCATTTCAGAAATTTGATGGCAAACAAATGGCAGACAAAATAGACTATGATCTGAACTCCCCTGGGATGGGACAAGCGATCTCACTCATCGATCTCACTCCCCTTCGTTCCATCGACCCACAGCCAGCCTCCCTCATATGATCTCATAAAAATTACACTAAATAAAGAAAACAAATGAACTTACAAGTGCTTCTCTTGCCGGTTCACTCAGGCCACGTTTGGAGCTGGTATGACAGGTCTTGAAGGCGTCCACCGCATCTAGTTCTTCAGTCTGATCTAAGCTGGGTTCTTCTCGGTTTCTCTTCTGCTTCTGTTTCGTGGATAAACAATCACAGCGAAGTTTGCTCAGATCAAATGCAATAGAAGTTGAGTGCAAAAGTGCAGGTAGTAGTACAAGGTAATAGTTACTTACATATGCATGTAAGTGTGCCACATAGCAGCGAGAACCCGTAGCCTGATGAAACTTGACTTGACTGCGGTTCTGCTTGTTCTTTTCACTTATTTCCTACAAGAGAATGAACATGTCAGATTAGATCATAGGTTCAATATGCGAAGATCCTTTGCAAACGTATAGTGAAAGAACAATATATGACAAGATACCCATACCATGTTCTTTGGATCAGACCACTTTGCAACTAATGCCCTCCACTGTTCATCAGTCATGTAAGATACAGGAGAAGTTGTGCTAATCTCATTTGCAGGTACACCATTGAAGTATTTCTGCTTGAGCCGATAACGCTGGTTTTTTACCGCAGAGCGTAGCATATCGGTGCAAGCTTCCTTTGTTGCCTTGTCCTCAGTGTTAACGGACAAGCGCCCCTATGCATATGACAATTCCATAGTTAGTCAATTCAGGTTAAGCAGTATACAAGTGAACCATAGAATCAGTAATGCACTTACATTTAGCTGTGACACAAAGCTGTTGTAGTATTTCTGGTCGTCCTTGTAATCTTTCCAACGAGTTAGGATAGGCATGGTTTCCCGAATAATGATGCCAGCCTCTGATGTAAACTTGGCAGCTTGAACAGGTTCATGTGGCCTTTTTTTGCCTTCCTCAACAGCTATGGGCAGTCTCCTTTGCATAACTTTAGTCATCCTGTCCAGTTGTTTTCCCTTGGTTGCTGCCCTGGGTCTCCTTGGTGCTCGCTGTGTAGGAGCTACAAAATATAATTCGCTTTTATTGAATAATGAAATTGTTTTGTTTCATGCAAATCAGCAAAAGAGATGCCTTATTTGACTGAAAAAATAGAACTTGCCTTCAGTTTCTTCATCTCTAGCTACATTGGCTTGAGCATCACCTGTACTGTCATGAGCAGCAGATGCCATGTCTTCCTCTTCAGCTCTGCTGAAATGATCAGCAAGTCCAGGTGTAGTACGGCTGTTGCCTTCAGCATCACCTGTACTGTCATGAGCAGCAGATGCCATGGCTTCCTCTGCAGCTCTGCTGAAATGATCAGCAAGTCCAGGTGTAGTAGGGCTGTTTGGTATGTGATCATTTCCATCTGTTGGTTCCTGTACATTGTGGCCATCTGTCTCTGTAGAGTGAAGCCTTTTTGAAGATTGCTCCTCTGGTTGTGCACCTGCCCTCACTCTCTTGCTGAACCTAATGCCTGGAGCCATGTTGGGGTCTATCTTCTTCTTTGAAGCAAGGGTTGTGTTTCTACCTCTTCTAGGATACTGTCCACAAAAAAATAGTCATGTGCATTTAAAAGCAAGACCATATATTAATTAAGAGGTATGAAATAAAGAATATGAATCTAAAGGCATGAGCATATATTAAACACCAGATAAAGAACATTGAAATGCAATGCAACTATTTGGCATCCACTACTTTGAAGATAGAAGGAGCACCTTCATTGCCAGGGGTTTTGGCTGCTCATAATATTCACTGTCATCATCAGTATCTCCTTGATCATCATCGTCAAGGAGATAGAAAGAGACATATGAATCCGAATCTGAACTATTATTTATCTTGTTTGCTGCATGTTTCCCCTTTGTTGATGCAGATGGTGAGACAGAATTATTTAGAACAGAAGTATATTTGTTCAGACCCAAATCTTGCATCTTCTTTATATTCTCCTCCACTTGTTTATCCCGTCTTCTCTCATAAGCAGTTCGCTCATGTTGAACTACTTGCAAGATAGATAAGAACAAGCATACTGTGTGTATTAGATAATGTAAAGGATTTTACTAAAAGCTAAGAGGTACTACTATTTGCAGGGAAGGATTTGACTAAAAGCAAATAGATAAGATGTGTAGATTCAGTCATTATGAAGCTTGGTTATGATTGTGCAAGTTCATAATTGTGGTTGCACTGTAACTGTAGTGTTTCCCCTGTTTGGTTGTGGAAATCTTTATGCAGGCTTAAACAATGTTCAAAGTACTAGCTAGTACATTGATTAGGCGATGTAGATTTACACAAGCTGATGAACAAAAAAAGTGAAGATATTCTCATCTCTTTCTACCAGCAAGGTTCAAGAAAGCACTAAGCGCTGAGCGAGCGGTATGGTGGTGAAAATGCTTAAGCGTGATTAATCGTGCTTAATCATTTTTGTTAAAAAAAGAAAAAAATACATGATATTGGGCCACCCTGCAGCAGCCCTTAACCCCCACCTCCTCTCTTCATGAGTCTGCAGCCCACTAGGCCCACCTGCCAGGAGGCTCAACGCAAAACCCCTCTCCCGTGATGACCTAGTACTCTGCTGCCTCCTTCCACGCCCCGCGCCGCCGCCCTGTGCTCTCCGCCTCCCTCTCCCGAAGCCTATCCTCCTCCGTGCCGTACGCTCTCCGGCTCCCTCTCCCGAAGCCTCTCCTCCCTCGTGCGATCTTCACCTCTACCGTGAAGCCGCTCCACCTCTCTCTCACCAATCTGCTGCCTGCAGCCATCGTAGGTCCGTCCGCTCTCTCTCTCTCTCGTTGATCCGTCGATTTGCTGCCTGCTGGATTGACCCCGGAGGTGTTCCTCCTCTTCCTCTCCCTCCTCTACTCCCTTAAACATGCCGAATGGGCACGATTAAGCAGGGCCAGCGCTTAATTGCCCGCTTAGTAGGTAAGCGATGCGTTGACCCTCTGCGCAGCGCTTAACCGCGCCTAATCGCGCTTACTTGAACCTTGTCTACCAGTACTAGAAACATAAGTTCTCTACTAAAACATGGATGTGACTGCATATAACACAATGTAAGGAACCAAACACAACTGTATCAGTGCACAATGATTACATAAATCAATATACAATATCTCTGATAACAACGAATGAATAATTAAACTAAATCTAGCGATGCTTAGGGTTTAGGGGTTGGACCTTTCTGACTTCTGTGCCTCCTTTTGTTCACCATCAAGGTCGTCTGCGATGACCCAAATCCAGCGATGTTAGGGTTTAGGGGTTAGCGAGAGCAATGTGGATGGGGCGTGTTAGGTGGAAGGGGCGAGAGAAATGCGGATGGCAATGAGATAGAGCGGGATGCGGCGAGTGAAGTCGGCGCCGACGCAGCTCATCGACGCGATGAGAGGTAAGGGGGCGGCGGTGAGGTACCTGGTCGAGGGGGCCGGTCGTCGACGGCGGATGTGTCCCAGCGGCGGCGGTGAGGTTCCTGGTCGAGGGGGCAGGTCGTCGACAGCCGTCGTGTCCCGGCGGCGGCGATTAGGTTTGGAGAAGTGGGGGAGAAAGAAGAGTGGGGGAGAAATAAGAGGAGTGCGGGAGATAGAGGATGAGAGCGGAGTCTGTTTTAGTGACGACGGCGAAAATGTTTTTGGCGCCCAATGTGTTTGGCAATGCGGAGTCTAATGCGTTTAAGTATACTAGCGCTGGGTATATATCAAAAACACGTGCATAGCCCAATGGATTGACTTGCTAACTATAAGGTCGAGCTCCAAGGTTCAAGCGCCTGCAAGGAGACTTTTTTTGTGTTTTGCATACCATTTTATATTAATTCTTTGTTTTTCATTTATCTCTATGTTTTTTTTTTGCAATTATCTATTCATGGACACATTAGTTTGGTTTATGATCATGTTATAATATTTTGAAATATTTTTGCAATAGTGGTACTATACATCTCTCACTTGCAATAGCATCTCTCACTTAGTAATTAGCCTTATATGAGAGATGTATGCCTTTCTTAGGATGTGTGTCACCACTTTGTCCGAATGAGTTGAAACTATTTTGTGAACATTGTACACCAAAATGAATGGTCCATGCAAGTTTTTAGAGTTTTCTAGCTAGGCTATGGTATTGTAACAAATATCTTTACGAAATACAACAAATAATTACAGTAATTAGTAAACTAGGTCTGAACAATGCATAACTGCACACAACATCATATGTTGGTTCAATAATCATGCCATTAAAGTTTAAAATGGTTTGGAGAAAGTGGTAGTATTGATCCATCACAAGCATGAACATCTCTCACTTAGTAATTAGCCTTGTATGAGAGATGTATGCCTTTCTTAGGATGTGTGTCACCACTTTGTCCGAATGAGTTGAAACTATTTTGTGAACATTGTACACCAAAATGAATGGTCCATGCAAGTTTTTAGAGTTTTCTAGCTAGGCTATGGTATTGTAACAAATATCTTTACGAAATACAACAAATAATTACAGTAATTAGTAAACTAGGTCTGAAAAATGCATAACTGCACACAACATCATAGGTTGGTTCAATAAACATGCCATTAAAGTTTAAAATGATTTGGAGAAAGTGGTAGTATAGATCCATCACAAGCATGAACATGTCTCACTTAGTAATTAGCCTTATATGAGGGCTATATGCATTTTTGTAGGATGTATGTCACCACTTTGTCAGAACAAATTGCATGTTTTTGTCAACATTGTACACAAAAATGAAGTGTACATGCAAGTTTATAGATTTTTCTAGCTACCTAAGGTTTTTTAGCACTTATTCTTTAGTAAAATAACAAATACTTACATTAATAGTTAAACTAGTTCTAAAAATTGCACCGGCACAAAACATCATGGTACACCTCCATTAACACCCCAAAAAAAGGTTGAAATGATTTGGAGAAACGGGTGCTATACATGTAAATAAATAAAAGAAAAATTCGAAAATGATTGAAAAATGTAAACAAAACAAAAAAAACCTACCTATCCCAAAGCTCGAACACAAGACGCCAGGGTTCACAGCAGCAAGGAGTTACCATTGGACTAGTCACGTTTGTTCGCTAGTAACAGAGCGCAGTTATATTTAAGCATAAACTGTTCTCTGTCCAGGATGTAACCGAGCGCCCAGTTCAGAGTCTGCATTTTCAGATTGTTCAGTTCAGAGTAAACTCTGCTGCCCAGTTCAGATTGGTGCCCAGTTCAGATTGCTGCCCAGCTCAGATTTGTTGGTTATCTATTTGTTCAAAGTTCAGATTCAAATCCACAAAACTAGCTCAGATTTGTTGGTTATCTATTTGTTCAAAGTTCAGATTCAAATCCAAAAAACCAGCTCAGATTTGTTGGTTATCTATTTGTTCAAAGTTCAGTTCTCTGAGATATATAGCTCAGTCCAAAGTTCAAAGTTCAGATTCAAATCCACAAAACTAGCCAAAGTTCATAAATTCTCAAGCAATCTGAGAACTCTGCCCAGTTCAGATTGCTGGGTGTCATAAATTCTCAAGCCCAGTTCAGATTGCTGGGTGTTCTGAGAACTCTGCCCAGTCCTCACAAGCAATCTGAGAACTCTGCCCAGCCAAAGTTCAGAGTTCTGCCCAGTCCAAAGTTCAAAGTTCAGAGTACACCTCCATCAACACCCCAAAAATCAGATTCTAAACTGCCCAGTTCAAAGTTCAGATTCTAAACTGCCCAGATGGTCATTTCATTTTCAGAGATCAGTTCAGAGTTCTGCATTTTCAGATTAAAACCTAGCTTAAATTTTGACAATAAATTAAAACTTGCTTAGATCACATGAACTGAAAATTGATTCCCATAAACCCAGCTTAGATCACATGAACTGAAAATTTTCAGATGTTCAGTTCTAAAAATACAGAAAATACAGAATACACATTCAGTTCACCACAAGTTCAGTTCACCCCAAATTCAGTATTTCAGACACACATTCAGTTCTGAAAATACAGAAAATACATTGTATCATCTAAACATGAACTGAATTTCAGACACACTTTCAGTATGTTGTACTAATCTGAACTGAACACTTCATAAATCAACTATCAATACTAGAAATCCTCATCTTCATCTTCTATGGACATGTCATCATTGTTGTCATCGCCACCATCATTAAAATATTGAAACATTGTATCATCTTCCTCCTCATCCTCACTATCTTCAAGAATAATAGCAGCTTCCTTCTTTTTTCTTATTAGTTCCTCTAAATTGCCTTCAATTAGACTGGCTTCTCCACCTTCAACATTGTGCAGAACCTGATTATCATCACCTTCTTGCACTATATGGTCTGTATCAGAACAATAATCATCCTGATGCACATCATTATTGCCCTCATATTTTTCAGCCACATCATAAATATTCCTATGTTCAAATTTCTGCACAACTCGGAAATCTTTACATTGTGGAGTTGTGTCTTGCAGGTAAAATATCTTTTTCGCTTGGTCTGCCAAGATAAAAGGATCGGACTTGTACCAAAATGACTGCACATTGATGGATTTGAAATGGCTGTCATCTCGAATGCCCACAGTCTTTCCTACTTGGTTGTACCAATCGCATCAAAATACAACCACCGACCGACGAACTTGATAATTCGAGTTATATTGTAACTCAATTACCTCTTTAAGGACACCATAAAAATCTATGTTCTCCCCATTATGTTCACCTTCAGTCATTACACCACTATTTTGTGTCTGCATGAACTTCTCACGATCCACTGTGCTAAACCGCACTCCATTAATCTTGCAAGCTGTACTAGTCTTAACTCGCCGAGCTGGGCCACATGACAGTGCCCACAGTCCTTCGCTAACCAATTCTGGATTCTCATTACGCTTCTTCTCAACCTGTTGCAACAAAATTACTCAGCTGAGCAATTACATATGCATACCCAAAACTTTAGTAAACCTATAACATAAAAGTTTAGTGACTTACATGGGACATAAACCACTTTGCAAATCCTTGTTGAACCATTCGATCAACATCATTTGGACGTGCACCTTGCTGCGATAGCTCCTCCCTGTACAGACTGCATGGCATACTTTATTCATAAGCATATTTTCAAATTTAATAAACATAACATAAATTATGTAGCACATACCAAACTAACTTACGTCAAATATTCCTGTACTTCATCAGCATTATGTAGCACATACCAAACTAACTTATTCATGGTAGCATCATCAATGTACTCAGTCTTAGTACCTCCAACAAGAGTAGCACCATGCTTAAAAACAGACATGTCATTAGGCAATGGCATCTCTGTACCACTATCATCATCCTGGTTAAATCTAGTGTCAACATCCTTCATGTACCTAGAACAAAATGTTAAGGTATCACTTGCCATATATGCTGATCCTTCCGGCCTAGCCCTGTTCCTTACAAAAATTTTCAAAGTGCCTAGTCGCCTTTCTATTGGGTACATCCATCCATACTGAACAGGTCCTCTAAGCATTGCCTCATCGGGAAGATGGACACTCAAGTGCACCATGACATCAAAGAAGGCAGGTGGAAATATTTTCTCAAGCTTGCATAGGATCAATGGAATATCTCCTTTTAGCCGTTGCACAACATCTATCCGTAGATTTCTACTACATAGTTCCCTGAAGAAGGTCCCCAGCTCTGCAATTGCTTCATATACATCCTTCCTCACCAGTCCTCTAAGGCCAGCGGCTATGATTCTCTGTAGGAGTATGTGGCAAGAATGTGTTTTCAGTTTTCCAACCACCTTTGAACCATCTTCACTTATGTATCTTGCTAGGTTATCCGCAAATCCATCAGGAAACTTGATACCTTTGAGGAACTTGCAAAACTCGACTTTCTGATCCTTCCCCAACACATATGGAGCAGGTGGAGCCCTGCAGGCCGAGTTGCCATCTTGTTGCAAGTGCAGTTCAGGTCTTATGCCCATATCATACAAATCTAGCCTTGCATTATGTGTGTCCTTGGACTTGCCTGGTATACTAAGTAGTGTGCAAAGAATATTTTCACATACATTTTTCTCTATGTGCATCACATCGAGATTATGTGGAAGCATCAAATCTTTCCAATATGGCAATTGCCACAACCCAGATTTCCGGCTATAAATCTTTGGACCGTCACTACTACGCTTCCTTTTATTTCCAGTAATGTCAGCCTGCTTCCCTGGTCTGACATCTTTCACCTTCTCTAGCTCTTGTAGGACCTCATCCACAGTGAACCTGCCAGGCACAACTTTGTTTTCACGCTTACCATTGAAATCCAAGCTATTCCGCCATGAATGTGTCCTTTTAAGGTAACGACGATGTCCAATGTAGCATAACTTGTTCCTTATTGCCATAGACAACGGATTCTTGTCGCAATAAATACATGCATAATACCCTTTTGTTGTTCGCCCAGATAACGTGGCCAGCGCTGGATAATCATGTATACACCATAGTACAGCAGCACGAAGGTCGAACTTCCTACCAGTACATGCATCATATGTCTTGACACCCTTCCATAGCTTCAGCAGTTCTTCAATTAGGGGCTCAAGGAACAAATCAAAATCCTTTCCTGGACATCTTGGACCTGGGATGAGTAAAGACATAAAGCAGTTTGTTGGATTCACGCATTCCCATGGTGGGAGATTAAGCGGTGTCACAAGCACTGGCCACATACTGTACTGGGTACTCATGTTGCCAAATGGATTGAATCCATCGGTAGCTAAGGCTAGCCTCAGGTTCCTCGGATCATTTGCAAAACCTGGGTACTTTTGGTCAAAGTCCTTCCACGCTTCCCCATCAGCTGGATGGCTCATCACATTGGCGACTGGCTTCCTCACTTTCTTGTGCCATTGTGTTTCCTCTGAAGTTTGTTTTGAAGCAAAAATTCTTTTCAACCTTGGCAACAGTGGAAAATGCCTCAAAACCTTATGTGGAACCCGCTTCGAACCAGTTTCATCTTTCCATCTAGACTCCGTGCATACTGGGCATTCATTCAATTTAGCATTAACATTCCGAAACAACACACAATTGTTCTTGCACACATGGATGTTTTCGTATCCAAGGCCCAATTCTTTAAGATATTTCATGGCCTCATTATATGATTTTGGCAACTCACTATTAGGGTATCCATCGGACATCAGCTTCATCATTGCTGAAAATGCTGTATTGCTGATTCGATAACGAGACTTCATATACAACATCCTCACCGTAAAAGAAAATTTTGAATGGCTAGAACCCGGACTAAGTGCCTTCTTTGAATCTCCAAGAACTCCTGCAAATCTTGGCTCTTCTCCATCAGCCTCTGCCGCTGCAAACAGTTCACCGATCATCTCAGGTACTCCATGATCATCATCGTAAACATCATCGTCCACATCCATATGTATCCCAAAGTCATTATCATATCCTTCGACATCCTCCTCTATACCCTCAACTTCTGTATCTGCCGACTCCCCATGATGAATCCACCTCGTGTATGTAGCTGACATTCCATAAATGTGTATATGAGTTTCTACTTCACTCTGAGGTCGCAACCTTTGATTAAGACAATTCACGCACGGACAACGAATGTATGTGTCTTCTGGGTATCTTTCAGTAACAAAATTCATGAACTCTTCAACTCCTTTCACATATGCAGGTGTGAATTGTTTCCCATAAACCCATCTTCTATCCATCTATTTTGACAATAAATTAAAACTTGCATTAACTCCATAACTATGATTACATTGAACAAAATTGAAAACCACATCAAACACATGCATATATGAAATAAAATTCAAACGCACATAGAACCTTATTGTCAAAAACACAACACATCAAACCTTGTCTTTTCTCCCCGCCCTGCCGCTGTTCTGTCCACGCCCGCCGTAGCTATGCGCAAGACGCCGCTGCTTTGCCGCGCCCGAAGCTTCTCTGCCTCGCTGTTTGCAGACGATGCCGTTCTTCCAACACAGTTGGATCAATGGATCAGGCGACAAGATCGCTCGTTCGCTGCGACGCTACCCAGTTGCCGATCAAGCGGACGACGACAGACGCCGGCGTCGTTGTGTGCCGTAACCTGACGGCCGATCGCAGAAGCGCAGATCGCAGCAGGAAAAAATCAGAACAGGCGAACCATGCAGATCGCAGAATGGCGGCTGGGAAAACCTGTTAACATAACAACAGATGGGAACACATTAATAAACGGATAGTTTCTTTATATACACGAACAAGTCCGTAGTCTGGTGGTAGCAACGATTTAACGCAAGCCGCAGGTCCCTGGTTCGAAGCTCTGCGGGCGCACCTTTTTTTTGCCAAATAACTAACTGCCGCTTCGTACTGGGCCGGGTCCGCGTCGCCAGGTGGGGGCTGTGTCCCAAAAAACTGCGGCCCATGTAGGCCAAGGATCCCACGCCGTGTGTACACGTGGGCCATTTTTTACTAAAACTCATCTGTGACCAATTTATTTCAGCATTATGTCAGCCGATCAAGCCAAATTAATCCGTGACGTTCCTTTCATTTTCGTCTATGACGTTCCTTTCATTTTCGTCTTTAATATTCAAGTCTAATCTTCGTCCCTTGTAATTGTTGACGAAGCTATCAATTTGGTCATAGAAATGTATCAATCTGTGACTGAAGTCACCAGCGTCACTAGAAAATCGTCACTGATGATCACATTCTTACTAGTGAATCCATGGGGATTGGTTGTCTTCGGGATAAAAATTTGAATAAGGATTATGGTGTGGTACCGTGAGTCAAGCGTTTGAACGTACTAAACATATGCCGAGAAATATGGTAAATCGGTAAGCCTAGTACCTGAGTGAACCTGGCAGTAGATTGCCCTCCTCACGCGACCTGAGACGAGGTCTCCCATTCCGGTTATGGTGGGTACAAGTGCGGTCACTGCACGACGGCAGTCGGGGTCAGTGAGGCATTGTACGCCAATGCGGTGAGCCCCTCTCTGCTGACGGGGAATCGATGGGGACGGTTGATGTGTGTGGGGACGGAGTGCCCCTGCATGTCGTGTGTTTAGGTTTACCTTGCAAGGTTTAAAAACTCGATTCGAATCGTCTGCTTCTCGCAGCTAATGAGACTGCTTGATCCATGCTGCTACATTGAGTAACAAGTAGAATTATGATGAGATGATACAAGATGTTGATTGCTAAAAATGTTTTCTACTATGTATGATTAGATAGTACATCTTTAGCCTTAAGAGAGTCACACTTAATTTGACAAAGTTAAAAACTAGATTTAGAAGCTCAGCTAGTGCTTTTGGCAACCAAACCCCACAGCCAAACAACTGCATGTCTAGAGGTAGAGGAGTAGACTCCTCACACCGGGTAAGTCTAGCTGAGTATTAGTATACTCAGCCTTGCTTGTGGCACAATTTTACAGGTTCTCTGGAGGACATGATTGCTGGAGTGACTTGGTCGTCCATCTTGCCACCGGGTTGGACTGTCGAGTGGGACCCTACCTCGGCTGAGGAGGAGCATGAGGAGTGATGGGACAGGCTTCCCCATCTCTCTGTTTATTTACCGTTAGTTTTATCCCGCTGCACTTCGAACAATGATGACTACCTTTGCAAAACTCCGATGGTGATGTAATAATTTAATACTCTTACATGCATGGTTTTGTGCTTTATTGTATTTGCTCTGTGACTCACCATCGAGTGAGATTGTGGTACTTGATCATGTCAGTGGCCGTGTCGGACTAGATCCGAGGGATTGACGGGTTATTCCCATTTAAGTGTGGTCTAGCCTCTAAGGCGGGGCTTAGGCACTTAAGTTGGAATAATTCGGGCAGTTCCGCCACAGCTGGTATCGGAGCTTGTACCACCACAGAGGAATCAATAAAATATAAATACCATCCTTTTCCGAAGTAAAACTTGATAGAAACAATGTTGGATAGATCGTAGGACGATCAGGATAGACCTAGGACGTGAAGCCTTAGGATGATAGAAGGGTAGCTAGGTGGCTAAGTGTTTAAGCCCTACGGGCTACTATACGGGACGGGAGTTCTTCCCTATTCCCTTTACATTGCTGTGAGGTCATTTAGGACGAGCATGCATGCATTCTTAAATTAAACAAATGGAAAATTTAGCAAGGACTTAAATTCCAAATGATGACCAACTAAGTTCCCCAGTACCATTTTTTTATTAGGGAGAAGCTGAGTCTTATTTTCTTGTTCTTTTTATAATTCTTTTTCTTTTACTTACGCTTAACCGTACACAGATGACTTCCCACGGATCCTCAGACGACGGAAATGCACTGTCCCACACTGACGGGCTTGCACGAGATGGCTTTCCCCGCATTTTGTGGGAGGTACTTCAGGGGGCCGGATACACGACACCTCCTCAGTACGCGGTGCAGCAGTTCGAGAAGCACCGAGTGCCCCTGTTGGGGACTTGTTCTCAAGTGCTATGAATTAAGAACAAGGCAACATAAAATGTTAAATGTTAACGTCCTTCGTCCGTGAAACATTATTCCCTTGAGGATAATGAGCCTCGGACGAAGGTTAATAAGAATACAATTACGAAGGTTAAATCTTTGTAATTATACTTTGACGAGTTGCATAAGACACAATAAAATAAAGGGTATAAATAGGGGAATAAATCACAAACGAATCATGTTATATCATTGAATACATTTATACCTCTGCCTTGGCAAAGTCTGATTCTCAAAAGATGCGATTGCAGAAATCAGAAAGCGTGAACAGTAATGGAATACTGTTCACTATTTATAGACACAGGACGCAGCCTGTGAGGAATTACAAGTATGCCCCTTATAAAAGCTTACAACATTGACTCAGACCTTTATGGACTAAAAGGTCATTCTATGTTTAAGTCGGTTTGTAATGACGAAGCTTCACGAAGAGGACCCTTCGGCTATCTTATGCTAACAGCTTCAGCCGAGGACCACTTCTTTCTATAAGACCTTCGGCGACGAAGCATAGACCCAACAGTAGCCCCTTTCGCGGTGCTAGATCGTTTTTCGTAACGAGCTTGATCCGTGAAAAAAGTCTCTTAAGCTTCGGAGCACCGAAGGTCTGAAAAAACACCTTCCCTGAGCTCGTTGTCGAGAAACGATTCCATCTTCCAGCGTATAGCGGCCCCACCTTGCAGAGTTACTGTTCGGCCTCTGCGGTCCACCACACAGCGAGTGCGAGCGGGTGTCCGCCTGGTGTAAAAATTCTGGCGCTTCGCCTTCTTACCTGCAGCACTATATAAACAGACGAGTAGGTGTGAAGTTACCACAGCATTCATTGCTATTTGCACTGTTTCGCTGCCAAAATTTTTAGCCATCGCCGAAGCTTGACTCTAGGAATCGAACGAAGCTCCAGCTTGAAGCCTGCTTCGTCCAGAAAAACTTCGGAAGAAAAATATTTTTAAATTCCTCAATTTCAGAATTAAATGGCCAGATTGCGTTCGACTGCTAGGGTTGAGCGTGAGGGAGGCGAAATTGAAGCTTCGGAGACAGTCCCTATCTCCGAAGCAATGCGACGTTCCGGGCTGGTAACTACAGAAGAAAACCCTACTGCTGAAACAGAACAAACAACTGCCGTAGTGGAAGAAGAAAACACTGAAGAAACTGATCCTGAAGATGATTCTCATATTGCCGCGCCAAGCAAGCCCAGCCATTTGGACTTTGGCAAGTCAACTGTTTCCAAGGCTGACTTCCCCAAGATGGTGAAGTCGGGTTATTTTACTGAAAATGAGAAGAAGTTACTTCGCTTTGGGGGGGAAGAAACTACCCCGAAGCCAGAAAAGGATGAAATAGTCATTTTCAAGAGCTTCTTAAAGGCTGGATTAAGATTTCCTTTAAATAGGATAATTTCTGGCGTACTAGATCAATTTGGTATCTACTTTCACCAGCTGACTCCCAATGCGATTGTCAGGCTTAGCGTATACATCTGGGCTCTCCGAAGCCAGGCGATGGAACCATTTGCCGACAGCTTTTGTCGAGTTCATGAACTACATTACCAAACGAAAGCCAGAAAAGACGGATTGCATGAAAATTTTGGTTGCTATAACTTTGCTTATCGGAAAACCACGAAGCTTCCCGTGATTAGCTACCGAAGCAAATGGCCGACAGGCTGGAAATCAGAGTGGTTTTACGTCAAGGTTGACGAAGATAAAGAGAAGCTGGTTCAAAGCCCTCTTGAACTAACTTTCGGAGAAACAAGACCTCGATGCAAAATGACATTAGATGGTCCAACTTGGGCCGCGCTGAGCGAATTCAAGATTATTGCAAAACATATTGGAACTAGGGATTTAGTGCAAGAATTCCTATCCTTCAGGGTTTTTCCTACCTCAAAAGAATGGGAAATGTCGAAGCTACAGGGGGAGAAGAAAAAAGGAGAACTTGTACGGTTGCCCTACTATTACAAGTTCAAGAAATACTTTAAAAAACCTTGCCAAGAGTGGTTGAAAACAATTGAATTTATGTGTAATGAAATACTTGGCAACTATTCCAAAAAAGAAGATCAATTGATGACCGCGGCCTTCGGCACCCGTCCGAAGCGAAGACTAAACCGAGTGCTGGACGCCCTGGGCTTCGAATACCCTGATTACGAAAATCTGAACAAAGGCGCCGAAGGCCAAAAAAGGAAAAGGACAACTGAAGCCTCAAATGAAGATGAAAAAGAACTACCAAAGAAGAAATTTCCGAAGAAGAAGAAAGCGTCCTCTCCGAAGCGTAACATATCCGACGAAGAAGAAACCCCCGCATCACCCTCTGCCGCTGTCGTTGAGGAAATTCTGAAGGTAATGACTGAATCCTTACCTGCGAAGCTAAGTCCACTGGGGCCTCATCTGACAAAGTTTTTTCAGAAGAACAAGGAGCCCGAAAAATCGATGAAAGAAATCAAAGCAAAGAGACAAAGAATTATCACTGTGACAGAGGTAATTGACAAGACCCCGCCAAGGGCTTCAGCCCAGAAAACACCAGCGGCTGCAGAGGGGACAGATATTGAAATTGCACCTTCGGAGGCCGCAGCTGCCGAAGCTGCCTCAGCTGAAGATTTGAACCTGGAGAGCACAATTGAACACATTGATCAAATACTGCTAGACATGGCTGCAGAAGAAGCTACCACCGCCGCCGAAGAGGCCGTGACCGCAGCGTCGGGGAAAGGAAAAGAAATTGCTGATGAAACTTCAGAAAACGAAGCCTTTATGTTCCAGAATTTAGTTGGAGGACAACTATCAAAAGCTGAAATAGAAGAGCTTAGAGAATATGCCAAATCCTGTGGATACAAACCTGGGGCACTCCTCTTCGGAGGCGTTGATGATGAAAGATTAAATTGTATTCGAGATCAAACAGGGGCCAAAGTTATCAGTACTCTATCCAAAAGTATCGGCTTCCCGAAGCTAGAAACAGACATCAGCCGCTACCGACGACAACATGTCGTTGGTAGTTTATTTTATTCCAACTTCAAGGTAAACTACTTGTCCCTTAACTTTTATTGTTTCTAATAGTAAAAACATGTCTGACGAAGGTTGTTTTCGTGCAGAGTATGCTGTTAAGCAAAGCCTTGCAAATGCAACAAGATTTTGAAGATAAGAAGCACGAAGTTATAATTGAAAATTTGGAGAGCAGAATAAAGGAACAATCAGATGCTTTCGAGAAAAAGAACTTTGAGCTCCAGGCAACCGAAGGTTTATTGGCGGAAGCTGAAGCAAAAATAACAGAACTGAACACGAAGCTTCTCCGCCAGTCTGAGCAGTTCGAACGAGAAAAACAAGATCTTAATGCAAAACTTGAAGCCGAAGCTCAACAAAATTCAGATTTGAGAAAACTACTGACAAGTCTTCAAGAAAAATGCTTGGAATTTAGCAACAACTGCATTCAACGATTAAGAAAGATTTTTTACTCAGTTGGAGCCAGCAGTGAAAAATTCACCCCCTCAGCTGAAGATCTACCGAAAACCTTCGAACATATTGAGGGGGAGATTGACGAGCTGGACGAAGTCATAGCTGGGCATGGTGACTTCTGTGCCTGGGTGGCTTCTCGAGGGACTGCTGCAGCCTTCCTGAAGGCTGGCTGTGATCATGGAAAGATTGTCAATAGGCCAAATTTCACTTTATCACCATCAATCCTGGATGACATCCCTGATCTCGCCCGAAGTATCTCGAATCGATTTGTAAAAATGATATGGACAAAAGGTGGGCGAGAGAAGGCTAGAGACGAAGCTCGTAGCCACCTTGATCCAGTAAGAAACCATACCTTGTGCTTACCTTTTCCTGTAAACTTGATTTTGACTTACAACGACCTTATTCATGTAGGATGACGAAGCCGAAGCTGATGATCAAAAATGACGTCGAGGCCGAAGCTCCTTGGAGATTTAGATAGTAGACTGTAGACAGTACTTGAGAAACTTTTGAGATAACTTTTGTAAATGTAGCTAAAACTTGTCTTTAATGAATTCTGTTCATACCTTGTTATATATCCTTATCCTTCCATTGATGTATGAGAAATGCTTTGATGTGGACGAAATTTTCTTTTGAGCCGAAGGCGAAAAAACACCTTCCCTTCTTTTCGTACGCAGCGAAGCATAGAAAACAACATTTTCCTTTCTTTTTTGTGCACGAAACTCTTTTTTTCCCTTTCTTTTTTCTCTTTTTGCCGAAGCAACCATTTATGCCATGAAGATGATTATCCTACATATGCCTAGATGAATGTTTATGAATGCAAATGCTATGATGTAATGTGATGTGCAAATGAATGGCCAAACACGTACCCGAAGCCATATTCATAGCCATTATTTTCTTAAAAACAATCACACCTCAGCTCTGCATTCCCTTAGGAACGACTTTGGAGCTTCTTCGCCTTTACTTTTGGCGGAATCAGCATTGACTTTTCGCTGTAAGCTCTGCATTCCCTTAGGAACGACTTTGGAGCTTCTTCGCCTTTACTTTTGGCGGAATCAGCGTTGACTTTTCGCTGTAAGCTCTGCATTCCCTTAGGAACGACTTTGGAGCTTCTTCGCCTTTACTTTTTGGCACTCGATGGTGCGTTCTCAGCTTTTACATTTACATTCCTTGGGGGATTTTGCTCTTATAGAACTAAAAAAGGAAATTACATATGCTGGCCCCATTAAAAACCTTTCTCCCCCTTTGGAAAGGAAAAGGGTGCCATGAAAGAAAAAATAAAGAATATGAAAAATTACATCGAGTTATACATAATATCGCCGAAGCTCATCCGCATTCCAAGACCTAGGAATGTCATTGCCGTCCATATCCTTCAATCTGTATGAACCGGGTCTTGACGAAGATGCTACTAAGAAAGGTCCGTCCCATTTCAACTGCAATTTGCCCACTGTTTCTGGGTTGGCCACTCTCCGAAGCACCAAGTGCCCTGGCTCAATATTTTTTAGC
Organism: Zea mays; assembly: GCF_902167145.1. Lineage (NCBI taxonomy): Eukaryota > Viridiplantae > Streptophyta > Magnoliopsida > Poales > Poaceae > Zea > Zea mays. The sequence continues at coordinate 15,148,822 of NC_050102.1, forward strand.
CGAACCTTTCTATCCCGCCATTTGACTGTTTCGGCCTGATATTTATTGATATTCTCCACGGCTTGCAGTCTGATCCCCTCTAAAGCATCTTTTTCTATAGAATAAGTAGCTTCGGAATCTGATTCTACCGAAGCTAATATCCTTATTGATCCGGTTTTAGCTTCCTCCGGAGTTATTGCTTCGTCACCGAATAACAACTTAAATGGAGTAAAACCTGTAGACCTTGATGTTGTTGTGTTGTGGCCCCACACCACTTTGGTTAACTGATCTGGCCATTTTCCCCTGGGTTGGTTGAAGATTAACTTCATTATTCCTGTCATTATAATGCCGTTGGCTCTTTCAACGAGTCCATTTGACTCCGGGTGCCTAACTGATGCAAAATGGATCTTCGTACCAATTTGGTCACAGAAATCCCTGAAAGCTTCGGAGTCAAACTGTGTCCCATTATCCACAGTGATAGCCTTTGGCACCCCGAAACGACAAACAATATTCTGCCAGAAAAACTTTTGGACGGTGGCCGAAGTTATTGTGGCTAAAGGCTTCGCCTCAATCCATTTAGAAAAATATTCCACAGCTACTACAACATATCTCAGGTTCCCTTGGGCCGGTGGTAACGGACCTAACAAGTCAAGGCCCCACCTTTGCAATGGCCAAGTGGGTTGTATGAGCTGTGTTAAGGACGAAGGTTGTTTTTGATCTTTTGCACATTTCTGACAACCTTCGCACTTTTGAACCAATTCTGCTGCATCCGAAGCTGCCTTCGGCCAATAAAATCCTTAGCGGAAAATTTTTCCAAGTAACGGCCTAGATCCGATGTGAGATCCACACAGGCCTGCATGTATTTCTTTCATTAACTCTATACCTTCGGCTCTGGATAAACATTTGAGTAGCGGAGCACAAACTCCATGCTTGTACAACTCCCCTTCTATTATGACATATGGACGAGCTCTTGCCTCTATCCTCTTGTTATAAGCTTCGTCATCTGAAAGGAATTTACCCTGAAGGTAAGAGATGATCTCGGTTCTCCAATCTTCGCTAAAAACAGGAGATATATTAAGGACTGCTCTTTCAAGAAGTTCCACCGAAGGTGCTTTTATTGTTTCGAAGAACACGTCCGAAGGTAAAGGCAGCCCCTGTGCTGCTGACTTAGCTAGCAAATCAGCATGCTCATTTTGTCCTCGAGAGATATTTTTGACAGAAAACCCTTCGAAGGAAGCTTCAACTCTTCGAACCATATCCAGATATTTTTCAAGCTTCGGATCCTTAGCCTTGCAACTTTTGTCAATATGACCCGAAACAACCTGGGAATCAGTTTTAAGTATGGCCCTTCTGATTCCCATTGCTTTTAACTTCCGAAGACCTAGAATCAATGCTTCGTACTCAGCAATGTTATTTGTGCAACTAAAATCAAGCTTTGCCGCATAACAAGTTTTGACTTTGGAAGGTGAAACCAACACAGCAGCCGCTCCTGCTCCGAAGGTTCCCCAAGATCCATCACAAAACACTGTCCAGGCTTCGTTGTCTTTATTCGTTTCCTCCTCCTGAGCCCCTGGCGTCCAGTCAGCAATGAAGTCTGCCAGCGCCTAGGACTGAATCGAAGATCTATGAACATATTCAATACAAAATTCATTGAGCTCTGCAGCCCATTTTCCAATCCTTCCAGTAGCTTTTCGGTTCCTCATAATATCCTTCAGAGGTTGTGAAGAAGGAACAATTATGTTGTAAGCTTGGAAATAGTGCCGAAGCTTCCTGGAGGCCATCAAGACAGCATACAGTACCTCCTCCAACTCTGTATAATTTTTCTTTGATAAACTAAGAACCTCGGAAACAAAATATATTGGGGCCTGCCTCTTGACTTGACCATCAAGCTTCTCCTGGACAAGCGCTGCACTTACCGCTGAGTGCAAAGCTGCCACATATAATAATAAAGGAGCCCCTGGCATTGGTGGAGTCAATGTTGTTAGATCTATCAAATACTGTTTCAGTTCTTCGAAAGCCTTCTGCTGGATTGGTCCCCATTGAAAGACTTCGGCTGACTTCAGCACTTCGAAGAATGGTAAGTTTCTCTCTGCTGATCTGGATATGAATCTATTGAGAGATGCCAATCTTCCTGTCAATCTTTGAGCCCCCTTCTTTGTAGTTGGTGGCTCCATCCGAAGTATAGCTTCAATTTTACTTGGATTAGCTTCAATTCCCTTTGTTGAAACCAAGCATCCAAGAAATTTCCCCTTCTTCACTCCGAAGACGCATTTTTCTGGATTTAACTTTAAGCCAGCTTGCCTGAAACTGGCGAAGGTCTCCTGCAGATCAGCAATATGATTCTCCTGCTTCGTGCTTTTTACAATGATGTCATCAACATAAGTTAGCACATTTCTGCCTATTTGAGATTGGAGGACCTTCGCAGTCATCCGGCTGAAACTTCCTCCAGCGTTTTTGAGCCCCTCAGGCATCCGAAGATAGCAATATGTGCCACTTGGAGTTATGAAGCTAGACTTCGGTCTCATCTTCCTTCTTCATCCAAATTTGGTGATAGCCTGAATAACAGTCTAACAGACTCATGAGCTCTGAAGAAGCTGCTGCATCAACTAAAGAGTCTATCCTTGGTAGTGGGAATTCATCCTTCGGACAAGCCTTGTTGAGATCTGTAAAATCGATGCACATTCGCCACTTGCCATTGGCCTTTTTTACCATAACAGTGTTAGCTAGCCATTCTGGGTACTTTACTTCTCTGATAACTCCTGCACTGAGGAGTCTTTTGACTTCGTTGCGAGCACCTTCGGCCTTATCATCTGATATTTTCCGAAGCCTTTGCTTTCTGGGTCTGAAGGATGGATCGACATTGAGCGAGTGCTCAATAACATCTCTATTAACTCCGCAAAGATCATTGGCTGACCATGCAAAAACATCTTTGTTATTGAACAAAAACCTTATCAAGGTTTTCTCCTGCTCTTCGGATAATTGAGAGCCTAACAGCACCTTCTGCTCTGCTATGTCCTCACATAAGAGCATAGGCTTCGGCTGATCTGCTGAAGCTGCTTTCTCCCTTCTGAATTTGTACTGTTCACAAGCTTCAGCTCCATCTATGTTATGGATTGCTTTTGAGTCAGTCCAATTGCCTTCGGCCCTTCTTGCAGCTTCCTGACTTCCATGGATAGCAATGGGTCCCTGATCCGAAGGTATCTTCATGCAAAGATAGGCAGGATGAAGGATTGCTTCGAAGGCATTGAGGGTACCACGACCAATAATTGCATTGTAAGGGTATTCCATGTCAACAATGTCAAACACAACTTGCTCAGTTCTAGTGTTGTTGATGAACCCGAAGGTCACTGACATGGTGATCTTGCCCAGTGCTACAATCTGTCTTCCTCCGAAGCCACAGAGAGGATGTGTAGCATCATGAATCTTATCCTCTGGCTCTTGCATTTGTCTGAAGGCCTTAGCAAATATGATGTCAGCTGCACTGCCTGTGTCAACCAAGACATTGTGGACCAGAAATCCTTTGATAACACAAGAGATAACCATGGCATCGTTGTGTGGGTAATCTTTGAGCTGAAGGTCCTCTTGGGAGAAGGTAATAGGAATGTGAGACCATCTTGACTTGATGAAGGGTCCTTGCACCCCAACATGCTGTACCCTTCTCTGTGCTTCCTTCTTTTGTTTCTTGTTAGCTGGCTCTGAGGACGAGCCACCTGTGATCGGGAGCACCAGCTTCGGGTCCGAAGCAGCTCCAGCTTGGTCGTTGAACGAAGCCATCAGCTCAAAAAGTGGAAGTGAGTTCACCGGAGGTGGGCGCCAATGTTGGGGACTTGTTCTCAAGTGCTATGAATTAAGAACAAGGCAACATAAAATGTTAAATGTTAACGTCCTTCGTCCGTGAAACATTATTCCGTTGAGGATAATGAGCCTCGGACGAAGGTTAATAAGAATACAATTACGAAGGTTAAATCTTTGTAATTATACTTTGACGAGTTGCATAAGACACAATAAAATAAAGGGTATAAATAGGGGAATAAATCACAAACGAATCATGTTATATCATTGAATACATTTATACCTCTGCCTTGGCAAAGTCTGATTCTCAAAAGATGCGATTGCAGAAATCAGAAAGCGTGAACAGTAATGGAATACTGTTCACTATTTATAGACACAGGACGCAGCCTGTGAGGAAATACAAGTATGCCCCTTATAAAAGCTTACAACATTGACTCAGACCTTTATGGACTAAAAGGTCATTCTATGTTTAAGTCGGTTTGTAATGACGAAGCTTCACGAAGAGGACCCTTCGGCTATCTTATGCTAACAGCTTCAGCCGAGGACCACTTCTTTCTATAAGACCTTCGGCGACGAAGCATAGACCCAACAGCCCCGCTGTAGAGTAAGGATGACCCTGGAGCCTCATCCCCTACAGCCAGGCTGGCGTTCACTGGACTCTGAGTCCTTTGGATACCGGGCTGAGGACACGATCGAGGCAATTGCTCTGCATGGGTTGACCACTTTCTGCGGATTCCATCCCTTGGAGCTGTCTACCCACCCCATTGGCTTGTTCCCCGTGGAAAGGGAAGACGACCCAATGTGGAAGGATCGGGTGGAGCATGCCAAGGATATTTGGGCTATCTACCCAGGTCAGACTGCTCACTTGACAGTACGGTGCATGAATGCCCTGTACCATTTGCAAGTGATGCGTGGTGAGGCAATGTCTCATCTGATGGCACTATTGGAGGCAACAAAGATCACCTTGGACAACATAGAAGAGCTTGTGGTTGACTTGTCCACTGAGATGGTGGAAAAGGATTTACAGGTGGAGCAGCTGTCAAATGAGATCCAAGAGCTAGAGGAATTAGTGGGGACCAGGGAGAACACCATCGAGGTTCTTGAGGATCATCTCATTAACACCCAGCAGCAGCTTGCCGAGGCTAATGAGCACCTGGATATGCATCACCAGGAGATCCAGGATATGGAGGCCAACGAGGACGTCGACATCGAGGGAGGAGAGGAGCCTGCCTCTAACTTGGACACTGCTGGCTCAGGGAGACCACCTTCCCCCGAGTCGAGTGTTGCCTCGTTCGCTCACTAGGTATCAGGGATAGAGTTAGAAGTCGGTGATGGTAGGACTCCTCGCAGCTAGCTTAGCTTTTGCACCCTTGGGGTACTAGGCTAGGTAGAGTTGAGTCTTTTTGGGACCATTGATGTAATCGTGATAAACTCTTTTGGAAGCATGGTTGATGGATGCTGTTAGTTTTTAAATTGGGAAGGAAAGTTTATGCCTTTTGAAATCCTTTTTGTTTATGTCAGAATCTATCAATTCGCCTTTGACTCTTTCACCGCGATTAAACCTTAAACTTGAAGATGTGTTATTGAGGATATATGTGATTTTTCAGATGGCCGGGAGAGCGCGTCGTGGCCAGAATGAGCGCGTTCCTCCACCGAGGAGGCTGGCTGGCCGTCTACACCACCACTGCCCGAGCTGCTGGGGCAACCGAGGACGTAATGACCGCGTACTTACCTATCGTCCTCGGGCAAGATGTGCTGCAATGGCTGCGACACCTACCCCGACACTGCATCGACGACTGGAGCGACTTCAGTTGGCGCTTCACCACCAACTTTTAGTCTCTCTCCGACAAACCGGCGCTACCATGGGACCTCAAATCCATCAAGTGCCGAGGGGATGAAACTCTTCAGTCATACCTCAAAAGGTTCCAGACCATGAGAAATCGTATCCCCGAGGTCGCAGAGGTAGCAGTGATCGAGGACTTCTACAGGGGATCCAATGACTCGGCCTTCGTCCGAACCATATTACAGAAGGCGCCGACTACCTCCGAGCAGCTGTTCCAGGAAGCCGACCTCTACATCACAGCCGACGAGCGAGCTCAGGACCTCATCGAAGGAGCGAAGCCAGCACCAGCGGCACCACGACGCGACACGAACCAGCAGCTCGACAAGCGTTGGGAGAAGAGACCTCGCGAAGAAGTCCACGCCGCCGGACCACCTGCCTCTCGCGCCCGAGGAGGACCTCGTGGAGGTGAACGCACGCTGGATGATTCCTCAACGCCCAGTGCCCGTACCATAAGGACATGCGCCACACCCTTTGGAACTGCAGAGACTTCAAGCACTCCGTCGGGCATGGCCGACCCTTCCAACCTCTACCTCCTCCCTCACCGCGAGGAGGACCAGGAGAACCGCGACAACCCTAGCAGCAGGAGGAGGGAGGAGGTGGAGCCTTCCCGCGCGTCGACAGAGAGGTCAATGTCATCTTCGGCGGACACGGATCGCAGGAGAACAAGAGACAACAAAAGCTCAACGATCGTCAGATACTGGTGGTGGCTACCGGTCCTCCCGCCCCATACTGATGGTCGGAGCACCCGATCACCTTCACCCGGGCAGATCAGTGGCTCAACTTTGACCACCCAGGCAAATACCCGCTCCTCGTCGTTCCGGTGATCCGAGAGAGCAGGGTAAAGAAGGTATTAGTGGACGGGGGGAGCAGCATCAATGTCACCTTCCCCCGGACACTCCAAGGCTTGGGAGTTCACCTCAAAGAGCTCCATGAGTCGGACACTCCTTTCTTTGGCATCATGCCGACTGAAGGGGAATATCCACTGGGCCACATCTACATGCCAGTCACCTTCGGGACTCCGGATAACTACAGAACCGAGTACCTGAGGTTCGAGGTGGCGAATTTCGACTGTGGGTACATCGCCATCATCAGGAGGCCTGGATTGGCAAAGTTCATGGTCATTCTACATTATACATATATGATATTGAAGATGTCAGGACCACAAGGGATCATGACTGTGCGCGCTGACTTCCAAGGCGCCGCAGAATGTTTCCGAGTGGCCATTCAGGTGGCCCTCACCACCAAACCATCGGCGACTTCTTTTGCGCAGGCAAACTCAAAGCCTAAGGAAGACCTCGCGGTACCCGCGAATGAAGCTCAAGCCGCGACCTCTATGCGGCCGACTGAAGAAACCAAAAGGATCAACCTTGGGTTCGCTAATGAACGCAAAACCGCCATCATCAGCTCCAGCCTGGATGACAAATAGGAAGGCGCGCTCGTCCAGTTCCTGCAAGATAACAGAGACGTATTCGCATGGCAACCTGCGGATATGCCGGGAGTCCCGAGAGAACTGACCGAGCACAAATTGAAGGTTTACCCCCAGGCGAGGCCGATTCGACAAAAATTACGTCGTTTCACGCCCGACAAGAGGGAAGCCATCCGCGCTGAGCTGGCTCGCTTGGTCGCGGCTGGATTTATTAGAGAGGTGTTACATCCCAAGTGGTTGGCCAACCCTGTTCTTGTACTCAAAAAGAATAAAGTGGATTGGTGCATGTGCGTCGACTATACAGATCTCAACAAACATTGTCCGAAGGACCCCTTCGGGCTTCCTAGGATAGACCAGGTGGTGGACTCAACCGCCGGGTGTTATGTGTTGTCTTTCTTGGATTGTTATTTTGGGTATCATCAGATTAGTCTGGAAAAAGAAGACGAGGAAAAACAACATTCATCACTCCATTCGGAGCTTTTTGCTATACCTCCATGTCGTTCGGCCTCAAAAACGCTGGAGCGACTTATCAGAGAGTTATTCAAACATGCTTAGCCGGTCACTGGGGCAAGCGTGTGGAAGCTTATGTGGATGATGTGGTGATCAAAACAGAAAATTCAGAAAATTTCATTGAAGATTTACAGCTGGTCTTCAACAGTCTACGACGATATCGATGGAAGCTTAATCCCGAAAAATGTGTTTTCGGAGTACCAGCAGGAAAGTTGCTCGGGTTTATTGTCAGCCACCGAGGGATTGAAGCCAATCCAGAAAAGATTGAGGCCATCATGAGGATGGAAGCACCATGATCACAAAAGAAAGTGCAAAGACTCACCGGATGTATGGCAGCTCTGAGCAGATTTATATCCAGGCTGGGGGAAAAAGGCTTACCATTTTATAAGTTACTCAAGAAGGTGGACAAATTTCAGTGGACTTCAGAAGCACAGGAAGCTCTAGATGCGTTGAAAAAGTTTTTGACAACACCACCAGTGTTGAAACCACCGCGTCGAGCCACGCCGACTCAACCAGCTGAAGATCTGCTGTTATATATCTCTTACACGACTCACGTGGTGAGCACCGCATTGGTAGTCGAGCGAGCGGAAGAGGGACATGCATACCCAGTACAGCATCCTGTTTATTTCATCAGTGAAGTTCTGGGTCCCTCGAAGAAGAAATACCCTCAAGTTCAGAAGCTATTATATGCAGTACTTCTAACTGCACGCAAGCTCCGTCACTACTTCGACGACCACAAAATCATAGTAGTCACTGGATTTTCGATAGGAGATATTCTTCACAACAAAGAAGCCATCGGGAGAATAGCCAAGTGGGCCTGCGAGCTGGGATCTCATTACATTGAATTTCGACCTCGCACTGCCATCAAAACTCAAGCACTGGTTGATTTCGTATCAGAGTGGACCGAACAACAGGTGTCGGATAACCCGGAGACCGCAGAAGTGTGGCGAATGTATTTCGATGGCTCGTTAAAGCTGCAGGGAGCAGGCGCAGGGATCCTCTTTACTGCACCTGGAGGTGAACACCTCAGATATGCCCTTCAATTGTTATTTCCAGCTTCTAACAATGCAGCAGAATACGAAGCTCTGATTCATGGACTGAACATTACCATATCACTGGGCATCAAAAGACTGATGGTATATGGAGATTCTCTGGTGGTCATAAGTCAGATAAATAAAGAATGGGATTGTTCGAACGATTCCATGGGAAAATACTGCACTGTTGTCCGGAAACTAGAAGACAAATTTGAAGGTCTGGAATTTCACCATGTGGAGAGAGATCGAAACACGGCAGCTAATGTATTGTCCAAGCTAGGATCCAGTCGAACTCAGGTCCCGCCTGGAGTTTTTGTTCAAGAAATATTACACCCAAGCATTTCACTGGATCGGGCAGAGGAATGTAATACTCTGAGCCAATCAGAGTCAGATTCTGATGATTGGAGAGGGCCGATCATCAAATATATAAAGAATGAAGAGGAACCAGACGACAAGAATGCAGCCGAGCGCATCGCAAGACAGTCAGCTCACTATACACTCATTGGGGAAACACTATACAGAAGGGGCGCATCAGGAGTCCTCATGAAATGCATTCTCTTAGCTACTGGAAAGCAACTTCTGGATGAGGTCCATGCTGGACAATGTGGAGTACACGCAGCATTCAGGACCCTGGTTGGGAAGGTCTTCAGGTCGGGTTTCTACTGGCCAACAGCAAAGAGTGATGCAGCCGAGTTAGTCCAGAGGTGCGAAGCCTGTCAGTACTTGTCAAAACAGCAGCATCTACCAGCACAACAGCTGCAGACTATACTCGTAACTTGGTCGTTCGCATGCTGGGTATTGGATATGATTGGACCTTTCAATAAAGCTCAAGGAGGATACACTCATGTACTGGTTGCTATTGACAAATTCACTAAATGGATAGAGTTCAACCCATTGCTTCTCTAACTTCAGCTAAGGCAGTGGAATTCATACAAGACATAATATTCAGGTTTGGAATACCGAATAGCATCATAACCGACCTGGGATCCAACTTCACAAGTTCAGAGTTCTTCGATTTCTGCGAACAAAAGAGCATTCAGATCAAATATGCCTCGGTGGCGCACCCAAGAGCCAACGGGCAAGTCGAAAGAGCTAACGGGATGATATTGGAGGCGCTCAGAAAGAAAGTCTACGACAAGAATGAAAAATTTGCAGGAAAGTGGATCAGAGAGCTGTTGTATGTCGTTTGGAGCCTGAGAACTCAACCTAGTCGAGCTCTGCATGGAAACACACCTTTCTTCATGGTCTATGGTTCGGAGGCAGTGCTACCTGCTGATCTCAAGTTTGGGGCACCGAGGTTAATCTTTGAAAACATAGCAGAAGCTGAAGCTACTAGGCTGGAGGATGTTGATGTACTCGAAGAAGAGCGACTGAATACGGTGATTCAATCAGCACGGTATCAGCAAACTCTGAGGCGCTATCATGATAAGGCCATACGGCATCGATCCTTCGTAGTGGGAGATCTCGTCCTCCGCTGAATTCTAACGGGGGAGGGACGACACAAATTGTCACCTCTATGGGAAGGGCCATTCATAGTAGCAAAAGTCACTCGGCCGGGATCATATCGTCTCACTCAGATGGACGGCACGGAAATTGGGAACTCATGGAACATAGAACACCTCAGGAAGTTTTACCCCTATCTATATCTCAAAGGCTGCTGAGATGACAATGAACTCTGTAAGCTGAGAAATGTATCATCAATAAAAAGGCTTCAAAGGCACTCAAATTGTTTGCTGTCAATTGGCACGCTTACTAAACTCGGGGTGACCACTATGCCCTGCTAACGGAGCAATCGGCTTAAGTCAGCAATGACTTAAGGCGGTGCGACATGCTCACGCTTACTAAACTCGGGTAACCACTATGCCCTGCTAACGGAGCAATCGGCTTAAGTCGGCAATGACTTAAGGCGGTGCGACATGCTCACGCTTACTAAACTCGGGGTGACCACTATGCCCTACTAACTGAGCAATCGGCTTAAGTTGGCAATGACTTAAGGCGGTGCGACATGCTCACGCTTACTAAACTCGGGGTGGCCACTATGCCCTACTAACGGAGCAATCGGCTTAAGTCGGCAATGACTTAAGGTGGTGTGACATGCTCACGCTTACTTAACTCGGGGTGGCCACTATGCCCTACTGACTGAGCGGTCGGTTTAAGTCGACACTGACTTAAATTGGCACGGCACACTCAGCACGTTTGCAATCACCCATCTTAGGGCAACTTCTATGCCCCACGACAAAATTTCAAAACCATCACACTACATTTACTTCTACAATTGTAGATACTGTGGAATTCTAACAATGGGAAAACAATAGTAGCATTCAGCATTCAAAAGTGTTCTCTAACAAAACATCCGAGCACATTAACCGCACATTCAAAGCATTCAGTGTTTTCTATTTAGTAATGTTCTTCTTAGGGGCAACTGACGAAGAAGGACGACTCGAGGAATCAGGAGTGGCATTCACGTCAGCCACTATGTCGTCAGGAACAACCACGTCGGGTCTCCTCATCAGGATCCGCCCCGCGTGAATAGCTTTATCCATAGCCTTGTCGCGCTGGGCCCTCAGAGTAGTAGAAGTCTCTTCAGCAGCCTTGACAGCCAACCGAGCAGTTTCTAGCTCCTGGGCGACTGATTTCTTGGAAGCACGCAGATCCTTGATGACAGTATCTTTGGTCGATACCAACTGTCTAAGGCGAATCACATCATCCAAGGACTCTTGCAGCTTATAACGATGATTATCCAACTCCTCCCTGGTGAAGCAATGACTCCTCTCCAAGATGGTCAACGAATTGCTGGCGTCGCGGTATAGTTTGTCAAGGTTATCACGAGAAGTAGCGAGGGCACGCTTTTCCTCCTGCAGACAAGAATCAGTTTCTCCAAACGTCAAGCAAGCAATAATAACATAGCAAACAAAGCCAAGATTCACTGGTCACCTTTTTAGAGTTGAGCTGAGCACGGAGGGTGGAGCTCAGCATGATAGCATCATTCAGAGAAGCAGAAACCCGAGCCAGTTCAGTCTGACCTTGAGAATATTTTTCTTCAAGATCAGAATACCGCCGAGCCATATCTGTCAAGAAATAGTCAAGCAAAGGTGTTCAGATAAAAAGCAGATTAATCAAGTAGTCAAAAAAAGGAAGCAAAAGAGCACTGACCGGCATTTGCCACCTCCAAATCAGATACACGCCGCTGAAGCAGCACTGGATTCCAATGCCCTAGAGATAAAGCTCCTTCTGGGACAGAGGCACCCTGCAACCTCAGCCGACTAGCCATCTCATCAACCAACGCCTGGCATTAAAAACAGACAAGCATGAGAACAATTATCTGCCTGGGGTAAAGTCAGACCAGAAGAAACCAAAATATCTGGAGGTTGGAGAAGAATGAGGGAACCCCCAAGTCGTGGGAAGTCAATTGATGGCTTGACGAAGGATCACCAACCGGAACAACCCGCAATGCATCAGTGGGAACCAATTCAGTGTCATCAGCAGAAGCCAGAACTCTGTCATCAAGCGCGCTGGCCTCTAAAGCGACTCCTTGACCCAAGGCTTGGGCTATGGCCATGCAACCAGAATGTGGAGGAGAAGACCATACGTGAACATCAATGGAAGTGTGGGAAGGAGAACCCACTCGGACACCCTCGGGGGCTGGGTCACAGCTCGCGCTACCCATCCGAGCCGGATCATCTCCGGCAACACCCTCGGGGGCTGGGTAAGCGCCAACACCATCCTTGAGGGCCAAGTTCTCTGCAACAACCACCTCTAAGGCTGAAGGACCCTCAGTCACTTCTGTGGGAGCAGTGCAATCCAGACCAGCCTCCTGACCCTCAGGACCACGCTCTAAGGTCAATGAGGCGCGGGACGCTGCCCAGGATGACCCCAACCCGGCATCGGGCACATCAGCACAAACATCCATCGTGCCACCATCTGTCGGCTCTGACAACAGATCTTCTGGAACCATGTCTTCAAGAGTTTGATCAAAGTTCGCCAGAGATAATTCTTGCAGACCAATGAGGGCAGACAAAGCAGGAGAAGGAACACCACTACTTTCCCCACCGGCTATGTAACGCCGGCTGTTCTTCCGAATCAGAGGGATTTCATCCTCTTCTTCATCATCTTCATCAACAACACGGACAGTACACCCATTGGGGTCAACTTCAGCAGGATCACACCCATTGGGTTTAGTAGCAGTCGGGTCACACCCATTGGGGTCAACTTCAGCAAATTCAGGCACTGGCACTTCCTCAGCAGCAGGAACAGAAGGACCGGCATCTTGATCGAAGCTAGACACTCGACGAAGACGTCTCTTCTTCTTTTTCTGCCCCTCAGCAGGAGAAGTGGGCTGATCGGCTCGGCGAGAACGCTTCGGGCGAACACTGTCAGACCTCTGAGCATCCAAAGCTTTGCCGGCCTCAGGGATGGGCGCCACCACCAGTGTTTCAGCAGGAGCGGCATCAGAAGAATCCTCAACTAACATATCCAGCATGGCACTTATCTTCGCATCACTGGGATTCAAAGGCACCTCAAAATGAACCTGCCTCTCATCGTCAGGAATTTCTTCCTGGGAGGCAACCAAAGCATTAACTTCTTCGGGAGAGGTTCGCACTCTAAGGCCCAAACTGCTATCACCGGCAGGAGGATTCGACACAAAACTGGTAAAGGCCTTTGAAGGAGGCAGATTCCAAGCTGAGTACGCAACAGGAGCGCCAATGTTCGATACCTTGCCTCTGAGTATCATTTCGAGCCGGCTCACCAAGTCCATAGCAGGAATTCTTCTGTTGGTCACCTGGGTTGAATCAGCCAGGCCTCGGTACAGATAGGTCGGATATGCCATGTCTTTCAGCGGCTGAATGTTCTTGAAAACAAAGTCAGCGACCACAGCTTTTGCAGTCAGACCCCTTTCTTTCAACAATCCAACTTCAGCTAGCAAAGCCTCTGCCTCAGCCACCTCCTGGTTTGTGGGGGATTCGGTCCAGCTCGGAGTGCGAACATCCGGCTGTCTCCCTGACCATGGGGGGAGGGAATTCCCATGATTCTCCATGATGAACCATTCCAGGCACCACCCCTTGATGTTGTCCTTGAGTGGGATGTCGAGGTAGTCAGTCTTCCTCTCACGGCGCATCTCCAAGCTCGCACCCCCCACCAGCTGGTGCTGCCCTCCAGCCATCCCAGGCCAACAGTGGTACAAATACTTCCAAAGGCCAAAGTGAGGCAAAACACCAAGGAAGGCTTCGCATAAATGAACGAAAACAGAAACTTGCAGAATGGAATTGGGATTCAGATGGGTCAGATTCAAGAGATAGAAATCAAGGAGACCGCGGAAGAAAGGAGAAATGGGAAGAGCAAGTCCACGGATAAGAAAAGGAACGTAAATGATGGATTCGTGGGTGTCTTCTGTCGGAACAGTGACCCCACGACAGATCCGCCACGAACAGAGCTCCTTCGGAAGAAGAACTCAGATAGAAACGAGATGAAGAAGGTCGGATTCAGAGACAACAGACATATGGTTACCTGCGAAAGGCAACTGACTGTTGGGATCAATGGGGGGAATGATTGCGACGGACGAACTCGAAGCTTTCCGCTTGGGCGCCATCTCAACCTTGCTAGCGAGCGGAGTGGAAGCAATATTGCAGGAGAGCAGAGAAAGCCTGGATGCAGAAAAGCAGAAACTAGGGCACGGAACGCGGAGGCGTGCGACAGTGCAGTACATATGGGGTTTTCCCGGGCCCGGCGCCACTTCCAAAACGCTGGCATGCCATGTCGTCGCTCGGCTGTTATTTCTAAAACGCGGGCACGCCATGTCATCACCCGGCCGTTATATCTAAAAACATGGGCGTGCCACATCATCACTCGGCCGTTATTTCCAAAACGGCCGACGCGGCCCATTTTAACTCAGCGGTTATTTCTAAAATCGCTGATGCTACCAGACTTCACCCGGTCATTGTTTCCAAAGCGGCCGGCGTGGCCCGTTATCACTCGGTTGTTATCTCTAAAACACCGACATCGCCATCGATCACTCGGCTGAAACGCCGATGTCGCCATCAGTCACTCGGTTGTTATTCCTAGAGTGGTGACTTGGCTCCAAAGGATTCGGCTGTTACCTCTAAAACACCGACATCACCAGTAACCGCTCGGTCGTTACTTCTAAAACACCGACGTGACCCGCTATCACTCAGCCATTACTCCAAAAAGCGCCAACATCACCAATAATAACTCGGCCGCTACTACCAAAGCACTGACGTTGCAAATAAAGCAGTCTGAAGCGTGGTCCGATGACTCCAGGTTACTACTCAAGCGTTGCAGACAGAAAACATCATCGGCAGTAAATATTACAACGATCGATGACTGACCAGAAGGCAAAATAATGAACACAGAAGTGGGATGAAATCATTCTTCATAAGGGAAGCATTACGGAACTTACAAATCAACTCATTATGAGCTGATGCCTTCCCTACTACTACATTACATTACACTAACTATACTACTAGCTACTACTACATTATTTCGCTAATACTATTTCTACTACTAAACTACACTAACATCTAAAACCAGTGGCGTCTAGCCACTGGCCTTGTTGCTGCCCTTGCTGCCGCTGCCGTCGTCGCCGCTGCCACCCTTGCCGCTGTCGCCGCCGCCGTCACCGTCGCCTTCATCGTCGTCGCCGTCACCATCGTCGCCGCCGCTGCCCTCCTCGGACGAGTCGGAGGAATTCTCCTCGTTCGAGGAGTACTCTGACTCATCCGAGCCCTCGAGCCCGGCGCGCTCGACGGCCCGGATGTAAGTCCATACCTCCGCGGCGATCCCCTGGGAGTCGTCTGAATCATCAGACGATGCCAGGGGAGAGGCAGGAGCCAGAGAGCCCTCGGACTCAGAGGAGAACTCCTCCTCCGAGTACTCCGAGTCGCCGAAGTCCTCCGAGGGAGGAGTCGGCTCGCGCTTGTGCTTGTCGCCGGAGTGATGCGAAGAGCCACCACCTTTCTTGCTCTTGCCCATAGCAGAGTGGAAGGAAGAAGAGGAGATGAAACAGCAAGCAGCAGCAAGAAATGTGAAAATGCCGGAAAAGCAAGAACACTATTTATAGAAGAAGAAGGCAACCGCTCACCTCCTACCACGGCCACCGAACAGTCGCAAAAATTCAATATGCAATTCAAACCGTCTGAAGACACGTCAGGCGGCTGACG